>NC_082611.1:0-600000 GCF_030936135.1 Gavia stellata
TACAGAGACCTAGAAAGAAAACCTATACAGCGATGGCACAGAAGGCAGAGAAGAAATAGTAAAAAAGGACAGCAAAGGGAATAAAAGCAGGCATAGAAACAACTTGTCAAACACGGTAGGCATTAGGGAAATAAAGGAAAAAATTATGACATCGGAACAGCAAAGTGAAACAGAGATGCAGAAAGAAAATGTAAAAAGCGAGGGCACTAAGGAACGACAAGAAATAATTTTAAAAACCCAGCAAAGGGCATAAAAGTGGGCATCGAAAGAACATGTAAAAAGCGTGGGGGATTTGGGAAAGGAAGAGAAAAATGAGGAAATAGGGACCGCGAACTGAAAGAGACGTAGAAAGAGAATTTAAAAAACGACTGCGCTGAGGAAAGACGAGAAATAATTAAAAGAAGAGACAGCGAAATAAAGACAGCGAACGGGATAGACGTAGAAAATGTAAAAAGCAATGGGGATTAGGGAAAGAAACCAAAAGAATTTAAAAGCCGGGACAGCGAACTAAAAGAGATGTAGAAAGAAAATTTGAAAAGCCACGGCGCTAACAAAGACAAGAAATAACTAAAAAATAAAGACAGCGAACGGAATAAAAGCAGACGGAAAATTTTAGAAGCAAATAGGATTAGGGAAATAAGGAAGACATTGAAGCGTAGCAACATTGACCTAAAACAGATAGGTAGGGAAAAAATCTAAAAAGCGATGGCACTGAGGCAAACCAAGAAAAAATAACTGAAAAGACAGCAAACAGAGTAAAAGTAGACAGAAAAGTTAAAAAGCAACTAAGGGCACTAAGGAAAAACAAGAAAAAATACTTTAAAAGTAAAGAATGTGAATGAGAGAGAGGTAGAAAATTTAAAAAGCCAAGAGATTAATAGAGGAAAGAACTGGACGAGAGGGAAAGCAAACTGAAACTCAGACATGGACAGAAAATCTAAAAGGCAACGGCACTAAGGAAAGACAAGAAATAATTAGAAAGAAAGATATCGAAGGGAAAAAAAGTAGGCGTAGAAAACACATTTTAAAAGCGATGGGAATTGGGGGGGGGGGGGGGGGGGGAAGGGGGAAAAAAAAAAAACCAAACAGGGAGAGCAAACTAAAACAGAGGTTGAGAGAAAAATTTAAAAGCGGCGGCACTAAGGAAAGAGAAGAAATCATTAAAGAATAAAGGCAGGGAACGGCATAAAAGTCAAACAGAAAGTGTTAAAAGCAGCGGGGATTAAAGAAACGAGGAAAAAATTTAAAAGTGGCGACGGCGAACTAAAACAGAGACGTCGACAGAAAATCTAAAAAGCCATGGCACTAAGGAAAGCCAAGGAAAAATAATTAAAAACTAAAGACAGCGAACGAGATAAACGTAGAAAATTTTCAAAGCAAGGGGGATGAAGGAAATAAGGAAAAACTTTAAAAAATAGCGACGGCAAACTACAACGAAGACGCAGAAAGAAGCTCTAAAAAGCGATGGCACAGAAGGCAGAGAAGAAATAATGGGAAAAAAAGACAGCAAAGGGAACAAAAGTAGGCACAGAAAGAACATTTCAAGAGCAGACAGAGAAAATTCAAAAAGCGAGGGCACGAAGGAAAGACAAGAAATAATTAAAAAAAGAAAGGCAGACAAAAAAAAGACTGCAAACGGGATGGAAGTAGACAGCAAATTTTAAAAGCAACGGTGATTAAGGAAATAGGGAAAAAGATTTAAAAATAGCACCGGCAAACTACAACAGAGACCTAGAAAGAAAACCTATACAGCGATGGCACAGAAGGCAGAGAAGAAATAGTAAAAAAGGACAGCAAAGGGAATAAAAGCAGGCATAGAAACAACTTGTCAAACACGGTAGGCATTAGGGAAATAAAGGAAAAAATTATGACATCGGAACAGCAAAGTGAAACAGAGATGCAGAAAGAAAATTTAAAAAGCGAGGGCACTAAGGAACAACAAGAAATAATTTTAAAAACCCAGCAAAGGGCATAAAAGTGGGCATCGAAAGAACATTTAAAAAGCGTGGGGGATTTGGGAAAGGAAGAGAAAAATGAGGAAATAGGGACCGCGAACTAAAAGAGACGTAGAAAGAGAATTTAAAAAACGACTGCGCTGAGGAAAGACGAGAAATAATTAAAAGAAGAGACAGCGAAATAAAGACAGCGAACGGGATAGACGTAGAAAATGTAAAAAGCAATGGGGATTAGGGAAAGAAACCAAAAGAATTTAAAAGCCGGGACAGCGAACTGAAAGAGATGTAGAAAGAAAATTTGAAAAGCCACGGCGCTAACAAAGACAAGAAATAACTAAAAAATAAAGACAGCGAACGGAATAAAAGCAGACGGAAAATTTTAGAAGCAAATAGGATTAGGGAAATAAGGAAGAAATTGAAGCGTAGCAACATTGACCTAAAACAGATAGGTAGGGAAAAAATCTAAAAAGCGATGGCACTGAGGCAAACCAAGAAAAAATATCTGAAGAGACAGCAAACAGAGTAAAAGTAGACAGAAAAGTTAAAAAGCAACTAAGGGCACTAAGGAAAACCAAGAAAAAATACTTTAAAAATAAAGAATGTGAATGAGATGGAGGTAGAAAATTTAAAAAGCCAAGAGATTAATAGAGGAAAGAACTGGACGAGAGGGAAAGCAAACTGAAACTCAGACATGGACAGAAAATCTAAAAGGCAACGGCACTAAGGAAAGACAAGAAATAATTAGAAAGATATCGAAGGGAAAAAAAGTAGGCGTAGAAAACACATTTTAAAAGCGATGGGAATTGGGGGGGGGAAGGGGAAAAAAAAAAAACCAAACAGGGAGAGCAAACTAAAACAGAGGTTGAGAGAAAAATTTAAAAGTGGCGGCACTAAGGAAAGAGAAGAAATCATTAAAGAATAAGGGCAGGGAACGGCATAAAAGTCAAACAGAAAGTGTTAAAAGCCGCGGGGATTAAAGAAACGAGGAAAAAATTTAAAAGTGGCGACGGCGAACTAAAAGGGAGACGTTGACAGAAAATCTAAAAAGCCATGGCACTAAGGAAAACCAAGGAAAAATAATTAAAAACTAAAGACAGCGAACGAGATAAACGTAGAAAATTTTCAAAGCAAGGGGGATGAAGGAAATAAGGAAAAACTTTAAAAAATAGCGACGGCA
The DNA here is from genome assembly GCF_030936135.1 of Gavia stellata. Taxonomy (NCBI): domain Eukaryota; kingdom Metazoa; phylum Chordata; class Aves; order Gaviiformes; family Gaviidae; genus Gavia; species Gavia stellata. The sequence continues at coordinate 3,133 of NC_082611.1, forward strand.
AACTACAACGAAGACGCAGAAAGAAGCTCTAAAAAGCGATGGCACAGAAGGCAGAGAAGAAATAATGGGAAAAAAAGACAGCAAAGGGAATAAAAGTAGGCACAGAAAGAACATTTCAAGAGCAGACAGACAGGAAATTCAAAAAGCGAGGGCACGAAGGAAAGACAAGAAATAATTAAAAAAGAAAGGCAGACAAAAAAAAAGACTGCAAACAGGATGGAAGTAGACAGCAAATTTTAAAAGCAACGGTGATTAAGGAAATAGGGAAAAAGATTTAAAAATAGCACCGGCAAACTACAACAGAGACCTAGAAAGAAAACCTATACAGCGATGGCACAGAAGGCAGAGAAGAAATAGTAAAAAAGGACAGCAAAGGGAATAAAAGCAGGCATAGAAACAACTTGTCAAACACGGTAGGCATTAGGGAAATAAAGGAAAAAATTATGACATCGGAACAGCAAAGTGAAACAGAGATGCAGAAAGAAAATGTAAAAAGCGAGGGCACTAAGGAACGACAAGAAATAATTTTAAAAACCCAGCAAAGGGCATAAAAGTGGGCATCGAAAGAACATGTAAAAAGCGTGGGGGATTTGGGAAAGGAAGAGAAAAATGAGGAAATAGGGACCGCGAACTGAAAGAGACGTAGAAAGAGAATTTAAAAAACGACTGCGCTGAGGAAAGACGAGAAATAATTAAAAGAAGAGACAGCGAAATAAAGACAGCGAACGGGATAGACGTAGAAAATGTAAAAAGCAATGGGGATTAGGGAAAGAAACCAAAAGAATTTAAAAGCCGGGACAGCGAACTAAAAGAGATGTAGAAAGAAAATTTGAAAAGCCACGGCGCTAACAAAGACAAGAAATAACTAAAAAATAAAGACAGCGAACGGAATAAAAGCAGACGGAAAATTTTAGAAGCAAATAGGATTAGGGAAATAAGGAAGACATTGAAGCGTAGCAACATTGACCTAAAACAGATAGGTAGGGAAAAAATCTAAAAAGCGATGGCACTGAGGCAAACCAAGAAAAAATAACTGAAAAGACAGCAAACAGAGTAAAAGTAGACAGAAAAGTTAAAAAGCAACTAAGGGCACTAAGGAAAAACAAGAAAAAATACTTTAAAAGTAAAGAATGTGAATGAGAGAGAGGTAGAAAATTTAAAAAGCCAAGAGATTAATAGAGGAAAGAACTGGACGAGAGGGAAAGCAAACTGAAACTCAGACATGGACAGAAAATCTAAAAGGCAACGGCACTAAGGAAAGACAAGAAATAATTAGAAAGAAAGATATCGAAGGGAAAAAAAGTAGGCGTAGAAAACACATTTTAAAAGCGATGGGAATTGGGGGGGGAAAGGGGAAAAAAAAAAACCAAACAGGGAGAGCAAACTAAAACAGAGGTTGAGAGAAAAATTTAAAAGCGGCGGCACTAAGGAAAGAGAAGAAATCATTAAAGAATAAAGGCAGTGAACGGCATAAAAGTCAAACAGAAAGTGTTAAAAGCAGCGGGGATTAAAGAAATGAGGAAAAAATTTAAAAGTGGCGACGGCGAACTAAAACGGAGACGTCGAAAGAAAATCTAAAAAGCCATGGCACTAAGGAAAACCAAGGAAAAATAATTAAAAACTAAAGACAGCGAACGAGATAAACGTAGAAAATTTTCAAAGCAAGGGGGATGAAGGAAATAAGGAAAAACTTTAAAAAATAGCGACGGCAAACTACAACGAAGACGCAGAAAGAAGCTCTAAAAAGCGATGGCACAGAAGGCAGAGAAGAAATAATGGGAAAAAAAGACAGCAAAGGGAATAAAAGTAGGCACAGAAAGAACATTTCAAGAGCAGACAGAGAAAATTCAAAAAGCGAGGGCACGAAGGAAAGACAAGAAATAATTAAAAAAGAAAGGCAGACAAAAAAAAGACTGCAAACAGGATGGAAGTAGACAGCAAATTTTAAAAGCAACGGTGATTAAGGAAATAGGGAAAAAGATTTAAAAATAGCACCGGCAAACTACAACAGAGACCTAGAAAGAAAACCTATACAGCGATGGCACAGAAGGCAGAGAAGAAATAGTAAAAAAGGACAGCAAAGGGAATAAAAGCAGGCATAGAAACAACTTGTCAAACACGGTAGGCATTAGGGAAATACAGGAAAAAATTATGAAATCGGAACAGCAAAGTGAAACAGAGATGCAGAAAGAAAATTTAAAAAGCGAGGGCACTAAGGAACGACAAGAAATAATTTTAAAAACCCAGCAAAGGGCATAAAAGTGGGCGTCGAAAGAACATGTAAAAAGCGTGGGGGATTTGGGAAAGGAAGAGAAAAATGAGGAAATAGGGACCGCGAACTAAAAGAGACGTAGAAAGAGAATTTAAAAAACGACTGCGCTGAGGAAAGACGAGAAATAATTAAAAGAAGAGACAGCGAAATAAAGACAGCGAACGGGATAGAAGTAGAAAATGTAAAAAGCAACGGGGATTAGGGAAAGAAACCAAAAGAATTTAAAAGCCGGGACAGCGAACTGAAAGAGATGTAGAAAGAAAATTTGAAAAGCCACGGCGCTAACAAAGACAAGAAATAACTAAAAAATAAAGACAGCGAACGGAATAAAAGCAGACGGAAAATTTTAGAAGCAAATAGGATTAGGGAAATAAGGAAGAAATTGAAGCGTAGCAACATTGACCTAAAACAGGTAGGTAGGGAAAAAATCTAAAAAGCGATGGCACTGAGGCAAACCAAGAAAAAATAACTGAAAAGACAGCAAACAGAGTAAAAGTAGACAGAAAAGTTAAAAACCAACTAAGGGCACTAAGGAAAACCAAGAAAAAATACTTTAAAAATAAAGAATGTGGATGAGATAGAGGTAGAAAATTTAAAAAGCCAAGAGATTAATAGAGGAAAGAACTGGACGAGAGGGAAAGCAAACTGAAACTCAGACATGGACAGAAAATCTAAAAGGCAACGGCACTAAGGAAAGACAAGAAATAATTAGAAAGAAAGATATCGAAGGGAAAAAAAGTAGGCGTAGAAAACACATTTTAAAAGCGATGGGAATTGGGGGGGGGGAAGGGGAAAAAAAAAAACCAAACAGGGAGAGCAAACTAAAACAGAGGTTGAGAGAAAAATTTAAAAGCGGCGGCACTAAGGAAAGAGAAGAAATCATTAAAGAATAAGGGCAGGGAACGGCATAAAAGTCAAACAGAAAGTGTTAAAAGCCGCGGGGATTAAAGAAACGAGGAAAAAATTTAAAAGTGGCGACGGCGAACTAAAACAGAGACGTCGACAGAAAATCTAAAAAGCCATGGCACTAAGGAAAGCCAAGGAAAAATAATTAAAAACTAAAGACAGCGAACGAGATAAACGTAGAAAATTTTCAAAGCAAGGGGGATGAAGGAAATAAGGAAAAACTTTAAAAAATAGCGACGGCAAACTACAACGAAGACGCAGAAAGAAGCTCTAAAAAGCGATGGCACAGAAGGCAGAGAAGAAATAATGGGAAAAAAAGACAGCAAAGGGAACAAAAGTAGGCACAGAAAGAACATTTCAAGAGCAGACAGAGAAAATTCAAAAAGCGAGGGCACGAAGGAAAGACAAGAAATAATTAAAAAAGAAAGGCAGACAAAAAAAAGACTGCAAACGGGATGGAAGTAGACAGCAAATTTTAAAAGCAACGGTGATTAAGGAAATAGGGAAAAAGATTTAAAAATAGCACCGGCAAACTACAACAGAGACCTAGAAAGAAAACCTATACAGCGATGGCACAGAAGGCAGAGAAGAAATAGTAAAAAAGGACAGCAAAGGGAATAAAAGCAGGCATAGAAACAACTTGTCAAACACGGTAGGCATTAGGGAAATAAAGGAAAAAATTATGACATCGGAACAGCAAAGTGAAACAGAGATGCAGAAAGAAAATTTAAAAAGCGAGGGCACTAAGGAACGACAAGAAATAATTTTAAAAACCCAGCAAAGGGCATAAAAGTGGGCATCGAAAGAACATTTAAAAAGCGTGGGGGATTTGGGAAAGGAAGAGAAAAATGAGGAAATAGGGACCGCGAACTAAAAGAGACGTAGAAAGAGAATTTAAAAAACGACTGCGCTGAGGAAAGACGAGAAATAATTAAAAGAAGAGACAGCGAAATAAAGACAGCGAACGGGATAGACGTAGAAAATGTAAAAAGCAATGGGGATTAGGGAAAGAAACCAAAAGAATTTAAAAGCCGGGACAGCGAACTGAAAGAGATGTAGAAAGAAAATTTGAAAAGCCACGGCGCTAACAAAGACAAGAAATAACTAAAAAATAAAGACAGCGAACGGAATAAAAGCAGACGGAAAATTTTAGAAGCAAATAGGATTAGGGAAATAAGGAAGACATTGAAGCGTAGCAACATTGACCTAAAACAGATAGGTAGGGAAAAAATCTAAAAAGCGATGGCACTGAGGCAAACCAAGAAAAAATATCTGAAGAGACAGCAAACAGAGTAAAAGTAGACAGAAAAGTTAAAAAGCAACTAAGGGCACTAAGGAAAACCAAGAAAAAATACTTTAAAAATAAAGAATGTGAATGAGATGGAGGTAGAAAATTTAAAAAGCCAAGAGATTAATAGAGGAAAGAACTGGACGAGAGGGAAAGCAAACTGAAACTCAGACATGGACAGAAAATCTAAAAGGCAACGGCACTAAGGAAAGACAAGAAATAATTAGAAAGATATCGAAGGGAAAAAAAGTAGGCGTAGAAAACACATTTTAAAAGCGATGGGAATTGGGGGGGGGGGAAGGGGAAAAAAAAAAACCAAACAGGGAGAGCAAACTAAAACAGAGGTTGAGAGAAAAATTTAAAAGTGGCGGCACTAAGGAAAGAGAAGAAATCATTAAAGAATAAGGGCAGGGAACGGCATAAAAGTCAAACAGAAAGTGTTAAAAGCAGCGGGGATTAAAGAAATGAGGAAAAAATTTAAAAGTGGCGACGGCGAACTAAAAGGGAGACGTTGACAGAAAATCTAAAAAGCCATGGCACTAAGGAAAACCAAGGAAAAATAATTAAAAACTAAAGACAGCGAACGAGATAAACGTAGAAAATTTTCAAAGCAAGGGGGATGAAGGAAATAAGGAAAAACTTTAAAAAATAGCGACGGCAAACTACAACGAAGACGCAGAAAGAAGCTCTAAAAAGCGATGGCACAGAAGGCAGAGAAGAAATAATGGGAAAAAAAGACAGCAAAGGGAATAAAAGTAGGCACAGAAAGAACATTTCAAGAGCAGACAGAGACAGAAAATTCAAAAAGCGAGGGCACGAAGGAAAGACAAATAATTAAAAAAGAAAGGCAGACAAAAAAAAGACTGCAAACGGGATGGAAGTAGACAGCAAATTTTAAAAGCAACGGTGATTAAGGAAATAGGGAAAAAGATTTAAAAATAGCACCGGCAAACTACAACAGAGACCTAGAAAGAAAACCTATACAGCGATGGCACAGAAGGCAGAGAAGAAATAGTAAAAAAGGACAGCAAAGGGAATAAAAGCAGGCATAGAAACAACTTGTCAAACACGGTAGGCATTAGGGAAATAAAGGAAAAAATTATGACATCGGAACAGCAAAGTGAAACAGAGATGCAGAAAGAAAATTTAAAAAGCGAGGGCACTAAGGAACGACAAGAAATAATTTTAAAAACCCAGCAAAGGGCATAAAAGCGGGCATCGAAAGAACATGTAAAAAGCGTGGGGGATTTGGGAAAGGAAGAGAAAAATGAGGAAATAGGGACCGCGAACTAAAAGAGACGTAGAAAGAGAATTTAAAAAACGACTGCGCTGAGGAAAGACGAGAAATAATTAAAAGAAGAGACAGCGAAATAAAGACAGCGAACGGGATAGACGTAGAAAATGTAAAAAGCAATGGGGATTAGGGAAAGAAACCAAAAGAATTTAAAAGCCGGGACAGCGAACTAAAAGAGATGTAGAAAGAAAATTTGAAAAGCCACGGCGCTAACAAAGACAAGAAATAACTAAAAAATAAAGACAGCGAACGGAATAAAAGCAGACGGAAAATTTTAGAAGCAAATAGGATTAGGGAAATAAGGAAGAAATTGAAGCGTAGCAACATTGACCTAAAACAGGTAGGTAGGGAAAAAAATCTAAAAAGCGATGGCACTGAGGCAAACCAAGAAAAAATAACTGAAAAGACAGCAAACAGAGTAAAAGTAGACAGGAAAGTTAAAAAGCAACTAAGGGCACTAAGGAAAACCAAGAAAAAATACTTTAAAAGTAAAGAATGTGAATGAGATAGAGGTAGAAAATTTAAAAAGCCAAGAGATTAATGGAGGAAAGAATTGGACGAGAGGGAAAGCAAACTGAAACTCAGACATGGACAGAAAATCTAAAAGGCAACGGCACTAAGGAAAGACAAGAAATAATTAGAAAGAAAGATATCGAAGGGAAAAAAAGTAGGCGTAGAAAACACATTTTAAAAGCGATGGGAATTGGGGGGGGGAAAGGGGAAAAAAAAAAAACCAAACAGGGAGAGCAAACTAAAACAGAGGTTGAGAGAAAAATTTAAAAGCGGCGGCACTAAGGAAAGAGAAGAAATCATTAAAGAATAAAGGCAGGGAACGGCATAAAAGTCAAACAGAAAGTGTTAAAAGCAGCGGGGATTAAAGAAATGAGGAAAAAATTTAAAAGTGGCGACGGCGAACTAAAACGGAGACGTCGACAGAAAATCTAAAAAGCCATGGCACTAAGGAAAACCAAGGAAAAATAATTAAAAACTAAAGACAGCGAACGAGATAAACGTAGAAAATTTTCAAAGCAAGGGGGATGAAGGAAATAAGGAAAAACTTTAAAAAATAGCGACAGCAAACTACAACGAAGACGCAGAAAGAAGCTCTAAAAAGCGATGGCACAGAAGGCAGAGAAGAAATAATGGGAAAAAAAGACAGCAAAGGGAATAAAAGTAGGCACAGAAAGAACATTTCAAGAGCAGACAGAGACAGAAAATTCAAAAAGCGAGGGCACGAAGGAAAGACAAATAATTAAAAAAGAAAGGCAGACAAAAAAAAGACTGCAAACGGGATGGAAGTAGACAGCAAATTTTAAAAGCAACGGTGATTAAGGAAATAGGGAAAAAGATTTAAAAATAGCACCGGCAAACTACAACAGAGACCTAGAAAGAAAACCTATACAGCGATGGCACAGAAGGCAGAGAAGAAATAGTAAAAAAGGACAGCAAAGGGAATAAAAGCAGGCATAGAAACAACTTGTCAAACACGGTAGGCATTAGGGAAATACAGGAAAAAATTATGACATCGGAACAGCAAAGTGAAACAGAGATGCAGAAAGAAAATTTAAAAAGCGAGGGCACTAAGGAACGACAAGAAATAATTTTAAAAACCCAGCAAAGGGCATAAAAGTGGGCATCGAAAGAACATGTAAAAAGCGTGGGGGATTTGGGAAAGGAAGAGAAAAATGAGGAAATAGGGACCGCGAACTAAAAGAGACGTAGAAAGAGAATTTAAAAAACGACTGCGCTGAGGAAAGACGAGAAATAATTAAAAGAAGAGACAGCGAAATAAAGACAGCGAACGGGATAGACGTAGAAAATGTAAAAAGCAATGGGGATTAGGGAAAGAAACCAAAAGAATTTAAAAGCCGGGACAGCGAACTAAAAGAGATGTAGAAAGAAAATTTGAAAAGCCACGGCGCTAACAAAGACAAGAAATAACTAAAAAATAAAGACAGCGAACGGAATAAAAGCAGACGGAAAATTTTAGAAGCAAATAGGATTAGGGAAATAAGGAAGAAATTGAAGCGTAGCAACATTGACCTAAAACAGGTAGGTAGGGAAAAAATCTAAAAAGCGATGGCACTGAGGCAAACCAAGAAAAAATAACTGAAAAGACAGCAAACAGAGTAAAAGTAGACAGAAAAGTTAAAAAGCAACTAAGGGCACTAAGGAAAACCAAGAAAAAATACTTTAAAAGTAAAGAATGTGAATGAGAGAGAGGTAGAAAATTTAAAAAGCCAAGAGATTAATAGAGGAAAGAACTGGACGAGAGGGAAAGCAAACTGAAACTCAGACATGGACAGAAAATCTAAAAGGCAACGGCACTAAGGAAAGACAAGAAATAATTAGAAAGAAAGATATCGAAGGGAAAAAAAGTAGGCGTAGAAAACACATTTTAAAAGCGATGGGAATTGGGGGGGGGGGAAGGGGAAAAAAAAAAAACCAAACAGGGAGAGCAAACTAAAACAGAGGTTGAGAGAAAAATTTAAAAGCGGCGGCACTAAGGGAAGAGAAGAAATCATTAAAGAATAAAGGCAGGGAACGGCATAAAAGTCAAACAGAAAGTGTTAAAAGCAGCGGGGATTAAAGAAACGAGGAAAAAATTTAAAAGTGGCGACGGCGAACTAAAACGGAGACGTCAACAGAAAATCTAAAAAGCCATGGCACTAAGGAAAGCCAAGGAAAAATAATTAAAAACTAAAGACAGCGAACGAGATCAACGTAGAAAATTTTCAAAGCAAGGGGGATGAAGGAAATAAGGAAAAACTTTAAAAAATAGCGACGGCAAACTACAACGAAGACGCAGAAAGAAGCTCTAAAAAGCGATGGCACAGAAGGCAGAGAAGAAATAATGGGAAAAAAAGACAGCAAAGGGAATAAAAGTAGGCACAGAAAGAACATTTCAAGAGCAGACAGAGACAGAAAATTCAAAAAGCGAGGGCACGAAGGAAAGACAAGAAATAATTAAAAAAGAAAGGCAGACAAAAAAAAGACTGCAAACGGGATGGAAGTAGACAGCAAATTTTAAAAGCAACGGTGATTAAGGAAATAGGGAAAAAGATTTAAAAATAGCACCGGCAAACGACAACAGAGACCTAGAAAGAAAACCTATACAGCGATGGCACAGAAGGCAGAGAAGAAATAGTAAAAAAGGACAGCAAAGGGAATAAAAGCAGGCATAGAAACAACTTGTCAAACACGGTAGGCATTAGGGAAATACAGGAAAAAATTATGACATCGGAACAGCAAAGTGAAACAGAGATGCAGAAAGAAAATTTAAAAAGCGAGGGCACTAAGGAACGACAAGAAATAATTTTAAAAACCCAGCAAAGGGCATAAAAGTGGGCATCGAAAGAACATGTAAAAAGCGTGGGGGATTTGGGAAAGGAAGAGAAAAATGAGGAAATAGGGACCGCGAACTAAAAGAGACGTAGAAAGAGAATTTAAAAAACGACTGCGCTGAGGAAAGACGAGAAATAATTAAAAGAAGAGACAGCGAAATAAAGACAGCGAACGGGATAGACGTAGAAAATGTAAAAAGCAACGGGGATTAGGGAAAGAAACCAAAAGAATTTAAAAGCCGGGACAGCGAACTAAAAGAGATGTAGAAAGAAAATTTGAAAAGCCACGGCGCTAACAAAGACAAGAAATAACTAAAAAATAAAGACAGCGAACGGAATAAAAGCAGACGGAAAATTTTAGAAGCAAATAGGATTAGGGAAATAAGGAAGAAATTGAAGCGTAGCAACATTGACCTAAAACAGGTAGGTAGGGAAAAAATCTAAAAAGCGATGGCACTGAGGCAAACCAAGAAAAAATAACTGAAAAGACAGCAAACAGAGTAAAAGTAGACAGAAAAGTTAAAAAGCAACTAAGGGCACTAAGGAAAAACAAGAAAAAATACTTTAAAAGTAAAGAATGTGAATGAGATAGAGGTAGAAAATTTAAAAAGCCAAGAGATTAATAGAGGAAAGAACTGGACGAGAGGGAAAGCAAACTGAAACTCAGACATGGACAGAAAATCTAAAAGGCAACGGCACTAAGGAAAGACAAGAAATAATTAGAAAGAAAGATATCGAAGGGAAAAAAAGTAGGCGTAGAAAACACATTTTAAAAGCAATGGGAATTGGGGGGGAAAGGGGAAAGGGGAAAAAAAAAAAACCAAACAGGGAGAGCAAACTAAAACAGAGGTTGAGAGAAAAATTTAAAAGCGGCGGCACTAAGGAAAGAGAAGAAATCATTAAAGAATAAGGGCAGGGAACGGCATAAAAGTCAAACAGAAAGTGTTAAAAGCAGCGGGGATTAAAGAAATGAGGAAAAAATTTAAAAGTGGCGACGGCGAACTAAAACAGAGACGTCGACAGAAAATCTAAAAAGCCATGGCACTAAGGAAAACCAAGGAAAAATAATTAAAAACTAAAGACAGCGAACGAGATAAACGTAGAAAATTTTCAAAGCAAGGGGGATGAAGGAAATAAGGAAAAACTTTAAAACATAGCGACGGCAAACTACAACGAAGACGCAGAAAGAAGCTCTAAAAAGCGATGGCACAGAAGGCAGAGAAGAAATAATGGGAAAAAAAGACAGCAAAGGGAATAAAAGTAGGCACAGAAAGAACATTTCAAGAGCAGACAGAGAAAATTCAAAAAGCGAGGGCACGAAGGAAAGACAAGAAATAATTAAAAAAGAAAGGCAGACAAAAAAAAGACTGCAAACGGGATGGAAGTAGACAGCAAATTTTAAAAGCAACGGTGATTAAGGAAATAGGGAAAAAGATTTAAAAATAGCACCGGCAAACTACAACAGAGACCTAGAAAGAAAACCTATACAGCGATGGCACAGAAGGCAGAGAAGAAATAGTAAAAAAGGACAGCAAAGGGAGTAAAAGCAGGCATAGAAACAACTTGTCAAACATGGTAGGCATTAGGGAAATAAAGGAAAAAATTATGACATTGGAACAGCAAAGCGAAACAGAGATGCAGAAAGAAAATGTAAAAAGCGAGGGCACTAAGGAACGACAAGAAATAATTTTAAAAACCCAGCAAAGGGCATAAAAGTGGGCATCGAAAGAACATTTAAAAAGCGTGGGGGATTTGGGAAAGGAAGAGAAAAATGAGGAAATAGGGACCGCGAACTAAAAGAGACGTAGAAAGAGAATTTAAAAAACGACTGCGCTGAGGAAAGACGAGAAATAATTAAAAGAAGAGACAGCGAAATAAAGACAGCGAACGGGATAGAAGTAGAAAATGTAAAAAGCAATGGGGATTAGGGAAAGAAACCAAAAGAATTTAAAAGCCGGGACAGCGAACTGAAAGAGATGTAGAAAGAAAATTTGAAAAGCCACGGCGCTAACAAAGACAAGAAATAACTAAAAAATAAAGACAGCGAACGGAATAAAAGCAGACGGAAAATTTTAGAAGCAAATAGGATTAGGGAAATAAGGAAGAAATTGAAGCGTAGCAACATTGACCTAAAACAGATAGGTAGGGAAAAAATCTAAAAAGCGATGGCACTGAGGCAAACCAAGAAAAAATATCTGAAGAGACAGCAAACAGAGTAAAAGTAGACAGAAAAGTTAAAAAGCAACTAAGGGCACTAAGGAAAACCAAGAAAAAATACTTTAAAAATAAAGAATGTGAATGAGATGGAGGTAGAAAATTTAAAAAGCCAAGAGATTAATAGAGGAAAGAACTGGACGAGAGGGAAAGCAAACTGAAACTCAGACATGGACAGAAAATCTAAAAGGCAACGGCACTAAGGAAAGACAAGAAATAATTAGAAAGAAAGATATCGAAGGGAAAAAAAGTAGGCGTAGAAAACACATTTTAAAAGCGATGGGAATTGGGGGCGGGGGGAAGGGGAAAAAAAAAACCAAACAGGGAGAGCAAACTAAAACAGAGGTTGAGAGAAAAATTTAAAAGCGGCGGCACTAAGGAAAGAGAAGAAATCATTAAAGAATAAAGGCAGTGAATGGCATAAAAGTCAAACAGAAAGTGTTAAAAGCAGCGGGGATTAAAGAAATGAGGAAAAAATTTAAAAGTGGCGACGGCGAACTAAAACGGAGACGTCGACAGAAAATCTAAAAAGCCATGGCACTAAGGAAAACCAAGGAAAAATAATTAAAAACTAAAGACAGCGAACGAGATAAACGTAGAAAATTTTCAAAGCAAGGGGGATGAAGGAAATAAGGAAAAACTTTAAAACATAGCGACGGCAAACTACAACGAAGACGCAGAAAGAAGCTCTAAAAAGCGATGGCACAGAAGGCAGAGAAGAAATAATGGGAAAAAAAGACAGCAAAGGGAATAAAAGTAGGCACAGAAAGAACATTTCAAGAGCAGACAGAGACAGGAAATTCAAAAAGCGAGGGCACGAAGGAAAGACAAGAAATAATTAAAAAAGAAAGGCAGACAAAAAAAAGACTGCAAACGGGATGGAAGTAGACAGCAAATTTTAAAAGCAACGGTGATTAAGGAAATAGGGAAAAAGATTTAAAAATAGCAACGGCAAACTACAACAGAGACCTAGAAAGAAAACCTATACAGCGATGGCACAGAAGGCAGAGAAGAAATAGTAAAAAAGGACAGCAAAGGGAATAAAAGCAGGCATAGAAACAACTTGTCAAACACGGTAGGCATTAGGGAAATAAAGGAAAAAATTATGACATCGGAACAGCAAAGTGAAACAGAGATGCAGAAAGAAAATTTAAAAAGCGAGGGCACTAAGGAACGACAAGAAATAATTTTAAAAACCCAGCAAAGGGCATAAAAGTGGGCATCGAAAGAACATTTAAAAAGCGTGGGGGATTTGGGAAAGGAAGAGAAAAATGAGGAAATAGGGACCGCGAACTAAAAGAGATGTAGAAAGAGAATTTAAAAAACGACTGCGCTGAGGAAAGACGAGAAATAATTAAAAGAAGAGACAGCGAAATAAAGACAGCGAACGGGATAGAAGTAGAAAATGTAAAAAGCAATGGGGATTAGGAAAAGAAACCAAAAGAATTTAAAAGCCGGGACAGCGAACTAAAAGAGATGTAGAAAGAAAATTTGAAAAGCCACGGCGCTAACAAAGACAAGAAATAACTAAAAAATAAAGACAGCGAACGGAATAAAAGCAGACGGAAAATTTTAGAAGCAAATAGGATTAGGGAAATAAGGAAGACATTGAAGCGTAGCAACATTGACCTAAAACAGGTAGGTAGGGAAAAAATCTAAAAAGCGATGGCACTGAGGCAAACCAAGAAAAAATAACTGAAAAGACAGCAAACAGAGTAAAAGTAGACAGAAAAGTTAAAAAGCAACTAAGGGCACTAAGGAAAAACAAGAAAAAATACTTTAAAAATAAAGAATGTGAATGAGAGAGAGGTAGAAAATTTAAAAAGCCAAGAGATTAATAGAGGAAAGAACTGGACGAGAGGGAAAGCAAACTGAAACTCAGACATGGACAGAAAATCTAAAAGGCAACGGCACTAAGGAAAGACAAGAAATAATTAGAAAGAAAGATATCGAAGGGAAAAAAAGTAGGCGTAGAAAACACATTTTAAAAGCGATGGGAATTGGGGGGGGGGGGGGGAAGGGGGAAAAAAAAAAAACCAAACAGGGAGAGCAAACTAAAACAGAGGTTGAGAGAAAAATTTAAAAGCGGCGGCACTAAGGAAAGAGAAGAAATCATTAAAGAATAAAGGCAGGGAACGGCATAAAAGTCAAACAGAAAGTGTTAAAAGCAGCGGGGATTAAAGAAACGAGGAAAAAATTTAAAAGTGGCGACGGCGAACTAAAACAGAGACGTCGACAGAAAATCTAAAAAGCCATGGCACTAAGGAAAGCCAAGGAAAAATAATTAAAAACTAAAGACAGCGAACGAGATAAACGTAGAAAATTTTCAAAGCAAGGGGGATGAAGGAAATAAGGAAAAACTTTAAAAAATAGCGACGGCAAACTACAACGAAGACGCAGAAAGAAGCTCTAAAAAGCGATGGCACAGAAGGCAGAGAAGAAATAATGGGAAAAAAAGACAGCAAAGGGAACAAAAGTAGGCACAGAAAGAACATTTCAAGAGCAGACAGAGAAAATTCAAAAAGCGAGGGCACGAAGGAAAGACAAGAAATAATTAAAAAAGAAAGGCAGACAAAAAAAAGACTGCAAACGGGATGGAAGTAGACAGCAAATTTTAAAAGCAACGGTGATTAAGGAAATAGGGAAAAAGATTTAAAAATAGCACCGGCAAACTACAACAGAGACCTAGAAAGAAAACCTATACAGCGATGGCACAGAAGGCAGAGAAGAAATAGTAAAAAAAGGACAGCAAAGGGAATAAAAGCAGGCATAGAAACAACTTGTCAAACACGGTAGGCATTAGGGAAATAAAGGAAAAAATTATGACATCGGAACAGCAAAGTGAAACAGAGATGCAGAAAGAAAATTTAAAAAGCGAGGGCACTAAGGAACGACAAGAAATAATTTTAAAAACCCAGCAAAGGGCATAAAAGTGGGCATCGAAAGAACATTTAAAAAGCGTGGGGGATTTGGGAAAGGAAGAGAAAAATGAGGAAATAGGGACCGCGAACTAAAAGAGACGTAGAAAGAGAATTTAAAAAACGACTGCGCTGAGGAAAGACGAGAAATAATTAAAAGAAGAGACAGCGAAATAAAGACAGCGAACGGGATAGACGTAGAAAATGTAAAAAGCAATGGGGATTAGGGAAAGAAACCAAAAGAATTTAAAAGCCGGGACAGCGAACTGAAAGAGATGTAGAAAGAAAATTTGAAAAGCCACGGCGCTAACAAAGACAAGAAATAACTAAAAAATAAAGACAGCGAATGGAATAAAAGCAGACGGAAAATTTTAGAAGCAAATAGGATTAGGGAAATAAGGAAGAAATTGAAGCGTAGCAACATTGACCTAAAACAGATAGGTAGGGAAAAAATCTAAAAAGCGATGGCACTGAGGCAAACCAAGAAAAAATATCTGAAGAGACAGCAAACAGAGTAAAAGTAGACAGAAAAGTTAAAAAGCAACTAAGGGCACTAAGGAAAACCAAGAAAAAATACTTTAAAAATAAAGAATGTGAATGAGATGGAGGTAGAAAATTTAAAAAGCCAAGAGATTAATAGAGGAAAGAACTGGACGAGAGGGAAAGCAAACTGAAACTCAGACATGGACAGAAAATCTAAAAGGCAACGGCACTAAGGAAAGACAAGAAATAATTAGAAAGATATCGAAGGGAAAAAAAGTAGGCGTAGAAAACACATTTTAAAAGCGATGGGAATTGGGGGGGGGGGAAGGGGAAAAAAAAAAACCAAACAGGGAGAGCAAACTAAAACAGAGGTTGAGAGAAAAATTTAAAAGTGGCGGCACTAAGGAAAGAGAAGAAATCATTAAAGAATAAGGGCAGGGAACGGCATAAAAGTCAAACAGAAAGTGTTAAAAGCCGCGGGGATTAAAGAAACGAGGAAAAAATTTAAAAGTGGCGACGGCGAACTAAAAGGGAGACGTTGACAGAAAATCTAAAAAGCCATGGCACTAAGGAAAACCAAGGAAAAATAATTAAAAACTAAAGACAGCGAACGAGATAAACGTAGAAAATTTTCAAAGCAAGGGGGATGAAGGAAATAAGGAAAAACTTTAAAAAATAGCGACGGCAAACTACAACGAAGACGCAGAAAGAAGCTCTAAAAAGCGATGGCACAGAAGGCAGAGAAGAAATAATGGGAAAAAAAGACAGCAAAGGGAATAAAAGTAGGCACAGAAAGAACATTTCAAGAGCAGACAGACAGGAAATTCAAAAAGCGAGGGCACGAAGGAAAGACAAGAAATAATTAAAAAAGAAAGGCAGACAAAAAAAAGACTGCAAACAGGATGGAAGTAGACAGCAAATTTTAAAAGCAACGGTGATTAAGGAAATAGGGAAAAAGATTTAAAAATAGCACCGGCAAACTACAACAGAGACCTAGAAAGAAAACCTATACAGCGATGGCACAGAAGGCAGAGAAGAAATAGTAAAAAAGGACAGCAAAGGGAATAAAAGCAGGCATAGAAACAACTTGTCAAACACGGTAGGCATTAGGGAAATAAAGGAAAAAATTATGACATCGGAACAGCAAAGTGAAACAGAGATGCAGAAAGAAAATGTAAAAAGCGAGGGCACTAAGGAACGACAAGAAATAATTTTAAAAACCCAGCAAAGGGCATAAAAGTGGGCATCGAAAGAACATGTAAAAAGCGTGGGGGATTTGGGAAAGGAAGAGAAAAATGAGGAAATAGGGACCGCGAACTGAAAGAGACGTAGAAAGAGAATTTAAAAAACGACTGCGCTGAGGAAAGACGAGAAATAATTAAAAGAAGAGACAGCGAAATAAAGACAGCGAACGGGATAGACGTAGAAAATGTAAAAAGCAATGGGGATTAGGGAAAGAAACCAAAAGAATTTAAAAGCCGGGACAGCGAACTAAAAGAGATGTAGAAAGAAAATTTGAAAAGCCACGGCGCTAACAAAGACAAGAAATAACTAAAAAATAAAGACAGCGAACGGAATAAAAGCAGACGGAAAATTTTAGAAGCAAATAGGATTAGGGAAATAAGGAAGACATTGAAGCGTAGCAACATTGACCTAAAACAGATAGGTAGGGAAAAAATCTAAAAAGCGATGGCACTGAGGCAAACCAAGAAAAAATAACTGAAAAGACAGCAAACAGAGTAAAAGTAGACAGAAAAGTTAAAAAGCAACTAAGGGCACTAAGGAAAAACAAGAAAAAATACTTTAAAAGTAAAGAATGTGAATGAGAGAGAGGTAGAAAATTTAAAAAGCCAAGAGATTAATAGAGGAAAGAACTGGACGAGAGGGAAAGCAAACTGAAACTCAGACATGGACAGAAAATCTAAAAGGCAACGGCACTAAGGAAAGACAAGAAATAATTAGAAAGAAAGATATCGAAGGGAAAAAAAGTAGGCGTAGAAAACACATTTTAAAAGCGATGGGAATTGGGGGGGGGGGGGGGGGGGGGAAGGGGGAAAAAAAAAAAACCAAACAGGGAGAGCAAACTAAAACAGAGGTTGAGAGAAAAATTTAAAAGCGGCGGCACTAAGGAAAGAGAAGAAATCATTAAAGAATAAAGGCAGGGAACGGCATAAAAGTCAAACAGAAAGTGTTAAAAGCAGCGGGGATTAAAGAAACGAGGAAAAAATTTAAAAGTGGCGACGGCGAACTAAAACAGAGACGTCGACAGAAAATCTAAAAAGCCATGGCACTAAGGAAAGCCAAGGAAAAATAATTAAAAACTAAAGACAGCGAACGAGATAAACGTAGAAAATTTTCAAAGCAAGGGGGATGAAGGAAATAAGGAAAAACTTTAAAAAATAGCGACGGCAAACTACAACGAAGACGCAGAAAGAAGCTCTAAAAAGCGATGGCACAGAAGGCAGAGAAGAAATAATGGGAAAAAAAGACAGCAAAGGGAACAAAAGTAGGCACAGAAAGAACATTTCAAGAGCAGACAGAGAAAATTCAAAAAGCGAGGGCACGAAGGAAAGACAAGAAATAATTAAAAAAGAAAGGCAGACAAAAAAAAGACTGCAAACGGGATGGAAGTAGACAGCAAATTTTAAAAGCAACGGTGATTAAGGAAATAGGGAAAAAGATTTAAAAATAGCACCGGCAAACTACAACAGAGACCTAGAAAGAAAACCTATACAGCGATGGCACAGAAGGCAGAGAAGAAATAGTAAAAAAGGACAGCAAAGGGAATAAAAGCAGGCATAGAAACAACTTGTCAAACACGGTAGGCATTAGGGAAATAAAGGAAAAAATTATGACATCGGAACAGCAAAGTGAAACAGAGATGCAGAAAGAAAATTTAAAAAGCGAGGGCACTAAGGAACGACAAGAAATAATTTTAAAAACCCAGCAAAGGGCATAAAAGTGGGCATCGAAAGAACATTTAAAAAGCGTGGGGGATTTGGGAAAGGAAGAGAAAAATGAGGAAATAGGGACCGCGAACTAAAAGAGACGTAGAAAGAGAATTTAAAAAACGACTGCGCTGAGGAAAGACGAGAAATAATTAAAAGAAGAGACAGCGAAATAAAGACAGCGAACGGGATAGACGTAGAAAATGTAAAAAGCAATGGGGATTAGGGAAAGAAACCAAAAGAATTTAAAAGCCGGGACAGCGAACTGAAAGAGATGTAGAAAGAAAATTTGAAAAGCCACGGCGCTAACAAAGACAAGAAATAACTAAAAAATAAAGACAGCGAACGGAATAAAAGCAGACGGAAAATTTTAGAAGCAAATAGGATTAGGGAAATAAGGAAGACATTGAAGCGTAGCAACATTGACCTAAAACAGATAGGTAGGGAAAAAATCTAAAAAGCGATGGCACTGAGGCAAACCAAGAAAAAATATCTGAAGAGACAGCAAACAGAGTAAAAGTAGACAGAAAAGTTAAAAAGCAACTAAGGGCACTAAGGAAAAACAAGAAAAAATACTTTAAAAGTAAAGAATGTGAATGAGAGAGAGGTAGAAAATTTAAAAAGCCAAGAGATTAATAGAGGAAAGAACTGGACGAGAGGGAAAGCAAACTGAAACTCAGACATGGACAGAAAATCTAAAAGGCAACGGCACTAAGGAAAGACAAGAAATAATTAGAAAGATATCGAAGGGAAAAAAAGTAGGCGTAGAAAACACATTTTAAAAGCGATGGGAATTGGGGGGGGGGAAGGGGAAAAAAAAAAACCAAACAGGGAGAGCAAACTAAAACAGAGGTTGAGAGAAAAATTTAAAAGCGGCGGCACTAAGGAAAGAGAAGAAATCATTAAAGAATAAGGGCAGGGAACGGCATAAAAGTCAAACAGAAAGTGTTAAAAGCCGCGGGGATTAAAGAAACGAGGAAAAAATTTAAAAGTGGCGACGGCGAACTAAAAGGGAGACGTTGACAGAAAATCTAAAAAGCCATGGCACTAAGGAAAACCAAGGAAAAATAATTAAAAACTAAAGACAGCGAACGAGATAAACGTAGAAAATTTTCAAAGCAAGGGGGATGAAGGAAATAAGGAAAAACTTTAAAACATAGCGACGGCAAACTACAACGAAGACGCAGAAAGAAGCTCTAAAAAGCGATGGCACAGAAGGCAGAGAAGAAATAATGGGAAAAAAAGACAGCAAAGGGAATAAAAGTAGGCACAGAAAGAACATTTCAAGAGCAGACAGACAGGAAATTCAAAAAGCGAGGGCACGAAGGAAAGACAAGAAATAATTAAAAAAGAAAGGCAGACAAAAAAAAGACTGCAAACAGGATGGAAGTAGACAGCAAATTTTAAAAGCAACGGTGATTAAGGAAATAGGGAAAAAGATTTAAAAATAGCACCGGCAAACTACAACAGAGACCTAGAAAGAAAACCTATACAGCGATGGCACAGAAGGCAGAGAAGAAATAGTAAAAAAGGACAGCAAAGGGAATAAAAGCAGGCATAGAAACAACTTGTCAAACACGGTAGGCATTAGGGAAATAAAGGAAAAAATTATGACATCGGAACAGCAAAGTGAAACAGAGATGCAGAAAGAAAATGTAAAAAGCGAGGGCACTAAGGAACGACAAGAAATAATTTTAAAAACCCAGCAAAGGGCATAAAAGTGGGCATCGAAAGAACATGTAAAAAGCGTGGGGGATTTGGGAAAGGAAGAGAAAAATGAGGAAATAGGGACCGCGAACTGAAAGAGACGTAGAAAGAGAATTTAAAAAACGACTGCGCTGAGGAAAGACGAGAAATAATTAAAAGAAGAGACAGCGAAATAAAGACAGCGAACGGGATAGACGTAGAAAATGTAAAAAGCAATGGGGATTAGGGAAAGAAACCAAAAGAATTTAAAAGCCGGGACAGCGAACTAAAAGAGATGTAGAAAGAAAATTTGAAAAGCCACGGCGCTAACAAAGACAAGAAATAACTAAAAAATAAAGACAGCGAACGGAATAAAAGCAGACGGAAAATTTTAGAAGCAAATAGGATTAGGGAAATAAGGAAGACATTGAAGCGTAGCAACATTGACCTAAAACAGATAGGTAGGGAAAAAATCTAAAAAGCGATGGCACTGAGGCAAACCAAGAAAAAATAACTGAAAAGACAGCAAACAGAGTAAAAGTAGACAGAAAAGTTAAAAAGCAACTAAGGGCACTAAGGAAAAACAAGAAAAAATACTTTAAAAGTAAAGAATGTGAATGAGAGAGAGGTAGAAAATTTAAAAAGCCAAGAGATTAATAGAGGAAAGAACTGGACGAGAGGGAAAGCAAACTGAAACTCAGACATGGACAGAAAATCTAAAAGGCAACGGCACTAAGGAAAGACAAGAAATAATTAGAAAGAAAGATATCGAAGGGAAAAAAAGTAGGCGTAGAAAACACATTTTAAAAGCGATGGGAATTGGGGGGGGAAAGGGGAAAAAAAAAAACCAAACAGGGAGAGCAAACTAAAACAGAGGTTGAGAGAAAAATTTAAAAGCGGCGGCACTAAGGAAAGAGAAGAAATCATTAAAGAATAAAGGCAGTGAACGGCATAAAAGTCAAACAGAAAGTGTTAAAAGCAGCGGGGATTAAAGAAATGAGGAAAAAATTTAAAAGTGGCGACGGCGAACTAAAACGGAGACGTCGAAAGAAAATCTAAAAAGCCATGGCACTAAGGAAAACCAAGGAAAAATAATTAAAAACTAAAGACAGCGAACGAGATAAACGTAGAAAATTTTCAAAGCAAGGGGGATGAAGGAAATAAGGAAAAACTTTAAAAAATAGCGACGGCAAACTACAACGAAGACGCAGAAAGAAGCTCTAAAAAGCGATGGCACAGAAGGCAGAGAAGAAATAATGGGAAAAAAAGACAGCAAAGGGAATAAAAGTAGGCACAGAAAGAACATTTCAAGAGCAGACAGAGAAAATTCAAAAAGCGAGGGCACGAAGGAAAGACAAGAAATAATTAAAAAAGAAAGGCAGACAAAAAAAAGACTGCAAACAGGATGGAAGTAGACAGCAAATTTTAAAAGCAACGGTGATTAAGGAAATAGGGAAAAAGATTTAAAAATAGCACCGGCAAACTACAACAGAGACCTAGAAAGAAAACCTATACAGCGATGGCACAGAAGGCAGAGAAGAAATAGTAAAAAAGGACAGCAAAGGGAATAAAAGCAGGCATAGAAACAACTTGTCAAACACGGTAGGCATTAGGGAAATACAGGAAAAAATTATGACATCGGAACAGCAAAGTGAAACAGAGATGCAGAAAGAAAATTTAAAAAGCGAGGGCACTAAGGAACGACAAGAAATAATTTTAAAAACCCAGCAAAGGGCATAAAAGTGGGCGTCGAAAGAACATGTAAAAAGCGTGGGGGATTTGGGAAAGGAAGAGAAAAATGAGGAAATAGGGACCGCGAACTAAAAGAGACGTAGAAAGAGAATTTAAAAAACGACTGCGCTGAGGAAAGACGAGAAATAATTAAAAGAAGAGACAGCGAAATAAAGACAGCGAACGGGATAGAAGTAGAAAATGTAAAAAGCAACGGGGATTAGGGAAAGAAACCAAAAGAATTTAAAAGCCGGGACAGCGAACTGAAAGAGATGTAGAAAGAAAATTTGAAAAGCCACGGCGCTAACAAAGACAAGAAATAACTAAAAAATAAAGACAGCGAACGGAATAAAAGCAGACGGAAAATTTTAGAAGCAAATAGGATTAGGGAAATAAGGAAGAAATTGAAGCGTAGCAACATTGACCTAAAACAGGTAGGTAGGGAAAAAATCTAAAAAGCGATGGCACTGAGGCAAACCAAGAAAAAATAACTGAAAAGACAGCAAACAGAGTAAAAGTAGACAGAAAAGTTAAAAAGCAACTAAGGGCACTAAGGAAAAACAAGAAAAAATACTTTAAAAGTAAAGAATGTGAATGAGAGAGAGGTAGAAAATTTAAAAAGCCAAGAGATTAATAGAGGAAAGAACTGGACGAGAGGGAAAGCAAACTGAAACTCAGACATGGACAGAAAATCTAAAAGGCAACGGCACTAAGGAAAGACAAGAAATAATTAGAAAGAAAGATATCGAAGGGAAAAAAAGTAGGCGTAGAAAACACATTTTAAAAGCGATGGGAATTGGGGGGGGAAAGGGGAAAAAAAAAAACCAAACAGGGAGAGCAAACTAAAACAGAGGTTGAGAGAAAAATTTAAAAGCGGCGGCACTAAGGAAAGAGAAGAAATCATTAAAGAATAAAGGCAGTGAACGGCATAAAAGTCAAACAGAAAGTGTTAAAAGCAGCGGGGATTAAAGAAATGAGGAAAAAATTTAAAAGTGGCGACGGCGAACTAAAACGGAGACGTCGAAAGAAAATCTAAAAAGCCATGGCACTAAGGAAAACCAAGGAAAAATAATTAAAAACTAAAGACAGCGAACGAGATAAACGTAGAAAATTTTCAAAGCAAGGGGGATGAAGGAAATAAGGAAAAACTTTAAAAAATAGCGACGGCAAACTACAACGAAGACGCAGAAAGAAGCTCTAAAAAGCGATGGCACAGAAGGCAGAGAAGAAATAATGGGAAAAAAAGACAGCAAAGGGAATAAAAGTAGGCACAGAAAGAACATTTCAAGAGCAGACAGAGAAAATTCAAAAAGCGAGGGCACGAAGGAAAGACAAGAAATAATTAAAAAAGAAAGGCAGACAAAAAAAAGACTGCAAACAGGATGGAAGTAGACAGCAAATTTTAAAAGCAACGGTGATTAAGGAAATAGGGAAAAAGATTTAAAAATAGCACCGGCAAACTACAACAGAGACCTAGAAAGAAAACCTATACAGCGATGGCACAGAAGGCAGAGAAGAAATAGTAAAAAAGGACAGCAAAGGGAATAAAAGCAGGCATAGAAACAACTTGTCAAACACGGTAGGCATTAGGGAAATACAGGAAAAAATTATGACATCGGAACAGCAAAGTGAAACAGAGATGCAGAAAGAAAATTTAAAAAGCGAGGGCACTAAGGAACGACAAGAAATAATTTTAAAAACCCAGCAAAGGGCATAAAAGTGGGCGTCGAAAGAACATGTAAAAAGCGTGGGGGATTTGGGAAAGGAAGAGAAAAATGAGGAAATAGGGACCGCGAACTAAAAGAGACGTAGAAAGAGAATTTAAAAAACGACTGCGCTGAGGAAAGACGAGAAATAATTAAAAGAAGAGACAGCGAAATAAAGACAGCGAACGGGATAGAAGTAGAAAATGTAAAAAGCAACGGGGATTAGGGAAAGAAACCAAAAGAATTTAAAAGCCGGGACAGCGAACTGAAAGAGATGTAGAAAGAAAATTTGAAAAGCCACGGCGCTAACAAAGACAAGAAATAACTAAAAAATAAAGACAGCGAACGGAATAAAAGCAGACGGAAAATTTTAGAAGCAAATAGGATTAGGGAAATAAGGAAGAAATTGAAGCGTAGCAACATTGACCTAAAACAGGTAGGTAGGGAAAAAATCTAAAAAGCGATGGCACTGAGGCAAACCAAGAAAAAATAACTGAAAAGACAGCAAACAGAGTAAAAGTAGACAGAAAAGTTAAAAACCAACTAAGGGCACTAAGGAAAACCAAGAAAAAATACTTTAAAAATAAAGAATGTGGATGAGATAGAGGTAGAAAATTTAAAAAGCCAAGAGATTAATAGAGGAAAGAACTGGACGAGAGGGAAAGCAAACTGAAACTCAGACATGGACAGAAAATCTAAAAGGCAACGGCACTAAGGAAAGACAAGAAATAATTAGAAAGAAAGATATCGAAGGGAAAAAAAGTAGGCGTAGAAAACACATTTTAAAAGCGATGGGAATTGGGGGGGGGGAAGGGGAAAAAAAAAAAACCAAACAGGGAGAGCAAACTAAAACAGAGGTTGAGAGAAAAATTTAAAAGCGGCGGCACTAAGGAAAGAGAAGAAATCATTAAAGAATAAGGGCAGGGAACGGCATAAAAGTCAAACAGAAAGTGTTAAAAGCCGCGGGGATTAAAGAAACGAGGAAAAAATTTAAAAGTGGCGACGGCGAACTAAAACAGAGACGTCGACAGAAAATCTAAAAAGCCATGGCACTAAGGAAAGCCAAGGAAAAATAATTAAAAACTAAAGACAGCGAACGAGATAAACGTAGAAAATTTTCAAAGCAAGGGGGATGAAGGAAATAAGGAAAAACTTTAAAAAATAGCGACGGCAAACTACAACGAAGACGCAGAAAGAAGCTCTAAAAAGCGATGGCACAGAAGGCAGAGAAGAAATAATGGGAAAAAAAGACAGCAAAGGGAACAAAAGTAGGCACAGAAAGAACATTTCAAGAGCAGACAGAGAAAATTCAAAAAGCGAGGGCACGAAGGAAAGACAAGAAATAATTAAAAAAGAAAGGCAGACAAAAAAAAGACTGCAAACGGGATGGAAGTAGACAGCAAATTTTAAAAGCAACGGTGATTAAGGAAATAGGGAAAAAGATTTAAAAATAGCACCGGCAAACTACAACAGAGACCTAGAAAGAAAACCTATACAGCGATGGCACAGAAGGCAGAGAAGAAATAGTAAAAAAGGACAGCAAAGGGAATAAAAGCAGGCATAGAAACAACTTGTCAAACACGGTAGGCATTAGGGAAATAAAGGAAAAAATTATGACATCGGAACAGCAAAGTGAAACAGAGATGCAGAAAGAAAATTTAAAAAGCGAGGGCACTAAGGAACGACAAGAAATAATTTTAAAAACCCAGCAAAGGGCATAAAAGTGGGCATCGAAAGAACATTTAAAAAGCGTGGGGGATTTGGGAAAGGAAGAGAAAAATGAGGAAATAGGGACCGCGAACTAAAAGAGACGTAGAAAGAGAATTTAAAAAACGACTGCGCTGAGGAAAGACGAGAAATAATTAAAAGAAGAGACAGCGAAATAAAGACAGCGAACGGGATAGACGTAGAAAATGTAAAAAGCAATGGGGATTAGGGAAAGAAACCAAAAGAATTTAAAAGCCGGGACAGCGAACTGAAAGAGATGTAGAAAGAAAATTTGAAAAGCCACGGCGCTAACAAAGACAAGAAATAACTAAAAAATAAAGACAGCGAACGGAATAAAAGCAGACGGAAAATTTTAGAAGCAAATAGGATTAGGGAAATAAGGAAGACATTGAAGCGTAGCAACATTGACCTAAAACAGATAGGTAGGGAAAAAATCTAAAAAGCGATGGCACTGAGGCAAACCAAGAAAAAATATCTGAAGAGACAGCAAACAGAGTAAAAGTAGACAGAAAAGTTAAAAAGCAACTAAGGGCACTAAGGAAAACCAAGAAAAAATACTTTAAAAATAAAGAATGTGAATGAGATGGAGGTAGAAAATTTAAAAAGCCAAGAGATTAATAGAGGAAAGAACTGGACGAGAGGGAAAGCAAACTGAAACTCAGACATGGACAGAAAATCTAAAAGGCAACGGCACTAAGGAAAGACAAGAAATAATTAGAAAGATATCGAAGGGAAAAAAAGTAGGCGTAGAAAACACATTTTAAAAGCGATGGGAATTGGGGGGGGGGAAGGGGAAAAAAAAAAACCAAACAGGGAGAGCAAACTAAAACAGAGGTTGAGAGAAAAATTTAAAAGTGGCGGCACTAAGGAAAGAGAAGAAATCATTAAAGAATAAGGGCAGGGAACGGCATAAAAGTCAAACAGAAAGTGTTAAAAGCAGCGGGGATTAAAGAAATGAGGAAAAAATTTAAAAGTGGCGACGGCGAACTAAAAGGGAGACGTTGACAGAAAATCTAAAAAGCCATGGCACTAAGGAAAACCAAGGAAAAATAATTAAAAACTAAAGACAGCGAACGAGATAAACGTAGAAAATTTTCAAAGCAAGGGGGATGAAGGAAATAAGGAAAAACTTTAAAAAATAGCGACGGCAAACTACAACGAAGACGCAGAAAGAAGCTCTAAAAAGCGATGGCACAGAAGGCAGAGAAGAAATAATGGGAAAAAAAGACAGCAAAGGGAATAAAAGTAGGCACAGAAAGAACATTTCAAGAGCAGACAGACAGGAAATTCAAAAAGCGAGGGCACGAAGGAAACACAAGAAATAATTAAAAAAGAAAGGCAGACAAAAAAAAGACTGCAAACAGGATGGAAGTAGACAGCAAATTTTAAAAGCAACGGTGATTAAGGAAATAGGGAAAAAGATTTAAAAATAGCACCGGCAAACTACAACAGAGACCTAGAAAGAAAACCTATACAGCGATGGCACAGAAGGCAGAGAAGAAATAGTAAAAAAGGACAGCAAAGGGAATAAAAGCAGGCATAGAAACAACTTGTCAAACACGGTAGGCATTAGGGAAATAAAGGAAAAAATTATGACATCGGAACAGCAAAGTGAAACAGAGATGCAGAAAGAAAATGTAAAAAGCGAGGGCACTAAGGAACGACAAGAAATAATTTTAAAAACCCAGCAAAGGGCATAAAAGTGGGCGTCGAAAGAACATCTAAAAAGCGTGGGGGATTTGGGAAAGGAAGAGAAAAATGAGGAAATAGGGACCGCGAACTGAAAGAGACGTAGAAAGAGAATTTAAAAAACGACTGCGCTGAGGAAAGACGAGAAATAATTAAAAGAAGAGACAGCGAAATAAAGACAGCGAACGGGATAGACGTAGAAAATGTAAAAAGCAACGGGGATTAGGGAAAGAAACCAAAAGAATTTAAAAGCCGGGACAGCGAACTAAAAGAGATGTAGAAAGAAAATTTGAAAAGCCACGGCGCTAACAAAGACAAGAAATAACTAAAAAATAAAGACAGCGAACGGAATAAAAGCAGACGGAAAATTTTAGAAGCAAATAGGATTAGGGAAATAAGGAAGACATTGAAGCGTAGCAACATTGACCTAAAACAGATAGGTAGGGAAAAAATCTAAAAAGCGATGGCACTGAGGCAAACCAAGAAAAAATAACTGAAAAGACAGCAAACAGAGTAAAAGTAGACAGAAAAGTTAAAAAGCAACTAAGGGCACTAAGGAAAAACAAGAAAAAATACTTTAAAAGTAAAGAATGTGAATGAGAGAGAGGTAGAAAATTTAAAAAGCCAAGAGATTAATAGAGGAAAGAACTGGACGAGAGGGAAAGCAAACTGAAACTCAGACATGGACAGAAAATCTAAAAGGCAACAGCACTAAGGAAAGACAAGAAATAATTAGAAAGAAAGATATCGAAGGGAAAAAAAGTAGGCGTAGAAAACACATTTTAAAAGCGATGGGAATTGGGGGGGGAAAGGGGAAAAAAAAAAACCAAACAGGGAGAGCAAACTAAAACAGAGGTTGAGAGAAAAATTTAAAAGCGGCGGCACTAAGGAAAGAGAAGAAATCATTAAAGAATAAAGGCAGTGAACGGCATAAAAGTCAAACAGAAAGTGTTAAAAGCAGCGGGGATTAAAGAAACGAGGAAAAAATTTAAAAGTGGCGACGGCGAACTAAAACGGAGACGTCGAAAGAAAATCTAAAAAGCCATGGCACTAAGGAAAACCAAGGAAAAATAATTAAAAACTAAAGACAGCGAACGAGATAAACGTAGAAAATTTTCAAAGCAAGGGGGATGAAGGAAATAAGGAAAAACTTTAAAAAATAGCGACGGCAAACTACAACGAAGACGCAGAAAGAAGCTCTAAAAAGCGATGGCACAGAAGGCAGAGAAGAAATAATGGGAAAAAAAGACAGCAAAGGGAATAAAAGTAGGCACAGAAAGAACATTTCAAGAGCAGACAGAGACAGGAAATTCAAAAAGCGAGGGCACGAAGGAAAGACAAGAAATAATTAAAAAAGAAAGGCAGACAAAAAAAAGACTGCAAACGGGATGGAAGTAGACAGCAAATTTTAAAAGCAACGGTGATTAAGGAAATAGGGAAAAAGATTTAAAAATAGCACCGGCAAACTACAACAGAGACCTAGAAAGAAAACCTATACAGCGATGGCACAGAAGGCAGAGAAGAAATAGTAAAAAAGGACAGCAAAGGGAATAAAAGCAGGCATAGAAACAACTTGTCAAACACGGTAGGCATTAGGGAAATAAAGGAAAAAATTATGACATCGGAACAGCAAAGTGAAACAGAGATGCAGAAAGAAAATTTAAAAAGCGAGGGCACTAAGGAACGACAAGAAATAATTTTAAAAACCCAGCAAAGGGCATAAAAGTGGGCATCGAAAGAACATTTAAAAAGCGTGGGGGATTTGGGAAAGGAAGAGAAAAATGAGGAAATAGGGACCGCGAACTAAAAGAGACGTAGAAAGAGAATTTAAAAAACGACTGCGCTGAGGAAAGACGAGAAATAATTAAAAGAAGAGAGAGCGAAATAAAGACAGCGAACGGGATAGACGTAGAAAATGTAAAAAGCAACGGGGATTAGGGAAAGAAACCAAAAGAATTTAAAAGCCGGGACAGCGAACTGAAAGAGATGTAGAAAGAAAATTTGAAAAGCCACGGCGCTAACAAAGACAAGAAATAACTAAAAAATAAAGACAGCAAACGGAATAAAAGCAGACGGAAAATTTTAGAAGCAAATAGGATTAGGGAAATAAGGAAGAAATTGAAGCGTAGCAACATTGACCTAAAACAGATAGGTAGGGAAAAAATCTAAAAAGCGATGGCACTGAGGCAAACCAAGAAAAAATAACTGAAAAGACAGCAAACAGAGTAAAATTAGACAGAAAAGTTAAAAAGCAACTAAGGGCACTAAGGAAAAACAAGAAAAAATACTTTAAAAATAAAGAATGTGAATGAGAGAGAGGTAGAAAATTTAAAAAGCCAAGAGATTAATAGAGGAAAGAACTGGACGAGAGGGAAAGCAAACTGAAACTCAGACATGGACAGAAAATCTAAAAGGCAACGGCACTAAGGAAAGACAAGAAATAATTAGAAAGAAAGATATCGAAGGGAAAAAAAGTAGGCGTAGAAAACACATTTTAAAAGCGATGGGAATTGGAGGGAGGGGAAAGGGGAAAAAAAAAAAACCAAACAGGGAGAGCAAACTAAAACAGAGGTTGAGAGAAAAATTTAAAAGCGGCGGCACTAAGGAAAGAGAAGAAATCATTAAAGAATAAAGGCAGGGAACGGCATAAAAGTCAAACAGAAAGTGTTAAAAGCCGCGGGGATTAAAGAAACGAGGAAAAAATTTAAAAGTGGCGACGGCGAACTAAAACGGAGACGTCGACAGAAAATCTAAAAAGCCATGGCACTAAGGAAAACCAAGGAAAAATAATTAAAAACTAAAGACAGCGAACGAGATAAACGTAGAAAATTTTCAAAGCAAGGGGGATGAAGGAAATAAGGAAAAACTTTAAAAAATAGCGACGGCAAACTACAACGAAGACGCAGAAAGAAGCTCTGAAAAAGCGATGGCACAGAAGGCAGAGAAGAAATAATGGGAAAAAAAGACAGCAAAGGGAATAAAAGTAGGCACAGAAAGAACATTTCAAGAGCAGACAGAGACAGAAAATTCAAAAAGCGAGGGCACGAAGGAAAGACAAGAAATAATTAAAAAAGAAAGGCAGACAAAAAAAAGACTGCAAACAGGATGGAAGTAGACAGCAAATTTTAAAAGCAACGGTGATTAAGGAAATAGGGAAAAAGATTTAAAAATAGCACCGGCAAACTACAACAGAGACCTAGAAAGAAAACCTATACAGCGATGGCACAGAAGGCAGAGAAGAAATAGTAAAAAAGGACAGCAAAGGGAATAAAAGCAGGCATAGAAACAAGTTGTCAAACGCGGCAGGCATTAGGGAAACGCGGTAGGTGTAAATGGAAAAAAAATATGCTTGCTGGCAGGGCAGGGTGAGGAGCAGAGCAGCCCTTGATGCTGGGCAAGCGCTGCTCAGCTGTAACTAACAAATCTCCCTGTGCTATCAATGCTGTCTTCAGCACAACCCCAAAACGTAGCCCCGTACCAGCTACTGTGAAGAAAACTAACTCTATCCCATCCAAAACCAGCACACACAGAAATAAAATTTAACAAGTTGTGCTACAGGGAACACAGGAAAAAAAAAAATTAAAAAGGGGGACAGAAAACTAGATAAACAGAGGCGTAGAAAGAAAGTTTAAAAAGTGATGGGGTACCGGAGAGACAGGAACACAATGAAAAACAGGCACAGCAAACATAATAAATGTTGATATAGAAAGAAAATGTAATAAGCGATGGCGTTAAGAAAGACAAGAAAAAAACTTAAAAATAAGGATAGGGTAAAAAAAAAAATTAGAGACTCACATGGAAAGAAGATTTTTTTGAAGTGACGTGGGACACGACAGACAGGAATAAATTCAAACATGTGGATAGGGAGCTTGATAAAAGTAGACATAGAATGGAAACTGAAAAAGCAATGGGGTTCCGGACAGACAGGAAAAAAATTAAAAATAAAAAGACAGTGAATTGGTTAAAGTAGGCACAGAAAGAAAATTTTAAAAGCCACTGGGTAAAGGACAACCAGGGGGAAAAAAAAAAAATTGAAACAAAAAATTGGGTCAAAGTTGACATGGCAAGAAAGTTTCAAAAGCGAAGGCAATAAAGACAGACCAGAAAAAAAATTGTAAAATAGGGGTAGGGTGATGAGAGGGAGACACAGGAAGAAAATTATAAAAGCAAAGGCATTAAGGAAAGACAAGAACAAGTTACAAAATAGAAAAGGGAGAAATACACAGAGAGACATAGAAAACTTCAAAAGCAATGGGGTACACGACAGACAGGAAACAAATAAAAAAGACAGTGAATTGGTTAAAGTAGACATGGAAAGAAAATTTCAAAAGCGACAAGGTACAGGATAAACAGGACGACATAAAAAATAGGGAGAGCAAAGTGGATAAACTTTGACATAGAAAGAAAACTTAGAATGCGACGGCTTTAAGGAAAGACAAGAATAAATAGAAAATAAGAACACGGGAAAAAAAGAGACATGCATAAAAGTAAATTTGAAAAGCAACGGGATACATGACACAGGAAAGGATTAAAAAATATGGATGGGGAGCTTGACAAAAGTAGACATAGAAAGAAAATTGAAGCAGCAACAGAGTACAGGACAGACAGGAGAGAATTAGACAATAAAGATGGTGGTCTGGACAAAAGTGGCCACAGAAACAAAACTTAAAATTGACAGAGTATAGTATAGATGGCAAAAAATTAAAAGAGAAGGACAGGAAACTAAATAAATGGAGACCTAGAAAGAAAATATTTAAAGCAACCGGGTACGGGACCAAGAGGGAGGAATTAAAAAATAGGGACAGGGAATCAGATAGAGGGAGGCAGAAAGAAATTTTAAAAAAGTGACGGGCTACAAGAAACACAGGAAATATAAGAACAGGGGGCAGAAGAGAAGGAAGTGTTGAAAGAAGATTTTAAAAGTGACAGGGTATATGGAAAAATGGGAGGAATTAAAATTCAGGGAAAGGGAACCCGATAAAGGCAATTGTTGAAAGAGAAATTAATGGAGGCACCAGAGGATGATAAGAGCACTCTGAGGCACTAACAAACCCGAGGAAGGGTTTCTGAGGGAATGAGAGAGGATCAAAGTCCGTGACGGAGCTAAAACAGGGCTGCAGTACACAAAGGTGGTCTCGGGAGGCATGGTGACTGGGAGTGTTACCGTAAGTCGGCAAGATACGAACTTTCTAAGACTCAATTGGAAGTGTAGAAAGCAGGCACTTCTTTATTGCAGCACTGGACGCACAGGGGATCGCTCCACCTAGTGTGCGTGCTTACTTTCTCCACTGTAGTAATTATACACAATCAAAATAGACATATTCACCGTATTTCCAAGAAATGATTATCATATTCATATGATTTCCAGAAACTCATTAATATACGTAAATACTCGTGACACATGCGCCTTCAGGTACACAGGTGGTCGTCTGAGGTCCTCTGGTGGTCGTCCATAGTCTTCCTCATGGTGTCCGCTAGTTGAATCCGATCTTTGCGCATGCTCAGCTCAGTTGCAAAGGCCCATTCTTGGAATCTTGTAAAGTTTTTCTCAGTTTACTGACCAGGCCTACAACCTACCACCCTCTTGACAAGCGAATCCTGCTCCTTCACAATGCCACATTGTTCAACAGTTAGTTTATAATTAAACCAGATATATAAATCATACCTAGTTACCGTTACACAAAATACATGGTTTTATTTTCCTTAATTGCTCTCTTACACAATTCTATCAATATCTACACTTAAATGAATCATTTATCATGTCTATTAATATCTACTGATTGGCATCCTTGATTCTTTAATCAAGATGGGAAAGGTGAAAGGATTTCCAAGCAGCATCACTGGTGCATAACAGGTTCCTATAATTACAGAACTCAACAAAACTTTCTCTATTCAATTCTTCATTGTTTCATCCTTGACCCGAAACAGAGACTACTTGGTAAGGGTCCTATGGTTGCAAGTTTCAGAACAAACAACATTCTAACATTCTACTTCTATCCTAACTAAATTTAGTGATTTTACAACAGGAGCAGAGAGGTCATGAAAGGCTCGGAGACATAAGAGAGATTAAAAGGGAGGCAGAGTGCTACCACAATGCTGTGGAGCACAAGGAAGGTCTCGGGAGGCATCCTAGATGGCAGAGAGAAGAAAAAGAATGCTCTCTTTTGAGAGCAGAATTCTTAGGAGAGGTGCGATTGCAACAGAACGGGTCCAAAGGGGGCTTAGAGAGCTAAAAGTGTGCTGCAGAGAACATCAGGAGGCATCGTGACAGTAGCAGAGGGGTTCTGAGAGGGACAGACAAAAGAAGGCTTGAGGACATGATGAAGAAGTCCAGAGGGGATTTGAACAGACTACAGATATCCTCAGGGGACCAGGGACTGAACAGAGATATCCTAGCAAGCACAGAAGACAACATGAGTGTTCTGGAGATGAAAGACGGCATCGGGAAAGGTTCCCAGGGAGCGAGAAGGGCACCAAGTGTGCTACAGAGCCAAAAGAGAGCTGTGGGGCACGAGGCTGTGCTCGGGAGACACGATGACGGCAGGAGAAGGGTGCCGAGAGTGAAAGAGAAAGTGACTCTGGGACCCAATGCCAAACTCGGGAAGGTGTCCCAGCAACGTACAGATGTGCTCAGGGGATGAGCGACGGAATGGAGACAACCTAGATGGCGTTGAATAAGGTAAAAGAGCCGTGGGGCACAGAGACAGCCTGAGGAAGGGTTCTGCCTGAACAGGAGAGCTACAAAGAGGGCTGCAGAGCTCCAGGGGTGCCGTGGGGCACGAGGACAGTCTCGGGAGGCGTCGCGACAGGAACGAGAGGGCTGGGGGCGCGGCTGAGCATGGACAGAGAGACAAGCAAAGGATTGCTGACACAATGAGGTACTCCAGAGGGGATCTGAACAGAGTACAGACGTACTCAGGGGACCAGGGACCAAACGGAGGCATCGGACATGGCAGAGGGGAAGGTGAGAAAGTGCTCTGGGGCAAAATGAAAGCCTGAGGAGGAGTTGTCTCTGGATAAGAAAGACACAACGCCTGCTGCAGAACTGAAGGATGGCCATGGAGTGCAAGGACGCTCACAGGAAGCATTGTGACAGAGATAGAGGGGTGCTGAGGCGGCCAGAGAGAAGGCTCGAGGGCACAAAGGGACTCGGGAGGGGATTTGAACAGAGTACAGATGTTGTGAGGGAGACACTGACCCATTGGAGGCCGTCGAGATGGAGGAGAGGACAAAAACACTACTCTGAGGAAGAAGGATAACCTGAGATGTTCTAACAAACCAAGGGGGTACGAATTACACTCCAGAAATAAAAGCGTGCCGAGGAGACCGTCTAAAGCCTCGGGATGAACTGAGAGAAGAGAAAAAAAATAAGACACAAAGAAGATTTAAAAAGCGACAAGGTATGTGACAAACAAAAAAGAATGAAAAGCCAGGGATGTACAGTTTGTTAAAGGTAGACATAGAAAGAAAATTTTAAAAGCAAAATGGGACAAGGCAGAGGAGAAAAAAATGTAAAAATAGGGACAGAAAGCTAGATAAAAGTAGGCATAGAAAAAAATTGAAAAATGAAGGCATTAAAGGAGGAAAAAGTTAAAAAATAGGGACAACAAACTAAATAAACAGCGACATAGAAAGAAAACCTATACAGCGATGGCACATAAGAAAGAGAAGAAATAGTAAAAAAAGACAGCAAAGGGAATAAAAGCAGGCATAGAAACAACTTGTCAAACGCGGTAGGCATTAGGGAAATAAAGGAAAATATTACAAAATCGGAACAGCACACTAAAACAGACGTAGAAAGAAAATTTAAAAAGCGACAGCACTAAGGAAAGACTAAGGAATTAAAATTTAGGGAAAGGGAACCCAATAAAGGGAATTGTTGAAAGAGAAATTAAATCGCGATGGGGTACAAGAAATACAGGGAAGAATTAAAAAAAAAATTCAAGAAAAGGAGCCAGGTAGAGGGAGACGTAGAAGGAATTTTAAAAAGCAACTGAGTACAAGAAACATAGACAAGAATTAAAACATAGGGACAGGGAGATGGATGGAGGGCAAAGCAGACAGAATATTTTAACAGTGATCGGGTACAAGAAACACAGGAGTGTTAAAAAACCAGGGACTGGGAGGTGGATAGAAGGAAACATAGAAAGAAAATTTAAAAAGCGATGGGGACCAGGAGAGTGAAAGAAATTAAAAAATAGGGACAGGGTGTTGGAGAGAGGTAAACATAGAAAGATAACTTAAAATGCAACGGGGTACAAGGAACACAGGAAAGCATTAAAAAGTAGGACGAGGGAGCTGCCGAGAGGAAAACAGAGAACAAAAAAATCGATAGGTGAAGTGGTACAGGGCAGAGTTGGCAGAAGAGTGACAAGTTTTGGGGAGGCAGACCGGCAGGTGGGCTGGCAGAGAGGGAGACAGAAGCAGGGACAGGCAGGGAGGCAGGCAGAGAGCCGGGGAAGGGCGGCAGAGGTGGGCCGGGACGCACACGAGGGAACATGTGACTCACCACAGCTCCTGGCACTGGCAGGAGACCTTCACCACCCCAAGGCTTTTCAGTCTGCCTCAGCAGCAGGCGCCTCGATGCTCCTCCGCCGTGAGGCTTCCCAGTGGCTCACACATGCAGCCAATGGAGGCACCGAGCTCCCAGCACTGTGTGCTGGTGGTGCGTTCTGTCAGGGACGGCTCGGTGAGATCCTTCATTGCTGCAGGGACTGGCCATGCCTGGCCAGAGGCACCTGCCTGCGGGGCCCCCTCAGATTCCCTCCTCAGCCAGCTCCCCTTTGGCAGCTCCCTCAGGAAGGCATGCCCTGGTGGCAGCCCCCTTTACAGCTAGAGCCCCTTCACACAGCAGGGCCAGCCCCACCCTCAGCCTCACTGGCCACACCTGCGACTGCCCCAGCTCCAGGCCCAGCTGGAGCCCATTGGCAACAGGGGCCCCTGCCAAAGCCCCCAGCACATCCCCCCCTCCCTGCACCTGTCCACAGCCACGAGCTCTGCACCCAGGGGCTGCAAACACATCCAGGGGCACAGAGGAGGCAGGAAAAGTGTATTCATTAAAGCACATCATAGGGAATCCCGGCAGTGAGCTGGCTCCAAGGCTCAGCGCCCCAAGGCAGCAGGACAGAGGGAAACAAGGGAAGCGGAAAGCGGAAGGAAGGTAGGTAGAGAAGAGGTGTGGGACAGGGAGCCAGAAAATGGGATGCTGGGAACAAAAAAAGAGGGACAGGGAGCCGCACGAGGGTGGAGAGAGAGAGAAATGGAGGGCAACGAGGAGGAGGAGGATGATGGAGAGATGGAGCACGAGAACCAGAGGAACAGGGAGATGGAGCCATAAACAAGAGGGGGAGGGAGCAGGGGTGAGAGATGGAAGGGTCCGAGCAGGACGACAGGACAGCAGAGAGGGACAGAGAGGAGGAGACACCCACAGGCAGGAGACAGAGAGGCGGAGGAGGGGGATTTTTCCACGGTAGGGAACTGGATAAGCCAAGGGATTAAGAGAGGAAAAAAATCAAAGAAGAGAGACAGTGATCAAAATAAACAGAGGCATAAGAAGAAAATTTATTAAGTGAAGCGCAGGCTGCAGGACAGACAGGAAAGAATTAACAAATCAACACATTGGATACAATAAAATTAGATATCGAAAAAACTAAAAAGCCACCTCTATTAGGAAAGACAAGAAAAAACTAAAAAATAAAGAGGGAGAGACACATACAAAGTACATTGAAAAAGCAACGGGGTACACAACATACTGAAAACTGCTGAAAAATACGGATAGGAAGCTTGACACAGAAAGACAATTATTTCAAAAGCAACTAGGTAGAGGACTAGCAGGAAACAATTGGGGAAAAAAAAAAAAGACAGCAAACTAGATAAAAGTAGATAAAAGAAGCAAAACTTTCAAAGCCAAGGGACTAAGAGAGAAAAGCATTAAAAAAATAGCAATTGCAAACTAAACAAAGAGAGACCAAAATTGTAAAGAGCAACTGCACTAAGGAAAGACAAGAAACAATTAAAGAATAAAGACAGTGAATGGGATAAAGGTAGACAGAAAATTTTAAAAGCAACAGGGTTTAGGGAAATAGAAAAAAGAATTAAAAATAGGGACAGCAAACTAAGATGGTGACGTACGATGAAAATTTAAAAAGCGACGGCACTAATCAAAGGCAAGCAACAATTAAAACAGTAGACGGGATGAAAGTAGACTGAAAATCTTAAAAGCAATGGGGACTGAAGAAATGACGAAAAAATTTAAAAAAAGGGACGATGAACTAAACCGGAGGTGTAGAAAGAAAATCTAAAAAGCAACGGCACTGAGGAAAGTAAAGAAATAATGAGAAATGAAGATAACGAAGGGAATAAAAGGAGGCCTAGAACTAACATTAAAAAAGCGAGGGGGATTAGGGAAATAAAGGGAAAAAATAAAAGATAGGGACAGTAAACTAAGAGAGATGTAGAAAAAAAACTTTAAAAAGCAAGGGCACTAGGGAAAGAGAAGAAAAAATTAACAGAAAACGCAGCAAAATAAAGACAGCAAACATGATAAAAGTAGAAAATTTAAAAGCGACGGGGATTACAGAAATGAATGGAAAAAAATTTAAAAACAGGAACAGCAAACTGAAACAGATGTAGCAAGAAAATTTATAAAGGGCCGGCACAAAAGAAAGCTAAGTAACAATTAAAAAATAAAGATGGCAAACAGGATAAAATTAGACAGAAAATTGTAAAAGCAACAGGGATTAAGGAAATAAGGGAAAAATTAAAACACAGCAACATTGAACTAAAATGGAGAAGTAGAAAGCAATTTTAAAAGCCTACAGCACAAAGGACAGACAAGACATAATTAAAAATAAAGACATCGAAGGGAAAAAAAGTAGGCGTAGAAAACACATTTTAAAAGCGATGGGAATTAGGGGGGGAAGGGAAAAAGCAAACAGCGACAGGAAACTAAAACAGTTTGAAAGAAAAATTTAAAAGCGACGGCACTAAGGAAAGAGAAGAAATCATTAAAGAATAAAGACGACGAAATAAAGACAGTAAACAGGATAGAAGTAGATAAAAGTAGATAAAAGCAGCGGGGATTAAAGAAATGAGGAAAAAATTTAAAAGTGGCGACGGCGAACTAAAACGGAGACGTCGACAGAAAATCTAAAAAGCCATGGCACTAAGGAAAACCAAGGAAAAATAATTAAAAACTAAAGACAGCGAACGAGATAAACATAGAAAATTTTCAAAGCAAGGGGGATGAAGGAAATAAGGAAAAACTGTAAAAATAGCGACGGCCAACTACAACGAAGACGCAGAAAGAATATCTAAAAAGCGATGGCACAGAAGAAATAACGGAAAAAAAAGACAGCAAAGGGAATAAAAGTAGGCACAAAAAGAGCATTTAAAAAGTGAGGGGGATTAGGGAAATAAATGAAGTATTAAAAAAAGAGTAACAGTTGACTAAAACAGGTAGAAAAAAAAAATGTAAAAGCGACGGCATTAAGGAAAGACAGGAAATAATTTTAAAAATGGAAGACAGTGAAATAAGGACCGCAGATGGGATAAGAGTAGACAGAAATTTTTAAAAGCAATGGTGATCAAGGAAATAAAGTAATAATAAAGACAGTGAATAGGTTAAAGTAGTATTAGAAAGAAAATGTAAAAAGCGTCAGGCTACACAGTAGCCGGGAAAGAATTAATAAACAGTGATACCCAGCTTGATAAAAGTAGACATAGAAGGACAATTTTAAAAGTGATTGGGTACAGGACAGACAGGAAAAATTAAGAAAATAGTGACAGTGAACTGAGAAATAGAAAGGAAACTTAGAAGCGATGGGGCACAGGACATAGAGGAACAAATTAAAAAATAAAGACAGTGGACTAGATGAAAATAGACATAGAAAGAAAATTTTAAAAGTGACCGGGTACATCGGAGACTTTTTAAATATTTAAAATATTTTAAAATATAAAAAAATATGTAGGTATTTTAAAAATAACAATAGGCAGCTTCATAAAAGTAGACACAGCATCGTGGTTTCACCCTGGCTGGCAACTAAGCACCATACAGCTGGGATGGGGGGAGAACTGGAAGGGTAAACATGAGACAGACACTCCTGGGTTGATACAAAAACAGTGTAACAATTTAAAAAAAAAATAATTAAAAAAACCCCAAGCAACAGAGAGGAAAATAAAACCCAAGA
This sequence comes from Gavia stellata, assembly GCF_030936135.1. Taxonomy (NCBI): domain Eukaryota; kingdom Metazoa; phylum Chordata; class Aves; order Gaviiformes; family Gaviidae; genus Gavia; species Gavia stellata. The sequence goes on from NC_082611.1 coordinate 41,528, forward strand.
AGAACAAGTGATGCAAATTATAATTGCTCACCACCAACCGACCGATGCCCAGCCAGTCCCAAGCAGGGGCCCCCCACCCACCTCCACCCCCAGTTTTGTTGCTCGGTGGGATCCTTCATTGCTGCAGGGACTGGACATTCATTGCTGGAGCCACCTGCCTGCAGGACCCCCTCGGATTCCCTCCTCAGCCAGTTTTCCTACATCAGCTCCCTCAGGTATGCATGCCTGGGCAGACCCTTCCCCAGCTAAAGGGAAGAATTGAAAAATGGGGACAGTAAGCCGGATAGAGGGAGACATAGAAGTAAAAGTTAAAAAGCGACAGGGTACAGGACAGGTAGGTAAACATTAAGAAGTAAAGACAGGGAGACAGGTACAGGGATACATAGAAAGGGACACTAGAAAGCAGTGAGGTACAGGAAACACAGGGAAGAATTTTAAAACAGGGACAGGGAAGAAGATAGAAATAGAAAGAATATTCAAAAGGTGTCAGGGTACAATTCACACAGGCAAGAATTAAAAAATAAGACCAGGGAGCTGGAGAGAGAAATACATATAAAGAAAATTGTAAAACCAATGGGTAAAGGAAAGAAATAAGAAATAGGAAAAAGGAGCCCAATAGAGGGAGGCATAGAAAGGAAGTTTGAAAAGTGATGGGGTGCAGAGCAGAGGGAGGTATATATAAAATAGGGTCAGGGAGACATAGAAATGAAATTTAAAAAGTAATGGGGTACAAGGCAGTGCAGAAAAACTAAAAAATAGGGAGAGAGATGGTTAAAGAGAGACATAGAAAAAATTTAAGAGGCAGTGGGGTACTGGGCAGAGTTAGCAGAAGAACAACAAGGTTTTGGGAGCCATACAGGTAGGTGAGTGAGCAGAGATGGAGACAGAGAAAGGGAGGCAGGCAGACATTTGGAGAAGGGTGGCAGAGATGGGCCAGCACTCAGAGGATAGGATGCATGACTCACAGCATTTGCTTGTGCTGGCAGGAGACCTTCACCACCCTGAAGCTTCTCTCTCCGCCTCTGCCCCTTCCTCCTCCACAGTACCGCCTGCCCGACCTTCACCCACTCAGCAGCTCACAGCAGATGCCTTGATGGTCCTCACCACATGGCAGCTCATACACGTAGCTGATGGAGGCACCAGGCTCCCAGCACCACATGCTGGGGTCAGCTTTGTCAGGGACAGCTTGGAGGGATCCTTCATTGCTGCAGGGAGTGGCCATGCCTGGCCAGAGGCACCTGCCTGCAGAGCCCCCTTAGATTCCCTCCTCAGCCAGTTCCCCTTTGTCAGCTCCCTCAGGCAGGTGTGCTCAGGCAGCCCCATTTACAGCTGAAGTCCCTTTACACAGCAGGGCCAGCCCTATCCTCAGCCTCACTGGCCACACCTGGGGCTGCCCCAGCTGGAGCCCATCAGGAATAGGGGCCATTAACAAAGCCCCCCAGAACATCACCCCCTCTCCTGCACCTGTCCACAGCCACAAGCTCTGTACCCAGGGGCTGCAAACACATCCAGGGGCACAGAGGAGGCAGGAAAAGTTTAATCATCAATGCGTGTAAGAAATCCCAGCAGTGAGTTGACTACAAGGCTCAGTGCCCAAAGGCAGCAAGACAGAGAGAAAAAAAGGCAAGAGAAAAGCAGGAGGAAGGACAGAGGGACATAGAAAAGAGGTGTGGAACAGGGAGACAGAAAATAGGATACTGGGAACAAGAGAGGGACGGGGAGCAGTACAACAGTGTACAGAGAGGAGAAACTGAGAAAAAAAAAAAAAAAAAGGAGGAATAAGCAAGAGAGACAGGGAGCAGGAGACAGAGGCAGAAGGGACCAGCAGGGCAACAAGATAGAGACAAGACAAGGGATGGGGAAAAACTCTAAAGTGATGGGGGAAAGAAACATAGGCAAGAAATAAAAAATAGAAACAGGGAGCAAGATATAGATGTATGTAGAAAGAAAATTTCAAAGCGCGACAGGGTACAAGAAACATAGTCAAGAACTAAAAAAAAAAATAGAGACGGGGCATAGAAAGAGGGAGATGTAGAAAGAAAAATGTAAGAAGTGATGGAGTACAGGACAGAGCGGGAATAATTCAGAATGAGAGACAGGGAGATGGATAGACAGAGACATAGAAAGAAAATTTTGAAAGCAACACGATACAAGAATTGTAGACAAGAATTAAAAAATAGGTACACGGAGCTGCATAGAGGGAGACATAAAAAGAAAATTTGAAAAGCGATAGGGTCAAGAAACACAGGCAATAAGTTAAAATTAGGTCAGGGTGACATAAAGAGGGAAAGGTATCAAGAAAATTTAAAAGCCTACTGGGTTCAAGAAACATATGCAAGAATTAAAAAAATAGGGATGGAGAGGTAGAAAGAAAGTTTCAGAAGTGATGGGGTTCAAGAAACATAGGCAAGAATTAAAGAATAGGGCCAGGGAGGCTGATAAAAGGAAACTGTGGGGGGCTGACTTTGGCTGGCCACCGGATGCCCACCAATCCACTCTATCACTCCCTCTCCTCAACAAGACAGGGGGACAAAATATAACAAAAAAGCTTGTAGGTCAAGATAAGGACAAAGAGATCACTCGCCAATCACTGTCACAAGCAAAACAGACTTGACTTTGGGAAATTAATTTATTGTCAATCAAAATCATAACAGGATAATGAGAAATAAGAATAAATCTGAAAAACACCTTCCCCCTGTGCCTCTCTTGTTTCCTGGGCTCATCTTCACTCCTGACTTCTCTACCTCCTCCCCGCAAGAAACAGCGGGGAACAGGAAGCAGGGCTATCAGTCAGTTCATCAGATCTTGTCTCTGTTGCTCCTTCTTGCTCATGCTCCTCTTCTCCTCCAGTATGGGGTCCCTCCCACAGGGCCATGGGGCCACAGGTCCTGCCAGAAAACCTGCTCCAGCACGGGCTCCTCTCCACTGGGTCACAGGTTGATTCAGGCACATGCACCTGCTCCGGCATGGGGTCCTCCATGTACTGCAGGTCCATGTCTGCTCCACCGTGGACCTCCATGGGCTGCATGGAGACAACCTGCATCACCATGCTCTTCACCATGGGCTGCAGTGGAAGTTCTGCTCTGGCACCTGGAGCACCTCCTCCCCTTCCTTCTTCATTGACCTTGGCGTGCCTAGCATGTCTCAGAGCGAGAGGCTGAAGGCCCTTCTAGCACCCCATCCCTCTAGCCTTGGCGTGTTGTCCCACAGCTTGTCACAAGCAAGCCTGACATTATGCCCTTCAAGTCTAGTTTAAAGCTCTGTCAACGAGCCCTGCTAGCCCATGAGCAAAGACCCTCTTTCCCTGTTGACAAAGGTGAATCCCATCCGACGCAAGCAGGCCTGGTGCCGTGTCGACCGTGCCGTTTTTGAAGGTGCTCTGATGGACTGCAAAATGAGAACAAAGGCCTGGGAGCAGGACAGAGGGAATAACAGGACAGCGAACTGGACAGGGAGACACTGTGAGGAACGATGGGATAGGCAGCGGTATGGAGATATACAGGCAAAAAGTTAGGGGGAGGACAGAGGACAGAGAATAAGAGAAAAGAGACAGGGAGCAGGGCAGAGATGGAGAAAGAAACATTAGAGACATAGGGAGAAGGAGAGTGACAGGACCAAGGCAGAGAGATGGAGAAAGAAAAAAAAAAACCAACCCACAAAAAACCCAACAGCAATGGGTAGCAGGCCAGAGGAACAAGGAAAGACAGGAAGATGGACAGAGGGATATAGAAAACAGGTGAGGGACCGGGAGCAGGACACTGGGATAGAGAGCCAACGAGAGCAACAGAGAGAATGGCAGAGAAATGGAACGAGAGAAAAAACAGGGACAGCGAGCAGGACAGAGAGGTGAAGCAATAAAGAAGAGGACCAGGCAGCAGCCCAAAGGGTCAGAGAGTAAGAGATGAATAGGAAGGAGGACAGGGACAGTGAGATGCAGAATGAGAAAAAAAACAGTGACAGTGAGCAAGACAAAGGCAGGGGGGAGAGAGAGAGAAAGAAAAGGAAACAGGGCAAACGATAGGAGGGCAGGGACATGGAACGGCCCATACGGGCGCAGAGACAAAAAGAATGCCAGGCAGCAAGCCAGAGAAATTCTGGGGAAAAAGAGAGAAAGACAGAGATCAGGACACAGAGATGGAAAAGCAAACAACAGCGCTGGGCTGCAGGACAGAGACAGAGGATGATAAAAAAAAAAAAGAGGGAGAGGGAGCAGGACAAAAGCGCAGAGAGAAATATAAAAGGGAGCAGCAGAACAAGAGAGAGGAAGAAGAAGCAGGACAGAAAAATGAAGAGGTACAGGGAATTGGGGGGGGGGGGGGGCGGAAATATCATCACAGCAGCATGGGAAAGAGAGGGACCAGGACGCAGAAGAAGGGTGACGGGGCCCCAAGGGCCTGGGACTCACCACAGCTCTCACTCGAGACTGTGACAGTTTCAGACGCTTCTTTCTCCTTCCCTCCTCCTGCTACAGAGCATCTTGAAACACAAGGTCAAAAATAGGTTAAAAGAATGGAAAGAATGTAAACAACATACTTTGTAATGAATGCACCTGGTATTTAGACATCCTAAAGATAAAAACCTCTCTCCACTAACTAAAACCAAGGATTAACACAAGGACGAATTCTAGGAAAATAGAATAGAGTGCCAAAATAGTGTCCTGAGGCTGACCTGCTTCATTATAACATGAAAACCACACCTCCTAGCTAGAAGACGCCTCCAACCCAAATAAGCCCCCTACTTTCTGGGCATGCGTAGTGAATTAAAAGAGAACTGTATCTTTAAGCTGAAGTGAGAAAGGTACTGACCACTAGTTAGTTAAGGGGTGCGACCAGTAGGTGTAACAAACTTTGTTAAGTGTTTTAAATACTTGTCATTACTTCAACCCGGTGTGCATGCTAGGAGGAGAAATCCCCCATGCACCCAGCACTGCAATAAACCAATGTCGGCTTTCTAAACTATCATTTGGTTTGGAGAGTTTTCTTGGCTACGATTTTCGGCAGCAGAAATTTGGCAACCCAGAAGGGACAAGTTCTCTGGAGTCTCGACAGACCGCAGGAATCGTGAGGACTCCAATGCGCCAGGAGTATTTTCAGGGAGGCCCTCCGATTCCCTGGTCAGGTGAGTTTCTACGATGGCTACCTGGGAGATTAATGACATTGGTTATAAGTATTGGTAGTGGCTGCTTACAAGGAAGTCGTATCTGAACTAAGTGCACGTTGTTGAGCTATTGGTAGTGGAAGTGCACTATTGTGTAACCTGTACGCTGCCACGGGGACACCCGGAGTCCGGATTTTGGTTTGGGTACGCGTACGTGGTAACTTTTTATAATCCTGGGAAATATTTACCTTGTGTAAGGTAGCATTGGGAAAGTTGCGCAACAAAGAATATTTCACCCTATATAAGGCGCTAACGGGTAGCACATTAGGGATAATTTTGTTCCCACACTCTGGTCTGGTTTCTGGTTTATTGAGCGTACGCAATATTAAAAATTAGTGTGGAAACACTGGTTTGATTTTCAGTACCAAAATGGGTTTAACTGCTTCTCAGGAAACACCCACTTGTTCCCCTGTAGGATGCATCCTGAAATTTTGGAATAAATTGGGGGGGGGGGGGGGGGGGGGGGGGGGGCGTGTCCCACGACTAAGGATGAATTGAAAAGATATTGTAATCAATGGTGGCCACAATTTCAATTAGAAGATGGCAAAGAATGTCCTGAAAATGGATCTTTAACCTAAAATACTATTCTGCAACTGGTGTTGTTTTGTAGAACTGATAAATGGGATGGGATTCCATATGTAGATTTGGGGTTTTTTGCTTTAAGTAATGGTTGGGAAAACAAAGAAATGCGGTTTAGTGGATTTTAAATATCAGAATGGGATATAATTAGTGGAATTCTTAAGTGCCCTTGGGTTGTATATTAAAATATTGGAGCAAGTTTGGGGGTGACCCCCTCACTCAGAAGAAGCTGGTAGACTATTGCAATTATTGGTGGCCCTTGTATACTCTGGATGATCAGGAGAAATAGCCTAAGAACAGAAGTATAAACTACAATACTGTGTTGCAATTAACATTGTTTTGTAGACACAAAGGAAAATGGGATGACATGCCGTACATGAATTTGTTCTTTGCGTTACGGGATAATTATGATACACGTAATGAGCGTGGTTTGATTGCAAGTGAATGAAAGTGGCATATTAGCACTAGAGGCAGAAAATAAGAAAGCACCTAAGCATTCTTGTTCAGCACGTAGCATCAGCAGGCGATGCAACAAATATAAAGAGAAATGGGAAGAAGAGGAGGATGTTGAGATTTTGGTTGGACCGAGAAGGGATAATGGAGCAAGGAGAAATGAGCAGGATATGGCAGAGGGGGTTGAAAGGGGGGCGAGCCAAAGGAAAAGGGAACAAAGAAATAGCGATTCAGATAATTTGGATGAGGAAGGAGGATTCCCAGTGGAGCACAAAGGGCCAGAATACCATTGGAGAAAGATCAGTATGCTTTCTGCAAGTACAAAGGACACTAGAAAAGGGAGTGTCCACAGTTAAGTCGGCAGGGCCTTGAGGAAATGCCGAGGCAGGCTGATAACATGATGACGTTAGATTAAGGTTGAGGGGGGACTGGGGGAAGAATCGGAACCCTCCTCAACAGAACCCCTGGTTATAGTAAAGTTGGGGAATGAGAAAGTAAAATTTTTTAGTAGATACGGGGGCTACTTATTCAGTATTGAATACATGCAAGAATAACTTGAGTAGTCAAAGCACGTCAATTGTTGGTGCCACAGGGCGGATAGAAAATGGGCCGGTTTTCCAGCCTTTGAGGTTTGGAATTGGGAAAAGGGTGCTAACCCATCAATTCCTCTATATTCCAGATTGCCCTATGATGTTGCCAATAGGACAAGATATAATAAGTAAAGTGAAAGCACAAATTACTTTTTAAAAAAGAAAAATCCAAATCCATATTCCTGAAAATAAAGCTTTGGATGCCCATGTTTTTATGTTACAGAAGGAAGCCGAGTTATAGGAGATACCAGAGGAAGCTGAAAAGGCTGTTAACACCTCTACTATGGGCTTCAGGAACACCAGGACAATCCGAGAGGCAGAATCGGTAATCATCCAGTTGAAACCAGATGCCAGACCGGTGAGCTGGAAACAATATCCAATTAAATTAGAGGCAAGAAAAGGATAAATTTGGGGGTATTAAAAGAATGCCAATCAGAATACAACACCCCGATCTTACCAATTAAAAAATGGCATTCGGAAGAGGATAACACAAGTGCTAAGAATATGAATGACTGTCCACAGCCAGTAAGCGCTCCGCCTGTCCCTTTTCGCCCCGACACCACAAGGAGAGCAAGGCCGGGCAGAGACAACCCACGCAAGCCTGAGGCGGGTGTAGTCAACAGCATCCCCGAGGGAGGAATGGACAACCATGTCCTCAGCACAGCCTCTGAAAGAGGGAAAGAACAAGTAGCAACCATTATTACTGTAGCTCCCCTCCAGACAGATTACCTGAAAAGGGGTTGTGGTGAGGTGGGTGTTGGTCTCTTCTCCCATGTAACTAGCGAACAAGAAGAAATGGCATCAGGGGAGATTTAGACTGGATATTAGGAAAAAATTCTTTAATGAGAGAGTGGTCAAACATTGGAAAAGGCTGCTCAGGGAGATGGTTGAGTCACCATCCCTGGATATATTAAAAAAAAAAAGTAGACATGGCAACCTTAATGATTCTGTGACTCCTAGAGATGCTGACCCTTCCCAGCACAGCTGCTAACGGCACCTGCGTTAAGGGAGAATCAAGCACGTTCGAGGGCCACCTTGCCACCATTGTAACAGGGCTTGGGGGGGCCTGGGGCTACAGGACAGGCTTCAGGGGAAATGCTGGTGCCGGGCGTGATACCAGTACCAATTCAGGCAGTCCGGCAGTTAGAGCTATTGCTCAATAGATGTAACCAAAACAGAAGGGAAATCTTCGTAACTTAGAAATAGTTAGAATAGTTGTAAGATAGGGAGCTCGAGAGTAATCTCACTTTAGACAGCTTGGCCTTAGAAGAACAGATGCACAGAACCATAAAAATAAGCAAGCTGCAAGATGAGTACAAAACCAGCCTTGAAAGACATGGTATACATGACTCCAGGACTAAGCTCACACAGAAATAGAGATCAGTTGGCGAACACAGTAAAGAAGAGTATGAGCCTTCATCTGAAGACCCCCGACGCACACCCGGATGCACCAACAAGCATGCATGAAGGACACAAGCATACGTTAGTAAGTTCTCAAAAATAAGATGAATACGTATAACAATACCAGGAAACCAAACGCATACGTATGTAATAGGCCAATATAAGCTACAAACTAACACTATTCAGGTATGCATGCTAGATAGAATTATCCCCTGTGCATCCAGCGCCACAATAAAGACGACCTGCTTTCTAACATACAAAGAAGTGTCAGGGAGTTCTTTTAGGACCGACTTTTCTGATAACAGGGGCAGCTGCACAAGGTGCAGCTGCGGGGCAGGGGGAGGTCTGGCGAGTTGGGGGGGCAGCTGGTGGCTGCGCCTGGGCCGGTGTCCGCCTCCTTCCCCTCTTCCCTTCTGCCAGCTCTTGGCTGGCTCCCGGGGGCTGCCCGGACCCGGCCCGCCTCCAGCTGAGCGGCAGCCTGCCGCAGCAGGCGGTTCGCAGCCTCCTGCCCCGCCACCCCCGGGCGCCGGCGGGCAGGAGATACCCCGGCACACGCCCAAGGCCTCGCTCCTCACCGTTGGCCTTGGCCCTCGCCCACCGCCGGGAGGCGGCGGCACTGCCGCACGCCTGCCTGGCACCGGCGCCGCGCCCAGCACCCGCCGACAGCGCGCACGTCGGGCGGCAGCGGCGTTTCCTTACTGGGGGGCAGCACCCGCGGCTCCCCGCCTGCAGTACCCGCTTGTGTACGCCAGACGGCAGCAGTGAGCACGGGCGAGCGCCCCACCGCGCATGCGCAAAGTCGGACTGAGCGGAACCGACTTGCACTCGCCAGGCAACAGCAACGCACGGTGCTCCGCACCAGCGCGCATGCGCGGCGCGCGGGCCCGGACGCCGGGCGAGACCCCACCTCGCATGCGCTACCGCGGCACCGCTTACCGAGAAGCGGGCAGAGCTTGAAACCTGCAGAAAACCACACGAAACCAACAACAAAAACGACACCTCGCGCCGCGCAGCGGGGGCCGCGGCGGTAGCAAGGACTGCGTCTCCCGGCACGCGCCCGAGAGCAATGCGGCTGCCCGGCAACCGAGTCCGCAAAAACTACACCTCCCGGCATGCACTGGCAAGCACAGCATGGCCGCCCGGCAGCCCCCTGCCGGAAGACTACGCCTCCCGGCGTGCTCCGCGAAGCACCCCCGCCGACGCGCTGCTTCCGGCATGCCGCCAGAGGCAGCCCGCCATGCTGTCTGACCCTGCAGGGACACCGTACCCGCCCTCCGCCGCACCCGGAAGCCCCACCGTGGCGCGAGCGCAGCCCTGCGCTCGCCAGCGCTGCTCCGGGCAGTCCCCGCCGCCGGCTCCGACAAGGCGCAGACCCCCGCCAGGCTCCGGACAGCCGCCACCGCCTCCGACCTGGCCCCGCCGCATCCCCGCCGCCGCCGCCCCATGCATCCGACACGGCCCCTGCCGACCCCGCACCTTCCTCGGGGCTTTCCCCAGGACGCGCCGGTCCACTGCGCAGCCCCGCCACCAGACCCAGTACCCCTCCCTCCGCAGGGGCTCCCTGGCCCCCAGCGAACCCCCCGCACCCGACCCCAGCACTCGGCAGAGGCGCCCCCCCCACCCCCGGGGCCACCACCGCCTGGGACGTTCGGGGTCCAAAAGGGACGCCCTGCCCCGCTCACCTTTTCTCCCGCGCTGCAGCCGCAGCCTGGCCACGCTCGGCGACCGCTCCACTCCGCTCCACTCCTCCTGCGGTTCACAGACACCCTGCCACGGCCACCCGGGGCAGGGCAGCACCGGCAGCAGCCCCTCCCCAGCAGCCCCTTTACAGGGAGGGGCCATCACCAGTAGCCTCACTGGCCCCACCTGGGGCACCAGTAGCCTCACTGGCCCCACCTGGGGCAGCAGCAGCCCCAGTCCCCAGCCGGAAGGAGCCCAGTGGGAACAGGGGCCATGGCCCCACCCTCACAGCATGTCACCTCGTCCCCGGGCCTCTGTCGCAGTCCCTCAGCCAGTGCAAAGGGAGTGCAAAGGAGATGGCGAGGGTTTATCCAGTCACACACATACCCAGTCCCGGGAGCCAGTCTGCTCCGGGCCCCCACCACTCCCCCTGCCCTGGGACACCTCGGCAGTCGTTTCGGGAGCCACACTCATCACCCGGCAGGGAAGAGACCGTCAGTCGGTCTACCGGCTCCTGGGCAGAGGTGAAGGCCGCCGAAGAGGAGGAGCGGGGTGCGGGACGCTAGAAGCCGGGGGAGGGTGGCGTGAGAAAAGCAGCAGCCGGCTGGGCAGCGGGGGTGTAGCGAGAAAGCGTGAGGCAGGGACTGGGCCAGCGACAGAAAGACAGGGAGCCCAACAGGGATGGAGAAAGAAGCGGCAGGCAGACAGGAAGAGAGGCAGCAGAAAGAGGGAGAGGGAGCGGGACAGGGACCGACAAAGAAGGACGGGGAGCAGGACGGAGATGCAGAAAAAAACCCGGGACGGGCAGCATGACAGAGAGGGAGGAAAAAAGAAGAGGGACAGGGAGCCAGACAGAGAAAGAGAGAAAAAGAGAAAGACAAAAAAGCAACAAAGAACAGGGCAGGGAGGGAGGAATGAAACAACAGGGACAGGGAGCCGGGACAACGAACGATGGGGCGGGGGTGGACAGGGACACAACACAAACCAAACCACATAGCTACACACCGTCTGCAGGGCTGTTTCACACTCACGTTTTCTCTATCACAGCTTCTGCGCAGTATTTTTTTAGCCCTTCTTAAATAGGTCATCCCAGAGGGGCTACCGGCGTCGCTGATGCAACTCGAGGCCGTTTCCTCTCTTCCTACCGCTTGTCGCTTGGGAGAAGAGACCACCACCCACCTCACCACAACCCCCTTTTCAGGCAGTTGTAGAGAGCGATAAGGTCTCCCCTCAGCCTCCTCTTCTCCAGACTGAACAACCCCAGCTCCCTCAGCCGCTCCTCGTGAGGCTCGTGCTCCAGATCCCTCACCAGCTTCATGGCCCTTCTCTGGGCACGCTCCAGCACCTCAGTGTCCTTCTTGTAGTGAGGGGCCCAAAACGGAAGACAGCATTCGAGGTGCGGCCTCACCAGGGCCGAGTACAGGGGCACGATCGCTTCCCTCTTGCCCTTTAGTTTGACCAGCAGGCCTTGACTCACCCACGCCTGTCTCTCGCCTTCCTTTCCCGATTGCTTACCCCCGGGGATCGAGAGCTCTCGCACTCTTTGGAAAGCGTCCTTAAAGATCCGCCAGCCCTGTTCCGCTCCCTCGTCCCCGTGGGCAGTTGCCCAGAGGATCCTATTGACTAACTGCTTGAACAGCTGGAAGTTTGCTTTCCTACAGTGCAGGGTCCTGACTTCACTCCTCGCCTGTCCCACATCCCTCAGGACCGAGAACTCCACCAGTGCACGATCACTGCAGCCCAGGCTGCCTCCCACCGTGACATCGCTGAGTAGCTCGTTCGCGCTGGTGACCGTCATTGCCCAGCCTCGCGCGTCCCCTCTGGTAGGGCCGTCTATTACCTGGCTTAAGAAGTTGTCCTCCGCGCGCTCCAGGAGTCTCCTGCGTTGCCTACAGCTCACCGTGTAACTCTTCCAGCAGATGTCGGGGTGGCTGAAGTCCCCCGGCGGGGCGAGAGCCCGCGAGCGCGACGCCTCCTCCCGCAGCCGGAGCGAGAAGGGCTGCCCTTGATCCGGCGGCCTGTAGGAAACACCAGCGACGAGGCTCCCTTTGTCCCCTCAGTCTCTCATTCTTACCCCTAAGCTTTCACCCTGCTCATGGCTCTTAGTCAGAGACAGCTCTTCACAGTCGATTCATTTCTTGACGTGGAGGGCAAGCCCTCTGCCCCTCCTTCCTCGCCTGCCCCTTCTGAACAGCCGGTGGCCGTCGACAGCCGCGCTCCAGTCACGGGATTCGTCCCGCCAAGTTTCAGTAACGGCCACGAGGTCGTAGCTTTCTAGCGGCGCGGTGGCTGGTGGCTCCTCCCGTTTGCCGCCCGTGCTGCGCGCATTGGGGTAGAGGCACTTCAGCTGGGCTGTCGGCCGTGTCGCCTTCTCGGAGGAACGCCCCTTAACTCCCTTCAGGTACTCCACCCGTGTTTCCCTGTTGGCTCCTACTACCCGAGGAGCCCCCGGCTCACCTCCGTAAGACTTCAAGCGTGCTCCAGTGTACCCGGCACGTCCCAGAGCAACCGGCTGAAGGCCCTCGCTAGCAGCCCGTCCCTCTAGCCTTGGCGCGTCGTCCCACAGCTTGTCCCGAGCAAGCCTGACACTAAATCCCTCCCCCCGCCTCAAGCCTAGTTTGAAGGTAGGTCTGCCAACGAGCCCCGCTAGCCCACGAGCAAAGACCCTCTTCCCACTCTGAGAAAGGCAAATCCCACCCGACGCCAGCAGGCCTGCTGCCGCGGAGTGCGTGCCGTTATTGAAGGTGGTCTGACGGACCGCAGAATGAGAACAAAGGCCCGGGAGCAGGACAGAGTGGAATAACGGAACAGCGAGCTGGACAGGGGGACACAGCGAGGAACGATGGGATAGGCAGCAGTACGGAGATAACACGGGCAGGAAGTCAGGGGGAGGACGGACAGAATAAGAGGAGAGAGACAGGGAGCGGGGCAGAGGTGGAGAAAGAAACATTAGAGACAGAGAGAGAAGGAGAGTGGCAGGGCCAAGGCAGAGAGATGGAGAAAGAAAAGGAAAGAAAAAACCCCATAAAAATCCGACAGTAGCAGGCCAGAGGGACAAGGAAAGACAGGGGGAAGGACAGAGGGATATCGAAAACAGGTGAGGGACAGGGAGCCAGGAAGCAGGATACCGCGGAAGGGAGAGGGACAGGGAGCAGGACACGGGGATAGAGAGCCCACGAGAGCCACAGAGAGAATGGCAGAGAAATGGAACGAGAGAAAAAACAGGGACAGCGAGCGGGACAGAGAAGCGAAGCAATAAGTAAGAGGACCGGGGAGCAGCCCAAAGGGTCAGAGAGAGTAAGAGATGAACAGGAAGGAGGACAGGGACAGCAAGATGCAGAATGAGAAAAAAAAAAAAAAACAGTGACAGGGAGCAAGACAAAGGCCAGGGGGAGAGAGAGCGAGAGAAAGAAAAGGAAAGAGGGCGAAAGATAGGAGGGCAGGGACATGGAGCGGCACATACGGGCGTAGAGAGGAAAAGAAGGCCAGGGAGCAAGCAAGAGAAATTCTGGGGAGAAAAAAAAAGAGGCAGATGCAGATCAGGACAAAGTGATGGAAAAAGAAACGACAGCGCTGGGCTGGAGGACAGAGATGACAGAGGATTAAAAAAGGAAGGAGAGGGAGCAGGACAGAAGCGCAGAGAGAAAAAGAAAAGGGAGCGGCAGAGCAAGAGAGAGGAAGAAGGGGCAGGACAGAAAGAGAGAGAGAAGAGGTACAGGGAAGCAGGGAAAAAAGAACAAAAAAAAATCATCAGAGCAGCACGGGAAAGAGAGGGCCCGGGACACAGAAGAGGGGCGACAGGGCCCCGAGGGCCCGGGACTCACTGCAGCTCTCGCTCTAGGCGCTGCCGGGAGACTCGGACAGTTCAGACGCTTCCTTCTCCTTCTCTCCTCCCTTCTTCTTCTGTACCTCCGGTCGCTTGGCTGTGCTCCACCTAAGAGAATACGTGGGCATCTCGCAGCTCTTACGAGACGAGGCTTCCTAGACGCGTAGCCTCGCTCACGCGCTACGCGGCCGTACCGTGCTTTTGGCGACGCGTACAGACCCTGCGGCGCACACCGGCGGTCTGGACTACAAAGAGGAATCCATCCGCACGGGGAGAGGCAGGGTCTCTCCTGCCTGCAGCGGGAGAGGCAGCTGCCAGCCGGACGGCGCTCGATTTCTTCCCCTTTACCTTTCTCCGGCCTCTCCGGCCTCAGCCGCAGCAGCCCCTGCCCACAGCCAGTAAGCGCTCCACCCGTCCCTTTTCCACGCCGCGAGGAGAGCGAGGCTGGGCAGAGACAACCCACGCAAGCCGGAGGCGGGCACAGTCAAGGGCATCCCCGGGGGAGGAACGGACAACCCTGCCCTCGGCGCAGCCTCTGGGAGAGGGAAAGAAGCAGCAGCGACCTTTATTACCGTAGCTCCTTCCCCGCACAGCCGGAGGCCCTCCTTCCGCAGGGACTTCTGGAGACCCCGCTCCTTCCCCGCACGGCTGCTAACGGCACCCGCCTCCTTAAGGGAGAACCAAGCATATTCGAGGGCCAGCTTACTGCCAGCTTACTGCCGCCGGGACAGGGCTTGCGGGTGGCCTGGGGCTACGGGACAGCCGGGGGCTGCGCCTGGGCAGCTGTCCGCCTCCTTCCCCTCTGCCAGCCCTCGCCTGGCTCCCTGGGGCTGCCCGGACCCGGCCCGCCTCCAGCTGAGCGGGAGCCTGCCACAGCGGTCGGTTCTCAGCCTCCCGCCCGGCGGGCAGGAGACACCCCCGCAGGCACCCCAGGCCTCGCGCCTCACCGGCGGCCGCGGCCCCGGCCCTTACCCGCCGCGCCACCATGCTGCTCTCGGGCACCACGCATGCGCCGGAGGGGCCACTGCTGATGCGCCAGGGAGCAAGCAAGAGAAATTCTGGGGAGAAAAAAAAGAGGCAGACACAGATCAGGACAAAGGGATGGAAAAAGAAACGACGGCGCTGGGCTGGAGGACAGAGACGACAGAGGATGAAAAAAGGAGGGAGAGGGAGCAGGACAGAAGCGCAGAGCGAAAAAGAAAAGGGAGCGGCAGAGCAAGAGAGAGGAAGAAGGGGCAGGACAGGAAAATAGCAACAAGATGCACGGCGAAGTGGGAAAAAAGAACAAAAAAACAGTCATCACAGCAGCACAGGAAAGAGAGGGACCGGGACACAGAAGAGGGGCGATAGGGCCCGGGACCCACCGCAGCTCTCGCTCTAGGCACTGCCAGGAGACTTGGACAGTTCAGACGCTTGTTTCGCCTTCTCTCCTCCCTTCTTTTTCTCTAACTCTGGTTGCTTGGCTGTGCTCCACCTAAGAGAATACGTGGGCATCTCACAGCTCTTATGGGACGAGGCTTCCTAGACGCGTAGCCTTGCTCACGCACTACGCGCCTGTACCGTGCTTTTGGTGATGCATACAGACCCTGCGGCGCACACTGTCGGTCTGGCCTGCTGTGGACTGCAAGGAGGGATCCTTCCTCACCTGAAGAGGCAGGGTCTCTCTTGCCTGCAGCGGGAGGCAGCTGCCAACCAGCCGGCCTTCGATTTCTTCTGCTTTACCTTTCTCCAGCCTCCCCAGCTTCAGCCACGGCAGCTCCTGCCCACAGCCAGTAAGCGCTCCCGCCTGTCCCTTTTTGCCCTGATGATGCAAGGAGAGCGAGGCCGGGCAGAGACAACCCACGCAAGCCTGAGGCAGGTGCAGTCAACAGCATCCCATGGGGAGGAACGGACAACCATACCCTCAGCACAGCCTCTGAGGGACAGAAAGAAAAAGCAGCAACCATTATTACCGTAGCTCCCCGCCCGGCTGGATTACCTGAAAGGAGGTTGTGGTGAGGCAGGCGCTGGTCTCTTCTCCCACGTAACTAGCAATAGAACGAGAAGAAGCGGCCTCAAGTTGCACCAGGAGAGGTTTAGACTGGATCTTAGGAAAAACATCTTTACTGAGAGAGTGGTCAGACATTGGAACAGGCTGCCTAGGGAGGTGGTGGAGTCACCGTCCCTGGAAATACCCAAAAAACATGTAGACGTGGCACGTACAGACATGGTTTAGCGGGCCTAGTGATATTGGGTTGACGCTTGGACTTAATGATCTCGCAAGTCTTCTCTAATCTTAATGAGTCTGCGATTCTGTGACTTCTAGAGACGTTGCTCCTTCCCTGCACAGCTGCCAACAGCACCCGCGACATTAAGGGAGAACCAAGCGCATTCAAGGGCCAGCTTGGCGCCACCAGGACAGGGCTTGGGGGTGGCCTGGAGCTACGGGACAGACCTCCCCTCAGGGGAGGTGCCGGCACTGGGGGCAGCTGCACGGGGGCATCTGTGGGGCTGGGGGAGTCTCGGGGGGAGGCCTGGTGAGCTGGGGGGGGCAGCCGGGGGCTGCGCCTGGGCGGCTGTCCGCCTCCTTCCCCTCTGCCCTTCCACTAGCCCTCGCCTGGCTCCCTGGGGCTGCCCGGACCCGGCCCGCCTCCAGCTGAGCGGGAGCCTGCCGCAGCAGGCGGTTCGCAGCCTCCCGCCCCGCCACCCCCGGGCGGGCAGGAGACACCCCCGAAGGCGCCCAAGGCCTCGCGCCTCACCGGCGGCCGCGGCCCTGGCCCTTACCCGCCGCGCCACCGCGCTGCTCTCGGGCACCACGCATGCGCCGGCCGCGCGCCAGAGGGGCCACTGCTGATGCGCCAACGCCGGGCTGCAGTGCCGCCGCTGCAGGACCCTGCTTGGCGCCCCGAGCGCCCACCGGCACTGCGCACGTCGGGCGGCGGCGTTTCCTTACCGGGGGGCAGCAACGGGCGCGGGGGCATCACCCCGCAGGCACCGCGGCATCGCGTCGCCCGTAGCGGCGGACGGCAACGTGGAGCACAGCAGCACCCTCCGCGCATGCGCGGCGCCCAAGCCGCGGTGCCGCTTGCCGGGAAGCGGGCACCGCTGGAAGCCGGCAGAAAACCACACGAAAGCGGCAACAAAAACGACACCTCGCGCCGCGCAGCGGGGGCCCCGCCGGTAGCAAGGACTGCGTCTCCCGGCACGCGCCCGAGAGCAGCGCGGCTGCCCGGCAGCCGAGTCCGCAAAAACTACACCTCCGGGCATGCACTGGCAAACACAACACGGCCGCCCGGCAGCCCCCTGCCGGAAGACTACGCCTCCCGGCGTGCTCCGCGAAGCACCCCAGCCGACGCGCTGCTTCCGGCATGCCGCCAGAGGCGGCCCGCCATGCTTTCTGACCCTGCAGGGACACCGTACCCGCCCTCCGCCGCACCGGGAAGACCCGCCGAGACGCGAGCGCAGCCCCGCGCTCGCCAGCGCTGCTCCGGGCTGCCCCCCCGTCCCGGGCCGCCCCGGCCCCGGCACGGCGCGGCCCCCCCAGCCGCCCCGGCCCCGGCCCCGGCACGGCGCGGCCCCCCCAGCCGCCCCGGCCCCGGCCCCGGCACGGCGCGGCCCCCCCAGCCGCCCCGGCCCCGGCCCCGGCACGGCGCGCCCCGCCCCCCCCTTCAGCCGCCGCGGCCCCGCCGCTTCCCCTTGCATCCGACATGGCCCCCGCCGGCCCCGCCACCTTCCTCGGGGCTTTCCCCGGGAACCGCCGGTCCACTGCGCAGCCCCGCCACCAGACCCAGTGCCCCTCCCTCCGCAGGGGCTCCCTGGCCCCCAGCGAACCCCCCGCACCCGACCCGGCACTTGGCAGAGGCGCCCCCCCCCACCCCCGGGGCCACCACCGCCTGGGACGTTCGGGGTCCAAAAGGGACGCCCTGCCCCGCTCACCTTTTCTCCCGCGCTGCAGCCGCAGCCTGGCCACGCTCGGCGACCGCTCCGCTCCGCTCCACTCCTCCTCCGGCTCACACCCACCCTGCCATGGCCACCCGGGGCAGGGCAGCACCAGCAGCAGCCCCTCCCCAGCAGCCCCTTTACAGGGAGGGGCCATCACCAGCAGCCTCACTGGCCCCACCTGGGGCACCAGCAGCCTCACTGGCCCCAGTCCCCAGCCGGAAGGAGCCCAGCGGGAACAGGGGCCATGGCCCCACCCTCACGGCATGTCACCTCGTCCCCGGGCCTCTGTCGCAGGCCCTCAGCCAGTGCAAAGGGAGTGCAAAGGCGGCCGGGAGTGCAAAGGAGATGGCGAGGGTTTATCCGGTCACACACATACCCAGTCCCGGGAGCCAGTCTGCTCCGGGCCCCCACCACTCCCCCTGCCCTGGGACACCTCGGCAGTCGTTTCGGGAGCCACACTCATCACCCGGCAGGGAAGAGACCGTCAGTCGGTCTACCGGCTCCTGGGCAGAGGTGAAGGCCGCCGAAGAGGAGGAGCGGGGTGCGGGACGCTAGAAGCCGGGGGAGGGTGGCGTGAGAAAAGCGGCAGCCGGCTGGGCAGCGGGGGTGTAGCGAGAAAGCGTGAGGCAGGGACTGGGCCAGCGACAGAAAGACAGGGAGCCCAACAGGGATGGAGAAAGAAGCGGCAGGCAGACAGGAAGAGAGGCAGCAGAAAGAGGGAGAGGGAGCGGGACAGGGACCGACAAAGAAGGACGGGGAGCAGGACGGAGATGCAGAAAAAAACCCGGGACGGGCAGCATGACAGAGAGGGAGGAAAAAAGAAGAGGGACAGGGAGCCAGACAGAGAAAGAGAGAAAAAGAGAAAGACAAAAAAGCAACAAAGAACAGGGCAGGGAGGGAGGAATGAAACAACAGGGACAGGGAGCCGGGACAACGAACGATGGGGCGGGGGTGGACAGGGACACAACACAAACCAAACCACATAGCTACACACCGTCTGCAGGGCTGTTTCACACTCACGTTTTCTCTATCACAGCTTCTGCGCAGTATTTTTTTAGCCCTTCTTAAATAGGTCATCCCAGAGGGGCTACCGGCGTCGCTGATGCAACTCGAGGCCGTTTCCTCTCTTCCTACCGCTTGTCGCTTGGGAGAAGAGACCACCACCCACCTCACCACAACCCCCTTTTCAGGCAGTTGTAGAGAGCGATAAGGTCTCCCCTCAGCCTCCTCTTCTCCAGACTGAACAACCCCAGCTCCCTCAGCCGCTCCTCGTGAGGCTCGTGCTCCAGATCCCTCACCAGCTTCATGGCCCTTCTCTGGGCACGCTCCAGCACCTCAGTGTCCTTCTTGTAGTGAGGGGCCCAAAACGGAAGACAGCATTCGAGGTGCGGCCTCACCAGGGCCGAGTACAGGGGCACGATCGCTTCCCTCTTGCCCTTTAGTTTGACCAGCAGGCCTTGACTCACCCACGCCTGTCTCTCGCCTTCCTTTCCCAATTGCTTACCCCCGGGGATCGAGAGCTCTCGCACTCTTTGGAAAGCGTCCTTAAAGATCCGCCAGCCCTGTTCCGCTCCCTCGTCCCCGTGGGCAGTTGCCCAGAGGATCCTATTGACTAACTGCTTGAACAGCTGGAAGTTTGCTTTCCTACAGTGCAGGGTCCTGACTTCACTCCTCGCCTGTCCCACATCCCTCAGGACCGAGAACTCCACCAGTGCACGATCACTGCAGCCCAGGCTGCCTCCCACCGTGACATTTCTGACTAGCTCGTTCGCGCTGGTGACCGTCAGGCCCAGCCTTGTGCGTCCCCTCTGGTAGGGCCGTCTGTTACCTGGCTTAAGAAGTTGTCCTCCGCGCGCTCCAGGAGTCTCCTGCACTGCCTACAGCTCGCCGTGCTACTCTTCCAGCAGATGTCGGGGTGGCTGAAGTCCCCCGGCGGGGCGAGAGCCCGCGAGCGCGACGCCTCCTCCCGCAGCCGGAGCGAGAAGGGCTGCCCTTGATCCGGCGGCCTGTAGGAAACACCAGCGACGAGGCTCCCTTTGTCCCCTCAGTCTCTCATTCTTACCCCTAAGCTTTCACCCTGCTCGTGGCTCTTAGTCAGAGACAGCTCTTCACAGTCGATCCATTTCTTGACGTGGAGGGCAAGCCCTCTGCCCCTCCTTCCTCGCCTGCCCCTTCTGAACAGCCGGCGGCCATCGACAGCCGCGCTCCAGTCACGGGATTCGTCCCGCCAAGTTTCAGTAACGGCCACGAGGTCGTAGCTTTCTAGCGGCGCGGTGGCTGGTGGCTCCTCCCGTTTGCCGCCCGTGCTGCGCGCATTGGGGTAGAGGCACTTCAGCTGGGCTGTCGGCCGTGTCGCCTTCTCGGAGGAACGCCCCTTAACTCCCTTCAGGTACTCCACCCGTGTTTCCCTGTTGGCTCCTACTACCCGAGGAGCCCCCGGCTCACCTCCGTAAGACTTCAAGCGCGCTCCAGTGTACCCGGCACATCCCAGAGCAACTGGCTGAGGGCCCTCACTAGCAGCCCCTCCCTCTAGCCTTGGCGCGTCGTCCCACAGCTTGTCCCGAGCAAGCCTGACATTAAATCCCTCCCCCCGCCTCAAGCCTAGTTTGAAGGTAGGTCTGCCAACGAGCCCCGCTAGCCCACGAGCAAAGACCCTCTTCCCACTCTGAGAAAGGCGAATCCCACCCGACGCCAGCAGGCCTGCTGCCGCGGAGTGCGTGCCGTTATTGAAGGTGGTCTGACGGACCACAGAATGAGAACAAAGGCCCTAGTGTGTCCGTCTCTAGGGTCTTGGAGGCCTTCCGGATCCTAGAGTGTCCGTCTCTATGGTATTAGAGGGCTTTTGGGTCCTAGATTGTCCATCTCTATGGTACTGGAGGCCTTCTGGATCCTAGAGAGTCTGTCTCTATGGTATTGGAGGGCTTCCGGGATCTAGAATGTCCAACTCTATGGTAATGGAGGCCGCCTGGATCCTAGAGAGTCTGTCTCTATGGTCTTGGGGGACTTCCGGATCCTAGAGTGCCCGTCTCTATGGGACTGGTGCCCGTCCGCATCCTAGGCTGTCCATCTCTGTGCCCCTGGATGACTTCCGGGTCCTAGAGTGTCCATCTCGATGGTATTAAAGGCCTTTTGGGTCCTAGAATGTCCGTCTCTATGGTCCTGGAGGACTTCCGGATCCTAGAGTGCCCTTCTCTATGGCCCTGGAGGACTTTCGGGTCCTACAGAGTCCATCTCTATGGTCTTGGAGTACTTCGGGATCTAGAGTGTCCATCTCTATGGTACTGGAGGCCTTCCGGGTCCTAGAGAGTTCCTCTCTATGGCTCTGGAGGACTTCCGGATCCTAGAGCGACCGTCTCTATGGTATTAGAGTACTTTCGTGTCCTATAATATCCGTCTCTATGGTACTAGAGGCCGTGCGGATCCTAGAGTGTCTGACTCTGTGGTATTGGAGGCCTTCCGGATCCTAGAGAGTCCGTCTGTATGGTACTGGAGGACTTCCGGATCCTACAGAGTCTGTCTCAGTGATCTTGGAGGACTTCCAGATCCTACAGTGTCTGGCTCGATGGTATTAGAGGGCTTCCGGGTCCTAGAGTGGCCATCTCTATGGTACTGGAAAACGTCCGGGTCCTAGAGAGTTCCTCTCTATGGGCTTGGAGGACTTCCGGGTCCAGAGTGTTCGTCTCTATGGTACTAGAGGACTTCGGATCCTAGAGAGTCCAGCTCTATGGTCTTGGAGGGCTTCCGGATCCTAGAGTGTTCGTCTCTATGGTACTAGAGGCCGTGCGGATCCTAGAGTGTCCGACTCTGTGGTATTGGAGGACTTCCGTATCCTAGAGAGTCCATCTCTATGGCCCTGGAGGCCTTCTGTATCCTAGAGTGTCCATCTCTATGGTACTGGAGGACTTCCCAATCATCGAGTTTTCGGGATTGTTGGGGGTTGCAGTAGCTGTTATGGCAGTTTTTAAAATTTTGTTTGCTTGTTGGTTTCTGTGTTGTGATTCCTTTTTCTGTTTTTTTCGTGTTTTAATTTGTTAGGTGTAGTTATTTGTTTAGGGAGCATTTTATGTAATTTTTGATTCTGATTGGACAGTGGTGTGTTTTTCTTTTGGGTTAGGAGTGGGGTGAGTACGGTGTAGTTTAGGTTCTCATGAAATGGGAGTACAGGGAGAGAGGTGTAGTGGGAGGGGTGGGGTTCTAGAACAAATTGGAAAAAAAAATTCTCCCAGGGAGCAAACCGTTTTCTACTGCTGCACCAGAGTTCTTATTTTTTAAGTTTTGTTTCTTTTGTTTTCGTTAGGCCGAGGCAGTATGCTATTTTCTACTGCTGGTTTAAGAGCCCTAAGCCTAAACGCTAAGCTTCAGCGGTTTTAGTAACAAAATAAATTTATTAATCTGAATATTGCTTCTAACAACAATATCCGCATGTTAAATGCACAGCCTGGTATTTTTTTGTAAACAAAGCACCTAGCAGCAGGCTGTGACACTGGGGAAGCTGCAGGACCACACCTGCTTTCCAGCATGTTCCGCTCAGCTCTCGCCAGCACCCGCGCCAGAGCTCTGAAATAGTGCAGTACAACTATGCAGCCTCCTCTACTGTCCCTCATTTCACTGCTCCTGCATCTGCTCGAGCACATTTATGAGTATAGGCTTTGAGAGCAAATTAAAAGCAAGTGCAGAATAAAACATGTACATAAAAAAGCCTAAGTGCAAAAGTGCAGCTATGCCTCCTTTTTCGCTTTTGAAAGGAATTTCTGCATCCTCTTGTTGGAGCAAATCTGCGGGAGCAGGGGGTACCAGTGCTCCCCCAGTGGAGCACTTCGAGACAGCCACCAGCTCTGCCCAACAATGTCCACTGAGGTATTGAAAAGTAATGCGGCTGGACAACACCTTGAGATACCCAAGAGTCCACGTGGAAGCACCTGAGTCAAATACACAACCACCTCGTGACAGCAAGAGGTGCAACTGCTGTTGCAAAAGCAAAAAAAGGTGTAGCACAATCTTATGAGTAAAATGAAAAAAGGATATTGAAATTGCTATGAGTACAACACAGAGTTTGAAAAAGCAATTTATTGAGGACCCAGAATGTCGAATAAGGGGAAAAAGGGAAGTCAGAGATGCATTTTCCTTTCTGTCCAGGAACAGCTTCTCCGGACGCTAGAGTCCAGCTGCATTCTCAGTTATAGAGAGGCTGCAATAAAAACATACATTTGAGACACAAAACACACCACAATCTAATCTAAAAGATAGCAAAGAGCCTAAAAGAAACAGTTCTGCAGAAGAAACAACGTCCATCACACCAGCACATCCCATTGCCAGAGCTGCATATACGGTACAGAAAATTAGATGCAAAAGAAGCTCTCAAAAGGAACACCCCGTATTGGAGTGTGTCTGACAACACCCCTCCTACTTCACTCCCTACCCCACACAGGCTGCCAGCTGAGCACAAAGGCTCCCAGACCCAGACCCCCATTACAGGCGGGTCGACACCCAGGGAGCCAGAGAGCTCGGCCTTCCCCCGCAGCAACAGGAACGAGACTCAACAGCCAGGCAGTGGAGCTTCACGGCCAAAGGCCGGGGGGCCGGGGCCCCAGCCCCGAGAACAGGGCGGGCACACGCCCGGCCCCACGCCTCTGAAAGGCTGGGGCCAGGGGCACCCGCCTGCTTACAGGGGGTCCCTCCAAGCACGGGGGGCACGCGCAGCCCTGCTTACAGGGCGGTCCCCCTCGGCTCGGCACGCACTCCCAACAAGCCCCACGGAGCCCGAGGCTCCGACCCGCGCCCGAGTTACGGGCTGGCCATCCTGGCTGCAGCACAACACCACATCTTCAGGAGCCCAGGGAGCGACCTCGACCCCAACCGCGGGGAGGTCACCCCAGCCAAAAGCAGCGCCAAAGGCGGGACTGCGCCCTCCGGCACAGCGCTTCCTCAACCTGCACCCTCTAAAGGGCGAGGGAGGGCTCGTTCCTGTAGGCTGGCTAAAGGAGCCTCCCCGGCCCTGCTTACAGGGAGGTCGGGCTGCTCCTGGGGACAGAGGGCTCCACAGCTCGTGACACACGCCCCGACTCCAGCGGGTCATGCGGGCCAGGCCACCAGCAGGCAGAAAGCCGCGGGGCCAGAGGAGGGGAACAGGGAAAGGGCCCTCCCCTGCTTACAGGGTGGGCTTCGGGTCCAGAGAGCTCCATTTCCCCCTCGGGTGCGGAGACGGTGGCTCTCACCCTCCTTACAGGGTTGCCACTCTCTCCGGGCAGCCAAAGGAGCAAGGTGGCAAAAGGCCAACAACAGCAAAAGCAAAGACCGAGCCCTGGTTACAGGGCGGTCGCCCAGCGCAACGCCAGCCAAGGGCACCCCAAAGGTGCCCGCGAGGCTCTTACGTGACCACGCCCTGCTGACAGGGAGGTCCCTTTGCCCAGAGCGCCTTTCTCGTGCCCCCTCTTCAGCCCGACGCCGCTCCTCTTCTCGCTCACTCTTGCCTCGCCGTTCCACACGACGCCTCTTCTTTCTTCTCCGCCAGCTGCTGCCAAGGAAGGAGGACACAGTTAGCCCTGAGAAGCGCCAACTCCTCCGCCCAAAGGACACGGGGTCCCCTACCCCTGGAGGGAGCTCCTCAAGGGACAAACCCAGCCACCACCCACCCCCCCGCCCGCCCACAGAGCCCCCACCTCCACAACACCCCTCCTACTTCAGCTTGTCTCACCCAAGCGACGCACAGCAGAGAGTCCCAGCCGGTGCTGGAGCTGGCCTCAGAGGCGGGCACCCTGGGCAAATGGAGCTGGGCATGCAAGGCAGCGGCCAAAGAGGCTGCACCCCTGGCTCGAGCCGCTGCCTGGACTGCAAAGCGCCCGGGACTCCAGGGCACTGGCCGGGCCCTGACTTACAGGGCAGCCCTGGTCCCAAAGGCCCACGGAGGCTCCTTCTCTCCGGATTCAGGGGCACCCTGACCCGCACCCCGCTAACGGGGGCGGTCACCCCACACAGGCTGCCAGCTGAGCACAAAGGCTCCCAGACCCCAGACCCCCATTACAGGCGGGTCGACACCCAGGGAGCCAGAGAGCTCGGCCTTCCCCCCGCAGCAACAGGAACGAGACTCAACAGCCAGGCAGTGGAGCTTCACGGCCAAAGGCCGGGGGGGCCGGGGCCCCAGCCCCGAGAACAGGGGGGGCACACGCCCGGCCCCACGCCTCTGAAAGGCCGGGGCCAGGGGCACCCGCCTGCTTACAGGGGGTCCCTCCAAGCACGGGGGGCACGCACAGCCCTGCTTACAGGGCGGTCCCCCTCGGCTCAGCACGCACTCCCAACAAGCCCCACAGAGCCCGAGGCTCCGACCCGCGCCCGAATTACGGGCTGGCCATCCTGGCTGCAGCACAACACCACATCTCCAGGAGCCCAGGGAGCGACCTCGACCCCAACCGCAGGGAGGTCGCCCCAGCCAAAAGCAGCGCCAAAGGCGGGACTGCGCCCTTCCGGCACAGCGCTTCCTCAACCTGCACCCTCTAAAGGGCGAGGGAGGGCTCGTTCCTGTAGGCTGGCTAAAGGAGCCCTCCCGGCCCTGCTTACAGGGAGGTCGGGCTGCTCCTGGGGACAGAGGGCTCCACAGCTCGTGACACACGCCCCGACTCCAGGGAGGTCACGCTGGCAGGTCGCCAGCAGGACAGGCAGCCACGCAGGCAGAGACCCAGGCCCTGACTACAGGCGGTCACGTTACCCGAGCTACGACTAAGCGGCTTCGCTCCGTCCTTAGAAAGAAGGGGCAAGCCCGCACTCTCCCTCCGCTGGCGGGCTCAGAGGGGACTCCCCGTAGCTGCACAGAGCCCTTCTTTCCCTCCTGGGAAGTTTAAGCTAAGCTGCAGCGACTTTAACAGGGGCCTAAATGACAAGCTCACTCACACCAACAAGGACAAGGACACACAGGACAGGACTTCCCAGAAGGGAGCGCGGAGCTCTGTGCAGCCAGTGGCTGGGGAGCCATCCCTACCGCCGAGCAGGAGAGGAGAGCCTCAGACCTGCCCCCCGGGCTGCTGCGTGGAGGCCAGAGGGGCCTCAACACGCCAAAGGGCAAATGCTGTGACACGCCCCGACTCCAGGGGGTCATGCGGGCCAGGCCGCCAGCAGGCAGAAAGCCGCGGGGCCAGAGGAGGGGGACAGGGAAAGGGCCCTCCCCTGCTTACAGGGTGGGCTTCGGGTCCAGAGAGCTCCATTTCCCCCTCGGGTGCGGAGACGGTGGCTCTCACCCTCCTTACAGGGTTGCCACTCTCTCCGGGCAGCCAAAGGAGCAAGGTGGCAAAAGGCCAACAACAGCAAAAGCAAAGACCGAGCCCTGGTTACAGGGCGGTCGCCCAGCGCAACGCCAGCCAAGGGCACCCCAAAGGTGCCCGCGAGGCTCTTACGTGACCGCGCCCTGCTGACAGGGGAGGTCCCTTTGCCCAGAGCGCCTTTCTCGTGCCCCCTCTTCAGCCCGACGCCGCTCCTCTTCTTCGCTCACTTCTTGCCTCGCCGTTCCACACGACGCCTCTTCTTTCTTCTCCGCCAGCTGCTGCCAAGGAAGGAGGACACAGTTAGCCCTGAGAAGCGCCAACTCCTCCGCCCAAAGGACACGGGGTCCCCTACCCCTGGAGGGAGCTCCTCAAGGGGACAAACCCAGCCACCACCCACCCCCCGCCCGCCACAGAGCCCCCACCTCCACAACACCCCTCCCTACTTCAGCTTGTCTCACCCAAGCGACGCACAGCAGAGAGTCCCAGCCGGTGCTGGAGCTGGCCTCAGAGGCGGGCACCCTGGGCAAATGGAGCTGGGCATGCAAGGCAGCGGCCAAAGAGGCTGCACCCCCTGCTTACAGGGGGCTCGAGCCGCTGCCTGGACTGCAAAGCGCCCGGGACTCCAGGGCACTGGCCGGGCCCTGACTTACAGGGCAGCCCTGGTCCCAAAGGCCCACGGAGGCTCCTTCTCTCCGGATTCAGGGGCACCCTGACCCGCACCCCGCTAACGGGGCGGTCACCCCACACAGGCTGCCAGCTGAGCACAAAGGCTCCCAGACCCAGACCCCCATTACAGGCGGGTCGACACCCAGGGAGCCAGAGAGCTCGGCCTTCCCCCGCAGCAACAGGAACGAGACTCAACAGCCAGGCAGTGGAGCTTCACGGCCAAAGGCCGGGGGGGCCGGGGCCCCAGCCCCGAGAACAGGGGGGGCACACGCCCGGCCCCACGCCTCTGAAAGGCTGGGGCCAGGGGCACCCGCCTGCTTACAGGGGGTCCCTCCAAGCACGGGGGGCACGCACAGCCCTGCTTACAGGCGGTCCCCCTCGGCTCAGCACGCACTCCCAACAAGCCCCACGGAGCCCGAGGCTCCGACCCGCGCCCGAATTACGGGCTGGCCATCCTGGCTGCAGCACAACACCACATCTCCAGGAGCCCAGGGAGCGACCTCGACCCCAACCGCAGGGAGGTCGCCCCAGCCAAAAGCAGCGCCAAAGGCGGGACTGCGCCCTCCGGCACAGCGCTTCCTCAACCTGCACCCTCTAAAGGGCGAGGGAGGGCTCGTTCCTGTAGGCTGGCTAAAGGAGCCTCCCCGGCCCTGCTTACAGGGAGGTCGGGCTGCTCCTGGGGACAGAGGGCTCCACAGCTCGTGACACACGCCCCGACTCCAGGGGGTCACGCTGGCAGGTCGCCAGCAGGACAGGCAGCCACGCAGGCAGAGACCCAGGCCCTGACTACAGGCGGTCACGTTACCCGAGCTACGACTAAGCGGCTTCGCTCCGTCCTTAGAAAGAAGGGGCAAGCCCGCACTCTCCCTCCGCTGGCGGGCTCAGAGGGGACTCCCCGTAGCTGCACAGAGCCCTTCTTTCCCTCCTGGGAAGTTTAAGCTAAGCTGCAGCGACTTTAACAGGGGCCTAAATGACAAGCTCACTCACACCAACAAGGACAAGGACACACAGACAGGACTTCCCAGAAGGGAGCGCGAGCTCTGTGCAGCCAGTGGCTGGGGAGCCATCCCTACCGCCGAGCAGGAGAGGAGAGCCTCAGACCTGCCCCCCGGGCTGCTGCGTGGAGGCCAGAGGGGCCTCAACACGCCAAAGGGCAAATGCTGTGACACGCCCCGACTCCAGGGGGTCATGCGGGCCAGGCCGCCAGCAGGCAGAAAGCCGCGGGGCCAGAGGAGGGGGACAGGGAAAGGGCCCTCCCCTGCTTACAGGGTGGGCTTCGGGTCCAGAGAGCTCCATTTCCCCCTCGGGTGCGGAGACGGTGGCTCTCACCCTCCTTACAGGGTTGCCACTCTCTCCGGGCAGCCAAAGGAGCAAGGTGGCAAAAGGCCAACAACAGCAAAAGCAAAGACCGAGCCCTGGTTACAGGGCGGTCGCCCAGCGCAACGCCAGCCAAGGGCACCCCAAAGGTGCCCGCGAGGCTCTTACGTGACCGCGCCCTGCTGACAGGGAGGTCCCTTTGCCCAGAGCGCCTTTCTCGTGCCCCCTCTTCAGCCCGACGCCGCTCCTCTTCTCGCTCACTCTTGCCTCGCCGTTCCACACGACGCCTCTTCTTTCTTCTCCGCCAGCTGCTGCCAAGGAAGGAGGACACAGTTAGCCCTGAGAAGCGCCAACTCCTCCGCCCAAAGGACACGGGGTCCCCTACCCCTGGAGGGAGCTCCTCAAGGCACAAACCCAGCCACCACCCGCCCGCCCACAGAGCCCCCACCTCCACAACACCCCTCCTACTTCAGCTTGTCTCACCCAAGCGACGCACAGCAGAGAGTCCCAGCCGGTGCTGGAGCTGGCCTCAGAGGCGGGCACCCTGGGCAAATGGAGCTGGGCATGCAAGGCAGCGGCCAAAGAGGCTGCACCCCTGCTTACAGGGGGCTCGAGCCGCTGCCTGGACTACAAAGCGCCCGGGACTCCAGGGCACTGGCCGGGCCCTGACTTACAGGGCAGCCCTGGTCCCAAAGGCCCACGGAGGCTCCTTCTCTCCGGATTCAGGGGCACCCTGACCCGCACCCCGCTAACGGGGCGGTCACCCCACACAGGCTGCCAGCTGAGCACAAAGGCTCCCAGACCCAGACCCCCATTACAGGCGGGTCGACACCCAGGGAGCCAGAGAGCTCGGCCTTCCCCCGCAGCAACAGGAACGAGACTCAACAGCCAGGCAGTGGAGCTTCACGGCCAAAGGCCGGGGGGCCGGGGCCCCAGCCCCGAGAACAGGGCGGGCACACGCCCGGCCCCACGCATCCTGGCCCCACGCCTCTGAAAGGCCGGGGCCAGGGGCACCCGCCTGCTTACAGGGGGTCCCTCCAAGCACAGGGGGCACGCGCAGCCCTGCTTACAGGGCGGTCCCCCTCGGCTCGGCACGCACTCCCAACAAGCCCCACGGAGCCCGAGGCTCCGACCCGCGCCCGAGTTACGGGCTGGCCATCCTGGCTGCAGCACAACACCACATCTTCAGGAGCCCAGGGAGCGACCTCGACCCCAACCGCGGGGAGGTCACCCCAGCCAAAAGCAGCGCCAAAGGCGGGACTGCGCCCTCCGGCACAGCGCTTCCTCAACCTGCACCCTCTAAAGGGCGAGGGAGGGCTCGTTCCTGTAGGCTGGCTAAAGGAGCCTCCCCGGCCCTGCTTACAGGGAGGTCGGGCTGCTCCTGGGGACAGAGGGCTCCACAGCTCGTGACACACGCCCCGACTCCAGCGGGTCATGCGGGCCAGGCCGCCAGCAGGCAGAAAGCCGCGGGGCCAGAGGAGGGGGACAGGGAAAGGGCCCTCCCCTGCTTACAGGGTGGGCTTCGGGTCCAGAGAGCTCCATTTCCCCCTCGGGTGCGGAGACGGTGGCTCTCACCCTCCTTACAGGGTTGCCACTCTCTCCGGGCAGCCAAAGGAGCAAGGTGGCAAAAGGCCAACAACAGCAAAAGCAAAGACCGAGCCCTGGTTACAGGGCGGTCGCCCAGCGCAACGCCAGCCAAGGGCACCCCAAAGGTGCCCGCGAGGCTCTTACGTGACCACGCCCTGCTGACAGGGAGGTCCCTTTGCCCAGAGCGCCTTTCTTGTGCCCTCTCTTCAGCCCGACGCCGCTCCTCTTCTCGCTCACTCTTGCCTCGCCGTTCCACACGACGCCTCTTCTTTCTTCTCCGCCAGCTGCTGCCAAGGAAGGAGGACACAGTTAGCCCTGAGAAGCGCCAACTCCTCCGCCCAAAGGACACGGGGTCCCCTACCCCTGGAGGGAGCTCCTCAAGGCACAAACCCAGCCACCACCCACCCGCCCGCCCACCCACAAAGCCCCCACCTCCACAACACCCCTCCTACTTCAGCTTGTCTCACCCAAGCGACGCACAGCAGAGAGTCCCAGCCGGTGCTGGAGCTGGCCTCAGAGGCGGGCACCCTGGGCAAATGGAGCTGGGCATGCAAGGCAGCGGCCAAAGAGGCTGCACCCCTGCTTACAGGGGGCTCAAGCCGCTGCCTGGACTGCAAAGCGCCCGGGACTCCAGGGCACTGGCCGGGCCCTGACTTACAGAGCAGCCCTGGTCCCAAAGGCCCACGGAGGCTCCTTCTCTCCGGATTCAGGGGCACCCTGACCCGCACCCCGCTAACGGGGCGGTCACCCCACACAGGCTGCCAGCTGAGCACAAAGGCTCCCAGACCCAGACCCCCATTACAGGCGGGTCGACACCCAGGGAGCCAGAGAGCTCGGCCTTCCCCCGCAGCAACAGGAACGAGACTCAACAGCCAGGCAGTGGAGCTTCACGGCCAAAGGCCGGGGGGCCGGGGCCCCAGCCCCGAGAACAGGGCGGGCACACGCCCGGCCCCACGCCTCTGAAAGGCCGGGGCCAGGGGCACCCGCCTGCTTACAGGGGGTCCCTCCAAGCACAGGGGGCACGCGCAGCCCTGCTTACAGGGTGGTCCCCCTCGGCTCGGCACGCACTCCCAACAAGCCCCACGGAGCCCGAGGCTCCGACCCGCGCCCGAGTTACGGGCTGGCCATCCTGGCTGCAGCACAACACCACATCTTCAGGAGCCCAGGGAGCGACCTCGACCCCAACCGCGGGGAGGTCACCCCAGCCAAAAGCAGCGCCAAAGGCGGGACTGCGCCCTCCGGCACAGCACTTCCTCAACCTGCACCCTCTAAAGGGCGAGGGAGGGCTCGTTCCTGTAGGCTGGCTAAAGGAGCCTCCCCGGCCCTGCTTACAGGGAGGTCGGGCTGCTCCAGGGGACAGAGGGCTCCACAGCTCGTGACACACGCCCCGACTCCAGGGGGTCACACGGGCCAGGCCGCCAGCAGGCAGAAAGCCGCGGGGCCAGAGGAGGGGGACAGGGAAAGGGCCCTCCCCTGCTTACAGGGTGGGCTTCGGGTCCAGAGAGCTCCATTTCCCCCTCGGGTGCGGAGACGGTGGCTCTCACCCTCCTTACAGGGTTGCCACTCTCTCCGGGCAGCCAAAGGAGCAAGGTGGCAAAAGGCCAACAACAGCAAAAGCAAAGACCGAGCCCTGGTTACAGGGCGGTCGCCCAGCGCAACACCAGCCAAGGGCACCCCAAAGGTCCCCGCGAGGCTCTTACGTGACCGCGCCCTGCTGACAGGGAGGTCCCTTTGCCCAGAGCGCCTTTCTCGTGCCCCCTCTTCAGCCCGACGCCGCTCCTCTTCTCGCTCACTCTTGCCTCGCCGTTCCACACGACGCCTCTTCTTTCTTCTCCGCCAGCTGCTGCCAAGGAAGGAGGACACAGTTAGCCCTGAGAAGCGCCAACTCCTCCGCCCAAAGGACACGGGGTCCCCTACCCCTGGAGGGAGCTCCTCAAGGCACAAACCCAGCCACCACCCGCCCGCCCACAGAGCCCCCACCTCCACAACACCCCTCCTACTTCAGCTTGTCTCACCCAAGCGACGCACAGCAGAGAGTCCCAGCCGGTGCTGGAGCTGGCCTCAGAGGCGGGCACCCTGGGCAAATGGAGCTGGGCATGCAAGGCAGCGGCCAAAGAGGCTGCACCCCTGCTTACAGGGGGCTCGAGCCGCTGCCTGGACTGCAAAGCGCCCGGGACTCCAGGGCACTGGCCGGGCCCTGACTTACAGGGCAGCCCTGGTCCCAAAGGCCCACGGAGGCTCCTTCTCTCCAGATTCAGGGGCACCCTGACCCGCACCCCGCTAACGGGGCGGTCACCCCACACAGGCTGCCAGCTGAGCACAAAGGCTCCCAGACCCAGACCCCCATTACAGGCGGGTCGACACCCAGGGAGCCAGAGAGCTCGGCCTTCCCCCGCAGCAACAGGAACGAGACTCAACAGCCAGGCAGTGGAGCTTCACGGCCAAAGGCCGGGGGGCCGGGGCCCCAGCCCCGAGAACAGGGCGGGCACACGCCCGGCCCCACGCCTCTGAAAGGCCGGGGCCAGGGGCACCCGCCTGCTTACAGGGGGTCCCTCCAAGCACAGGGGGCACGCGCAGCCCTGCTGACAGGGCGGTCCCCCTCGGCTCGGCACGCACTCCCAACAAGCCCCACGGAGCCCGAGGCTCCGACCCGCGCCCGAGTTACGGGCTGGCCATCCTGGCTGCAGCACAACACCACATCTTCAGGAGCCCAGGGAGCGACCTCGACCCCAACCGCGGGGAGGTCACCCCAGCCAAAAGCAGCGCCAAAGGCGGGACTGCGCCCTCCGGCACAGCGCTTCCTCAACCTGCACCCTCTAAAGGGCGAGATAGGGCTCGTTCCTGTAGGCTGGCTAAAGGAGCCTCCCCGGCCCTGCTTACAGGGAGGTCGGGCTGCTCCTGGGGACAGAGGGCTCCACAGCTCGTGACACACGCCCCGACTCCAGCGGGTCATGCGGGCCAGGCCGCCAGCAGGCAGAAAGCCGCGGGGCCAGAGGAGGGGGACAGGGAAAGGGCCCTCCCCTGCTTACAGGGTGGGCTTCGGGTCCAGAGAGCTCCATTTCCCCCTCGGGTGCGGAGACGGTGGCTCTCACCCTCCTTACAGGGGTGCCACTCTCTCCGGGCAGCCAAAGGAGCAAGGTGGCAAAAGGCCAACAACAGCAAAAGCAAAGACCGAGCCCTGGTTACAGGGCGGTCGCCCAGCGCAACGCCAGCCAAGGGAACCCCAAAGGTGCCCGCGAGGCTCTTACGTGACCACGCCCTGCTGACAGGGAGGTCCCTTTGCCCAGAGCGCCTTTCTCGTGCCCTCTCTTCAGCCCGACGCCGCTCCTCTTCTCGCTCACTCTTGCCTCGCCGTTCCACACGACGCCTCTTCTTTCTTCTCCGCCAGCTGCTGCCAAGGAAGGAGGACACAGTTAGCCCTGAGAAGCGCCAACTCCTCCGCCCAAAGGACACGGGGTCCCCTACCCCTGGAGGGAGCTCCTCAAGGCACAAACCCAGCCACCACCCACCCCCCCGCCCGCCCACAAAGCCCCCACCTCCACAACACCCCTCCTACTTCAGCTTGTCTCACCCAAGCGACGCACAGCAGAGTCCCAGCCGGTGCTGGAGCTGGCCTCAGAGGCGGGCACCCTGGGCAAATGGAGCTGGGCATGCAAGGCAGCGGCCAAAGAGGCTGCACCCCTGCTTACAGGGGGCTCGAGCCGCTGCCTGGACTGCAAAGCGCCCGGGACTCCAGGGCACTGGCCGGGCCCTGACTTACAGGGCAGCCCTGGTCCCAAAGGCCCACGGAGGCTCCTTCTCTCCAGATTCAGGGGCACCCTGACCCGCACCCCGCTAACGGGGCGGTCACCCCACACAGGCTGCCAGCTGAGCACAAAGGCTCCCAGACCCAGACCCCCATTACAGGCGGGTCGACACCCAGGGAGCCAGAGAGCTCGGCCTTCCCCCGCAGCAACAGGAACGAGACTCAACAGCCAGGCAGTGGAGCTTCACGGCCAAAGGCCGGGGGGCCGGGGCCCCAGCCCCGAGAACAGGGCGGGCACACGCCCGGCCCCACGCCTCTGAAAGGCCGGGGCCAGGGGCACCCGCCTGCTTACAGGGGGTCCCTCCAAGCACGGGGGGCACGCGCAGCCCTGCTTACAGGGTGGTCCCCCTCGGCTCGGCACGCACTCCCAACAAGCCCCACGGAGCCCGAGGCTCCGACCCGCGCCCGAGTTACGGGCTGGCCATCCTGGCTGCAGCACAACATCACATCTTCAGGAGCCCAGGGAGCGACCTCGACCCCAACCGCGGGGAGGTCGCCCCAGCCAAAAGCAGCGCCAAAGGCGGGACTGCGCCCTCCGGCACAGCGCTTCCTCAACCTGCACCCTCTAAAGGGCGAGGGAGGGCTCGTTCCTGTAGGCTGGCTAAAGGAGCCTCCCTGGCCCTGCTTACAGGGAGGTCGGGCTGCTCCTGGGGACAGAGGGCTCCACAGCTCGTGACACACGCCCCGACTCCAGGGGGTCACGCTGGCAGGTTGCCAGCAGGACAGGCAGCCACGCAGGCAGAGACCCAGGCCCTGACTACAGGCGGGTCACGTTACCCGCGCTACGACTAAGCGGCTTCGCTCCGTCCTTAGAAAGAAGGGGCAAGCCCGCACTCTCCCTCCGCTGGCGGGCTCAGAGGGGACTCCCCGTAGCTGCACAGAGCCCTTCTTTCCCTCCTGGGAAGTTTAAGCTAAGCTGCAGCGACTTTAACAGGGGCCTAAAGGACAAGCTCACTCACACCAACACGGACAAGGACACACAGACAGGACTTCCCAGAAGGGAGCGCGAGCTCTGTGCAGCCAGTGGCTGGGGAGCCATCCCTACCGCCGAGCAGGAGAGGAGAGCCTCAGACCTGCCCCCCGGGCTGCTGCGTGGAGGCCAGAGGGGCCTCAACACGCCAAGGGGCAAATGCTGTGACACGCCCCGACTCCAGGGGGTCATGCGGGCCAGGCCGCCAGCAGGCAGAAAGCTGCGGGGCCAGAGGAGGGGGACAGGGAAAGGGCCCTCCCCTGCTTACAGGGTGGGCTTCGGGTCCAGAGAGCTCCATTTCCCCCTCGGGTGCGGAGACGGTGGCTCTCACCCTCCTTACAGGGTTGCCACTCTCTCCGGGCAGCCAAAGGAGCAAGGTGGCAAAAGGCCAACAACAGCAAAAGCAAAGACCGAGCCCTGGTTACAGGGCGGTCGCCCAGCACAACGCCAGCCAAGGGCACCCCAAAGGTGCCCGCGAGGCTCTTACGTGACCACACCCTGCTGACAGGGAGGTCCCTTTGCCCAGAGCGCCTTTCTCGTGCCCCCTCTTCAGCCCGACGCCGCTCCTCTTCTCGCTCACTCTTGCCTCGCCGTTCCACGCGACGCCTCTTCTTTCTTCTCCGCCAGCTGCTGCCAAGGAAGGAGGACACAGTTAGCCCTGAGAAGCACCAACTCCTAACTTCTAAACCTGGAGAAGGACTGACTCCTGGAGCAGCATTACGTTAAGTCCCTGTTCTGTCTTCAACCCGTATCAACTACAATTTTTGCTTCATGCATCCTCCTCTCCTTTCTTTCCCAGCCCCATGTTCTCTCTCTCCACCCCTCCTGCCCATTCACTGCAAGTAATCCTTTTGCTGAACTCACCATTAAGTACTGGTTGATCCTTTATCTCCTTTCCTCCAGGAAGATTATGTCCATGCATTTCTTTTATAACTGGGCTTCAGAACTCTAAATAATAGAAAATACTATTGCTAAGTTGTTATTTTGAATCAAGTCCTATGCGCATGCCTTTTTTTTTTTTATGAAAATCCCTCTCCATGACCCTCTTTTCAGCTGTCCTGCACCTTGGAGCCTAAATAACTACACAAATCATGTAGCATGACCTCCTAACATCTTCATCCTAAATCCTACTTTTAGCATCTTGCAACACCATAGCTTCTCCCACAAAAATGCTGCCAATATCTTCCCTAAGGTACCTTATATACTGCCCTCAAACATGCTCACCCCATCCTAACCATCCTCAATTTTACTCTGATAAATGATGGAGGTCTCTCCTGGTGCCTTCCCTGTCATCTCAGTTACCTCAAACTTGCCCCTCAAAAATACTGTTTCTGTTCCTCTTAAGAAACCTAAGGCTTTCCATTGATAATGCTT
The DNA here is from genome assembly GCF_030936135.1 of Gavia stellata. NCBI lineage: Eukaryota > Metazoa > Chordata > Aves > Gaviiformes > Gaviidae > Gavia > Gavia stellata. The sequence continues at coordinate 77,106 of NC_082611.1, forward strand.
ACTCCGTCCATTTTGAGGTGCCTCAGATTTTCCATAAAAACTGTCTGGTGGTTTCCCTCTAAATTACCTCAACTATTCCCTCCCCAATGCCACCTGTCCCCTCTACATTACCTCAGATTTTCCTACAAAAACACTTGTTTTGTCCCCTTTAAATTACCCCAGCTATTCAGCTTGAAATATCACCTCTATACCCTCTAAGTTATCCCAGATTTTCTGTCGAAAATGCAGCCTCTGTCTTCTCTGAGTTACAGCACTTTCCCTCAGAAATGCTCATTTTCCCCCTCTAAATCACCCCAGATTCATCCCTCCAAAAAAGGTCATTTTGTTTCATCTAAATTACCTCAGGTTTTCTGTCAAAAATGTCACCTCTGTCCCCTCTAACTTACCTCAGCTTTTCCCGCCAATAAATTCATCCTGTCCCCTATAGATTACCTCACATTTTACCCTCAAGATGTCCCCTCTCTGACCCTTTTAAGTTACTTCAGCTTCCCCCACCCCCATAAAGCTCACTGTCCCCTCTAAATTACCTCAGCTTTTCCCTCAGAAATTGCACTGAAACACCGTGCTGTCCCCTGAGGCAGCTGCCCAGCACTCCCTCCCTGTGCAACAGCCCAAAGCCTGCCCCACGGCCACTCCAAGACCCATTACCAAACCCTGCACAGCGCACCCCAGCCGCAGGCGCGCATTTCAGCCCGTGTGGCTGCTATCCCTCTCGCTGAACGGCGGAGCAGTGAGGCAGCGCGGTTTCAAACCCGGCGCCGTCGGCGCCTGACGAGCCCAAGGCGGCGCGAAAGCGACACGCCCCGCCCCGCCGCTGAGGGAGGGCAGGCACAGGCGCGGCTGAGGGCGAGAGGCGCCCCCCTGTGGCGCGCGGGAGCGATGCACACGCGTAGCCCACGGCGGCACAGCCGCAACACGCCGCCCCCCCTCAGGACACTCACAGCCCCCTCAGCGACACGCGGGCACCTCCCGCCCCTTTGTCACCCTCAGGACACTCACAGCCCCCTCAGCGACACGCGGGGCACCTCCCGCCCCTCTGTCACCCTCAGGACACTCACAGCCCCCTCAGCGACACGCGGGGCACCTCCCGCCCCTTTGTCACCCTCAGGACACTCACAGCCCCCTCAGCGACACGCGGGGCACCTCCCGCCCCTCTGTCACCCTCAGGACACTCACAGCCCCCTCAGCGACACACGGGGCACCCCCCGCCCCTTTGTCACCGTCAGGACACTCACAGCCCCCTCAGCGACACGCGGGGCACCCCCCGCCCCCCTTTATGACCCTCAGGACACTCACAGCCCCCTCAGCGACACGCGGGGCACCTCCCGCCCCTTTGTCACCCTCAGGACACTCACAGCCCCCTCAGCGACACACGGGCACCCCCCGCCCCTTTGTCACCCTCAGGACACTCACAGCCCCCTCAGCGACACGCGGGGCACCTCCCGCCCCTTTGCCACCCTCAGGACACTCACAGCCCCCTCAGCGACACACGGGCACCCCCCGCCCCTTTGGCACCCTCAGGACACTCACAGCCCCCTCAGCGACACGCGGGGCACCCCCCGCCCCCCTTTATGACCCTCAGGACACTCACAGCCCCCTCAGCAACACGCGGGGCACCTCCCGCCCCTTTGTCACCCTCAGGACACTCACAGCCCCCTCAGCGACACACGGGCACCCCCCGCCCCTTTGTCACCCTCAGGACACTCACAGCCCCCTCAGCGACACGCGGGGCACCTCCCGCCCCTTTGGCACCCTCAGGACACTCACAGCCCCCTCAGCGACACGCGGGGCACCCCCCGCCCCTTTGTCACCCTCAGGACACTCACAGCCCCCTCAGCGACACGCGGGGCACCCCCCGCCCCTTTGTCACCCTCAGGACACTCACAGCCCCCTCAGCGACACGCGGGGCACCCCATCGGCTCTCCCGCCCAGACCGCTCGCAGCCCACCACCGCTTCTCACCTGAGGCCGGCCCCGCCCACCGGCTCTGCCCCCTCCTCCCCGCCTGTCCCCGCTCTGTCCCCCACTGCCACCCCTGCGTGAGCTCTTCCCGCACCTGCATCCTGGCCCCAGCACCTCTCATCTCCTTTCCACCTGCCCTGCCTAGCTAGACCCCGGCCGAGTCCTCTGGCTTGCTCCAGCCAGCCCCCGGCAGTCCACAGGCTACTCCAGAGCTTGGCTTGACACAAGAGGCCCTCTCATTTCCTTTATTTTTTTTTAAAACTCCAAATAAGCATTATGTGCTCTGATGTGATTTCCCCCAAGTTCTCACCACATGCGCCTACTTAAGGTGATTTTTACATAAATACATCCATTTTGATCTTTGCCACATTTGCGCTGCTGTTTTCCCATAACAAACGCTTTGGCAGTATCATTCCTCTGCCAGTAAGAATTCCAAAGGGAGTAAGTATGCTGTCTTTGCACTGAAATGCGTGGTCAGACGGAGCTATGAAAGTTAAGGAAATAAGGCTGGTTTCCTATGCATTTTTAAGCATGTATTTTCTAGAACTCTCTGATCTTTCCACCTGCACAGAGGTTCTCATGGCTAGCAGGGAAACGTACATTTTCCTTTAAACAAGGTCCTGGGTCAGACTGCAACCCTGTGGATAATTCCCCAGGGATCCTACCTGACCAGGCAACTGCTGTAGTCATTTTAAGGGGTGGGGAAAACTGCCAGCAACAAACACAAGCAACCTCGAGTCAGCAGAGGCACCAGGGCTAAGTGGTCTCTGTCTATAAAACTTACTCAGGACTCTCCAACGCCACAGGGTTAGCTGCTGGCCATACCCTTCAGCTTGCTCAGGTAGGTACAGAAGGGAGAAGTTAGAGCATTGAGCCAGTGTACTTTGAATACCAGGGTGACATTTGAGTCCCCCTACTCCATCATAAAATCGTTTCGGTTGGAAAAGACCGTTAAGATCATCACGTCCAACCGTTAACCTAACACTGCTAAGTCCACCACTTAAACCATGTCCCTAAGCACCTCATCCACACGTCTTTGAAATATCTCCAGGGATAGTGACTCAACCACCTCCCTGGGCAGCCCATTCCCATGTGTGACAACCCTTTCAGTGAAGAAGTTTTTCCTAATATCCAATCTGAACCTCCCCTGATGCAACTTGAGGCCATTTCTTCTTGTCCTTAGCACTTGTCACTTGGGAGAAGAGACCAGCACCCACCCCTCTACAGCCCCCTTTCAGGTAGTTGTAGAGAGCGATAAGGTCTCCCCTCAGCCTCCTCTTCTCCAGGCTAAACAACCCCAGCTTCCTCAGCTGCTCCTCCTAAGAGTTGTGCCCTAGACCTCAAGGCACAGCCTCACCAGTGCCAAGTACAAAGGTACCATCACTTCCCTAGGCCTGCTGGCCACACTGTTTCTGATACAAGCCAGGATGCCATGCATCGCATGGGGCTGTTGCAACCTTGGCACAGCAGCTTTGATGATCAGGCTGACCGCAATAAGCAACAGGCAGGCCAGGATTATATTGTAGCCTCATGGGTGAGGTGGTGAGCTATCTAGGGATCTCGGCTCCAGGGGACCTGACACTTCAGTTTCCAATACTCCCTCAAGAAGAACCCCTGAGCAAGGCAAAGCAGGACCCCATAGCCGATTCATGAATTATCTTCTCTAGAGAGTCTTAGCACTCTCATGAGCTAAAGAGCTGACATCTAGTGGAACTGGAAGCTCACATCCAGGCCCTGGGTGTCTGCTACCAGCTTGGAGTTACTGCGCCAACATGAACTTCTTAATCAGTGTAAGTTCACTCTGCTGAGTCAGGTGTGTTCCAGTGTATTATTTTGTCTGACAGAGGAAGATTTGTCCCAGCAGGTTTTTGCCAGATGGGCTATCATCTCTGCTCCTGCAGCTGACACAGCCAGCACAAACAGCTCTGCATGTGCCAGCAAAGGGGACAAAACCTGTTTGTGCACTGATATAGGTAACACCTTCATTGCCAGGTGATCCACCAACATGTGGATCCAGTACTAATCAATGCAAAACAGCAGTCTGCTACAGCTATACTCTAAAAAGGTACTAGAAATTTTGTTGGAAGGGAACAGTCTCAAGGCAGGGGACAGCTTTATAGCAGACAATAATGCAGATGCCAGCAGCAACACACAATGCCAGGTCTGGCAGAGCAGCCTTCTCTCTCCAGTTTTTTTTTTTCCCCTAGGATTTTCATGGCATTATTTTGTGCCCAGTGAGCTCCGTAAGAGGTGCCTATGCCTGCAGCCATCGACAAGGCCTTTGGCCAGGCAGGCAGGCTGCCTGGAAAGCTCCAGGCCTGTGCCCTGGGGGAGGCATGGGCAGAGCCCAGAGCTCTGGGGCAGCCTGGGACCAGCCTCCTGCCCGGTGCTCGGAGCCCCTTATGGCTCCAGTGCTGCTTAGGAAGGGGAAGGGGCAGCACAGGCAGTGCAACCCCAACGCCCAGCAGAGAGCACCCGGGAAGGCAGGCAGCTCAGCCCCCACATGCCGACTCAAGCCTCCAGGGTCAAACCACTTCGGAAAAGTTACATGAGTGTTTATCCCAGAGTAAGCACACTGGTAATTGACCTAAATAAAGCCAAAGCAAGCTACTAACACAGGCTTAACCACCCAAAGTGCATCTCAGTGCTGCAAAGCGCCTCCCCCCCCCCCCCCCCCAGATTAGACTCTGCATCGCCCAGGACCATTTATATTGCCTGACAAATCTGGTCTGGAGAGCAGGCCACCAGCATAGCCCACAAACTCAGAGCAGCTGACCCCTAATCTTCCCAAGCAAGGGGGAGATTTATCATCATGGTCTGTTGCTATGTTAAATTGCAGGGCAGACCAGCATGCCTTCAGCAATGCCCTAGCCTCCCCCAAGGCCCCTGAAGACCTCCAAAAGGAGACAGGACCCTGCAAAGAGGTCTCAAAGCCATTCTTGAACAGTGATCCTCTACCACATTTTTAAAGCACCCACATTTTGGCAGGCATCAAGCCATCCATTTTTCAACAGCAGGCACCGCATCCCCCAGGCTAAGCTAAGCCTGAAGCACCACCCCTTTGTACCCCTTCCATGAGCTACCCGACTTTCCTGCTCAGGCACAGCTCCCACTGGCATTACAACACTTACAGGACCACCCAGCCTCACTGGCCCTCCCTCAGCATTGTAGTTGTTAACTCAGAGCTAGAAAAAATTTGACAAATATCCTACTCTCCCCAGGTAACCACTTAACTAAAATGTAAGCCCCTTCATGAAGTCCACAACCCCCAAAAAATATTTTAGGAACTCTTGTTTCCAAAAACACTTAGACCCAACCTCCAGCCAAATACCTGTATCAGCCCATTTTTCTCTGAAGCTTTAATCCTGAACACATTGAGGACCCTTCCAGCACCTCTCAGCTCCCTCACACCAGACCACAGCACAAGCAGAAACCTTCACCTACTCTTGGGAAGCTACTTATAGGGAGCCCAGCTGCATTCCTGGGGTGCCAGAGGCAGAAGCCCTCATTGGCAGCATCTGAGGCACAATTAATAGCACACAGGTGCAGCCCAGCCTGATTTCTTGAGCAGATCCATTAATCCTTGCATTTATATAATTCTGGAGTTGAATTCTGAACAAAACATTTTAGGCCCTTTAACATGCAAAAATAATGTCACTGTAGAGTATATGACCAGGAAATTATTGCTATTTTACAGTGGTCTCCTCGGTTTCTTTTAAAAAACAACTTATCAAGAAGCCCCCCTTCTCCACCCTTCCTGTGCAATGGCAGGAAAAAAATGTGGGCAAAAAGATTTATGCTATCTCCTCCTAGCTCTGCTTCTCAAGCCTGCATCCTTCCTCTCCCTGCAACTGGATTTGTACTTTTCTTTGCCTTGAAATTCCTGGATACAAAGCACTGGCCAGTCTGAGTATCACAATATTCTCCTAGCTTGCTAAACTGAGCCCTCTGAGACATTCAAAGTCCTGAAACAAGATTATAAATCATGAGATTATAAAGCTTATAAAACAAGCTTATAAACATGAGATTATTAAAAAACAAAAAGAAATTGCTGCTTAAGTTCATATGCTGGCTTAGAAACCTTTTGAGCAAGTAAGTTTCTCAGCTTGTTATTGCAAGGATAAAGTCAATCATTTGACTTTATTTACTATGGTTATTTACATACTTCATTTACTATGTTTATATACATATAAACTGTGTTTATTTACATAGTTCTTTATTATGTGAGCAGTGGAGGGTGTTTGTGATGAGTCAGTCCTAACATGATGTGTCATTTTACTCTTTACACAGGGTAGATTTTTTTTTAGGTTGTGATTTTTTTTTTAATGTTGTGAATTCCTGTTTTGAAGAGATTCACATTTCAGTCAAAAAGTGTGTTGGGCAAGATACTCCAAAAAAGCAATGTTTAGGATCATGACCACAATCTAGGCTAGGGCTAGGAATAGTAAAGAAAATATATTTCTCAAAATAGATGTTATTGGAATTTATGCAGCTGTTACACGGGGGAAATATGCGTGTTTCTGAGCATCTTATTCAGTAAGATTCCTTTTCTTTCTTGCTATTTCTTAACTTGAAGGAAGTACTTATAGGTATTTCTGAGGCCACACATTAGTGTGAAACTCAGAAACCCCCCAAAGAACAAGTTATTTGCAACCAAAGGAAAAATGGAAAGTTCTGTCGGTTAAAATCAGAGGCAGGGACAGAGAGATGGGCAAAATGAGAAAGATAGGGAAAGAATTAGATGAAAAACACGTACTGTCAGAGGAAAACAGTGCTACTATAATCATGCATGCACACAGACACAGGGGAAGGTTCCACTTACATACAAACACACACTTAACAAAAAGGGTATTTATTAAGCATCACAATGTAATCTGCTGTTTACTACAAGAATAGTAAATAAATGCTAGGAACTAAACCACAGCCTATTTTAATGCAATTCCTGTCTGCGCTGGCAGGCCAGGGCTACACTTCTGAAAATATATTAGAAATAAATCACAAAAAGCTGTATTCAACCGAAGCAAACTTTGTAAATATGAATTAATCAAGCGTGAAGGGCCAACAAAAACTGCCCTGAAGTCTCCATGTGTCCTCCTCATGCAAAGCAATGACTGGATAGAGCTAGCTTCTTCCTCCATTCTCCTTAACACTACATTCAGTGCTTTTGCTGTTGAGATACGGGAGGGAATTTACGCTGACACCAGCTGAGTCAGAAACAGCTTTAACGGGGGAGGAGAAGAAAACCGCTCCCTGGCCTGCACGGGTGAGAGTGAGCACAGCCCCTTGCACCTTGCTGCGTGTAATTGATGGCTTTCCCTGGCAGAGGTGGTCTGTGTTATTGGGGTGAGGGGGTGGGTCAGTGAGCATGGTCGGTTATCTCTTCCCAGTGTAGTCTTTTAGGGAGCCCAGGGTGCTATGGCTCTCCATGATAAAGCTGCATGATACAGGGAAGTTGGCCTGTATGAGGGATGGGGGGGAAGCAGCGTGATGTTAACACCCGTGGCTTGCAGCCCCTGTGTTAGCTCTGGTGACTGGTGGGCAGACCGGTTATTCTGCTAGGAAGCGCCCGAGGGCAGCATTGCCTTTTGCTGGAGTATGCTTGTGAGAACCAGCGTAGTGCTGCAGTCTTCCCTAAGGATCGTGAGGCTTGTTGGGGTGGAGCAGGTTGGATCCTAAGGTCCTGCCGTGGTCTGTTCTTACATGTGAAAAGAAATGCACTGTAGAAGCCGAAAGTCCTATGATTTGTTTATGGACTGCAGTCCATTGGTAGGGTGGGGTTTGATTTTTTTTTTAATGATCCTTGGGTTTTCAGGGTTTAGCCTTGTCTTCCCTGGTAGGGTAGATAGGAGGGATGAAAGTGAGCTTTATGGACTCACCTTGTCATGAGTCCTACAGCTCTATTTTGTGTCTATGCTAGTAGGTCTAAGTTACTGCGGCAGGCTTTTAGCAGAGAAGCACAGATTTCAGTGGGGAGGACTGCTCCTAGCTGTACAGGAAGGGGGAGTGGGAAGAAGTTAAAAAATGCTGATCTCTTAGAAGCTTACTAGATGAAATGGTTAAAAGTAATAGCAGTACAACTTCTGAATGCTGGCAATGATGTGTATCATGTGTGTAATGAGTTCCAGGAAGCTGTATAGTTGTATCAAAGGGGCAAGGCAGACTTCAGTGGGGAGTGCTGGCAGGGAGAGAGTTGCAGCATTGCTGGAAAGCCAGACTGGTAGTAGTGTCTCTGAACAGTGTTAAAGTCTGCCTTCTCTGTCCCAGGCTTTCCAGGGCCAGCAACACTGCTGGCATACCTGTGTTTGGTGGTGAGGGAGTGAGGGGCTTAGAAGGGGGAGCTCTCCTGGATTGGCTTTCCAGACCTAATGTGTTCTTCTTTTGCAGGTATGGACCAGGCTGAGGAAGGACCCTGAACCTGCCTTGATGGCTGTAGACCTCAGAGTTGCACTGTGCTGCCTGCCTGGCTGCAGCTCAAGCTACCTTGACCTATAAAATAATTTCCAGCCTCTTGCGAAACACAGTCAGTAACTGTTCTTTGATCACTTAAATATTTTCCTATCCCCCATCTAGCCAAACTCTCTGCCACCATTTACAACTCAGAAAAACTTCAGGCAGCAGAAAAAATTGTTTCCTTGTTTGCAAAAATAAAAAGAAAATAACACTACCCCACTCAAGGGGCATGGGGACCTTGTTTGCCCTGCTTCAGCTTGAAGTGAGGTTTTTATGGGCGGGTTATAAACCCCTGCACAGCAAGCTCTGTAATATTGACAGAGCTTTCAGCGTAGCTGCTTTAATACCTCTGCTCTGACAGCAGCAACACCGTGCATCTCAGGGGATGAGATCAGAAGCAGGCAGACATTTTCAGCTATTGGCAGGCTTGTGTATACTTCACAGAAGCCTTTATCTTGCTAAGGAAGTGGAGACCTGTCAGTGTCTCTTGGTGGGGAGGGGGGAGGAATTCAACATGAGCAAGGCAAACCCGTTCCAGTCCTGCCAAAGCTACTGGTTTGCTTTGAGCCTCCGGTTGCCTGCAGCAAGGGCTGCTTCTCTGTGCTATGGAATAGTGATGGTGTCCTGCTTCAGAGGTAGCTGCATAATTTTCTACCCACAGCAGAGCTTGGGATCCTTCTGTGAGTGCCATTAATGGAAGGTAGGCCAGAGCTTAACAAAGTGTTGGCCACCCGATTTCCCATGCAGTTTAATGGGATGCCATGGCCTACCTTCACCTAAGCGATGCTCGAGTGTGGAAATATAGTAGCTTTCAAGGTCACTCAGCAATACTGGCCAGTGGTTCAAGGGCCAAATCCTACAGAGTCTGCAATGTTAGCTCAGCTCTGGGTAGGGGTAAAAGCCCAAGCAAACTCTTTTGTGGGGTGGGGGAAACAGGACCTCGCTTCCCCCTCGAGAGGCTCTGGAGAATCGTTTTGGGAAGGTGAGGGCTGCAGTATGCCATCCTCAAGTTCTGTATTTTTCCGTGAGGGAGACTAAAGCGGAACTATGTTGGGAACAAGCAGAATCCTGTCTGAAAGGTAGCTTGGACTCTGGAGGTCCCATCAAAATCTGTTTTGTACTGTACGTGTACTATGGCATTGCCTTTCTCAGCCCCTCTAGTTTCCAGCAGTTTTGGAGTACTATTACTCCAGTTGTAGCGGTAGGGAAGTAGAGTCCCTGACAGACCATGCTCAAGTAAGGTCACGCTGTCTTCTGCAGACTTGGGGTTGCCTAGAGTTTGCTAGATAGGCGCAGGGAGGAGATACGCAGAGCCAGCATGGTGCCGGTTTGCCCCAGCTGAACTTGGTCTTGGTGGTGAATCCTGCTGGAGGATGGGGGTCTGGTAACTGGCTCAATATGGAGAGCGGGAACCTTTTCTCTGTGGCTGGCAACTCAGATCCCTGCTTGCTGGAAATTGAGGAATTTACTCTACTTGAACTCCCTAGCTCCTGGCAGCCTGCTGGTAGATGTTCTCCAAGGAGATACTTGAGGCAGAAACTTGGTACCGTATATAAGGGAGAAGCAGCCAGCAGGGTGTGATGGGGTGGACCTTGTTCTAGAGCCGTCACCGGGCCAGCGTCCAGCCACCAGTGTCACAGCGCTGAGGACCTGCAAACACCCCTCTGTGTTTCCCGTGCCCTCTGTCTGGCACGTTTTCTTCCGCAGCCTTTGGTTCTTCCTTATCGTAAATCCTGTAGGATTTAACTTCTAGCTACTGATCCTTTTGACAGTAATGGACCATTAACTAACTAGACATAAAATTGAAAGTGTAAATCCCTCTCCCTTGGGGAATCAGAAAGCAGGTTTAGGATGCAGGCCATGAAATGCAGGAGTTCATTGTAATCACAAAAGAGGCCTGATTGACTCTGCCTGCCCAGCATCCCCAGGTCTGTGCTAGCTGATGAACAAGAAAGCAGAAGCTGAGGCTGGTACTGCAGAACCATTTGCATCTGCCAGGGGAAAGCCTTTAGTCTCAGCGTTTGAGCTTGTTTATCCCATTGCCAGGGTCTGCCCTGTAAGACAGTGAGGGGAGTCTCGGTTGCTAAGGAATGAATTATTTCTGGAGTCTGATGCTGTCTCTGATTGCAAGCTTGGTGTTTTTTCCTTTTTTGGGACAGGGTGAGAAGGGAAGACCAGGAGCTTTGCTCGCGTCAGAGGTGAGGGGGGAAGAAGCACAAGGTGCCTCTGCCCCAGGGGAATGGCCCACACTGCTCCCACCAGGGAGAAGGATGAGATGATGCAGCAGCAGCTCTGCAGGTTGGTGTGCGCCAAGTCTAGTTCCCAATACTTTCCCTGAAATCTCCAATAATGTGGCAGGACTCCGCTATGTACCTGTGGGAGTGAGTTTGCTGCTGACTCTGTTCTCTGACCTTGAGATCAGTGCCCACTGATTAAAAAATTAATTACCTTCCTCTTGAAGGAATGACTGTACTTTCAAGGTCTCCCAGGCCCTTAATCAAGCATCTCCCTTTGAAAGAAGTTTTGATTGAATTGCAGTAAGCTGTCACTAGAGCCAGGATGGCCAGGTTAGAGGGGGATGAGTTCAGAGACCTAACTGAGTTCTGCTTGTGGTGAATGGAGTGGTTCCAAACTTCTCAGAGAGAAGAGGGGGAAATGGGTTCAAAAGCAGTTTAGTTATGCAGAAACTAAGTATCTTGGGCAGTCTGAGTACCGGCCAGAAATTATACAGGTTGCAGTAGAAAAACTAGCTGCATGTATGGAGGCTATCCAACATGGGAACAGTGTAGGAGAAGGAGAGGACCTGGCCTAGATTCTCACTGGGCTGGAGATGCAGTTTTTACAGATTTGAGTGCTCAGTAGTAAGTAGCTTGAGGCTTTATCTTCTCTGTGCCATGTTCTTTCTTCATGCTCTGCTTTGCAACCCCAGAGTTAGAGGATAATTTGCTCCTCAAACACAGGGTTCTCCAGTAATCACTTGATCATAGCAGCTGGGCTTTGGGAGGAGCAATGCTGGCAGGGGACTGGCAAGGCCATGTCACCTGCCCTCCCACCGCCTCTGAGGTTCCTCTGAGCCTGCAATGGGAGGGACTCCAGGCATGGTGCTGATAGTAGGAAGGGCTGGGTGCGGTCTGTATCGCCTGGCCAGTGGCCCCAGCACACCTCAGCCAGCCTCACCACGTGTGTATGCTCTGGCATTTCCCTCCTTTCCTTGCAGCCCATGGCCACGCTCCTGCAGCCGAGCTGCGTGCTGGTGCCTGTGCTATTCATCATGCCAACAGCACAAGAGCAACTGGAAAAAGTGTCTGGAATTTATCACCTGTGGCAGGAGCTTTTGTCTGTAATAAAAAACACTTTCCCCCTCCTCTCTTCTAGTACTTTCCCCCTTCCCTTCTCTCATTATTATTAAGAAGCTTAATGCCATACGTCTTGCTGTTTCATAAATAACCCCTATAATCAAGCAGCACTGGGTAAATGGGCAGTCCAGCTTGTGCAATTTGTTTGGCAAAATGAATCCAGAACAATATGAGTCTGTGGAGGAAAGACAAATAGAGCAGCTTGGATTAATGTGTTAACCAAGAGAAAAACGGCTTGGCAGTGTGGTTGACGCTGTATTTATCCACACAAATGGAGGTCAGGGCTAATTTATTAAAAATAGAGTACAGAGCTTGCCAGAGCGGTCAGTGTCTCCAGGGAGGGACAGCAAGAAACACGGACCTGCCAGGGTCATGGAGAGGAGCTGAGCTCAGGCTTGTCGGGGGGGGGGGGGTGGGGGGGTGGGGTGGGGGTGTTAAGCCTTTCTGCCCTGTGGGGAGGCAGGCAGTGTTGAGAGGCTAAAGGGACCCCACCCTCAGCTGATGGACACACGGGCTGCAGCAGTAGGGCTAGTGTTTGCATTCCTTGTGTGTCTTGGCAATGGTAGCCCTGGCCTGGTCTAGGTGCTGGGCATACCTGCAGACATTGCTGCAAGGAGCGGACAGTCTAGTAAAAATCACCAGCAGGTTCTTGTTGACTCTTTGATCTTGTGGGCTTTTTTCATGCCTTTCTTCTGAATCTCTGAAAGTGTTCAGCAGACTTTCATTCAGCATCAGTCCTTCCCTGGCCTATTTGGTGCATTTTAATTGTTTGCGGGGAAACCAGGAGTCCTGACTCCCTATTTTGGGACTGAGCAGGTCAGAGCTGGCTACTGGCAAAAACGTTCCAGCCAGAAAACCCCTGGTTCCAGCTGGGAGACCCCAGCCAACCACGGCTCCTTTGCCATTTGCTGGCAAACGGGTTGTGCCGGGCCAGGGGACGACGTTGCCTGGCTGGGGGACAGGCAGGAGGGGAGCCAAATTCAAGCGCCTGTGCGCTGGGAAAACCTCTGAGCTGTATGGAAGCTCAAGGGGACCCTCAGTCTCTGCAGTTGCCACACTGCTGAGCTCCAGGCTGGGCCTGGTGAGCTCTACTTGGTTGTTTTCTGCTAGACCAAAATGCTAGGGCCAGAAAGGGTGTGCTGGTGAGCAGACCAGGCTGAGCAAAGACCTCCAGCCCTGCAGGATGCTCAGAGTGCTACAGGAGGAGGGAATGCGGGAGGCGCAGCCCTTGAGCACCCTTGGAGGCAGCAGGGATATGCAGAAGTGAAACAACAAAGTTGGTACCGAGCCCGCGATCGGGACGGTTTTCCGAGATGAATAACTCAGTAACAACTAGTTTGTTATTAAGCAGGCACTCTTTAATACAGCGCTGGGCAGCACTGGGGATTCGTCCACCACGAGTGCTCCAACGGGTTAGCAAAGCACCTCAGTTCATACACAGAAAAATCATACATATTCATCAGAATTCTAAAAAGGGTGGTCTTACGTGGATGAGTTCCCGGAATTCACTTGCATAGTCCAAGCATGCGCAGTAAAATTAGGGTTAGGGTCTTTTCACCCTCCGGTGGTTGTTCATAGTCTTCCTCACTCTGTCCGCTAGTTGGACTTTGGCCTTCCTTTGTCCATACATGGTCATGGAATTGGCTCATCCATCCTTTGGCCTCGGAATGTTACAAAAAGGTCAGTTTGAACTAGTTCTTTGGCACTTATCTTGACACAAACGTCCCAAGTCCCTGTTATCAATGATACACTCAGGAGGCATAATGAGCTACCTCAAGGCCCATTTGATCTTGTCAGGAAGGGATTTACACGTCTTGAAACATCCTATTATCAACTCTGCTCAGCAAATAACTAAAACTATGCAAGTAAAGCTTTTATGTATCACGGCAGGGTCTCAGCCAGGGACCGTCAGTGATTTAACCCTTCATTCAATATGACTTTTCATATCAACTTTCACAGTGCCAGCCCTTTTTGCAGAGCCCAGCCAGGGGGTATGAGAGGAGGTGAGGACAGGGCAGGCCATCCTGCATGCCGCTGCTCCTCCCTGGGGTGCCTTGGGACCCAAACTCCCAGGGAGAGCAGCTCCCTGATGCTGCCCTCCTCCTCTGTCATACACATACCCAGTCCTGGGAGCCAGTCTGCTCCGGGGCTCTGGGCCCCCACCACTCCCCCTGCCCGGGGACACCTCGGCAGTCGTTTCCGGAGCCACACTCATCACCTGGTAGGGAAGAGACCGTCAGTCGGTCTACCGGCTCCTGGGCAGAGGTGAAGGCCGCCGAAGAGGAGGAGCGGGGTGCGGGACGCTAGAAGGCGGGGGAGGGAGGTGTGAGAAAAGCGGCAGCCGGCTGGGCAGCAGGGGTTTAGCGAGAAAGCGTGAGGCAGGGACTGGGCCAGCGACAGAAAGACAGGGAGCCCAACAGAGATGGAGAAAGAAGCGGCAGGCAGGCAGGAAGAGAGGCAGCAGAAAGAGGGAGAGGGACAGGGACTGACAAAGAAGGACGGGGAGTAGGACGGAGATGCAGAAAAAAACCCGGGATGGGCAGCATGACAGAGAGGGAGGAAAAAAGAAGAGGGACAGGGAGCCAGACAGAGAGAGAGAGAGAAAAAGAGAAAGACAAAAAAGCAACAAAGAACAGGGCAGGGAGGGAAGAATGAAACAACAGGGACAGGGAGCCGGGACAACGAACGATGGGGCGGGGGTGGACAGGGACACAACACAAACCAAACCACATAGCTACACGCCGTCTGCAGGGCTGATTCACACCCACGTTTTCTCTATCACAGCTTCTGCGCAGTATTTTTTAGCCCTTTTTAAATACGTCATCCCAGAGGGACTACCAGCGTTGCTGATGTAACTCGAGGCCGTCTCCTCTCGTCCTACCGCTTGTCGCTTGGGAGAAGAGACCGCCACCCACCTCACCACAACCCCCTTTTCAGGCAGTTATAGAGAGCGATAAGGTCTCCCCTCAGCCTCCTCTTCTCCAGACTGGAACAACCCCAGCTCCCTCAGCCGCTCCTCGTGAGGTTCGTGCTCCAGATCCCTCACCAGCTTCACGGCCCTTCTCTGGGCACGCTCCAGCACCTCAGTGTCCTTCTTGTAGTGAGGGGCCCAAAACGGAAGACAGCATTCGAGGTGTGGCCTCAGCAGGGCCGAGTACAGGGGCACGATCGCTTCCCTCTTGCCCTTTAGTTTGACCAGCAGGCCTTGACTCACCCACGCCTGTCTCTCGCCTTCCTTTCCCGATTGCTTACCCCTGGGGATCGAGAGCTCTCGCACTCTTTGGAAAGCGTCCTTAAAGATCCGCCAGCCCTGTTCCGCTCCCTTGTCCCCGTGGGCAGTTGCCCAGAGGATCCTATTGACTAACTGCTTGAACAGCTGGAAGTTTGCTTTCCTACAGTGCAGGGTCCTGACTTCACTCCTCGCCTGTCCCACATCCCTCAGGACCGAGAGCTCCACCAGTGCACGATCGCTGCAGCCCAGGCTGCCTCCAACCGTGACATCGCTGACTAGCTTGTTCGCGCTGGTGACCGTCAGGCCCAGCCTCGCGCGTCCCCTCTGGTAGGGCCGTCTATTACCTGGCTTAAGAAGTTGTCCTCCGCGCGCTCCAGGAGTCTCCTGCACTGCCTACAGCTCGCCGTGCTACTCTTCCAGCAGATGTCGGGGTGGCTGAAGTCCCCCGGCGGGGCGAGAGCCCGCGAGCGCGACGCCTCCTCCCGCAGCCGGAGCGAGAAGGGCTCCCCTTGATCCGGCGGCCTGTAGGAAACACCAGCGACGAGGCTCCCTTTGTCCCCTCAGTCTCTCATTCTTACCCCTAAGCTTTCACCCTGCTCGTGGCTCTTAGTCAGAGACAGCTCTTCACAGTCGATCCATTTCTTGACGCAGAGGGCAACCCCTCCTTCCTCGCCTGCCCCTTCTGAACAGCCGGCGGCCATCGACAGCCGCGCTCCAGTCACGGGATTCGTCCCGCCAAGTTTCAGTAACGGCCACGAGGTCGTAGCTTTCTAGCGGCGCGGTGGCTGGCGGCTCCTCCCGTTTGCCGCCCGTGCTGCGCGCATTGGGGTAGAGGCACTTCAGCTGGGCTGTCGGCCGTGTCGCCTTCTCGGAGGAACGCCCCTTAACTCCCTTCAGGTACTCCACCCGTGTTTCCCTGTTGGCTCCTACTACCCGAGGAGTCCCCGGCTCACCTCCGTAAGACTTCAAGCGCGCTCCAGTGTACCCGGCACATCCCAGAGCAACTGGCTGAGGGCCCTCACTAGCAGCCCCTCCCTCTAGCCTTGGCGCGTCGTCCCACAGCTTGTCCCGAGCAAGCCTGACATTAAATCCCTCCCCCCGCCTCAAGCCTAGTTTGAAGGTAGGTCTGCCAACGAGCCCCGCTAGCCCACGAGCAAAGACCCTCTTCCCACTCTGAGAAAGGCGAATCCCACCCGACGCCAGCAGGCCTGCTGCCGCGGAGAGCGTGCCGTTATTGAAGGTGGTCTGACGGACCGCAGAATGAGAACAAAGGCCCGGGAGCAGGACAGAGTGGAATAACGGGACAGCGAGCTGGACAGGGGGACACAGCGAGGAACGATGGGATAGGCAGCGGTACGGAGATAACACGGGCAGGAAGTCAGGGGGAGGACGGACAGAATAAGAGGAGAGAGACAGGGAGCGGGGCAGAGGTGGAGAAAGAAACATTAGAGACAGAGAGAGAAGGAGAGTGACAGGACCAAGGCAGAGAGATGGAGAAAGAAAAGGAAAGAAAAAACCCCATAAAAAAACCCAACGGTAGCAGGCCAGAGGGACAAGGAAAGACAGGGGGAAGGACAGAGGGATATTGAAAACAGGTGAGGGACAGGGAGCCAGGAAGCAGGATACTGCGGAAGGGAGAAGGACAGGGAGCAGGACACGGGGATGGAGAGCCCACGAGAGCCACAGAGAGAATGGCAGAGAAATGGAACGAGAGAAAAAACAGGGACAGCGAGCGGGACAGAGAAGCGAAGCAATAAGTAAGAGGACCGGGGAGCAGCCCAAAGGGTCAGAGAGAGTAAGAGATGAACAGGAAGGAGGACAGGGACAGCGAGATGCAGAATGAGAAAAAAAAAAAACAGCGACAGGGAGCAAGACAAAGGCCGGGGGGAGAGAGAGCGAGAGAAAGAAAAGGAAAGAGGGCGAAAGATAGGAGGGCAGGGACATGGAGCGGCACGTACGGGCGTAGAGAGGAAAAGAAGGCCAGGGAGCAAGCAAGAGAAATTCTGGGGAGAAAAAAAAAGAGGCAGACGCAGATCAGGACAAAGGGATGGAAAAAGAAACGACAGCGCTGGGCTGTAGGACAGAGACGACAGAGGATTAAAAAAGGAGGGAGAGGGAGCAGGACAGAAGCGCAGAGAGAAAAAGAAAAGGGAGCGGCAGAGCAAGAGAGAGGAAGAAGGGGCAGGACAGAAAAAGAGAGAGAAGAGGTACAGGGAAGCAGGGAAAAAAGAACAAAAAAAAAAAATCATCAGAGCAGCACGGGAAAGAGAGGGCCCGGGACACAGAAGAGGGGCGACAGGGCCCCGAGGGCCCGGGACTCACTGCAGCTCTCGCTCTAGGCGCTGCCAGGAGACTCTGACAGTTCAGACGCTTCCTTCTCCTTCTCTCCTCCCTTCTTCTTCTGTACCTCCGGTTGCTTGGCTGTGCTCCACCTAAGAGAATACGTGGGCATCTCGCAGCTCTTACGAGACGAGGCTTCCTAGACGCGTAGCCTCGCTCACGCGCTACGCGGCCGTACCGTGCTTTTGGCGACGCGTACAGACCCTGCGGCGCACATCGTCGGTCTGGACTACAAAGAGGGATCCATCCGCACGGGGAGAGGCAGGGTCTCTCCTGCCTGCAGCGGGAGAGGCAGCTGCCAGCCGGACGGCGCTCGATTTCTTCCCCTTTACCTTTCTCCGGCCTCTCCGGCCTCAGCCGCAGCAGCCCCTGCCCACAGCCAGTAAGCGCTCCACCCGTCCCTTTTCCACGCCGCGAGGAGAGCGAGGCTGGGCAGAGACAACCCACGCAAGCCGGAGGCGGGCACAGTCAAGGGCATCCCCGGGGGAGGAACGGACAACCCTGCCCTCGGCGCAGCCTCTGGGAGAGGGAAAGAAGCAGCAGCGACCTTTATTACCGTAGCTCCTTCCCCGCACAGCCGGAGGCCCTCCTTCCGCAGGGACTTCTGGAGACCCCGCTCCTTCCCCGCACGGCTGCTAACGGCACCCGCCTCCTTAAGGGAGAACCAAGCATATTCGAGGGCCAGCTTACTGCCAGCTTACTGCCGCCGGGACAGGGCTTGCGGGTGGCCTGGGGCTACGGGACAGCCGGGGGCTGCGCCTGGGCGGCTGTCCGCCTCCTTCCCCTCTGCCAGCCCTCGCCTGGCTCCCTAGGGCTGCCCGGACCCAGCCCGCCTCCAGCTGAGCGGGAGCCTGCCACCGTGGCCAGTTCGCAGCCTCCCGCCCGGCGGGCAGGAGACACCCCCGCAGGCGCCCAAGGCCTCGCGCCTCACCGGCGGCCGCGGCCCCGGCCCTTACCCGCCGCGCCACCATGCTGCTCTCGGGCACCACGCATGCGCCGGAGGGGCCACTGCTGATGCGCCAGGGAGCAAGCAAGAGAAATTCTGGGGAGAAAAAAAAAGAGGCAGACACAGATCAGGACAAAGGGATGGAAAAAGAAACGACAGCGCTGGGCTGGAGGACAGAGACGACAGAGGATGAAAAAAGGAGGGAGAGGGAGCAGGACAGAAGCGCAGAGAGAAAAAGAAAAGAGAGCAGCAGAGCAAGAGAGAGGAAAAAGGGGCAGGACAGAAAAAGAGAGAGAAGAGGTACAGGGAAGCAGGGGAAAAAGAAAAAAAAAAATCATCAGAGCAGCACGGGAAAGAGAGGGACCGGGACACAGAAGAGGGGCGATAGGGCCCGGGACTCACCGCAGCTCTCGCTCTAGGCACTGCCGGGAGACTTGGACAGTTCAGACGCTTGTTTCGCCTTCTCTCCTCCCTTCTTTTTCTCTAACTCTGGTTGCTTGGCTGTGCTCCACCTAAAAGAATACGTGGGCATCTCACAGCTCTTATGGGACGAGGCTTCCTAGACGCGTAGCCTTGCTCACGCACTACGCGCCTGTACCGTGCTTTTGGTGACGCATACAGACCCTGCGGCACACACTGTCGGTCTGGCCTGCTGTGGACTGCAAGGAGGGATCCTTCCTCACCTGAAGAGGCAGGGTCTCTCTTGCCTGCAGCGGGAGGCAGCTGCCAACCAGCCGGCCTTCGATTTCTTCTGCTTTACCTTTCTCCAGCCTCCCCAGCTTCAGCCACGGCAGCTCCTGCCCACAGCCAGTAAGCGCTCCCGCCTGTCCCTTTTTGCCCTGATGATGCAAGGAGAGCGAGGCCGGGCAGAGACAACCCACGCAAGCCTGAGGCAGGTGCAGTCAACAGCATCCCATGGGGAGGAACGGACAACCATACCCTCAGCACAGCCTCTGAGAGACAGAAAGAAAAAGCAGCAACCGTTATTACCATAGCTCCCCGCCCGGCTGGATTACCTGAAAGGAGGTTGTGGTGAGGCAGGCGCTGGTCTCTTCTCCCACGTAACTAGCAATAGAACGAGAAGAAGTGGCCTCAAGTTGCACCAGGAGAGATTTAGACTGGATCTTAGGAAAAACATCTTTACTGAGAGAGTGGTCAGACATTGGAACAGGCTGCCTAGGGAGGTGGTGGAGTCACCGTCCCTGGAAATACCCAAAAACCATGTAGACGTGGCACGTACAGACATGGTTTAGCGGGCCTAGTGATGTTGGGTTGACGCTTGGACTTTATGATCTCGCAGGTCTTCTCCAATCTCAATGAGTCTGCGATTCTGTGACTTCTAGAGACGTTGCTCCTTCCCTGCACAGCTGCCAACAGCACCCGCGACATTAAGTGAGAACCAAGCGCATTCAAGGGCCAGCTTGGCACCATCACGACAGGGCTTGGGGGTGGCCTCGAGCTACGGGACAGGCCTCAGGGGAGGTGTCGGCACTGCGGGCAGCTGCACGGGGGCATCTGCGGGGCTGGGGGAGGCTCGGGGGGAGGCCTGGTGAGTTGGGGGGGAAGCCAGGGGCTGCGCCTGGGCGGGTGTCCGCCTCCTTCCCTCTTCCCTTCTACCAGCCCTCGCCTGGCTCCCGGGGGCTGCCCGGACCCGGCCCGCCTCCAGCTGAGCGGGAGCCTGCCGCAGCAGGCGGTTCGCAGCCTCCCGCCCCGCCACCCCCGGGCGGGCAGGAGACACCCCCGAAGGCGCCCAAGGCCTCGCGCCTCACCGGCGGCCGCGGCCCTCACCCACCGCCACGCCGCGCCGCCATGCTGCTCTCGGGCACCACGCATGCGCCGGAGGGGCCACTGCTGATGCGCCAACGCCGGGCTGCAGTGCCGCCGCTGCAGGACCCTGCTTGGCGCCCCGAGCGCCCACCGGCACTGCGCACGTCGGGCGGCGGCGTTTCCTTACCGGGGGGCAGCAACGGGCGCGGGGGCATCACCCCGCAGGCACCGCGGCATCGCGTCGCCCGTAGCGGCGGACGGCAACGTGGAGCACAGCAGCACCCTCCGCGCATGCGCGGCGCCCAAGCCGCGGTGCCGCTTGCCGGGAAGCGGGCACCGCTGGAAGCCGGCAGAAAACCACACGAAAGCGGCAACAAAAACGACACCTCGCGCCGCGCAGCGGGGGCCCCGCCGGTAGCAAGGACTGCGTCTCCCGGCACGCGCCCGAGAGCAGCGCGGCTGCCCGGCAGCCGAGTCCGCAAAAACTACACCTCCGGGCATGCACTGGCAAACACAACACGGCCGCCCGGCAGCCCCCTGCCGGAAGACTACGCCTCCCGGCGTGCTCCGCGAAGCACCCCAGCCGACGCGCTGCTTCCGGCATGCCGCCAGAGGCGGCCCGCCATGCTTTCTGACCCTGCAGGGACACCGTACCCGCCCTCCGCCGCACGCGGAAGACCCGCCGAGACGCGAGCGCAGCCCCGCGCTCGCCAGCGCTGCTCCGGGCTGCCCCGGCTCCGGCACGGCGCGGCCCGGCCCCCCTGGATACGGCCCCGGCTCCGGCACGGCGCGGCCCCCCCGGATACGGCCCCGGCTCCGGCACGGCGCGGCCCCCCCGGATACGGCCCCGGCTCCGGCACGGCGCGGCCCCCCCGGATACGGCCCCGGCTCCGGCACGGCGCGGCCCCGCCGCTTCCCCTTGCATCCGACATGGCCCCCGCCGGCCCCGCCACCTTCCTCGGGGCTTTCCCCGGGAAACGCCGGTCCACTGCGCAGCCCCGCCACCAGACCCAGTACCCCTCCCTCCGCAGGGGCTCCCTGGCCCCCAGCGAACCCCCCGCACCCGACCCCAGCACTCAGCAGAGGCGCCCCCCCCACCCCCGGGGCCACCACCGCCTGGGACGTTCGGGGTCCAAAAGGGACGCCCTGCCCCGCTCACCTTTTCTCCCGCGCTGCAGCCGCAGCCTGGCCACGCTCGGCGACCGCTCCGCTCCGCTCCACTCCTCCTCCGGCTCACACCCACCCTGCCATGGCCACCCGGGGCAGGGCAGCACCAGCAGCAGCCCCTCCCCAGCAGCCCCTTTACAGGGAGGGGCCATCACCAGCAGCCTCACTGGCCCCACCTGGGGCACCAGCAGCCTCACTGGCCCCAGTCCCCAGCCGGAAGGAGCCCAGCGGGAACAGGGGCCATGGCCCCACCCTCATGGCATGTCACCTCGTCCCCGGGCCTCTGTCGCAGGCCCTCAGCCAGTGCAAAGGGAGTGCAAAGGCGGCCGGGAGTGCAAAGGAGATGGCGAGGGTTTATCCGGTCACACACATACCCAGTCCCGGGAGCCAGTCTGCTCCGGGCCCCCACCACTCCCCCTGCCCTGGGACACCTCGGCAGTCGTTTCGGGAGCCACACTCATCACCCGGCAGGGAAGAGACCGTCAGTCGGTCTACCGGCTCCTGGGCAGAGGTGAAGGCCGCCGAAGAGGAGGAGCGGGGTGCGGGACGCTAGAAGCCGGGGGAGGGTGGCGTGAGAAAAGCGGCAGCCGGCTGGGCAGCGGAGGTGTAGCGAGAAAGCGTGAGGCAGGACTGGGCCAGCGACAGAAAGACAGGGAGCCCAACAGAGATGGAGAAAGAAGCAGCAGGCAGGCAGGAAGAGAGGCAGCAGAAAGAGGGAGAGGGAGCGGGACAGGGACTGACAAAGAAGGACGGGGAGCAGGACGGAGATGCAGAAAAAAACCCGGGACGGGCAGCATGACAGAGAGGGAGGAAAAAAGAAGAGGGACAGGGAGCCGGACAGAGAGAGAGAGAAAAAGAGAAAGACAAAAAAGCAACAAAGAACAGGGCAGGGAGGGAGTAATGAAACAACAGGGACAGGGAGCCGGGACAACGAACGATGGGGCGGGGGTGGACAGGGACACATAGCTACACACCGTCTGCAGGGCTGTTTCACACTCACGTTTTCTCTATCACAGCTTCTGCGGAGCATTTTTTAGCCCTTCTTAAATATGTCATCCCAGAGGGGCTACCGGCGTTGCTGATGCAACTCGAGGCCGTTTCCTCTCGTCCTACCGCTTGTCGCTTGGGAGAAGAGACCACCACCCACCTCACCACAACCCCCTTTTCAGGCAGTTATAGAGAGCGATAGGGTCTCCCCTCAGCCTCCTCTTCTCCAGACTGGAACAACCCCAGCTCCCTCAGCCGCTCCTCGTGAGGCTCGTGCTCCAGACCCCTCACCAGCTTCATGGCCCTTCTCTGGGCACGCTCCAGCACCTCAGTGTCCTTCTTGTAGTGAGGGGCCCAAAACGGAAGACAGCATTCGAGGTGCGGCCTCACCAGGGCCGAGTACAGGGGCACAATCGCTTCCCTCTTGCCCTTTAGTTTGACCAGCAGGCCTTGACTCACCCACGCCTGTCTCTCGCCTTCCTTTCCCGATTGCTTACCCCTGGGGATCGAGAGCTCACGCACTCTTTGGAAAGCGTCCTTAAAGATCCGCCAGCCCTGTTCCGCTCCCTCGTCCCCGTGGGCAGTTGCCCAGAGGATCCTATTGACTAACTGCTTGAACAGCTGGAAGTTTGCTTTCCTACAGTGCAGGGTCCTGACTTCACTCCTCGCCTGTCCCACATCCCTCAGGACCGAGAGCTCCACCAGTGCACGATTGCTGCAGCCCAGGCTGCCTCCAACCGTGACATCGCTGACTAGCTCGTTCGCGCTGGTGACCGTCGTGCCCAGCCTCGCGCGTCCCCTCTGGTAGGGCCGTCTATTACCTGGCTTAAGAAGTTGTCCTCCGCGCGCTCCAGGAGTCTCCTGCGTTGCCTACAGCTCGCCGTGCTACTCTTCCAGCAGATGTCGGGGTGGCTGAAGTCCCCCGGCAGGGCGAGAGCCCGCGAGCGCGACGCCTCCTCCCGCAGCCGGAGCGAGAACGGCTCGCCTGTAGGAAACACCAGCGACGAGGCTCCCTTTGTCCCCTCAGTCTCTCATTCTTACCCCTAAGCTTTCACCCTGCTCGTGGCTCTTAGTCAGAGACAGCTCTTCACAGTCGATCCATTTCTTGACGCAGAGGGCAACCCCTCCTTCCTCGCCTGCCCCTTCTGAACAGCCGGCGGCCATCGACAGCCGCGCTCCAGTCACGGGATTCGTCCCGCCAAGTTTCAGTAACGGCCACGAGGTCGTAGCTTTCTAGCGGCGCGGTGGCTGGCGGCTCCTCCCGTTTGCCGCCCATGCTGCGCGCATTGGGGTAGAGGCACTTCAGCTGGGCTGTCGGCCGTGTCGCCTTCTGAGGAACGCCCCTTAACTCCCTTCAGGTACTCCACCCGTGTTTCCCTGTTGGCTCCTACTACCCGAGGAGCCCCGGCTCACCTCCGCAAGACTTCAAGCGCGCTCCAGTGTACCCGGCACGCCCCAGAGCAACCGGCTGAAGGCCCTCGCTAGTAGCCCGTCCCTCTAGCCTTGGCGCGTCGTCCCACAGCTTGTCCCGAGCAAGCCTGACATTAAATCCCTCCCCCCGCCTCAAGCCTAGTTTGAAGGTAGGTCTGCCAACGAGCCCCGCTAGCCCACGAGCAAAGACCCTCTTCCCACTCTGAGAAAGGCGAATCCCACCCGACGCCAGCAGGCCTGCTGCCGCAGAGAGCGTGCCATTATTGAAGGTGGTCTGACGGACCACGGAATGAGATCAAAGGCCCTAGTGTGTCCGTCTCTATGTTCTTGGAGGCCTTCCGGATCCTAGAGTGTCCGTCTCTATGGTATTAGAGGGCTTTTAGGTCCTAGATTGTCCGTCTCTATGGTACTGGAGGCCTTCTGGATCCTAGAGAGTCCGTCTCTATGGTATTAGAGGCCTTCCGGATCCTAGAGTGTCCGTCTCTATGGTATTAGAGGGCTTTTAGGTCCTAGATTGTCCATCTCTATGGTACTGGAGGCCTTCTGGATCCTAGAGAGTCCGTCTCTATGGTACTAGAGGGCTTCCGGGTCCTAGAATGTCCATCTCTATGGTAATGGAGGCCGCCTGGATCCTAGAGAGTCTGTCTCTATGGTCTTGGAGGACTTCCGGATCCTAGAGTGCCCGTCTCTATGGGACTGGTGCACGTCCGCATCCTAGGCTATCCATCTCTGTGCCCCTGGATGACTTCCGGGTCCTAGAGTGTCCGTCTCGATGGTATTAAAGGCCTTTTGGGTCCTAGAATGTCCGTCTCTATGGTCCTGGAGGACTTCCGGATCCTAGAGTGCCCTTCTCTATGGCCCTGGAGGACTTTCGGGTCCTACAGAGTCCATCTCTATGGTCTTGGAGTACTTCGGGATCTAGAGTGTCCATCTCTATGGTACTGGAGGCCTTCCGGGTCCTAGAGAGTTCCTCTCTATGGCTCTGGAGGACTTCCGGATCCTAGAGCGACCGTCTCTATGGTATTAGAGTACTTTCGTGTCCTATAATATCCGTCTCTATGGTACTAGAGGCCGTGCGGATCCTAGAGTGTCTGACTCTGTGGTATTGGAGGCCTTCCGGATCCTAGAGAGTCCGTCTGTATGGTACTGGAGGACTTCCGGATCCTACAGAGTCCGTCTCAGTGATCTTGGAGGACTTCCAGATCCTACAGTGTCTGGCTCGATGGTATTAGAGGGCTTCCGGGTCCTAGAGTGGCCATCTCTATGGTACTTGGAAAACGTCCGGGTCCTAGAGAGTTCCTCTCTATGGGCTTGGAGGACTTCCGGGTCCAGAGTGTTCGTCTCTATGGTACTAGAGGACTTCGGATCCTAGAGAGTCCAGCTCTATGGTCTTGGAGGCTTCCGGATCCTAGAGTGTTCGTCTCTATGGTACTAGAGCCGTGCGGATCCTAGAGTGTCCGACTCTGTGGTATTGAGGACTTCCGTATCCTAGAGAGTCCATCTCTATGGCCCTGGAGGCCTTCTGTATCCTAGAGTGTCCATCTCTATGGTACTGGAGGACTTCCCGATCATCGAGTTTTCGGGATTGTTGGGGGTTGCAGTAGCTGTTATGGCAGTTTTTAAAATTTTGTTTGCTTGTTGGTTCTGTGTTGTGATTCCTTTTTCTGTTTTTTTCGTGTTTTAATTTGTTAGGTGTAGTTATTTGTTTAGGGAGCATTTTATGTAATTTTTGATTCTGATTGGACAGTGGTGTGTTTTTCTTTTGGGTTAGGAGTGGGGTGAGTACGGTGTAGTTTAGGTTCTCATGAAATGGGAGTACAGGGAGAGAGGTGTAGTGGGAGGGGTGGGGTTCTAGAACAAATTGGAAAAAAAAATTCTCCCAGGGAGCAAACCGTTTTCTACTGCTGCACCAGAGTTCTTATTTTTTAAGTTTTGTTTCTTTTGTTTTCGTTAGGCCGAGGCAGTATGCTATTTTCTACTGCTGGTTAAGAGCCCTAAGCCTAAACGCTAAGCTTCAGCGGTTTTAGTAACAAAATAAATTTATTAATCTGAATATTGCTTCTAACAACAATATCCGCATGTTAAATGCACAGCCTGGTATTTTTTTGTAAACAAAGCACCTAGCAGCAGGCTGTGACACTGGGGAAGCTGCAGGACCACACCTGCTTTCCAGCATGTTCCGCTCAGCTCTCGCCAGCACCCGCGCCAGAGCTCTGAAATAGTGCAGTACAACTATGCAGCCTCCTCTACTGTCCCTCATTTCACTGCTCCTGCATCTGCTCGAGCACATTTATGAGTATAGGCTTTGAGAGCAAATTAAAAGCAAGTGCAGAATAAAACATGTACATAAAAAAGCCTAAGTGCAAAAGTGCAGCTATGCCTCCTTTTTCGCTTTTGAAAGGAATTTCTGCATCCTCTTGTTGGAGCAAATCTGCGGGAGCAGGGGGTACCAGTGCTCCCCCAGTGGAGCACTTCGAGACAGCCACCAGCTCTGCCCAACAATGTCCACTGAGGTATTGAAAAGTAATGCGGCTGGACAACACCTTGAGATACCCAAGAGTCCACGTGGAAGCACCTGAGTCAAATACACAACCACCTCGTGACAGCAAGAGGTGCAACTGCTGTTGCAAAAGCAAAAAAAGGTGTAGCACAATCTTATGAGTAAAATGAAAAAAGGATATTGAAATTGCTATGAGTACAACACAGAGTTGAAAAAGCAATTTATTGAGGACCCAGAATGTCGAATAAGGGGAAAAAGGGAAGTCAGAGATGCATTTTCCTTTCTGTCCAGGAACAGCTTCTCCGGATGCTAGAGTCCAGCTGCATTCTCAGTTATAGAGAGGCTGCAATAAAAACATACATTTGAGACACAAAACACACCACAATCTAATCTAAAAGATAGCAAAGAGCCTAAAAGAAACAGTTCTGCAGAGAAACAACGTCCATCACACCAGCACATCCCATTGCCAGAGCTGCATATACGGTACAGAAAATTAGATGCAAAAGAAGCTCTCAAAAGGAACACCCCGTATTGGAGTGTGTCTGACAACACCCCTCCTACTTCACTCCCTACCCCACACAGGCTGCCAGCTGAGCACAAAGGCTCCCAGACCCAGACCCCCATTACAGGCGGGTCGACACCCAGGGAGCCAGAGAGCTTGGCCTTCCCCCGCAGCAACAGGAACGAGACTCAACAGCAGGCAGTGGAGCTTCACGGCCAAAGGCCGGGGGGCCGGGGCCCAGCCCCGAGAACAGGGCGGGCACACGCCCGGCCCCACGCCTCTGAAAGGCTGGGGCCAGGGGCACCCGCCTGCTTACAGGGGGTCCCTCCAAGCACGGGGGGCACGCACAAGCCCTGCTTACAGGGCGGTCCCCCTCGGCTCGGCACGCACTCCCAACAAGCCCCACGGAGCCCGAGGCTCCGACCCGCGCCCGAGTTACGGGCTGGCCATCCTGGCTGCAGCACAACACCACATCTTCAGGAGCCCAGGGAGCGACCTCGACCCAACCGCGGGGAGGTCGCCCCAGCCAAAAGCAGCGCCAAAGGCGGGGACTGCGCCCTCCGGCACAGCGCTTCCTCAACCTGCACCCTCTAAAGGGCGAGGGAGGGCTCGTTCCTGTTGGCTGGCTAAAGGAACCTCCCCGGCCCTGCTTACAGGGAGGTCGGGCTGCTCCTGGGGACAGAGGGCTCCACAGCTCGTGACACACGCCCCCGACTCCAGGGGGTCACGCTGGCAGGTCACCAGCAGGACAGGCAGCCACGCAGGCAGAGACCCAGGCCCTGACTACAGGCGGGTCACGTTACCCGCGCTACGACTAAGCGGCTTCGCTCCGTCCTTAGAAAGAAGGGGCAAGCCCGCACTCTCCCTCCGCTGGCGGGCTCAGAGGGGACTCCCCGTAGCTGCAACAGAGCCCTTCTTTCCCTCCTGGGAAGTTTAAGCTAAGCTGCAGCGACTTTAACAGGGGCCTAAAGGACAAGCTCACTCACACCAACAAGGACAAGGACACACAGACAGGACTTCCCAGAAGGGAGCGCGAGCTCTGTGCAGCCAGTGGCTGGGGAGCCATCCCTACCCGCCGAGCAGGAGAGGAGAGCCTCAGACCTGCCCCCCGGGCTGCTGCGTGGAGGCCAGAGGGGCCTCAACACGCCAAGGGGCAAATGCTGTGACACGCCCCGACTCCAGGGGGTCATGCGGGCCAGGCCACCAGCAGGCAGAAAGCCGCGGGGCCAGAGGAGGGGGACAGGGAAAGGGCCCTCCTCTGCTCTGCTTACAGGGTGGGCTTCGGGTCCAGAGAGCTCCATTTCCCCCTCGGGTGCGGAGACGGTGGCTCTCACCCTCCTTACAGGGTTGCCACTCTCTCCGGGCAGCCAAAGGAGCAAGGTGGCAAAGGCCAACAACAGCAAAAGCAAAGACCGAGCCCTGGTTACAGGGCGGTTCGCCCAGCGCAACACCAGCCAAGGGCACCCCAAAGGTGCCCGCGAGGCTCTTACGTGACCCGCGCCCTGCTGACAGGGAGGTCCCTTTGCCCAGAGCGCCTTTCTCGTGCCCTCTCTTCAGCCCGACGCCGCTCCTCTTCTCGCTCACATTCTTGCCTCGCCGTTCCACACGACGCCTCTTCTTTCTTCTCCGCCAGCTGCTGCCAAGGAAGGAGGACACAGTTAGCCCTGAGAAGCGCCAACTCTCCGCCCAAAGGACACGGGGTCCCCTACCCCTGGAGGGAGCTCCTCAAGGGACAAACCCAGCCACCACCCACCCGCCCGCCCACCCACAAAGCCCCCACCTCCACAACACCCCTCCTACTTCAGCTTGTCTCACCCAAGCGACGCACAGCAGAGAGTCCCAGCCGGTGCTGGAGCTGGCCTCAGAGGCGGGCACCCTGGGCAAATGGAGCTGGGCATGCAAGGCAGCGGCCAAAGAGGCTGCACCCCTGCTTACAGGGGGCTCGAGCCGCTGCCTGGACTGCAAAGCGCCCGGGACTCCAGGGCACTGGCCGGGCCCTGACTTACAGGGCAGCCCCTGGTCCCAAAGGCCCACGGAGGCTCCTTCTCTCCGGATTCAGGGGCACCCTGACCCGCACCCCGCTAACGGGGCGGTCACCCCACACAGGCTGCCAGCTGAGCACAAAGGCTCCCAGACCCAGACCCCCATTACAGGCGGGTCGACACCCAGGGAGCCAGAGAGCTCGGCCTTCCCCCGCAGCAACAGGAACGAGACTCAACAGCCAGGCAGTGGAGCTTCACGGCCAAAGGCCGGGGGCCGGGGCCCCAGCCCCGAGAACAGGGGGGGCACACGCCCGGCCCCACGCCTCTGAAAGGCTGGGGCCAGGGGCACCCGCCTGCTTACAGGGGGTCCCTCCAAGCACGGGGGGCACGCACAGCCCTGCTTACAGGGCGGTCCCCCTCGGCTCAGCACGCACTCCCAACAAGCCCCACGGAGCCCGAGGCTCCGACCCGCGCCCGAATTACGGGCTGGCCATCCTGGCTGCAGCACAACACCACATCTTCAGGAGCCAGGGAGCGACCTCGACCCAACCGCGGGGAGGTCGCCCCAGCCAAAAGCAGCGCCAAAGGCGGGACTGCGCCCTCCGGCACAGCGCTTCCTCAACCTGCACCCTCTAAAGGGCGAGGGAGGGCTCGTTCCTGTTGGCTGGCTAAAGGAGCCTCCCCGGCCCTGCTTACAGGGAGGTCGGGCTGCTCCTGGGGACAGAGGGCTCCACAGCTCGTGACACACGCCCCGACTCCAGGGGGTCGGGCAGGCAGGTCGCCAGCAGGACAGGCAGCCACGCAGGCAGAGACCCAGGCCCTGACTACAGGCGGGTCACGTTACTCGCGCTACGACTAAGCGGCTTCGCTCCGTCCTTAGAAAGAAGGGGCAAGCCCGCACTCTCCCTCCGCTGGCGGGCTCAGAGGGGACTCCCCGTAGCTGCACAGAGCCCTTCTTTCCCTCCTGGGAAGTTTAAGCTAAGCTGCAGCGACTTTAACAGGGGCCTAAAGGACAAGCTCACTCACACCAACACGGACAAGGACACACAGACAGAACTTGCCAGAAGGGAGCTCGAGCTCTGTGCAGCCAGTGGCTGGGGAGCCATCCCTACCGCCGAGCAGGAGAGGAGAGCCTCAGACCTGCCCCCCGGGCTGCTGCGTGGAGGCCAGAGGGGCCTCAACACGCCAAAGGGCAAATGCTGTGACACGCCCCGACTCCAGGGGGTCATGCGGGCCAGGCCGCCAGCAGGCAGAAAGCCGCGGGGCCAGAGGAGGGGGACAGGGAAAGGGCCCTCCCCTGCTTACAGGGTGGGCTTCGGGTCCAGAGAGCTCCATTTCCCCCTCGGGTGCGGAGACGGTGGCTCTCACCCTCCTTACAGGGTTGCCACTCTCTCCGGGCAGCCAAAGGAGCAAGGTGGCAAAAGGCCAACAACAGCAAAAGCAAAGACCGAGCCCTGGTTACAGGGCGGTCGCCCAGCGCAACGCCAGCCAAGGGCACCCCAAAGGTCCCCGCGAGGCTCTTACGTGACCACGCCCTGCTGACAGGGAGGTCCCTTTGCCCAGAGCGCCTTTCTCGTGCCCCCTCTTCAGCCCGACGCCGCTCCTCTTCTCGCTCACTCTTGCCTCGCCGTTCCACACGACGCCTCTTCATTCTTCTCCGCCAGCTGCTGCCAAGGAAGGAGGACACAGTTAGCCCTGAGAAGCGCCAACTCCTCCGCCCAAAGGACACGGGGTCCCCTACCCCTGGAGGGAGCTCCTCAAGGCACAAACCCAGCCACCACCCACCCCCCCGCCCACCCACAGAGCCCCCACCTCCACAACACCCCTCCTACTTCAGCTTGTCTCACCCAAGCGACACACAGCAGAGTCCCAGCCGGTGCTGGAGCTGGCCTCAGAGGTGGGCACCCTGGGCAAATGGAGCTGGGCATGCAAGGCAGCAGCCAAAGAGGCTGCACCCCTGCTTACAGGGGGCTCGAGCCGCTGCCTGGACTGCAAAGTGCCCGGGACTCCAGGGCACTGGCCGGGCCCTGACTTACAGGGCAGCCCTGGTCCCAAAGGCCCACGGAGGCTCCTTCTCTCCGGATTCAGGGGCACCCTGACCCGCACCCCGCTAACGGGGCGGTCACCCCACACAGGCTGCCAGCTGAGCACAAAGGCTCCCAGACCCAGACCCCCATTACAGGCGGGTCGACACCCAGGGAGCCAGAGAGCTCGGCCTTCCCCCGCAGCAACAGGAACGAGACTCAACAGCCAGGCAGTGGAGCTTCACGGCCAAAGGCCGGGGGGCCGGGGCCCCAGCCCCGAGAACAGGGCGGGCACACGCCCGGCCCCACGCATCCTGGCCCCACGCCTCTGAAAGGCCGGGGCCAGGGGCACCCGCCTGCTTACAGGGGGTCCCTCCAAGCACAGGGGGCACGCACAGCCCTGCTTACAGGGCGGTCCCCCTCGGCTCGGCACGCACTCCCAACAAGCCCCACGGAGCCCAAGGCTCCGACCCGTGCCCGAGTTACGGGCTGGCCATCCTGGCTGCAGCACAACACCACATCTTCAGGAGCCCAGGGAGCGACCTCGACCCCAACCGCGGGGAGGTCACCCCAGCCAAAAGCAGCGCCAAAGGCGGGACTGCGCCCTCCGGCACAGCGCTTCCTCAACCTGCACCCTCTAAAGGGCGAGGGAGGGCTCGTTCCTGTTGGCTGGCTAAAGGAGCCTCCCCGGCCCTGCTTACAGGGAGGTCGGGCTGCTCCAGGGGACAGAGGGCTCCACAGCTCGTGACACACGCCCCGACTCCAGGGGGTCACACGGGCCAGGCCGCCAGCAGGCAGAAAGCCGCGGGGCCAGAGGAGGGGGACAGGGAAAGGGCCCTCCCCTGCTTACAGGGTGGGCTTGGGGTCCAGAGAGCTCCATTTCCCCCTCGGGTGCGGAGACGGTGGCTCTCACCCTCCTTACAGGGTTGCCACTCTCTCCGGGCAGCCAAAGGAGCAAGGTGGCAAAAGGCCAACAACAGCAAAAGCAAAGACCGAGCCCTGGTTACAGGGCGGTCGCCCAGCGCAACGCCAGCCAAGGGCGCCCCAAAGGTCCCCGCGAGGCTCTTACGTGACCACGCCCTGCTGACAGGGAGGTCCCTTTGCCCAGAGCGCCTTTCTCGTGCCCCATCTTCAGCCCGACGCCGCTCCTCTTCTCGCTCACTCTTGCCTCGCCGTTCCACACGACGCCTCTTCTTTCTTCTCCGCCAGCTGCTGCCAAGGAAGGAGGACACAGTTAGCCCTGAGAAGCGCCAACTCCTCCGCCCAAAGGACACGGGGTCCCCTACCCCTGGAGGGAGCTCCTCAAGGCACAAACCCAGCCACCACCCGCCCGCCCACAGAGCCCCCACCTCCACAACACCCCTCCTACTTCAGCTTGTCTCACCCAAGCGACGCACAGCAGAGAGTCCCAGCCGGTGCTGGAGCTGGCCTCAGAGGCGGGCACCCTGGGCAAATGGAGCTGGGCATGCAAGGCAGCGGCCAAAGAGGCTGCACCCCTGCTTACAGGGGGCTCGAGCCGTTGCCTGGACTGCAAAGCGCCCGGGACTCCAGGGCACTGGCCAGGCCCTGACTTACAGGGCAGCCCTGGTCCCAAAGGCCCACGGAGGCTCCTTCTCTCCGGATTCAGGGGCACCCTGACCCGCACCCCGCTAACGGGGCGGTCACCCCACACAGGCTGCCAGCTGAGCACAAAGGCTCCCAGACCCAGACCCCCATTACAGGCGGGTCGACACCCAGGGAGCCAGAGAGCTCGGCCTTCCCCCGCAGCAACAGGAACGAGACTCAACAGCCAGGCAGTGGAGCTTCACGGCCAAAGGCCGGGGGGCCGGGGCCCCAGCCCCGAGAACAGGGCGGGCACACGCCCGGCCCCACGCCTCTGAAAGGCCGGGGCCAGGGGCACCCGCCTGCTTACAGGGGGTCCCTCCAAGCACAGGGGGCACGCGCAGCCCTGCTTACAGGGCGGTCCCCCTCGGCTCGGTACGCACTCCCAACAAGCCCCACGGAGCCCGAGGCTCCGACCCGCGCCTGAGTTACGGGCTGGCCATCCTGGCTGCAGCACAACACCACATCCTTCAGGAGCCCAGGGAGCGACCTCGACCCCAACCGCGGGGAGGTCACCCCAGCCAAAAGCAGCGCCAAAGGCGGGACTGCGCCCTCCGGCACAGCGCTTCCTCAACCTGCACCCTCTAAAGGGCGAGGGAGGGCTCGTTCCTGTAGGCTGGCTAAAGGAGCCTCCCCGGCCCTGCTTACAGGGAGGTCGGGCTGCTCCTGGGGACAGAGGGCTCCACAGCTCGTGACACACGCCCCGACTCCAGGGGGTCACATGGGCCAGGCCACCAGCAGGCAGAAAGCCGCGGGGCCAGAGGAGGGGAACAGGGAAAGGGCCCTCCCCTGCTTACAGGGTGGGCTTCGGGTCCAGAGAGCTCCATTTCCCCCTCGGGTGCGGAGACGGTGGCTCTCACCCTCCTTACAGGGTTGCCACTCTCTCCGGGCAGCCAAAGGAGCAAGGTGGCAAAAGGCCAACAACAGCAAAAGCAAAGACCGAGCCCTGGTTACAGGGCGGTCGCCCAGCGCAACGCCAGCCAAGGGCACCCCAAAGGTGCCCGCGAGGCTCTTACGTGACCGCGCCCTGCTGACAGGGAGGTCCCTTTGCCCAGAGCGCCTTTCTCGTGCCCCCTCTTCAGCCCGACGCCGCTCCTCTTCTCGCTCACTCTTGCCTCGCCGTTCCACACGACGCCTCTTCTTTCTTCTCCGCCAGCTGCTGCCAAGGAAGGAGGACACAATTAGCCCTGAGAAGCGCCAACTCCTCCGCCCAAAGGACATGGGGTCCCCTACCCCTGGAGGGAGCTCCTCAAGGCACAAACCCAGCCACCACCCACCCCCCCGCCCGCCCACAAAGCCCCCACCTCCACAACACCCCTCCTACTTCAGCTTGTCTCACCCAAGCGACGCACAGCAGAGAGTCCCAGCCGGTGCTGGAGCTGGCCTCAGAGGCGGGCACCCTGGGCAAATGGAGCTGGGCATGCAAGGCAGCAGCCAAAGAGGCTGCACCCCTGCTTACAGGGGGCTCGAGCTGCTGCCTGGACTGCAAAGCGCCCGGGACTCCAGGGCACTGGCCGGGCCCTGACTTACAGGGCAGCCCTGGTCCCAAAGGCCCACGGAGGCTCCTTCTCTCCGGATTCAGGGGCACCCTGACCCGCACCCCGCTAACGGGGCGGTCACCCCACACAGGCTGCCAGCTGAGCACAAAGGCTCCCAGACCCAGACCCCCATTACAGGCGGGTCGACACCCAGGGAGCCAGAGAGCTCGGCCTTCCCCCGCAGCAACAGGAACGAGACTCAACAGCCAGGCAGTGGAGCTTCACGGCCAAAGGCCGGGGGGCCGGGGCCCCAGCCCCGAGAACAGGGCGGGCACACGCCCGGCCCCACGCATCCTGGCCCCACGCCTCTGAAAGGCTGGGGCCAGGGGCACCCGCCTGCTTACAGGGGGTCCCTCCAAGCACGGGGGGCACGCGCAGCCCTGCTGACAGGGCGGTCCCCCTCGGCTCGGCACGCACTCCCAACAAGCCCCACGGAGCCCGAGGCTCCGACCCGCGCCCGAGTTACGGGCTGGCCATCCTGGCTGCAGCACAACACCACATCTTCAGGAGCCCAGGGAGCGACCTCGACCCAACCGCGGGGAGGTCGCCCCAGCCAAAAGCAGCGCCAAAGGCGGGACTGCGCCCTCCGGCACAGCGCTTCCTCAACCTGCACCCTCTAAAGGGCGAGGGAGGGCTCGTTCCTGTTGGCTGGCTAAAGGAGCCTCCCCGGCCCTGCTTACAGGGAGGTCGGGCTGCTCCTGGGGACAGAGGGCTCCACAGCTCGTGACACACGCCCCGACTCCAGGGGGTCACGCTGGCAGGTCGCCAGCAGGACAGGCAGCCACGCAGGCAGAGACCCAGGCCCTGACTACAGGCGGGTCACGTTACTCGCGCTACGACTAAGCGGCTTCGCTCCGTCCTTAGAAAGAAGGGGCAAGCCCGCACTCTCCCTCCGCTGGCGGGCTCAGAGGGGACTCCCCGTAGCTGCACAGAGCCCTTCTTTCCCTCCTGGGAAGTTTAAGCTAAGCTGCAGCGACTTTAACAGGGGCCTAAAGGACAAGCTCACTCACACCAACAAGGACAAGGACACACAGACAGGACTTCCCAGAAGGGAGCGCGAGCTCTGTGCAGCCAGTGGCTGGGGAGCCATCCCTACCGCCGAGCAGGAGAGGAGAGCCTCAGACCTGCCCCCCGGGCTGCTGCGTGGAGGCCAGAGGGGCCTCAACACGCCAAAGGGCAAATGCTGTGACACGCCCCGACTCCAGGGGGTCATGCGGGCCAGGCCGCCAGCAGGCAGAAAGCCGCGGGGCCAGAGGAGGGGGACAGGGAAAGGGCCCTCCCCTGCTTACAGGGTGGGCTTCGGGTCCAGAGAGCTCCATTTCCCCCTCGGGTGCGGAGACGGTGGCTCTCACCCTCCTTACAGGGTTGCCACTCTCTCCGGGCAGCCAAAGGAGCAAGGTGGCAAAAGGCCAACAACAGCAAAAGCAAAGACCGAGCCCTGGTTACAGGGCGGTCGCCCAGCGCAACGCCAGCCAAGGGCACCCCAAAGGTGCCCGCGAGGCTCTTACGTGACCGCGCCCTGCTGACAGGGAGGTCCCTTTGCCCAGAGCGCCTTTCTCGTGCCCCCTCTTCAGCCCGACGCCGCTCCTCTTCTCGCTCACTCTTGCCTCGCCGTTCCACACGACGCCTCTTCTTTCTTCTCCGCCAGCTGCTGCCAAGGAAGGAGGACACAGTTAGCCCTGAGAAGCGCCAACTCCTCCGCCCAAAGGACACGGGGTCCCCTACCCCTGGAGGGAGCTCCTCAAGGCACAAACCCAGCCACCACCCGCCCGCCCACAGAGCCCCCACCTCCACAACACCCCTCCTACTTCAGCTTGTCTCACCCAAGCGACGCACAGCAGAGAGTCCCAGCCGGTGCTGGAGCTGGCCTCAGAGGCGGGCACCCTGGGCAAATGGAGCTGGGCATGCAAGGCAGCGGCCAAAGAGGCTGCACCCCTGCTTACAGGGGGCTCGAGCCGTTGCCTGGACTGCAAAGCGCCCGGGACTCCAGGGCACTGGCCAGGCCCTGACTTACAGGGCAGCCCTGGTCCCAAAGGCCCACGGAGGCTCCTTCTCTCCGGATTCAGGGGCACCCTGACCCGCACCCCGCTAACGGGGCGGTCACCCCACACAGGCTGCCAGCTGAGCACAAAGGCTCCCAGACCCAGACCCCCATTACAGGCGGGTCGACACCCAGGGAGCCAGAGAGCTCGGCCTTCCCCCGCAGCAACAGGAACGAGACTCAACAGCCAGGCAGTGGAGCTTCACGGCCAAAGGCCGGGGGGCCGGGGCCCCAGCCCCGAGAACAGGGCGGGCACACGCCCGGCCCCACGCCTCTGAAAGGCCGGGGCCAGGGGCACCCGCCTGCTTACAGGGGGTCCCTCCAAGCACAGGGGGCACGCGCAGCCCTGCTTACAGGGCGGTCCCCCTCGGCTCGGTACGCACTCCCAACAAGCCCCACGGAGCCCGAGGCTCCGACCCGCGCCTGAGTTACGGGCTGGCCATCCTGGCTGCAGCACAACACCACATCCTTCAGGAGCCCAGGGAGCGACCTCGACCCCAACCGCGGGGAGGTCACCCCAGCCAAAAGCAGCGCCAAAGGCGGGACTGCGCCCTCCGGCACAGCGCTTCCTCAACCTGCACCCTCTAAAGGGCGAGGGAGGGCTCGTTCCTGTAGGCTGGCTAAAGGAGCCTCCCCGGCCCTGCTTACAGGGAGGTCGGGCTGCTCCTGGGGACAGAGGGCTCCACAGCTCGTGACACACGCCCCGACTCCAGGGGGTCACGCTGGCAGGTCACCAGCAGGACAGGCAGCCACGCAGGCAGAGACCCAGGCCCTGACTACAGGCGGGTCACGTTACCCGCGCTACGACTAAGCGGCTTCGCTCCGTCCTTAGAAAGAAGGGGCAAGCCCGCACTCTCCCTCCGCTGGCGGGCTCAGAGGGGACTCCCCGTAGCTGCACAGAGCCCTTCTTTCCCTCCTGGGAAGTTTAAGCTAAGCTGCAGCGACTTTAACAGAGGCCTAAAGGACAAGCTCACTCACACCAACAAGGACAAGGACACACAGACAGGACTTCCCAGAAGGGAGCGCGAGCTCTGTGCAGCCAGTGGCTGGGGAGCCATCCCTACCGCCGAGCAGGAGAGGAGAGCCTCAGACCTGCCCCCCCGGGGCTGCTGCGTGGAGGCCAGAGGGGCCTCAACACGCCAAGGGGCAAATGCTGTGACACGCCCCAACTCCGGGGGGTCATGCGGGCCAGGCCGCCAGCAGGCAGAAAGCCGCGGGGCCAGAGGAGGGGGACAGGGAAAGGGCCCTCCCCTGCTTACAGGGTGGGCTTCGGGTCCAGAGAGCTCCATTTCCCCCTCGGGTGCGGAGACGGTGGCTCTCACCCTCCTTACAGGGTTGCCACTCTCTCCGGGCAGCCAAAGGAGCAAGGTGGCAAAAGGCCAACAACAGCAAAAGCAAAGACCGAGCCCTGGTTACAGGGCGGTCGCCCAGCGCAACGCCAGCCAAGGGCACCCCAAAGGTCCCCGCGAGGCTCTTACGTGACCGCGCCCTGCTGACAGGGAGGTCCCTTTGCCCAGAGCGCCTTTCTCGTGCCCCCTCTTCAGCCCGACGCCGCTCCTCTTCTCGCTCACTCTTGCCTCGCCGTTCCACACGACGCCTCTTCTTTCTTCTCCGCCAGCTGCTGCCAAGGAAGGAGGACACAGTTAGCCCTGAGAAGCGCCAACTCCTCCGCCCAAAGGACACGGGGTCCCCTACCCCTGGAGGGAGCTCCTCAAGGCACAAACCCAGCCACCACCCACCCGCCCGCCCACCCACAAAGCCCCCACCTCCACAACACCCCTCCTACTTCAGCTTGTCTCACCCAAGCGACGCACAGCAGAGAGTCCCAGCCGGTGCTGGAGCTGGCCTCAGAGGCGGGCACCCTGGGCAAATGGAGCTGGGCATGCAAGGCAGCGGCCAAAGAGGCTGCACCCCTGCTTACAGGGGGCTCGAGCCGCTGCCTGGACTGCAAAGCGCCCGGGACTCCAGGGCACTGGCCGGGCCCTGACTTACAGGGCAGCCCTGGTCCCAAAGGCCCACGGAGGCTCCTTCTCTCCGGATTCAGGGGCACCCTGACCCGCACCCCGCTAACGGGGCGGTCACCCCACACAGGCTGCCAGCTGAGCACAAAGGCTCCCAGACCCAGACCCCCATTACAGGCGGGTCGACACCCAGGGAGCCAGAGAGCTCGGCCTTCCCCCGCAGCAACAGGAACGAGACTCAACAGCCAGGCAGTGGAGCTTCACGGCCAAAGGCCGGGGGGGCCGGGGCCCCAGCCCCGAGAACAGGGGGGGCACACGCCCGGCCCCACGCCTCTGAAAGGCTGGGGCCAGGGGCACCCGCCTGCTTACAGGGGGTCCCTCCAAGCACGGGGGGCACGCGCAGCCCTGCTTACAGGGCGGTCCCCCTCGGCTCGGCACGCACTCCCAACAAGCCCCACGGAGCCCAAGGCTCCGACCCGTGCCCGAGTTACGGGCTGGCCATCCTGGCTGCAGCACAACACCACATCTTCAGGAGCCCAGGGAGCGACCTCGACCCCAACCGCGGGGAGGTCACCCCAGCCAAAAGCAGCGCCAAAGGCGGGACTGCGCCCTCCGGCACAGCGCTTCCTCAACCTGCACCCTCTAAAGGGCGAGGGAGGGCTCGTTCCTGTTGGCTGGCTAAAGGAGCCTCCCCGGCCCTGCTTACAGGGAGGTCGGGCTGCTCCAGGGGACAGAGGGCTCCACAGCTCGTGACACACGCCCCGACTCCAGGGGGTCACACGGGCCAGGCCGCCAGCAGGCAGAAAGCCGCGGGGCCAGAGGAGGGGGACAGGGAAAGGGCCCTCCCCTGCTTACAGGGTGGGCTTGGGGTCCAGAGAGCTCCATTTCCCCCTCGGGTGCGGAGACGGTGGCTCTCACCCTCCTTACAGGGTTGCCACTCTCTCCGGGCAGCCAAAGGAGCAAGGTGGCAAAAGGCCAACAACAGCAAAAGCAAAGACCGAGCCCTGGTTACAGGGCGGTCGCCCAGCGCAACGCCAGCCAAGGGCACCCCAAAGGTGCCCGCGAGGCTCTTACGTGACCACGCCCTGCTGACAGGGAGGTCCCTTTGCCCAGAGCGCCTTTCTCGTGCCCCCTCTTCAGCCCGACGCCGCTCCTCTTCTCGCTCACTCTTGCCTCGCCGTTCCACACGACGCCTCTTCTTTCTTCTCCGCCAGCTGCTGCCAAGGAAGGAGGACACAGTTAGCCCTGAGAAGCGCCAACTCCTCCGCCCAAAGGACACGGGGTCCCCTACCCCTGGAGGGAGCTCCTCAAGGCACAAACCCAGCCACCACCCGCCCGCCCACAGAGCCCCCACCTCCACAACACCCCTCCTACTTCAGCTTGTCTCACCCAAGCGACGCACAGCAGAGAGTCCCAGCCGGTGCTGGAGCTGGCCTCAGAGGCGGGCACCCTGGGCAAATGGAGCTGGGCATGCAAGGCAGCGGCCAAAGAGGCTGCACCCCTGCTTACAGGGGGCTCGAGCCGTTGCCTGGACTGCAAAGCGCCCGGGACTCCAGGGCACTGGCCAGGCCCTGACTTACAGGGCAGCCCTGGTCCCAAAGGCCCACGGAGGCTCCTTCTCTCCGGATTCAGGGGCACCCTGACCCGCACCCCGCTAACGGGGCGGTCACCCCACACAGGCTGCCAGCTGAGCACAAAGGCTCCCAGACCCAGACCCCCATTACAGGCGGGTCGACACCCAGGGAGCCAGAGAGCTCGGCCTTCCCCCGCAGCAACAGGAACGAGACTCAACAGCCAGGCAGTGGAGCTTCACGGCCAAAGGCCGGGGGGCCGGGGCCCCAGCCCCGAGAACAGGGCGGGCACACGCCCGGCCCCACGCCTCTGAAAGGCCGGGGCCAGGGGCACCCGCCTGCTTACAGGGGGTCCCTCCAAGCACAGGGGGCACGCGCAGCCCTGCTTACAGGGCGGTCCCCCTCGGCTCGGTACGCACTCCCAACAAGCCCCACGGAGCCCGAGGCTCCGACCCGCGCCTGAGTTACGGGCTGGCCATCCTGGCTGCAGCACAACACCACATCCTTCAGGAGCCCAGGGAGCGACCTCGACCCCAACCGCGGGGAGGTCACCCCAGCCAAAAGCAGCGCCAAAGGCGGGACTGCGCCCTCCGGCACAGCGCTTCCTCAACCTGCACCCTCTAAAGGGCGAGGGAGGGCTCGTTCCTGTAGGCTGGCTAAAGGAGCCTCCCCGGCCCTGCTTACAGGGAGGTCGGGCTGCTCCTGGGGACAGAGGGCTCCACAGCTCGTGACACACGCCCCGACTCCAGGGGGTCACATGGGCCAGGCCACCAGCAGGCAGAAAGCCGCGGGGCCAGAGGAGGGGAACAGGGAAAGGGCCCTCCCCTGCTTACAGGGTGGGCTTCGGGTCCAGAGAGCTCCATTTCCCCCTCGGGTGCGGAGACGGTGGCTCTCACCCTCCTTACAGGGTTGCCACTCTCTCCGGGCAGCCAAAGGAGCAAGGTGGCAAAAGGCCAACAACAGCAAAAGCAAAGACCGAGCCCTGGTTACAGGGCGGTCGCCCAGCGCAACGCCAGCCAAGGGCACCCCAAAGGTGCCCGCGAGGCTCTTACGTGACCGCGCCCTGCTGACAGGGAGGTCCCTTTGCCCAGAGCGCCTTTCTCGTGCCCCCTCTTCAGCCCGACGCCGCTCCTCTTCTCGCTCACTCTTGCCTCGCCGTTCCACACGACGCCTCTTCTTTCTTCTCCGCCAGCTGCTGCCAAGGAAGGAGGACACAATTAGCCCTGAGAAGCGCCAACTCCTCCGCCCAAAGGACATGGGGTCCCCTACCCCTGGAGGGAGCTCCTCAAGGCACAAACCCAGCCACCACCCACCCCCCCGCCCGCCCACAAAGCCCCCACCTCCACAACACCCCTCCTACTTCAGCTTGTCTCACCCAAGCGACGCACAGCAGAGAGTCCCAGCCGGTGCTGGAGCTGGCCTCAGAGGCGGGCACCCTGGGCAAATGGAGCTGGGCATGCAAGGCAGCAGCCAAAGAGGCTGCACCCCTGCTTACAGGGGGCTCGAGCTGCTGCCTGGACTGCAAAGCGCCCGGGACTCCAGGGCACTGGCCGGGCCCTGACTTACAGGGCAGCCCTGGTCCCAAAGGCCCACGGAGGCTCCTTCTCTCCGGATTCAGGGGCACCCTGACCCGCACCCCGCTAACGGGGCGGTCACCCCACACAGGCTGCCAGCTGAGCACAAAGGCTCCCAGACCCAGACCCCCATTACAGGCGGGTCGACACCCAGGGAGCCAGAGAGCTCGGCCTTCCCCCGCAGCAACAGGAACGAGACTCAACAGCCAGGCAGTGGAGCTTCACGGCCAAAGGCCGGGGGGCCGGGGCCCCAGCCCCGAGAACAGGGCGGGCACACGCCCGGC
This sequence comes from Gavia stellata, assembly GCF_030936135.1. NCBI lineage: Eukaryota > Metazoa > Chordata > Aves > Gaviiformes > Gaviidae > Gavia > Gavia stellata. The sequence continues at coordinate 118,322 of NC_082611.1, forward strand.
CCCACGCATCCTGGCCCCACGCCTCTGAAAGGCTGGGGCCAGGGGCACCCGCCTGCTTACAGGGGGTCCCTCCAAGCACGGGGGGCACGCGCAGCCCTGCTGACAGGGCGGTCCCCCTCGGCTCGGCACGCACTCCCAACAAGCCCCACGGAGCCCGAGGCTCCGACCCGCGCCCGAGTTACGGGCTGGCCATCCTGGCTGCAGCACAACACCACATCTTCAGGAGCCCAGGGAGCGACCTCGACCCAACCGCGGGGAGGTCGCCCCAGCCAAAAGCAGCGCCAAAGGCGGGACTGCGCCCTCCGGCACAGCGCTTCCTCAACCTGCACCCTCTAAAGGGCGAGGGAGGGCTCGTTCCTGTTGGCTGGCTAAAGGAGCCTCCCCGGCCCTGCTTACAGGGAGGTCGGGCTGCTCCTGGGGACAGAGGGCTCCACAGCTCGTGACACACGCCCCGACTCCAGGGGGTCGGGCAGGCAGGTCGCCAGCAGGACAGGCAGCCACGCAGGCAGAGACCCAGGCCCTGACTACAGGCGGGTCACGTTACTCGCGCTACGACTAAGCGGCTTCGCTCCGTCCTTAGAAAGAAGGGGCAAGCCCGCACTCTCCCTCCGCTGGCGGGCTCAGAGGGGACTCCCCGTAGCTGCACAGAGCCCTTCTTTCCCTCCTGGGAAGTTTAAGCTAAGCTGCAGCGACTTTAACAGGGGCCTAAAGGACAAGCTCACTCACACCAACAAGGACAAGGACACACAGACAGGACTTCCCAGAAGGGAGCGCGAGCTCTGTGCAGCCAGTGGCTGGGGAGCCATCCCTACCGCCGAGCAGGAGAGGAGAGCCTCAGACCTGCCCCCCGGGCTGCTGCGTGGAGGCCAGAGGGGCCTCAACACGCCAAAGGGCAAATGCTGTGACACGCCCCGACTCCAGGGGGTCATGCGGGCCAGGCCGCCAGCAGGCAGAAAGCCGCGGGGCCAGAGGAGGGGGACAGGGAAAGGGCCCTCCCCTGCTTACAGGGTGGGCTTCGGGTCCAGAGAGCTCCATTTCCCCCTCGGGTGCGGAGACGGTGGCTCTCACCCTCCTTACAGGGTTGCCACTCTCTCCGGGCAGCCAAAGGAGCAAGGTGGCAAAAGGCCAACAACAGCAAAAGCAAAGACCGAGCCCTGGTTACAGGGCGGTCGCCCAGCGCAACGCCAGCCAAGGGCACCCCAAAGGTGCCCGCGAGGCTCTTACGTGACCGCGCCCTGCTGACAGGGAGGTCCCTTTGCCCAGAGCGCCTTTCTCGTGCCCCCTCTTCAGCCCGACGCCGCTCCTCTTCTCGCTCACTCTTGCCTCGCCGTTCCACACGACGCCTCTTCTTTCTTCTCCGCCAGCTGCTGCCAAGGAAGGAGGACACAGTTAGCCCTGAGAAGCGCCAACTCCTCCGCCCAAAGGACACGGGGTCCCCTACCCCTGGAGGGAGCTCCTCAAGGCACAAACCCAGCCACCACCCGCCCGCCCACAGAGCCCCCACCTCCACAACACCCCTCCTACTTCAGCTTGTCTCACCCAAGCGACGCACAGCAGAGAGTCCCAGCCGGTGCTGGAGCTGGCCTCAGAGGCGGGCACCCTGGGCAAATGGAGCTGGGCATGCAAGGCAGCGGCCAAAGAGGCTGCACCCCTGCTTACAGGGGGCTCGAGCCGTTGCCTGGACTGCAAAGCGCCCGGGACTCCAGGGCACTGGCCAGGCCCTGACTTACAGGGCAGCCCTGGTCCCAAAGGCCCACGGAGGCTCCTTCTCTCCGGATTCAGGGGCACCCTGACCCGCACCCCGCTAACGGGGCGGTCACCCCACACAGGCTGCCAGCTGAGCACAAAGGCTCCCAGACCCAGACCCCCATTACAGGCGGGTCGACACCCAGGGAGCCAGAGAGCTCGGCCTTCCCCCGCAGCAACAGGAACGAGACTCAACAGCCAGGCAGTGGAGCTTCACGGCCAAAGGCCGGGGGGCCGGGGCCCCAGCCCCGAGAACAGGGCGGGCACACGCCCGGCCCCACGCATCCTGGCCCCACGCCTCTGAAAGGCCGGGGCCAGGGGCACCCGCCTGCTTACAGGGGGTCCCTCCAAGCACAGGGGGCACGCGCAGCCCTGCTTACAGGGCGGTCCCCCTCGGCTCGGTACGCACTCCCAACAAGCCCCACGGAGCCCGAGGCTCCGACCCGCGCCTGAGTTACGGGCTGGCCATCCTGGCTGCAGCACAACACCACATCCTTCAGGAGCCCAGGGAGCGACCTCGACCCCAACCGCGGGGAGGTCACCCCAGCCAAAAGCAGCGCCAAAGGCGGGACTGCGCCCTCCGGCACAGCGCTTCCTCAACCTGCACCCTCTAAAGGGCGAGGGAGGGCTCGTTCCTGTAGGCTGGCTAAAGGAGCCTCCCCGGCCCTGCTTACAGGGAGGTCGGGCTGCTCCTGGGGACAGAGGGCTCCACAGCTCGTGACACACGCCCCGACTCCAGGGGGTCACATGGGCCAGGCCACCAGCAGGCAGAAAGCCGCGGGGCCAGAGGAGGGGAACAGGGAAAGGGCCCTCCCCTGCTTACAGGGTGGGCTTCGGGTCCAGAGAGCTCCATTTCCCCCTCGGGTGCGGAGACGGTGGCTCTCACCCTCCTTACAGGGTTGCCACTCTCTCCGGGCAGCCAAAGGAGCAAGGTGGCAAAAGGCCAACAACAGCAAAAGCAAAGACCGAGCCCTGGTTACAGGGCGGTCGCCCAGCGCAACGCCAGCCAAGGGCACCCCAAAGGTGCCCGCGAGGCTCTTACGTGACCGCGCCCTGCTGACAGGGAGGTCCCTTTGCCCAGAGCGCCTTTCTCGTGCCCCCTCTTCAGCCCGACGCCGCTCCTCTTCTCGCTCACTCTTGCCTCGCCGTTCCACACGACGCCTCTTCTTTCTTCTCCGCCAGCTGCTGCCAAGGAAGGAGGACACAATTAGCCCTGAGAAGCGCCAACTCCTCCGCCCAAAGGACATGGGGTCCCCTACCCCTGGAGGGAGCTCCTCAAGGCACAAACCCAGCCACCACCCACCCCCCCGCCCGCCCACAAAGCCCCCACCTCCACAACACCCCTCCTACTTCAGCTTGTCTCACCCAAGCGACGCACAGCAGAGAGTCCCAGCCGGTGCTGGAGCTGGCCTCAGAGGCGGGCACCCTGGGCAAATGGAGCTGGGCATGCAAGGCAGCAGCCAAAGAGGCTGCACCCCTGCTTACAGGGGGCTCGAGCCGCTGCCTGGACTGCAAAGCGCCCGGGACTCCAGGGCACTGGCCGGGCCCTGACTTACAGGGCAGCCCTGGTCCCAAAGGCCCACGGAGGCTCCTTCTCTCCGGATTCAGGGGCACCCTGACCCGCACCCCGCTAACGGGGCGGTCACCCCACACAGGCTGCCAGCTGAGCACAAAGGCTCCCAGACCCAGACCCCCATTACAGGCGGGTCGACACCCAGGGAGCCAGAGAGCTCGGCCTTCCCCCGCAGCAACAGGAACGAGACTCAACAGCCAGGCAGTGGAGCTTCACGGCCAAAGGCCGGGGGGCCGGGGCCCCAGCCCCGAGAACAGGGCGGGCACACGCCCGGCCCCACGCATCCTGGCCCCACGCCTCTGAAAGGCTGGGGCCAGGGGCACCCGCCTGCTTACAGGGGGTCCCTCCAAGCACGGGGGGCACGCGCAGCCCTGCTTACAGGGCGGTCCCCCTCGGCTCGGCACGCACTCCCAACAAGCCCCACGGAGCCCGAGGCTCCGACCCGCGCCCGAGTTACGGGCTGGCCATCCTGGCTGCAGCACAACACCACATCTTCAGGAGCCCAGGGAGCGACCTCGACCCAACCGCGGGGAGGTCGCCCCAGCCAAAAGCAGCGCCAAAGGCGGGACTGCGCCCTCCGGCACAGCGCTTCCTCAACCTGCACCCTCTAAAGGGCGAGGGAGGGCTCGTTCCTGTTGGCTGGCTAAAGGAGCCTCCCCGGCCCTGCTTACAGGGAGGTCGGGCTGCTCCTGGGGACAGAGGGCTCCACAGCTCGTGACACACGCCCCGACTCCAGGGGGTCACGCTGGCAGGTCACCAGCAGGACAGGCAGCCACGCAGGCAGAGACCCAGGCCCTGACTACAGGCGGGTCACGTTACCCGCGCTACGACTAAGCGGCTTCGCTCCGTCCTTAGAAAGAAGGGGCAAGCCCGCACTCTCCCTCCGCTGGCGGGCTCAGAGGGGACTCCCCGTAGCTGCACAGAGCCCTTCTTTCCCTCCTGGGAAGTTTAAGCTAAGCTGCAGCGACTTTAACAGAGGCCTAAAGGACAAGCTCACTCACACCAACAAGGACAAGGACACACAGACAGGACTTCCCAGAAGGGAGCGCGAGCTCTGTGCAGCCAGTGGCTGGGGAGCCATCCCTACTGCCGAGCAGGAGAGGAGAGCCTCAGACCTGCCCCCCGGGCTGCTGCGTGGAGGCCAGAGGGGCCTCAACACGCCAAGGGGCAAATGCTGTGACACGCCCCAACTCCGGGGGGTCATGCGGGCCAGGCCGCCAGCAGGCAGAAAGCCGCGGGGCCAGAGGAGGGGGACAGGGAAAGGGCCCTCCCCTGCTTACAGGGTGGGCTTCGGGTCCAGAGAGCTCCATTTCCCCCTCGGGTGCGGAGACGGTGGCTCTCACCCTCCTTACAGGGTTGCCACTCTCTCCGGGCAGCCAAAGGAGCAAGGTGGCAAAAGGCCAACAACAGCAAAAGCAAAGACCGAGCCCTGGTTACAGGGCGGTCGCCCAGCGCAACGCCAGCCAAGGGCACCCCAAAGGTCCCCGCGAGGCTCTTACGTGACCGCGCCCTGCTGACAGGGAGGTCCCTTTGCCCAGAGCGCCTTTCTCGTGCCCCCTCTTCAGCCCGACGCCGCTCCTCTTCTCGCTCACTCTTGCCTCGCCGTTCCACACGACGCCTCTTCTTTCTTCTCCGCCAGCTGCTGCCAAGGAAGGAGGACACAGTTAGCCCTGAGAAGCGCCAACTCCTCCGCCCAAAGGACACGGGGTCCCCTACCCCTGGAGGGAGCTCCTCAAGGCACAAACCCAGCCACCACCCACCCGCCCGCCCACCCACAAAGCCCCCACCTCCACAACACCCCTCCTACTTCAGCTTGTCTCACCCAAGCGACGCACAGCAGAGAGTCCCAGCCGGTGCTGGAGCTGGCCTCAGAGGCGGGCACCCTGGGCAAATGGAGCTGGGCATGCAAGGCAGCGGCCAAAGAGGCTGCACCCCTGCTTACAGGGGGCTCGAGCCGCTGCCTGGACTGCAAAGCGCCCGGGACTCCAGGGCACTGGCCGGGCCCTGACTTACAGGGCAGCCCTGGTCCCAAAGGCCCACGGAGGCTCCTTCTCTCCGGATTCAGGGGCACCCTGACCCGCACCCCGCTAACGGGGCGGTCACCCCACACAGGCTGCCAGCTGAGCACAAAGGCTCCCAGACCCAGACCCCCATTACAGGCGGGTCGACACCCAGGGAGCCAGAGAGCTCGGCCTTCCCCCGCAGCAACAGGAACGAGACTCAACAGCCAGGCAGTGGAGCTTCACGGCCAAAGGCCGGGGGGCCGGGGCCCCAGCCCCGAGAACAGGGCGGGCACACGCCCGGCCCCACGCATCCTGGCCCCACGCCTCTGAAAGGCTGGGGCCAGGGGCACCCGCCTGCTTACAGGGGGTCCCTCCAAGCACAGGGGGCACGCGCAGCCCTGCTTACAGGGCGGTCCCCCTCGGCTCGGCACGCACTCCCAACAAGCCCCACGGAGCCCGAGGCTCCGACCCGCGCCCGAGTTATGGGCTGGCCATCCTGGCTGCAGCACAACACCACATCTTCAGGAGCCCAGGGAGCGACCTCGACCCAACCGCGGGGAGGTCACCCCAGCCAAAAGCAGCGCCAAAGGCGGGACTGCGCCCTCCGGCACAGCGCTTCCTCAACCTGCACCCTCTAAAGGGCGAGGGAGGGCTCGTTCCTGTTGGCTGGCTAAAGGAGCCTCCCCGGCCCTGCTTACAGGGAGGTCGGGCTGCTCCTGGGGACAGAGGGCTCCACAGCTCGTGACACACGCCCCGACTCCAGGGGGTCACGCTGGCAGGTTGCCAGCAGGACAGGCAGCCACGCAGGCAGAGACCCAGGCCCTGACTACAGGCGGGTCACGTTACCCGCGCTACAACTAAGCGGCTTCGCTCCGTCCTTAGAAAGAAGGGGCAAGCCCGCACTCTCCCTCCGCTGGCGGGCTCAGAGGGGACTCCCCGTAGCTGCACAGAGCCCTTCTTTCCCTCCTGGGAAGTTTAAGCTAAGCTGCAGCGACTTTAACAGGGGCCTAAAGGACAAGCTCACTCACACCAACAAGGACAAGGACACACAGACAGGACTTCCCAGAAGGGAGCGCGAGCTCTGTGCAGCCAGTGGCTGGGGAGCCATCCCTACCGCCGAGCAGGAGAGGAGAGCCTCAGACCTGCCCCCCGGGCTGCTGCATGGAGGCCAGAGGGGCCTCAACACGCCAAAGGGCAAATGCTGTGACACGCCCCGACTCCAGGGGGTCATGCGGGCCAGGCCGCCAGCAGGCAGAAAGCCGCGGGGCCAGAGGAGGGGGACAGGGAAAGGGCCCTCCCCTGCTTACAGGGTGGGCTTCGGGTCCAGAGAGCTCCATTTCCCCCTCGGGTGCGGAGACGGTGGCTCTCACCCTCCTTACAGGGTTGCCACTCTCTCCGGGCAGCCAAAGGAGCAAGGTGGCAAAAGGCCAACAACAGCAAAAGCAAAGACCGAGCCCTGGTTACAGGGCGGTCGCCCAGCGCAACGCCAGCCAAGGGCACCCCAAAGGTGCCCGCGAGGCTCTTACGTGACCGCGCCCTGCTGACAGGGAAGTCCCTTTGCCCAGAGCGCCTTTCTCGTGCCCCCTCTTCAGCCCGACGCCGCTCCTCTTCTCGCTCACTCTTGCCTCGCCGTTCCACACGACGCCTCTTCTTTCTTCTCCGCCAGCTGCTGCCAAGGAAGGAGGACACAATTAGCCCTGAGAAGCGCCAACTCCTCCGCCCAAAGGACACGGGGTCCCCTACCCCTGGAGGGAGCTCCTCAAGGCACAAACCCAGCCACCACCCACCCCCCCGCCCGCCCACAAAGCCCCCACCTCCACAACACCCCTCCTACTTCAGCTTGTCTCACCCAAGCGACGCACAGCAGAGAGTCCCAGCCGGTGCTGGAGCTGGCCTCAGAGGCGGGCACCCTGGGCAAATGGAGCTGGGCATGCAAGGCAGCGGCCAAAGAGGCTGCACCCCTGCTTACAGGGGGCTCGAGCCGCTGCCTGGACTGCAAAGCGCCCGGGACTCCAGGGCACTGGCCGGGCCCTGACTTACAGGGCAGCCCTGGTCCCAAAGGCCCACGGAGGCTCCTTCTCTCCGGATTCAGGGGCACCCTGACCCGCACCCCGCTAACGGGGCGGTCACCCCACACAGGCTGCCAGCTGAGCACAAAGGCTCCCAGACCCAGACCCCCATTACAGGCGGGTCGACACCCAGGGAGCCAGAGAGCTCGGCCTTCCCCCGCAGCAACAGGAACGAGACTCAACAGCCAGGCAGTGGAGCTTCACGGCCAAAGGCCGGGGGGCCGGGGCCCCAGCCCCGAGAACAGGGCGGGCACATGCCCGGCCCCATGCCTCTGAAAGGCCGGGGCCAGGGGCACCCGCCTGCTTACAGGGGGTCCCTCCAAGCACAGGGGGCACGCGCAGCCCTGCTTACAGGGCGGTCCCCCTCGGCTCGGCACGCACTCCCAACAAGCCCCACGGAGCCCGAGGCTCCGACCCGCGCCCGAGTTACGGGCTGGCCATCCTGGCTGCAGCACAACACCACATCTTCAGGAGCCCAGGGAGCGACCTCGACCCCAACCGCGGGGAGGTCACCCCACCCAAAAGCAGCGCCAAAGGCGGGACTGCGCCCTCCGGCACAGCGCTTCCTCAACCTGCACCCTCTAAAGGGCGAGGGAGGGCTCGTTCCTGTAGGCTGGCTAAAGGAGCCTCCCCGGCCCTGCTTACAGGGAGGTCGGGCTGCTCCTGGGGACAGAGGGCTCCACAGCTCGTGACACACGCCCCGACTCCAGCGGGTCATGCGGGCCAGGCCGCCAGCAGGCAGAAAGCCGCGGGGCCAGAGGAGGGGGACAGGGAAAGGGCCCTCCCCTGCTTACAGGGTGGGCTTCGGGTCCAGAGAGCTCCATTTCCCCCTCGGGTGCGGAGACGGTGGCTCTCACCCTCCTTACAGGGTTGCCACTCTCTCCGGGCAGCCAAAGGAGCAAGGTGGCAAAAGGCCAACAACAGCAAAAGCAAAGACCGAGCCCTGGTTACAGGGCGGTCGCCCAGCGCAACGCCAGCCAAGGGCACCCCAAAGGTGCCCGCGAGGCTCTTACGTGACCGCGCCCTGCTGACAGGGAGGTCCCTTTGCCCAGAGCGCCTTTCTCGTGCCCCCTCTTCAGCCCGACGCCGCTCCTCTTCTCGCTCACTCTTGCCTCGCCGTTCCACACGACGCCTCTTCTTTCTTCTCCGCCAGCTGCTGCCAAGGAAGGAGGACACAGTTAGCCCTGAGAAGCGCCAACTCCTCCGCCCAAAGGACACGGGGTCCCCTACCCCTGGAGGGAGCTCCTCAAGGCACAAACCCAGCCACCACCCACCCCCCCGCCCACCCACAGAGCCCCCACCTCCACAACACCCCTCCTACTTCAGCTTGTCTCACCCAAGCGACGCACAGCAGAGAGTCCCAGCCGGTGCTGGAGCTGGCCTCAGAGGCGGGCACCCTGGGCAAATGGAGCTGGGCATGCAAGGCAGCGGCCAAAGAGGCTGCACCCCTGCTTACAGGGGGCTCGAGCCGCTGCCTGGACTGCAAAGCGCCCGGGACTCCAGGGCACTGGCCGGGCCCTGACTTACAGGGCAGCCCTGGTCCCAAAGGCCCACGGAGGCTCCTTCTCTCCGGATTCAGGGGCACCCTGACCCGCACCCCGCTAACGGGGCGGTCACCCCACACAGGCTGCCAGCTGAGCACAAAGGCTCCCAGACCCAGACCCCCATTACAGGCGGGTCGACACCCAGGGAGCCAGAGAGCTCGGCCTTCCCCCGCAGCAACAGGAACGAGACTCAACAGCCAGGCAGTGGAGCTTCACGGCCAAAGGCCGGGGGGGCCGGGGCCCCAGCCCCGAGAACAGGGCAGGCACACGCCCGGCCCCACGCCTCTGAAAGGCCGGGGCCAGGGGCACCCGCCTGCTTACAGGGGGTCCCTCCAAGCACAGGGGGCACGCGCAGCCCTGCTTACAGGGCGGTCCCCCTCGGCTCAGCACGCACTCCCAACAAGCCCCACGGAGCCCGAGGCTCCGACCCGCGCCCGAGTTACGGGCTGGCCATCCTGGCTGCAGCACAACACCACATCTCCAGGAGCCCAGGGAGCGACCTCGACCCAACCGCGGGGAGGTCGCCCCAGCCAAAAGCAGCGCCAAAGGCGGGACTGCGCCCTCCGGCACAGCGCTTCCTCAACCTGCACCCTCTAAAGGGCGAGGGAGGGCTCGTTCCTGTTGGCTGGCTAAAGGAGCCTCCCCGGCCCTGCTTACAGGGAGGTCGGGCTGCTCCTGGGGACAGAGGGCTCCACAGCTCGTGACACACGCCCCGACTCCAGGGGGTCACGCTGGCAGGTCGCCAGCAGGACAGGCAGCCACGCAGGCAGAGACCCAGGCCCTGACTACAGGCGGTCACGTTACCCGCGCTACGACTAAGCGGCTTCGCTCCGTCCTTAGAAAGAAGGGGCAAGCCCGCACTCTCCCTCCGCTGGCGGGCTCAGAGGGGACTCCCCGTAGCTGCACAGAGCCCTTCTTTCCCTCCTGGGAAGTTTAAGCTAAGCTGCAGCGACTTTAACAGGGGCCTAAAGGACAAGCTCACTCACACCAACAAGGACAAGGACACACAGACAGGACTTCCCAGAAGGGAGCGCGAGCTCTGTGCAGCCAGTGGCTGGGGAGCCATCCCTACCGCCGAGCAGGAGAGGAGAGCCTCAGACCTGCCCCCCGGGCTGCTGCGTGGAGGCCAGAGGGGCCTCAACACGCCAAAGGGCAAATGCTGTGACACGCCCCGACTCCAGGGGGTCATGCGGGCCAGGCCGCCAGCAGGCAGAAAGCCGCGGGGCCAGAGGAGGGGGACAGGGAAAGGGCCCTCCCCTGCTTACAGGGTGGGCTTCGGGTCCAGAGAGCTCCATTTCCCCCTCGGGTGCGGAGACGGTGGCTCTCACCCTCCTTACAGGGTTGCCACTCTCTCCGGGCAGCCAAAGGAGCAAGGTGGCAAAAGGCCAACAACAGCAAAAGCAAAGACCGAGCCCTGGTTACAGGGCGGTCGCCCAGCGCAACGCCAGCCAAGGGCACCCCAAAGGTGCCCGCGAGGCTCTTACGTGACCGCGCCCTGCTGACAGGGAGGTCCCTTTGCCCAGAGCGCCTTTCTCGTGCCCCCTCTTCAGCCCGACGCCGCTCCTCTTCTCGCTCACTCTTGCCTCGCCGTTCCACACGACGCCTCTTCTTTCTTCTCCGCCAGCTGCTGCCAAGGAAGGAGGACACAATTAGCCCTGAGAAGCGCCAACTCCTCCGCCCAAAGGACACGGGGTCCCCTACCCCTGGAGGGAGCTCCTCAAGGCACAAACCCAGCCACCACCCACCCCCCCGCCCGCCCACAAAGCCCCCACCTCCACAACACCCCTCCTACTTCAGCTTGTCTCACCCAAGCGACGCACAGCAGAGAGTCCCAGCCGGTGCTGGAGCTGGCCTCAGAGGCGGGCACCCTGGGCAAATGGAGCTGGGCATGCAAGGCAGCGGCCAAAGAGGCTGCACCCCTGCTTACAGGGGGCTCGAGCCGCTGCCTGGACTGCAAAGCGCCCGGGACTCCAGGGCACTGGCCGGGCCCTGACTTACAGGGCAGCCCTGGTCCCAAAGGCCCACGGAGGCTCCTTCTCTCCGGATTCAGGGGCACCCTGACCCGCACCCCGCTAACGGGGCGGTCACCCCACACAGGCTGCCAGCTGAGCACAAAGGCTCCCAGACCCAGACCCCCATTACAGGCGGGTCGACACCCAGGGAGCCAGAGAGCTCGGCCTTCCCCCGCAGCAACAGGAACGAGACTCAACAGCCAGGCAGTGGAGCTTCACGGCCAAAGGCCGGGGGGCCGGGGCCCCAGCCCCGAGAACAGGGCGGGCACACGCCCGGCCCCACGCATCCTGGCCCCACGCCTCTGAAAGGCTGGGGCCAGGGGCACCCGCCTGCTTACAGGGGGTCCCTCCAAGCACAGGGGGCACGCGCAGCCCTGCTTACAGGGCGGTCCCCCTCGGCTCGGCACGCACTCCCAACAAGCCCCACGGAGCCCGAGGCTCCGACCCGCGCCCGAGTTACGGGCTGGCCATCCTGGCTGCAGCACAACATCACATCTTCAGGAGCCCAGGGAGCGACCTCGACCCAACCGCGGGGAGGTCGCCCCAGCCAAAAGCAGCGCCAAAGGCGGGACTGCGCCCTCCGGCACAGCGCTTCCTCAACCTGCACCCTCTAAAGGGCGAGGGAGGGCTCGTTCCTGTTGGCTGGCTAAAGGAGCCTCCCCGGCCCTGCTTACAGGGAGGTCGGGCTGCTCCTGGGGACAGAGGGCTCCACAGCTCGTGACACACGCCCCGACTCCAGGGGGTCACGCTGGCAGGTCACCAGCAGGACAGGCAGCCACGCAGGCAGAGACCCAGGCCCTGACTACAGGCGGGTCACGTTACCCGCGCTACGACTAAGCGGCTTCGCTCCGTCCTTAGAAAGAAGGGGCAAGCCCGCACTCTCCCTCCGCTGGCGGGCTCAGAGGGGACTCCCCGTAGCTGCACAGAGCCCTTCTTTCCCTCCTGGGAAGTTTAAGCTAAGCTGCAGCGACTTTAACAGGGGCCTAAAGGACAAGCTCACTCACACCAACAAGGACAAGGACACACAGACAGGACTTCCCAGAAGGGAGCGCGAGCTCTGTGCAGCCAGTGGCTGGGGAGCCATCCCTACCGCCGAGCAGGAGAGGAGAGCCTCAGACCTGCCCCCCGGGCTGCTGCGTGGAGGCCAGAGGGGCCTCAACACGCCAAGGGGCAAATGCTGTGACACGCCCCAACTCCGAGGGGTCATGCGGGCCAGGCCGCCAGCAGGCAGAAAGCCGCGGGGCCAGAGGAGGGGGACAGGGAAAGGGCCCTCCCCTGCTTACAGGGTGGGCTTCGGGTCCAGAGAGCTCCATTTCCCCCTCGGGTGCGGAGACGGTGGCTCTCACCCTCCTTACAGGGTTGCCACTCTCTCCGGGCAGCCAAAGGAGCAAGGTGGCAAAAGGCCAACAACAGCAAAAGCAAAGACCGAGCCCTGGTTACAGGGCGGTCGCCCAGCGCAACGCCAGCCAAGGGCACCCCAAAGGTGCCCGCGAGGCTCTTACGTGACCGCGCCCTGCTGACAGGGAGGTCCCTTTGCCCAGAGCGCCTTTCTCGTGCCCCCTCTTCAGCCCGACGCCGCTCCTCTTCTCGCTCACTCTTGCCTCGCCGTTCCACACGACGCCTCTTCTTTCTTCTCCGCCAGCTGCTGCCAAGGAAGGAGGACACAGTTAGCCCTGAGAAGCGCCAACTCCTCCGCCCAAAGGACACGGGGTCCCCTACCCCTGGAGGGAGCTCCTCAAGGCACAAACCCAGCCACCACCCACCCGCCCGCCCACCCACAAAGCCCCCACCTCCACAACACCCCTCCTACTTCAGCTTGTCTCACCCAAGCGACGCACAGCAGAGAGTCCCAGCCGGTGCTGGAGCTGGCCTCAGAGGCGGGCACCCTGGGCAAATGGAGCTGGGCATGCAAGGCAGCGGCCAAAGAGGCTGCACCCCTGCTTACAGGGGGCTCGAGCCGCTGCCTGGACTGCAAAGCGCCCGGGACTCCAGGGCACTGGCCGGGCCCTGACTTACAGGGCAGCCCTGGTCCCAAAGGCCCACGGAGGCTCCTTCTCTCCGGATTCAGGGGCACCCTGACCCGCACCCCGCTAACGGGGCGGTCACCCCACACAGGCTGCCAGCTGAGCACAAAGGCTCCCAGACCCAGACCCCCATTACAGGCGGGTCGACACCCAGGGAGCCAGAGAGCTCGGCCTTCCCCCGCAGCAACAGGAACGAGACTCAACAGCCAGGCAGTGGAGCTTCACGGCCAAAGGCCGGGGGGGCCGGGGCCCCAGCCCCGAGAACAGGGGGGGCACACGCCCGGCCCCACGCCTCTGAAAGGCCGGGGCCAGGGGCACCCGCCTGCTTACAGGGGGTCCCTCCAAGCACAGGGGGCACGCGCAGCCCTGCTTACAGGGCGGTCCCCCTCGGCTCGGCACGCACTCCCAACAAGCCCCACAGAGCCCGAGGCTCCGACCCGCGCCCGAGTTACGGGCTGGCCATCCTGGCTGCAGCACAACACCACATCTCCAGGAGCCCAGGGAGCGACCTCGACCCAACCGCGGGGAGGTCGCCCCAGCCAAAAGCAGCGCCAAAGGCGGGACTGCGCCCTCCGGCACAGCGCTTCCTCAACCTGCACCCTCTAAAGGGCGAGGGAGGGCTCGTTCCTGTTGGCTGGCTAAAGGAGCCTCCCCGGCCCTGCTTACAGGGAGGTCGGGCTGCTCCTGGGGACAGAGGGCTCCACAGCTCGTGACACACGCCCCGACTCCAGGGGGTCACGCTGGCAGGTCGCCAGCAGGACAGGCAGCCACGCAGGCAGAGACCCAGGCCCTGACTACAGGCGGTCACGTTACCCGCGCTACGACTAAGCGGCTTCGCTCCGTCCTTAGAAAGAAGGGGCAAGCCCGCACTCTCCCTCCGCTGGCGGGCTCAGAGGGGACTCCCCGTAGCTGCACAGAGCCCTTCTTTCCCTCCTGGGAAGTTTAAGCTAAGCTGCAGCGACTTTAACAGGGGCCTAAAGGACAAGCTCACTCACACCAACAAGGACAAGGACACACAGACAGGACTTCCCAGAAGGGAGCGCGAGCTCTGTGCAGCCAGTGGCTGGGGAGCCATCCCTACCGCCGAGCAGGAGAGGAGAGCCTCAGACCTGCCCCCCGGGCTGCTGCGTGGAGGCCAGAGGGGCCTCAACACGCCAAAGGGCAAATGCTGTGACACGCCCCGACTCCAGGGGGTCATGCGGGCCAGGCCGCCAGCAGGCAGAAAGCCGCGGGGCCAGAGGAGGGGGACAGGGAAAGGGCCCTCCCCTGCTTACAGGGTGGGCTTCGGGTCCAGAGAGCTCCATTTCCCCCTCGGGTGCGGAGACGGTGGCTCTCACCCTCCTTACAGGGTTGCCACTCTCTCCGGGCAGCCAAAGGAGCAAGGTGGCAAAAGGCCAACAACAGCAAAAGCAAAGACCGAGCCCTGGTTACAGGGCGGTCGCCCAGCGCAACGCCAGCCAAGGGCACCCCAAAGGTGCCCGCGAGGCTCTTACGTGACCACGCCCTGCTGACAGGGAGGTCCCTTTGCCCAGAGCGCCTTTCTCGTGCCCCCTCTTCAGCCCGACGCCGCTCCTCTTCTCGCCCACTCTTGCCTCGCCGTTCCACACGACGCCTCTTCTTTCTTCTCCGCCAGCTGCTGCCAAGGAAGGAGGACACAATTAGCCCTGAGAAGCGCCAACTCCTCCGCCCAAAGGACACGGGGTCCCCTACCCCTGGAGGGAGCTCCTCAAGGCACAAACCCAGCCACCACCCACCCGCCCACAGAGCCCCCACCTCCACAACACCCCTCCTACTTCAGCTTGTCTCACCCAAGCGACGCACAGCAGAGAGTCCCAGCCGGTGCTGGAGCTGGCCTCAGAGGCGGGCACCCTGGGCAAATGGAGCTGGGCATGCAAGGCAGCGGCCAAAGAGGCTGCACCCCTGCTTACAGGGGGCTCGAGCCGCTGCCTGGACTACAAAGCGCCCGGGACTCCAGGGCACTGGCCGGGCCCTGACTTACAGGGCAGCCCTGGTCCCAAAGGCCCACGGAGGCTCCTTCTCTCCGGATTCAGGGGCACCCTGACCCGCACCCCGCTAACGGGGCGGTCACCCCACACAGGCTGCCAGCTGAGCACAAAGGCTCCCAGACCCAGACCCCCATTACAGGCGGGTCGACACCCAGGGAGCCAGAGAGCTCGGCCTTCCCCCGCAGCAACAGGAACGAGACTCAACAGCCAGGCAGTGGAGCTTCACGGCCAAAGGCCGGGGGGCCGGGGCCCCAGCCCCGAGAACAGGGCAGGCACACGCCCGGCCCCACGCCTCTGAAAGGCCGGGGCCAGGGGCACCCGCCTGCTTACAGGGGGTCCCTCCAAGCACAGGGGGCACGCGCAGCCCTGCTTACAGGGCGGTCCCCCTCGGCTCGGTACGCACTCCCAACAAGCCCCACGGAGCCCGAGGCTCCGACCCGCGCCCGAGTTACGGGCTGGCCATCCTGGCTGCAGCACAACACCACATCTTCAGGAGCCCAGGGAGCGACCTCGACCCCAACCGCGGGGAGGTCACCCCAGCCAAAAGCAGCGCCAAAGGCGGGACTGCGCCCTCCGGCACAGCGCTTCCTCAACCTGCACCCTCTAAAGGGCGAGGGAGGGCTCGTTCCTGTAGGCTGGCTAAAGGAGCCTCCCCGGCCCTGCTTACAGGGAGGTCGGGCTGCTCCTGGGGACAGAGGGCTCCACAGCTCGTGACACACGCCCCGACTCCAGCGGGTCATGCGGGCCAGGCCGCCAGCAGGCAGAAAGCCGCGGGGCCAGAGGAGGGGGACAGGGAAAGGGCCCTCCCCTGCTTACAGGGTGGGCTTCGGGTCCAGAGAGCTCCATTTCCCCCTCGGGTGCGGAGACGGTGGCTCTCACCCTCCTTACAGGGTTGCCACTCTCTCCAGGCAGCCAAAGGAGCAAGGTGGCAAAAGGCCAACAACAGCAAAAGCAAAGACCGAGCCCTGGTTACAGGGCGGTCGCCCAGCGCAACGCCAGCCAAGGGCACCCCAAAGGTGCCCGCGAGGCTCTTACGTGACCACGCCCTGCTGACAGGGAGGTCCCTTTGCCCAGAGCGCCTTTCTCGTGCCCCCTCTTCAGCCCGACGCCGCTCCTCTTCTCGCTCACTCTTGCCTCGCCGTTCCACACGACGCCTCTTCTTTCTTCTCCGCCAGCTGCTGCCAAGGAAGGAGGACACAGTTAGCCCTGAGAAGCGCCAACTCCTCCGCCCAAAGGACACGGGGTCCCCTACCCCTGGAGGGAGCTCCTCAAGGCACAAACCCAGCCACCACCCGCCCGCCCACAGAGCCCCCACCTCCACAACACCCCTCCTACTTCAGCTTGTCTCACCCAAGCGACGCACAGCAGAGAGTCCCAGCCGGTGCTGGAGCTGGCCTCAGAGGCGGGCACCCTGGGCAAATGGAGCTGGGCATGCAAGGCAGCGGCCAAAGAGGCTGCACCCCTGCTTACAGGGGGCTCGAGCCGTTGCCTGGACTGCAAAGCGCCCGGGACTCCAGGGCACTGGCCAGGCCCTGACTTACAGGGCAGCCCTGGTCCCAAAGGCCCACGGAGGCTCCTTCTCTCCGGATTCAGGGGCACCCTGACCCGCACCCCGCTAATGGGGCGGTCACCCCACACAGGCTGCCAGCTGAGCACAAAGGCTCCCAGACCCAGACCCCCATTACAGGCGGGTCGACACCCAGGGAGCCAGAGAGCTCGGCCTTCCCCCGCAGCAACAGGAACGAGACTCAACAGCCAGGCAGTGGAGCTTCACGGCCAAAGGCCGGGGGGCCGGGGCCCCAGCCCCGAGAACAGGGCGGGCACACGCCCGGCCCCATGCCTCTGAAAGGCCGGGGCCAGGGGCACCCGCCTGCTTACAGGGGGTCCCTCCAAGCACAGGGGGCACGCGCAGCCCTGCTTACAGGGCGGTCCCCCTCGGCTCGGCACGCACTCCCAACAAGCCCCACGGAGCCCGAGGCTCCGACCCGCGCCCGAGTTACGGGCTGGCCATCCTGGCTGCAGCACAACACCACATCTTCAGGAGCCCAGGGAGCGACCTCGACCCCAACCGCGGGGAGGTCACCCCAGCCAAAAGCAGCGCCAAAGGCGGGACTGCGCCCTCCGGCACAGCGCTTCCTCAACCTGCACCCTCTAAAGGGCGAGGGAGGGCTCGTTCCTGTAGGCTGGCTAAAGGAGCCTCCCCGGCCCTGCTTACAGGGAGGTCGGGCTGCTCCTGGGGACAGAGGGCTCCACAGCTCGTGACACACGCCCCGACTCCAGGGGGTCACGCTGGCAGGTTGCCAGCAGGACAGGCAGCCACGCAGGCAGAGACCCAGGCCCTGACTACAGGCGGGTCACGTTACCCGCGCTACGACTAAGCGGCTTCGCTCCGTCCTTAGAAAGAAGGGGCAAGCCCGCACTCTCCCTCCGCTGGCGGGCTCAGAGGGGACTCCCCGTAGCTGCACAGAGCCCTTCTTTCCCTCCTGGGAAGTTTAAGCTAAGCTGCAGCGACTTTAACAGGGGCCTAAAGGACAAGCTCACTCACACCAACACGGACAAGGACACACAGACAGGACTTCCCAGAAGGGAGCGCGAGCTCTGTGCAGCCAGTGGCTGGGGAGCCATCCCTACCGCCGAGCAGGAGAGGAGAGCCTCAGACCTGCCCCCCGGGCTGCTGCGTGGAGGCCAGAGGGGCCTCAACACGCCAAGGGGCAAATGCTGTGACACGCCCCGACTCCAGGGGGTCATGCGGGCCAGGCCGCCAGCAGGCAGAAAGCTGCGGGGCCAGAGGAGGGGGACAGGGAAAGGGCCCTCCCCTGCTTACAGGGTGGGCTTCGGGTCCAGAGAGCTCCATTTCCCCCTCGGGTGCGGAGACGGTGGCTCTCACCCTCCTTACAGGGTTGCCACTCTCTCCGGGCAGCCAAAGGAGCAAGGTGGCAAAAGGCCAACAACAGCAAAAGCAAAGACCGAGCCCTGGTTACAGGGCGGTCGCCCAGCACAACGCCAGCCAAGGGCACCCCAAAGGTGCCCGCGAGGCTCTTACGTGACCACACCCTGCTGACAGGGAGGTCCCTTTGCCCAGAGCGCCTTTCTCGTGCCCCCTCTTCAGCCCGACGCCGCTCCTCTTCTCGCTCACTCTTGCCTCGCCGTTCCACGCGACGCCTCTTCTTTCTTCTCCGCCAGCTGCTGCCAAGGAAGGAGGACACAGTTAGCCCTGAGAAGCACCAACTCCTAACTTCTAAACCTGGAGAAGGACTGACTCCTGGAGCAGCATTACGTTAAGTCCCTGTTCTGTCTTCAACCCGTATCAACTACAATTTTTGCTTCATGCATCCTCCTCTCCTTTCTTTCCCAGCCCCATGTTCTCTCTCTCCACCCCTCCTGCCCATTCACTGCAAGTAATCCTTTTGCTGAACTCACCATTAAGTACTGGTTGATCCTTTATCTCCTTTCCTCCAGGAAGATTATGTCCATGCATTTCTTTTATAACTGGGCTTCAGAACTCTAAATAATAGAAAATACTATTGCTAAGTTGTTATTTTGAATCAAGTCCTATGCGCATGCCTTTTTTTTTTTTATGAAAATCCCTCTCCATGACCCTCTTTTCAGCTGTCCTGCACCTTGGAGCCTAAATAACTACACAAATCATGTAGCATGACCTCCTAACATCTTCATCCTAAATCCTACTTTTAGCATCTTGCAACACCATAGCTTCTCCCACAAAAATGCTGCCAATATCTTCCCTAAGGTACCTTATATACTGCCCTCAAACATGCTCACCCCATCCTAACCATCCTCAATTTTACTCTGATAAATGATGGAGGTCTCTCCTGGTGCCTTCCCTGTCATCTCAGTTACCTCAAACTTGCCCCTCAAAAATACTGTTTCTGTTCCTCTTAAGAAACCTAAGGCTTTCCATTGATAATGCTTACTCCGTCCATTTTGAGGTGCCTCAGATTTTCCATAAAAACTGTCTGGTGGTTTCCCTCTAAATTACCTCAACTATTCCCTCCCCAATGCCACCTGTCCCCTCTACATTACCTCAGATTTTCCTACAAAAACACTTGTTTTGTCCCCTTTAAATTACCCCAGCTATTCAGCTTGAAATATCACCTCTATACCCTCTAAGTTATCCCAGATTTTCTGTCGAAAATGCAGCCTCTGTCTTCTCTGAGTTACAGCACTTTCCCTCAGAAATGCTCATTTTCCCCCTCTAAATCACCCCAGATTCATCCCTCCAAAAAAGGTCATTTTGTTTCATCTAAATTACCTCAGGTTTTCTGTCAAAAATGTCACCTCTGTCCCCTCTAACTTACCTCAGCTTTTCCCGCCAATAAATTCATCCTGTCCCCTATAGATTACCTCACATTTTACCCTCAAGATGTCCCCTCTCTGACCCTTTTAAGTTACTTCAGCTTCCCCCACCCCCATAAAGCTCACTGTCCCCTCTAAATTACCTCAGCTTTTCCCTCAGAAATTGCACTGAAACACCGTGCTGTCCCCTGAGGCAGCTGCCCAGCACTCCCTCCCTGTGCAACAGCCCAAAGCCTGCCCCACGGCCACTCCAAGACCCATTACCAAACCCTGCACAGCGCACCCCAGCCGCAGGCGCGCATTTCAGCCCGTGTGGCTGCTATCCCTCTCGCTGAACGGCGGAGCAGTGAGGCAGCGCGGTTTCAAACCCGGCGCCGTCGGCGCCTGACGAGCCCAAGGCGGCGCGAAAGCGACACGCCCCGCCCCGCCGCTGAGGGAGGGCAGGCACAGGCGCGGCTGAGGGCGAGAGGCGCCCCCCTGTGGCGCGCGGAAGCGATGCACACGCGTAGCCCACGGCGGCACAGCCGCAACACGCCGCCCCCCCTTGGCGACCCTCAGGACACTCACAGCCCCCTCAGCGACACGCGGGGCACCTCCCGCCCCTTTGTCACCCTCAGGACACTCACAGCCCCCTCAGCGACACGCGGGCACCTCCCGCCCCTTTGTCACCCTCAGGACACTCACAGCCCCCTCAGCGACACGCGGGGCACCTCCCGCCCCTTTGTCACCCTCAGGACACTCACAGCCCCCTCAGCGACACGCGGGGCACCTCCCGCCCCTTTGTCACCGTCAGGACACTCACAGCCCCCTCAGCGACACGCGGGGCACCTCCCGCCCCTCTGTCACCCTCAGGACACTCACAGCCCCCTCAGCGACACACGGGGCACCCCCCGCCCCTTTGTCACCCTCAGGACACTCACAGCCCCCTCAGCGACACGCGGGGCACCTCCCGCCCCTTTGTCACCCTCAGGACACTCACAGCCCCCTCAGCAATACACGGGCACCCCCCGCCCCTTTGTCACCCTCAGGACACTCACAGCCCCCTCAGCGACACGCGGGGCACCCCCCCGCCCCTTTGCCACCCTCAGGACACTCACAGCCCCCTCAGCGACACGCGGGCACCTCCCGCCCCTTTGTCACCCTCAGGACACTCACAGCCCCCTCAGCGACACGCGGGCACCTCCCGCCCCTTTGTCACCCTCAGGACACTCACAGCCCCCTCAGCGACACGCGGGGCACCCCCCGCCCCCCTTTATGACCCTCAGGACACTCACAGCCCCCTCAGCGACACGCGGGGCACCTCCCGCCCCTTTGTCACCCTCAGGACACTCACAGCCCCCTCAGCGACACACGGGCACCCCCCGCCCCTTTGTCACCCTCAGGACACTCACAGCCCCCTCAGCGACACGCGGGGCACCTCCCGCCCCTTTGCCACCCTCAGGACACTCACAGCCCCCTCAGCGACACACGGGCACCCCCCGCCCCTTTGGCACCCTCAGGACACTCACAGCCCCCTCAGCGACACGCGGGGCACCCCCCGCCCCTTTGTCACCCTCAGGACACTCACAGCCCCCTCAGCGACACGCGGGGCACCCCATCGGCTCTCCCGCCCAGACCGCTCGCAGCCCACCACCGCTTCTCACCTGAGGCCGGCCCCGCCCACCGGCTCTGCCCCCTCCTCCCCGCACACCCCGCCTGTCCCCGCTCTGTCCCCCACCGCCACCCCTGCGTGAGCTCTTCCCGCACCTGCATCCTGGCCCCAGCACCTCTCATCTCCTTTCCACCTGCCCTGCCTAGCTAGACCCCGGCCGAGTCCTCTGGCTTGCTCCAGCCAGCCCCCGGCAGTCCACAGGCTACTCCAGAGCTTGGCTTGACACAAGAGGCCCTCTCATTTCCTTTATTTTTTTTTTAAAACTCCAAATAAGCATTATGTGCTCTGATGTGATTTCCCCCAAGTTCTCACCACATGCGCCTACTTAAGGTGATTTTTACATAAATACATCCATTTTGATCTTTGCCACATTTGCGCTGCTGTTTTCCCATAACAAACGCTTTGGCAGTATCATTCCTCTGCCAGTAAGAATTCCAAAGGGAGTAAGTATGCTGTCTTTGCACTGAAATGCGTGGTCAGACGGAGCTATGAAAGTTAAGGAAATAAGGCTGGTTTCCTATGCATTTTTAAGCATGTATTTTCTAGAACTCTCTGATCTTTCCACCTGCACAGAGGTTCTCATGGCTAGCAGGGAAACGTACATTTTCCTTTAAACAAGGTCCTGGGTCAGACTGCAACCCTGTGGATAATTCCCCAGGGATCCTACCTGACCAGGCAACTGCTGTAGTCATTTTAAGGGGTGGGGAAAACTGCCAGCAACAAACACAAGCAACCTCGAGTCAGCAGAGGCACCAGGGCTAAGTGGTCTCTGTCTATAAAACTTACTCAGGACTCTCCAACGCCACAGGGTTAGCTGCTGGCCATACCCTTCAGCTTGCTCAGGTAGGTACAGAAGGGAGAAGTTAGAGCATTGAGCCAGTGTACTTTGAATACCAGGGTGACATTTGAGTCCCCCTACTCCATCATAAAATCGTTTCGGTTGGAAAAGACCGTTAAGATCATCACGTCCAACCGTTAACCTAACACTGCTAAGTCCACCACTTAAACCATGTCCCTAAGCACCTCATCCACACGTCTTTGAAATATCTCCAGGGATAGTGACTCAACCACCTCCCTGGGCAGCCCATTCCCATGTGTGACAACCCTTTCAGTGAAGAAGTTTTTCCTAATATCCAATCTGAACCTCCCCTGATGCAACTTGAGGCCATTTCTTCTTGTCCTTAGCACTTGTCACTTGGGAGAAGAGACCAGCACCCACCCCTCTACAGCCCCCTTTCAGGTAGTTGTAGAGAGCGATAAGGTCTCCCCTCAGCCTCCTCTTCTCCAGGCTAAACAACCCCAGCTTCCTCAGCTGCTCCTCCTAAGAGTTGTGCCCTAGACCTCAAGGCACAGCCTCACCAGTGCCAAGTACAAAGGTACCATCACTTCCCTAGGCCTGCTGGCCACACTGTTTCTGATACAAGCCAGGATGCCATGCATCGCATGGGGCTGTTGCAACCTTGGCACAGCAGCTTTGATGATCAGGCTGACCGCAATAAGCAACAGGCAGGCCAGGATTATATTGTAGCCTCATGGGTGAGGTGGTGAGCTATCTAGGGATCTCGGCTCCAGGGGACCTGACACTTCAGTTTCCAATACTCCCTCAAGAAGAACCCCTGAGCAAGGCAAAGCAGGACCCCATAGCCGATTCATGAATTATCTTCTCTAGAGAGTCTTAGCACTCTCATGAGCTAAAGAGCTGACGTCTAGTGGAACTGGAAGCTCACATCCAGGCCCTGGGTGTCTGCTACCAGCTTGGAGTTACTGCGCCAACATGAACTTCTTAATCAGTGTAAGTTCACTCTGCTGAGTCAGGTGTGTTCCAGTGTATTATTTTGTCTGACAGAGGAAGATTTGTCCCAGCAGGTTTATGCCAGATGGGCTATCATCTCTGCTCCTGCAGCTGACACAGCCAGCACAAACAGCTCTGCATGTGCCAGCAAAGGGGACAAAACCTGTTTGTGCACTGGTATAGGTAACACCTTCATTGCCAGGTGATCCACCAACATGTGGATCCAGTACTAATCAATGCAAAACAGCAGTCTGCTACAGCTATACTCTAAAAAGGTACTAGAAATTTTGTTGGAAGGGAACAGTCTCAAGGCAGGGGACAGCTTTATAGCAGACAATAATGCAGATGCCAGCAGCAACACACAATGCCAGGTCTGGCACAGCAGCCTTCTCTCTCCAGTTTTTTTTTTTCCCCTAGGATTTTCATGGCATTATTTTGTGCCCAGTGAGCTCCGTAAGAGGTGCCTATGCCTGCAGCCATCGACAAGGCCTTTGGCCAGGCAGGCAGGCTGCCTGGAAAGCTCCAGGCCTGTGCCCTGGGGGAGGCATGGGCAGAGCCCAGAGCTCTGGGGCAGCCTGGGACCAGCCTCCTGCCCGGTGCTCGGAGCCCCTTATGGCTCCAGTGCTGCTTAGGAAGGGGAAGGGGCAGCACAGGCAGTGCAGCCCCAACGCCCAGCAGAGAGCACCCGGGAAGGCAGGCAGCTCAGCCCCCACATGCCGACTCAAGCCTCCAGGGTCAAACCACTTCAGAAAAGTTACATGAGTGTTTATCCCAGAGTAAGCACACTGGTAATTGACCTAAATAAAGCCAAAGCAAGCTACTAACACAGGCTTAACCACCCAAAGTGCATCTCAGTGCTGCAAAGCGCCTCCCCCCCCCCCCCAGATTAGACTCTGCATCGCCCAGGACCATTTATATCGCCTGACAAATCTGGTCTGGAGAGCAGGCCACCAGCATAGCCCACAAACTCAGAGCAGCTGACCCCTAATCTTCCCAAGCAAGGGGGAGATTTATCATCATGGTCTGTTGCTATGTTAAATTGCAGGGCAGACCAGCATGCCTTCAGCAATGCCCTAGCCTCCCCCAAGGCCCCTGAAGACCTCCAAAAGGAGACAGGACCCTGCAAAGAGGTCTCAAAGCCATTCTTGAACAGTGATCCTCTACCACATTTTTAAAGCACCCACATTTTGGCAGGCATCAAGCCATCCATTTTTCAACAGCAGGCACCGCATCCCCCAGGCTAAGCTAAGCCTGAAGCACCACCCCTTTGTACCCCTTCCATGAGCTACCCGACTTTCCTGCTCAGGCACAGCTCCCACTGGCATTACAACACTTACAGGACCACCCAGCCTCACTGGCCCTCCCTCAGCATTGTAGTTGTTAACTCAGAGCTAGAAAAAATTTGACAAATATCCTACTCTCCCCAGGTAACCACTTAACTAAAATGTAAGCCCCTTCATGAAGTCCACAACCCCCAAAAAATATTTTAGGAACTCTTGTTTCCAAAAACACTTAGACCCAACCTCCAGCCAAATACCTGTATCAGCCCATTTTTCTCTGAAGCTTTAATCCTGAACACATTGAGGACCCTTCCAGCACCTCTCAGCTCCCTCACACCAGACCACAGCACAAGCAGAAACCTTCACCTACTCTTGGGAAGCTACTTATAGGGAGCCCAGCTGCATTCCTGGGGTGCCAGAGGCAGAAGCCCTCATTGGCAGCATCTGAGGCACAATTAATAGCACACAGGTGCAGCCCAGCCTGATTTCTTGAGCAGATCCATTAATCCTTGCATTTATATAATTCTGGAGTTGAATTCTGAACAAAACATTTTAGGCCCTTTAACATGCAAAAATAATGTCACTGTAGAGTATATGACCAGGAAATTATTGCTATTTTACAGTGGTCTCCTCGGTTTCTTTTAAAAAACAACTTATCAAGAAGCCCCCCTTCTCCACCCTTCCTGTGCAATGGCAGGAAAAAAATGTGGGCAAAAAGATTTATGCTATCTCCTCCTAGCTCTGCTTCTCAAGCCTGCATCCTTCCTCTCCCTGCAACTGGATTTGTACTTTTCTTTGCCTTGAAATTCCTGGATACAAAGCACTGGCCAGTCTGAGTATCACAATATTCTCCTAGCTTGCTAAACTGAGCCCTCTGAGACATTCAAAGTCCTGAAACAAGATTATAAATCATGAGATTATAAAGCTTATAAAACAAGCTTATAAACATGAGATTATTAAAAAACAAAAAGAAATTGCTGCTTAAGTTCATATGCTGGCTTAGAAACCTTTTGAGCAAGTAAGTTTCTCAGCTTGTTATTGCAAGGATAAAGTCAATCATTTGACTTTATTTACTATGGTTATTTACATACTTCATTTACTATGTTTATATACATATAAACTGTGTTTATTTACATAGTTCTTTATTATGTGAGCAGTGGAGGGTGTTTGTGATGAGTCAGTCCTAACATGATGTGTCATTTTACTCTTTACACAGGGTAGATTTTTTTTTAGGTTGTGATTTTTTTTTTAATGTTGTGAATTCCTGTTTTGAAGAGATTCACATTTCAGTCAAAAAGTGTGTTGGGCAAGATACTCCAAAAAAGCAATGTTTAGGATCATGACCACAATCTAGGCTAGGGCTAGGAATAGTAAAGAAAATATATTTCTCAAAATAGATGTTATTGGAATTTATGCAGCTGTTACACGGGGGAAATATGCGTGTTTCTGAGCATCTTATTCAGTAAGATTCCTTTTCTTTCTTGCTATTTCTTAACTTGAAGGAAGTACTTATAGGTATTTCTGAGGCCACACATTAGTGTGAAACTCAGAAACCCCCCAAAGAACAAGTTATTTGCAACCAAAGGAAAAATGGAAAGTTCTGTCGGTTAAAATCAGAGGCAGGGACAGAGAGATGGGCAAAATGAGAAAGATAGGGAAAGAATTAGATGAAAAACACGTACTGTCAGAGGAAAACAGTGCTACTATAATCATGCATGCACACAGACACAGGGGAAGGTTCCACTTACATACAAACACACACTTAACAAAAAGGGTATTTATTAAGCATCACAATGTAATCTGCTGTTTACTACAAGAATAGTAAATAAATGCTAGGAACTAAACCACAGCCTATTTTAATGCAATTCCTGTCTGCGCTGGCAGGCCAGGGCTACACTTCTGAAAATATATTAGAAATAAATCACAAAAAGCTGTATTCAACCGAAGCAAACTTTGTAAATATGAATTAATCAAGCGTGAAGGGCCAACAAAAACTGCCCTGAAGTCTCCATGTGTCCTCCTCATGCAAAGCAATGACTGGATAGAGCTAGCTTCTTCCTCCATTCTCCTTAACACTACATTCAGTGCTTTTGCTGTTGAGATACGGGAGGGAATTTACGCTGACACCAGCTGAGTCAGAAACAGCTTTAACGGGGGAGGAGAAGAAAACCGCTCCCTGGCCTGCACGGGTGAGAGTGAGCACAGCCCCTTGCACCTTGCTGCGTGTAATTGATGGCTTTCCCTGGCAGAGGTGGTCTGTGTTATTGGGGTGAGGGGGTGGGTCAGTGAGCATGGTCGGTTATCTCTTCCCAGTGTAGTCTTTTAGGGAGCCCAGGGTGCTATGGCTCTCCATGATAAAGCTGCATGATACAGGGAAGTTGGCCTGTATGAGGGATGGGGGGGAAGCAGCGTGATGTTAACACCCGTGGCTTGCAGCCCCTGTGTTAGCTCTGGTGACTGGTGGGCAGACCGGTTATTCTGCTAGGAAGCGCCCGAGGGCAGCATTGCCTTTTGCTGGAGTATGCTTGTGAGAACCAGCGTAGTGCTGCAGTCTTCCCTAAGGATCGTGAGGCTTGTTGGGGTGGAGCAGGTTGGATCCTAAGGTCCTGCCGTGGTCTGTTCTTACATGTGAAAAGAAATGCACTGTAGAAGCCGAAAGTCCTATGATTTGTTTATGGACTGCAGTCCATTGGTAGGGTGGGGTTTGATTTTTTTTTTAATGATCCTTGGGTTTTCAGGGTTTAGCCTTGTCTTCCCTGGTAGGGTAGATAGGAGGGATGAAAGTGAGCTTTATGGACTCACCTTGTCATGAGTCCTACAGCTCTATTTTGTGTCTATGCTAGTAGGTCTAAGTTACTGCGGCAGGCTTTTAGCAGAGAAGCACAGATTTCAGTGGGGAGGACTGCTCCGAGCTGTACAGGAAGGGGGAGTGGGAAGAAGTTAAAAAATGCTGATCTCTTAGAAGCTTACTAGATGAAATGGTTAAAAGTAATAGCAGTACAACTTCTGAATGCTGGCAATGATGTGTATCATGTGTGTAATGAGTTCCAGGAAGCTGTATAGTTGTATCAAAGGGGCAAGGCAGACTTCAGTGGGGAGTGCTGGCAGGGAGAGAGTTGCAGCATTGCTGGAAAGCCAGACTGGTAGTAGTGTCTCTGAACAGTGTTAAAGTCTGCCTTCTCTGTCCCAGGCTTTCCAGGGCCAGCAACACTGCTGGCATACCTGTGTTTGGTGGTGAGGGAGTGAGGGGCTTAGAAGGGGGAGCTCTCCTGGATTGGCTTTCCAGACCTAATGTGTTCTTCTTTTGCAGGTATGGACCAGGCTGAGGAAGGACCCTGAACCTGCCTTGATGGCTGTAGACCTCAGAGTTGCACTGTGCTGCCTGCCTGGCTGCAGCTCAAGCTACCTTGACCTATAAAATAATTTCCAGCCTCTTGCGAAACACAGTCAGTAACTGTTCTTTGATCACTTAAATATTTTCCTATCCCCCATCTAGCCAAACTCTCTGCCACCATTTACAACTCAGAAAAACTTCAGGCAGCAGAAAAAATTGTTTCCTTGTTTGCAAAAATAAAAAGAAAATAACACTACCCCACTCAAGGGGCATGGGGACCTTGTTTGCCCTGCTTCAGCTTGAAGTGAGGTTTTTATGGGCGGGTTATAAACCCCTGCACAGCAAGCTCTGTAATATTGACAGAGCTTTCAGCGTAGCTGCTTTAATACCTCTGCTCTGACAGCAGCAACACCATGCATCTCAGGGGATGAGATCAGAAGCAGGCAGACATTTTCAGCTATTGGCAGGCTTGTGTATACTTCACAGAAGCCTTTATCTTGCTAAGGAAGTGGAGACCTGTCAGTGTCTCTTGGTGGGGAGGGGGGAGGAATTCAACATGAGCAAGGCAAACCCGTTCCAGTCCTGCCAAAGCTACTGGTTTGCTTTGAGCCTCCGGTTGCCTGCAGCAAGGGCTGCTTCTCTGTGCTATGGAATAGTGATGGTGTCCTGCTTCAGAGGTAGCTGCATAATTTTCTACCCACAGCAGAGCTTGGGATCCTTCTGTGAGTGCCATTAATGGAAGGTAGGCCAGAGCTTAACAAAGTGTTGGCCACCCGATTTCCCATGCAGTTTAATGGGATGCCATGGCCTACCTTCACCTAAGCGATGCTCGAGTGTGGAAATATAGTAGCTTTCAAGGTCACTCAGCAATACTGGCCAGTGGTTCAAGGGCCAAATCCTACAGAGTCTGCAATGTTAGCTCAGCTCTGGGTAGGGGTAAAAGCCCAAGCAAACTCTTTTGTGGGGTGGGGGAAACAGGACCTCGCTTCCCCCTCGAGAGGCTCTGGAGAATCGTTTTGGGAAGGTGAGGGCTGCAGTATGCCATCCTCAAGTTCTGTATTTTTCCGTGAGGGAGACTAAAGCGGAACTATGTTGGGAACAAGCAGAATCCTGTCTGAAAGGTAGCTTGGACTCTGGAGGTCCCATCAAAATCTGTTTTGTACTGTACGTGTACTATGGCATTGCCTTTCTCAGCCCCTCTAGTTTCCAGCAGTTTTGGAGTACTATTACTCCAGTTGTAGCGGTAGGGAAGTAGAGTCCCTGACAGACCATGCTCAAGTAAGGTCACGCTGTCTTCTGCAGACTTGGGGTTGCCTAGAGTTTGCTAGATAGGCGCAGGGAGGAGATACGCAGAGCCAGCATGGTGCCGGTTTGCCCCAGCTGAACTTGGTCTTGGTGGTGAATCCTGCTGGAGGATGGGGGTCTGGTAACTGGCTCAATATGGAGAGCGGGAACCTTTTCTCTGTGGCTGGCAACTCAGATCCCTGCTTGCTGGAAATTGAGGAATTTACTCTACTTGAACTCCCTAGCTCCTGGCAGCCTGCTGGTAGATGTTCTCCAAGGAGATACTTGAGGCAGAAACTTGGTACCGTATATAAGGGAGAAGCAGCCAGCAGGGTGTGATGGGGTGGACCTTGTTCTAGAGCCGTCACCGGGCCAGCGTCCAGCCACCAGTGTCACAGCGCTGAGGACCTGCAAACACCCCTCTGTGTTTCCCGTGCCCTCTGTCTGGCACGTTTTCTTCCGCAGCCTTTGGTTCTTCCTTATCGTAAATCCTGTAGGATTTAACTTCTAGCTACTGATCCTTTTGACAGTAATGGACCATTAACTAACTAGACATAAAATTGAAAGTGTAAATCCCTCTCCCTTGGGGAATCAGAAAGCAGGTTTAGGATGCAGGCCATGAAATGCAGGAGTTCATTGTAATCACAAAAGAGGCCTGATTGACTCTGCCTGCCCAGCATCCCCAGGTCTGTGCTAGCTGATGAACAAGAAAGCAGAAGCTGAGGCTGGTACTGCAGAACCATTTGCATCTGCCAGGGGAAAGCCTTTAGTCTCAGCGTTTGAGCTTGTTTATCCCATTGCCAGGGTCTGCCCTGTAAGACAGTGAGGGGAGTCTCGGTTGCTAAGGAATGAATTATTTCTGGAGTCTGATGCTGTCTCTGATTGCAAGCTTGGTGTTTTTTCCTTTTTTGGGACAGGGTGAGAAGGGAAGACCAGGAGCTTTGCTCGCGTCAGAGGTGAGGGGGGAAGAAGCACAAGGTGCCTCTGCCCCAGGGGAATGGCCCACACTGCTCCCACCAGGGAGAAGGATGAGATGATGCAGCAGCAGCTCTGCAGGTTGGTGTGCGCCAAGTCTAGTTCCCAATACTTTCCCTGAAATCTCCAATAATGTGGCAGGACTCCGCTATGTACCTGTGGGAGTGAGTTTGCTGCTGACTCTGTTCTCTGACCTTGAGATCAGTGCCCACTGATTAAAAAATTAATTACCTTCCTCTTGAAGGAATGACTGTACTTTCAAGGTCTCCCAGGCCCTTAATCAAGCATCTCCCTTTGAAAGAAGTTTTGATTGAATTGCAGTAAGCTGTCACTAGAGCCAGGATGGCCAGGTTAGAGGGGGATGAGTTCAGAGACCTAACTGAGTTCTGCTTGTGGTGAATGGAGTGGTTCCAAACTTCTCAGAGAGAAGAGGGGGAAATGGGTTCAAAAGCAGTTTAGTTATGCAGAAACTAAGTATCTTGGGCAGTCTGAGTACCGGCCAGAAATTATACAGGTTGCAGTAGAAAAACTAGCTGCATGTATGGAGGCTATCCAACATGGGAACAGTGTAGGAGAAGGAGAGGACCTGGCCTAGATTCTCACTGGGCTGGAGATGCAGTTTTTACAGATTTGAGTGCTCAGTAGTAAGTAGCTTGAGGCTTTATCTTCTCTGTGCCATGTTCTTTCTTCATGCTCTGCTTTGCAACCCCAGAGTTAGAGGATAATTTGCTCCTCAAACACAGGGTTCTCCAGTAATCACTTGATCATAGCAGCTGGGCTTTGGGAGGAGCAATGCTGGCAGGGGACTGGCAAGGCCATGTCACCTGCCCTCCCACCGCCTCTGAGGTTCCTCTGAGCCTGCAATGGGAGGGACTCCAGGCATGGTGCTGATAGTAGGAAGGGCTGGGTGCGGTCTGTATCGCCTGGCCAGTGGCCCCAGCACACCTCAGCCAGCCTCACCACGTGTGTATGCTCTGGCATTTCCCTCCTTTCCTTGCAGCCCATGGCCACGCTCCTGCAGCCGAGCTGCGTGCTGGTGCCTGTGCTATTCATCATGCCAACAGCACAAGAGCAACTGGAAAAAGTGTCTGGAATTTATCACCTGTGGCAGGAGCTTTTGTCTGTAATAAAAAACACTTTCCCCCTCCTCTCTTCTAGTACTTTCCCCCTTCCCTTCTCTCATTATTATTAAGAAGCTTAATGCCATACGTCTTGCTGTTTCATAAATAACCCCTATAATCAAGCAGCACTGGGTAAATGGGCAGTCCAGCTTGTGCAATTTGTTTGGCAAAATGAATCCAGAACAATATGAGTCTGTGGAGGAAAGACAAATAGAGCAGCTTGGATTAATGTGTTAACCAAGAGAAAAACGGCTTGGCAGTGTGGTTGACGCTGTATTTATCCACACAAATGGAGGTCAGGGCTAATTTATTAAAAATAGAGTACAGAGCTTGCCAGAGCGGTCAGTGTCTCCAGGGAGGGACAGCAAGAAACACGGACCTGCCAGGGTCACGGAGAGGAGCTGATCTCAGGCTTGTCTGGGGGGGTTAGGCCTTTCTGCGCTGTGGGGAGGCAGGCAGTGTTGAGAGGCTAAAGGGACCCCACCCTCAGCTGATGGACACACGGGCTGCAGCAGTAGGGCTAGTGTTTGTATTCCTTGTGTGTATTGGCAATGCAAGTAGCCCTGGCCTGGTCTAGGTGCTGGGCATACCTGCAGACATTGCTGCAAGGAGCGGACAGTCTAGTAAAAATCACCAGCAGGTTCTTGTTGACTCTTTGATCTTGTGGGCTTTTTTCATGCCTTTCTTCTGAATCTCTGAAAGTGTTCAGCAGACTTTCATTCAGCATCAGTCCTTCCCTGGCCTATTTGGTGCATTTTAATTGTTTGCGGGGAAACCAGGAGTCCTGACTCCCTATTTTGGGACTGAGCAGGTCAGAGCTGGCTACTGGCAAAAACGTTCCAGCCAGAAAACCCCTGGTTCCAGCTGGGAGACCCCAGCCAACCACGGCTCCTTTGCCATTTGCTGGCAAACGGGTTGTGCCGGGCCAGGGGACGACGTTGCCTGGCTGGGGGACAGGCAGGAGGGGAGCCAAATTCAAGCGCCTGTGCGCTGGGAAAACCTCTGAGCTGTATGGAAGCTCAAGGGGACCCTCAGTCTCTGCAGTTGCCACACTGCTGAGCTCCAGGCTGGGCCTGGTGAGCTCTATTTGGTTGTTTTCTGCTAGACCAAAATGCTAGGGCCAGAAAGGGTGTGCTGGTGAGCAGACCAGGCTGAGCAAAGACCTCCAGCCCTGCAGGATGCTCAGAGTGCTACAGGAGGAGGGAATGGGGGAGGCGCAGCCCTTGAGCACCCTTGGAGGCAGCAGGGATATGCAGAAGTGAAACAACAAAGTCGGTACCGAGCCCGCGATCGGGACGGTTTTCCGAGATGAATAACTCAGTAACAACTAGTTTGTTATTAAGCAGGCACTCTTTAATACAGCGCTGGGCAGCACTGGGGATTCGTCCACCACGAGTGCTCCAACGGGTTAGCAAAGCACCTCAGTTCATACACAGAAAAATCATACATATTCATCAGAATTCTAAAAAGGGCGGTCTTACGTGGATGAGTTCCCGGAATTCATTTGCATAGTCCAGGCATGCGCAGTAAAATTAGGGTTAGGGTCTTTTCAGCCGCGGCAGGTCTGACGGATGCCGAGTTGGCAGCTTCTGCCCTGGCCGGAGCTCCTGAGGAAGAGGGGCACCGTGCTCCTGGGGCACAAGTGGAGGGCAAGGCACCAGCTTCTCCTGTCTTGGGCGAGCAGGCCGGCGCAGCACAGGCAGAGAGCCAGGCACCTGCCCCGCAGCCTATGACGCAGCTCTGCGGGAGACAGCCAGGTGCCTCGTGAATGAGGCCCTGGGCAAGGCTTTCACTGGGAGCCGGGGACCCAGGCAGCAGCCGGCGCCGCAGCGGGACCTGGCACAAAGCATGGATGTGGCAACGGCAGCAAGAACACCTGCAGCACCTCGGGACAACGAGTCTCCCTTGGCTGGAGAGCCTGAGGGAGAGGCCAGCACAGCCCCTCTCGTCCCCACGGCATGCCAGGATGGAGAAAACATGGCTTCTCCCATGTCTGGAGACCATCAAGGAGAGGCCAGCACAGCCATTGTCTCCCTGGTAGCGCACAAGGATGAAGTGGCTTCTTCAATGCCTCAAAACCCTGCAGCAGACGCGGGCACACCCCACTTTGCCCCAGCAGCGGACAACGAAAGAGACCCAGTGGCTTCTCCCTTGGCTCGGGACCCTCGGCAACAGGTGAGCCAGGCACGTGTGGTCAGCAGCGGGCATCCCGGGGTGCCAGAGGCAGACGCAGTGCCCAGGCTGTGTGCGGCAGGGAGATGCCTGGTGCTCTCCGTGTCATCCCGCTGACATCCCTTCCCTCCCCTACCTGTGCTCTTGCTCTCCCCATGCAGGTGGCTTCAGAGCACAGAGTACGTCCCCTAGTCAAGCACTGCCATGGCAAGGGTAGGCCTGGCCCGGCTGTCCCAGTGAGCGTCACCCAGGCCAGGCCAGCAGCACTGCGCGCACAGGGGCTGGCCGTACCCTGGCCACCCCTCCCTGGGGAAAGCCCTCAGTGGCGAGTGGTAGGCAGGAGCTTCCCCATCGCCCGCCCAGCCCCTTGCCTACAGCTCTCCTTCCCCCACAGGCATGGCCGCCCTCCCGCACACCCCAGCTCGACAGTGATGGCCCTCCTTCTTCAGGAGGACGCTCAGGGCTCTGCACACAGCTTTCCACTGTACCTGCATCACGGGACAGCAAGAGGAACAGCGCCCCGCTGCCAGCACCATGTGGCTCTCCGAAGATGGCAGCTGGCCCTGAGCCTGCACAGCATCCAGAAGGAGCGGCAAGGGGAGGCACACGAGGGATGGGTGCATGGACAGCGCCCCAGGCATTCAGCTGCCCTGAGGACATTCTACTGCCAGCCTCTGCTCGGCTGTGGAAGCTTTCTGAGGCCAATAAAAGATGACAATTTTCCCCCAGTGCTCGTCAGTGCCTGTTCCATCTCAGGAGAAAGACAGGCAAGCAGAGCTGGAGAGCCCCTGTGCTCCCTCTTCTCCAGGCTGAGCAGAGCCTACGCCCTTGGCCTCTGCCCATGCCCCTGGTGCTCCAGCTCCCAACCAGCTGGCGCCTCCGCTGGCCTCGCTCCACCGTGGCTGTGTCTGCCGGGACCCGGGCAGCCCCAGCCCGCAGCCAGTGCCCAGCACAGCCTCCCCTGGGCCCAGCGGCGCAGAGGAACCCCTTCCCCACGGTGCCACCCACGCCCTTGCAGCACAGCCCGGGCTGCAGGCCTGTCCTTGCTGCCTGGGCACGCTGCCCACCCCTATGCGCCTTGGCCTCCGGGGCCTTTCCCACAGCCACTGCTGCTATCCAGCCACCCGGCCCTGGCACTCGGCAGAGGCGCCCCCCACCCTCGGGGCCACCAGCGCCTGGGACGTTCGTGGTCCAAAAGGGACGCCCTGCCCCGCTCACCTTTTCTCCCTCGCTGCAGCCTGGCCATGCTCCGTGACCACTCTGCCCCTCCCACGGCTCACACCAACCCCACCACGGCCACCGGAGCAGGGCAGCACCAGTAGCAGCCCCTTTACAGGGAGGGGCCATTACCACCAGCCTCACTGGCTCCACCTGGGGCTCCTCCAGCCCCAGCCCCCCCCCCCCCCAGCTGGAAGGAGCCCAGCAGGAACAGGGGGCCATCGCCCCACCCTCACAGTGTGTCACCTCCTCCCCCGGGCTCTGTCACAGCCCCTCACCCAGTGCAAAGAGAGCACAAAGGCAGCCGGGAGTGCAAAGGAGATGGCGAGTGTTTATTCTATCATACACATACCCAGTCCCGGGAGCCAGTCTGCTTCGGGACTCTGGGTCCCCATCACTCCCCCTGCCCTGGGACACCTCGGCAGTCGTTTCGGGAGCCACACTCATCACCCAGCAGGGAACAGACTGTCAGTCGGTCTACCGGCTCCTGGGCAGAGGTGAAGGCCGCCGAAGAGGAGGAGCGGGGTGCGGGACGCTAGAAGCCGGGGGAGGGTGGCGTGAGAAAAGCGGCAGCCGGCTGGGCAGCGGAGGTGTAGCGAGAAAGCGTGAGGCAGGACTGGGCCAGCGACAGAAAGACAGGGAGCCCAACAGGGATGGAGAAAGAAGCGGCAGGCAGACAGGAAGAGAGGCAGCAGAAAGAGGGAGAGGGAGCGGGACAGGGACTGACAAAGAAGGACGGGGAGCAGGACAGAGATGCAGAAAAAAACCCAGGATGGGCAGCATAACAGAGAGGGAGGAAAAAAGAGAGACAGAGAGAGAGAGAAAAAGAGAAAGACAAAAAAGCAACAAAGAACAGGGCAGGGAGGGAGGAATGAAACAACAGGGACAGGGAGCCGGGACAACAAATGATGGGGGGTGGGTTGGATAGGGACACAGCACAAACCAAACTACATAGCTACACACGGTCTGTAGGGCTGTTTCACACATTTTCTCTATCACAGCTTCTGCGCAGCATCTTTTAGCCTTTCTTAAATACGTCATCCCAGAGGCACTACCAGCATTGCTGATGGGCTCAGCTTTGACCAGCAGCAGATCCATCTCCGAGCTGGAACTGGCTGCATCCAACACGGGGGCAACTCCTGGTGCCTTCTCACAGAACCCAGCCCTGCAGCCCCTACCCGCCCCAGCTACCAAGACAATACAACAGCCAGCTGCTACAGGGCAAAAAGGGGGGATTGAAGAATAGGGAAAGGGAGCCACAGAGAGAGACAGAGGCAGGGCGGAAGAAAAAGAAAATAGCAATGGGCTACAGGCCAGAGAGGAGGAAGGGACCGGGAAGCAGACTGAGAGAGATGGAGAAGAGCAAAGAATAGCGATGGGCCACAGGGCAGAGAGGGAGGAGTTAAAAAAAGGGGACAGTGAGGTGGACAGAGAAAGACTGAGAAATACCAAAAAACCTCGATGAGCTAAAAGGGCAGAGACAGAGGAAATAAAGAACAAGGACAGGGAGCCAGACAGAGAGAGAACGGTAAAGGGAAAAAACAGGCTATAGGACAAAGAGGGAAGAAATTAAAACACAGGGACAGGGACCTGTAATGAGAAAATCTAAGACAGAAAAAGTATATCTAGAATACAGGGCAGGGAGAGAGGAATTTAAAAACAGGGACATGGTGCCAAACAGAGAGAGGTGTGTGGGGGGGTGGGAATTGTGAAGGGCTAAAAGGCAGGCAGGGAGGAATTAAAAAAAATTGGGACAGGAAGACAGACAGATAGACGGAGAAAGACAAAAATAGTGATGGGCTGCAGGACCGAGACAGAGGATGAAAAAAAGAGTGACGGGGAACAGGGCAGAAGTGCAGAGAGAAGGAGAAGATGGAGAGGTAGAATGACAGGGAGAGAGGGAGAGGTACAGGGAAGCGGAAAAAATTACAGCAGTAAGAGAAAGAGAAAGGGGGGAGGGGCAAGGAGGGACTGGGATGCAGAAGAGGGGCGACAGGGCCCCAGGACTCACCGCAGCTCCTGCTATGGGAGCTGCTGGGAGAATTTGACAGTTCAGATGCGCCTTTCTCTGTCTCTCTCTCCCCCTCCCTTCTTCCTCTGTGGCTCTGGTCGCTCGACTGTTGTCCACCTAAAAGAACAGATTGGCATCTTACAGCCCTTACAACAAGACGCTTCCCAGATACATAGCCTCACATGCGCACACACTCCCTAACAGTCCCATGCTTTTGGTTACGCGTAGAGACCCTGCCGTGCATGCTGGTGATCGGCTCTGCTGAGGACCATGCTAAGAGGGATCCTTCCTCACCCGGAGAGGCAGGCTGTCTCCTGTCTGCAGCTGGAAGCAACGGCCGGCTGGATCCCCTGGGTTTTATTCTTCAGCCACTTTACCTTTTTCTGGCCTCTCCAGCTTTAGCCGCGGCAGCTCCTACCCACAGTCAGTAAGCCCTCCAGCTGTTCCTTTCACCCAAGCTGCTAGGAGGATGAGGGCAACGGCAAGCCACACAAACCTGAGCCAGATGCGTGAACAACATCCCCGGAGACGAACCGACAACGACTCCTCAGTGCTGCCTCTGGGAGAAGGAAAAAACAAGCAATTGTTATCCCTAGCAATTACGGTAGCTCTCCTCAGGCAGGAAGCCCTCCTGCTGCAGGTGCTCCTGGAGCCGCTGCTCTTTCCCCAAACTCATGCTAATGGCACCTGCATTTATGGAGAATAAAGTGTATTCAAGGGCCAGCTCTCTGCTGTGAGGACAGGGCTCAGGGGCAGTCTGTGGCTGCGGGACAGGCTTCAGGGTAGGTGCTGGAGCTGGGGGCAGCTGCAGAGGGTGAGCAGAGCTGGAGGAGTTTTTTTCAGTTGGGGAGGCACCCAGCACCTTTTCCAGGGGGTGGGAAGGCCTCCAGGTACCTGGAGGGGTGGGGGCAGCCATCTCCTGCCCCTCTTCCTGCTTCCTCTCCACCAGCTCTCCAAAAACGCTTGGAAGCTGCCTCGATGGGGCCTGATTCCAACTGACTGTCAACCTGTTGCACTGGTCGGTTGGAAACATCCTTGCAGCTTGCCGGCACTCTCAGGAAGGCATGTCCCAGCAGCACCATCCCCTTGCCACCAGGAAGCTCATCAGGAAGGCATGTCCCAGGTTGCCACCATCGTGACAGGGCTTGGGGGCGGCCTGGGGCTACGGGACAGGCTTCAGGGGAGGTGCCGGCGCTGGGGGCAGCTGCACGGGGGGCAGCTGCGGGGCCGGGGGAGGCTCGGGGGGAGGTCTGGTGAGTTGGGGGGGCAGCCGGGGGCTGCGCCTGGGCGGGTGTCCGCCTCCTTCCCCTCTGCCCTTCCACCAGCCCTCGCCTGGCTCCCGGGGGCTGCCCGGACCCGGCCCGCCTCCAGCGGAGCGGGAGCCTGCCGCAGCGGGCGGTTCGCAGCCTCCCGCCCCGCCACCCCCGGGCGGGCAGGAGACACCCCCGAAGGCGCCCAAGGCCTCGCGCCTCACCGGCGGCCTCGGCCCTCGCTTACCGTCGGGAGGCGGCGGCAGCAGCACTGCCGCACGCCTGCCTGGCACCGGCGCCGCGCCCAGCACCCGCCGACAGCGCGCACGTCGGGCGGCAGCGGCGTTTCCTCACCGGGCGGCAGCAACGAGCGCGGCGGCAGCACCTCGCAGGCACCGCAGCCGCGCACCCGCGGCGCTCCGCCTGCAGTACCGACGTGTGTTCGCCAGACGGCAGCAGTGAGCACGGGCGAGCGCCCCGCCGCGCATGCGCAATGCCCAAGCTGCCGTACCGCATTTTGGTTACCAGGCGGTAGCTGTGCGTGCGTGTCACTGCGCATGCGTAGCGTTCGACGTGCAGTACCATCTTTTGGTCGCCTGCTCGAGCTGCAAGAACAGTGGCGCGCGCCACCGCGCATGCGTTCCACAGGCGCGGCCACAGCGCTTGTTGGGAAGCGGCTGCAGCTGTACGCGCGCAGGAAACCACACGAAAACGGCAAAAACCCGGTACCTCGTGCCGTGCCATGGCGGCCGCAAGGAGTACGCTGTGCCGCATGTGCCGGAGAGCAATGTAGCTGCTCGGCAGCTGAGTTCACAAAAGGTCCACCTCCCGGCACGCACGGGCAAACACAGCGCGGCCGCCCCGAAGGTGAGTCCGGGTCCCGGCCCGCTCGGGGGACCAGCGTGGCCCGCTGGAAGCCCTGCGCCGCAGGACTACAACAGCCGGCATGTTGCGAGAGGAAGCCCGCCCTGCTTTCTGACCCTGTGGGGACACCGTTCCCCCTTCCTCCGCCGATGCACCCGGAAGCCCCGCCGAGCCCCCGGT
The DNA here is from genome assembly GCF_030936135.1 of Gavia stellata. NCBI lineage: Eukaryota > Metazoa > Chordata > Aves > Gaviiformes > Gaviidae > Gavia > Gavia stellata. The sequence goes on from NC_082611.1 coordinate 156,745, forward strand.
GGAGCCCTGCCCCCGGGGCACAGGGGCAGTCTTCCCTGGAGCCGCGCTGGGGTGGTCGGCCAGTCGCTTGGTCGGCTCCTGGAGCGGTGGGCTGCAGGCTGGGGCACAGAAAGGCGAAGGAGGGCCCTGGGGCAAATCGAACCGAAAAAAGCTGATGGTGGGGAACACCAAAACGCAGCCAGAAAACTGTGGGAGGGGAGAAAGCTAAGCAGAGAACTTTGTTGCCCACTGCAGGACAAACACGGGGCCTTGAAGCTCACCAGAAGGCACATGGAGGGCTCGAGGGGCAGCCCAAAATGAGAACTGAGGGTTCTGGGGCACACTGAAACAGAAATGGGCCACAGGGTGCCTCAGAATGTCCCCAAAATCTGAGGACATCAGAAAGCAAAACAGGGGACCCCATGGTGTACATAGATGAAAAAGGTGATTCCTGCAGGGCAAGTGCAAGGCCCTGGGGTGGGAAGTGGAAGACCGTAAGGCATGTGTCTCTACAGCTTTATCACCACTCTACTTGGGACTAAGTCACCATGTAAGACTCCGTGGGTGCATGTCTTCCCCTTCCACCTTGTTGGGATTTCTCCCACCGCTCTATCCTCACCTTCATTATTGAATTTCTCATGCAAGGACAGCATGTAAGCTGAGACTTTTTAGTAACCGACTTGAATTTACTTGCCTTGCCAGATGTGCAGTAGCTGCTGGGGGAAAAAAAAAAAGTCTGAAAAAGTCGTGGGCATTACCAGGAGGGATATGGATGATGGTACAAGAAGCTCCAGAAAACCTTGGTGAATCGACATCCTCAGTACTGTATGCTGCCACATTCTCTGCATTTTATGAAGGACAAAGTTTTGAGTTAGAAAGGTACAAAGCTACCATCTTGTATAAGGTGAGCCTAAATAGGCTGCAGTTTCTAATATCCCTAACACTGGAGGATATGAGAGGCATGGACTGCAGAAAGAGGCGAGACTTATGTGCTCCTCCTAAACAGCATCTCCTGTTGCCGCTGTTAGGGACAGAAAGAATACTGGTATAGACTTATGACAGTAGCTCCAGCCCAGTAGGATGTTTCGTATGTTCTTAGGACATGTAGTACAGAGAAGAATGGAATGGAAAAGTGATTATGATTTAATTACTTTGACAGCCTCTGTCTTGTGGACCGTTCTGCTGAATCACTTTTTTTGTATCGCAGTTAGACCTCTTTCTCCCCTGAAACAGTAAATGCCGATCCCAGTGGTTGAAACCCTGAAATGATTAGGAATGCCATAATTAGATTGCAGAGGAAAACATATCTGTAAATTTTTGAGTCTTTAAACACAGTATAGCTCAGAAATAAAGATCAAAATTTTATTTCCATGTTGGTAATAAAAATAATTCCATGACTTCTGTAAACCATTGCATAAATGCTATAGTGTAGAAAAGTTTTAACAAGTGTTAACAATTTTAAACAGTTCACTACAAGTAAATGAGTATGCATTATAAATAATGTTTTGTATTAACAAGTTTCATTCACAAAATCATTTCTGTCTGTATACTCAAAACATTAACAGCTTACATAAATTAATATGAGTAAAAATTCCATATTTATTTAGGGTCTGATGATGACCACAGTTACACAAGCATAGTGTGACAGTAATAGTATTACTACCTATATTTAATACTAGGATACTCTGAATGGCAATATAGAACAAAACAAGTATGTCTTTCATAATCTGCTATTTAAAGAAGACTAATAATAAGCCTATAACATGCAGCTTGGGATCTATCTGTAATTAGCATACTTCCGGTTAAATTACAGCTCCTAACTGTAAAGACCCTGAGAAATCACAATTTTAATCTATTATTCCCCAGGCTAAAATAATTGTGACAACATAATGGCATTCGCATTAAAAATTATATTCTTACATAAATTAACACAGAACTTGTCAAATACCAAAATGAATCTTGAAAATCTATTTATGTATTTTGTGAATTCAGCAAATTACCGTAGTCTCTCTAAAATATAATTTTAATGTATCCAGTGTATTTCTAGATAGTGTATATAGTACAAGGATGAATGCTTAAAAAGGTCAGGTTTCACTTCTGACTATTTCCAAATAGTTGTCCCTAGTCAACAGCATATATTTTATTATCCTCCATTTTAAAATACTGGTGTAAAAGTACGTATTTATTTGGTTTTGCAGTTGACTTGCTTTAATAAGATACAGAAAACTTTGCTTGTAATTCCTCACAAAAAGAATTTTGTGAAGAACAACTATATTATTTTCATGTGACGTCTGTGTATGATGATGTATTGTTCAAGTGATTACCTAAGGATTCGTCTATAATTCTAGCAAGCTGCCCAGTCTGAGAATTTCACGCATAGGTACCTTTCTTTGGTATGTGTTTTTTCCTTCTCCACAAAATGGTTTGTTGATAGTTTTGAAATGTGTCTGTAAGTCAGCACCAAAGAAACTTACAGGGAGCACCTGCAAAATTTTCAGTACTGATATTACTTTAGGACACACATTATTTTCAAGATTCATCATTATAAAAAACCCAAACATACAACTTTAAAAAGCAACAGACTAAACATATGAGTTCATTTCCTCTAAAAATGCAGCACATATAAACTATGAATGTCTATGTGATGATTCACACTGCAAGTGATGTTTACATTCTTTTTTTGTTGGTGTTGCGAGATTAGGAAAATCACCTGTTACTACCAAAAAAAAAAAAGGAGGACCAAAAAATAGCCTTAGGACACAGGCAAATGCACTAAAATTCACATGAAGAACTATAAACTTTGACAAGACAGCACAAAACCACACTTCTGTATCTTGTGGGTAACAAATGTCACACAGCTGCATATGGGCAGCACAATGTGGCCTAAGCTGGTTTCTTCTAAAATACCAAAGCAAAAATTTGCACTAAGATTTTTCTAAACGTTTTTGTGAGCACAGTGGTTGCAGAATACTGTTCCACAACAGATAAATACAGTAAACCGGTGTCCAAAATAACTGCTTGTTTGAAAAATACGTAACATAATTTCAAACTATAATTACATGTTATTAAAAAAACCCACAAAACCCCGACGTAACTAAATTTGCTTTAGGTCCAAAATACTGTTAAGGGTCAAAAATCACTGTTTGTCATAGACCGCACAGGTGCAAAAAATACATTAATACCTACAGCCAAACTTGGTGACCCAAGTTCCTTTTTTTAAAAGTTCAAAGCTGGCTATGCCTTTAAAAGGGGAATATCTTATTTTAGGGCAGAAAAGTGTGTTTGAAGATGCAAATACAGTCCAATTTTATACTTTTCTCAGTACAAATGTTTTAGAGAAACTGTGTTAAAGTCAACAAAATCACATTATTAAACCCAACTTTGGTCTTTAAAGTGATCTTCAAACAAAATTTTGAAACAGAAGCAAGTAGAAATGTATTTAATATTTTATCCTACTTCTCCCTTCCCAAAAGGTCTCCAATGTTCCTGCAGATTGACATGTCTTAGGAAAGCAGGGACAAATCTGTACATTTAGTTCTCACAGAAAATGCGTAATGATACTTTGCTAACACAAGCCTTTGTACAAGGAACGCTAAAACCCAAATGAGATAGTGATTTCAGTATTATTGGCTTGGGCCTTTTATTTAATGCTGACACAGTTCTAAAAAGCTCTATTTTCAACAATAATAACTTTCGTATACAGCTTGGTTTTTGTTTTAGTATGACTGAACTTCAAATAGATTAACTCTTCGCTGCCTGTGTGAACTCACTTTTTGTACTGAATACAGTAATACGGAGATAGAAATCATGTAACACAGTAGTAGGTCATTTCAATCTAAGTTGTACTAGTGTCACACCTGAATTTAACAGAAAAAGGAGTAATGCAGGCAATTATTCCATGTAAGAAAAGTAAAAATATACAGTGTTAACATGCAGTAATTAATTAACTTCTCCTGAATTACATGTTCCCAACTACCAGGATGAAGTAAGGATATTACCACCTTTTAAAGGAATCACTGTGTCAAAGTGCCATTGCCTGATTACATGCTTAAATAATTTTGTAGTTCCTTTCAAACAAGAATTACTTCATTCCTGAAAAAAAGAGTATTTTAAATATTTATAAAAGCAAGGGACATATTCTAGTTATTGTCAAGTGGTTCAATACAAAATTAAGCAATAGAAATTATTTGCAAAATTCTTTTTTTATGTCTTCTGCCATTTTATAGGATATTGGGCATAGGCACTTGGTAATATTATATAGATCATATCTGCTCCCGATGAGTACCACACAGGTTAGGAGATGTACAAATCCTTTGAGACTACAAACATCCAAACTGAGGGAAATATGCAAATGCACAGTCATTTACTAAAACTGATCTGTTTCACAAAATTGAAAACATGTATTGGAATATGAAAGCATATGTGCCTCACTGTTTTTGTCTCCGCTGGTACATTTATAAATACTACAGTATGCAGTTAACTTATAAATTGTAAAAAACCTAGGTAAGTTGTCATTTCTATTTAATCATACTGTGATTTAACAGTAAAACCATGTGAAATATTTTACATTCACAGTACACATATAACACGTCATATTATTGCATGTTAAAAAATAAACATAAGACCTAGAAAGCAGCTTGAAGCAATTTACAACGTATCTTCTAACAAAACACAATCATTAAAAAGTGCTTTTATATTAATCAGAGTTTTTCAAACATCCAAGTAAACATAGTGTTAGACTGATTCCAAAATACTGGCTCTGGTGTTCCACGCACAACAGACATGGCAAAAGGACCATCAGTACTGTTGAGTGTGTAGTTACTCTGTCTACGTATCCGTCTTCTGTTAATAACAGGTATAAACACTTCATTCAGGCATTTATACAAAGTGATTACAGTGCAAATGAACCTAAGTAGCTTGTGCACTAGGAATGTAAGTAGAAGTCAGAAAAGGCTGCGATGGGATTGGGGGAGAATGAAAGAACCTCAAGACTATAGAACCTCATCAAATGACTGAAGTTGATATGTAACGGTGAGCAAGCCTTCTTCTCTATCTTAAAGCAACTAACTTTCTCACATCAAAATGGAAATCAGTCTAGCACTACTAAATGGATTAATTATGAGTGATATAGTTCTTATACAAAATACAAAACCATAAAATTATTTAATCCATGAACATGATATATGAGTACTATGCCTATATGTTACCACAGATTTTTTTTTTTCTTGCAGCAGGGACATTCTTGTGCAGCTGCACAGTGATCACAAAGTACATAATGTTGACATGGATTCAGGATAATGCTACGATCACCTTCCTGACATACGATACACTTCTTCGACTGAAGCTGAAAAATCACCTGTAAAAAGATTATTGTACTCAGTAAAAATGATTCCAAAGTATACAGTTGCGTTCTAGCAACTTTACACTTAGCTGTCCTGAATAAACTTCTAATGTAACAACACAAAGGACAATGTTTTTGTATGACAGATAGCTGAATTGAGGGTCATAAGATCAGAGAACATGCAACCTTTAAAGTAGCACCTGGTGGAGTATAGATGCTTTAAGAAAGGAAAATACCTATGCTTAAACTTCTGTACCGAAATTTTCCTGCGTAATTGGGATGAGTGAGGCAAACAAGCAAAAACAAACAAAAGAGGAAATAAGCCTTTTTCATTGTCATATACTCCCTCATTTTGCCATTTCAAACCACTGTTACATCTTCTTGTGCCGTGGGAGATGTTCGCATTAGGACAAAATGTAAGCATCCCAGATGTGTGATACTTGAATAAAGCTACTGATACAGACTTTGGGGAGGATGTCACAACTGCAAATAAATGTCTCCATGTGATAAGCCGTATCAACCCTATTAAGGAACAAGAAGAACTGAAAAGCATCTAAAAGCCATGTTAATTTTTGAAGAACAAGACGTGGTTCGGACTAAGAGAAGAACCCAGAATGCTACGTGTGGCACTGCCTAAGACAGCAACTTTCTCCTGGCAGGAAGAGCTAGGTGAGAAGAGGCCACAGTAGTAAAGGAAACCTGAGAAACTGAGGAGCTGGAAAAGGTGGTAATGGTTCTGATCATTCCAGCCTCGCCGAAATGACTTCCATTCCAGGATGTAATGACTTTTTTGGTAAGAGATCCCAAGACTCTTTTGCTCCTTTTTAAAATCCCTCAGGAGAAAAACAATAGTGGTCCCTAATCCAGTGCAGAATCCTGTAAATGTACTCGGTAACAGGAGCCTGGTAACTAGCAAGTCTCATCCTCGTCCACCTACTTTATTGAAAAAGACTTATATTATGTTTTAAACTCTTCTAAAGAGAGCCTGGCTTTTTTTTCAAGGCTGTAGTGCATACTGATACAGATGGCACTGGACAGGAGGTACACTGACACAGAGAAGATACTGCTGAACTCAAACAGGTACTAGAGTATGGCAGACTGTCCCAGTAGTGAAAGGAAGTATTTTTTTTTTTTTGCCTAGACAGTCCCATCACAGTCAAAACAAAACAGCAAGACTTGATGTCATATGTGGTGTCACAGTTGTTGTCCAGTGAGGTTTGAAGTATGGTGCTTAGAGCAGGGCATAGGGCATGGTCATTATTATCTTCCTTGATGTGCTCAGAGGAGTGGCACCTGATATTCCCAGCTTTGAGAACCCTGAGAAATGCCCTCAATCTGGCAGTGAAAGAGCATCCTAAATTTTGGCAGAAGCTGAGTCTGGATTTGAGAGAAGGCGAAATACAGCAATATGCCACTAAGGTGATTCAGGGACTGAAGCATCTGACATATGACAAGAGGCTGAAAGACCTGGGATTGTTTAGCCTTGAGAAGAGATGGCATCTTACCGCTGTGTATAAAAACCTGATGGGAGGGAGTAAACCAGATAGGGACAGACTCTTCTCAGTGGTATCCAGTGGAAGAAGAGGCAACATCCACAAATTAAAATACAGAAAATTCTACATAGACATAAGAAAAAACTTTTCTTACTGTGAGGGTGGTCAAAAACTGAAAAAGGTTGCCCACAGAGGTGGTGGACTTCCCATCCTTGTAGATACTCAAAACACTACCAGGCAAGGCCCTGAGCAACCTGCTTGAGTTGACCCTGCTTTGAGCAGGAGGTTGGACTGGATGATCTCCAGAGGCCCCTTCTAATGTCAATGATTTTATGCTCCAAGTCTGTACTGGCCTCTCTGACTACAGAAACTCCTAGCAGGGAACCTCACCACCTACCTTCTAAACAAGTGAAAAACATGTAACTATTTTCATTTATTTAGGGCAACTATTTTTAGTTATTTAGGTAGTGCCCAAAATGTTGGGGGTAAAAGCTGCCTTTAAATCTTTTTTTTAAACACCCTAAGAATTCTTGTGAATCACTTGTAATTTGTTCTGATAGCTGATCAAAAACTTCGAAGAATCCATTAGGTTGAGAAATCTGAGCCATCCTCTATTTCAGAAAAGAAAGACTTAACGCTGAGAGCAATGTTGCTCTTTGAAATGAAACCTGGCATAAATATGACATTGAAGGTTATTGAGCTGCCAGTTCCAGTTAATCAAAAATAGTTATGCAGATGAAGAAACTCACCTCATCTATTGTTTCTAAATCTAAATGCAGCCGATTTTGTAAGGAGCGAAGCTTTGGCAAGGGTATCTTTTCTATATCTCCATGGTTTTTCATATAAGGTAATGTAGTAGATAGACAAGCAGCTAATTGCACCTTCAGCTTTTTTAATTTATTTTCCACTTCCTCCTTCTTCTGAAGAGCGAGTTGTTTGTCCGCATCTGCGATGTTAGCACGTTCTTTTGCTTCTTGAGCCTCTTTCTGCCATGCATCACATGCCTGGGAGAAAGAGATTTCCAAAATATAAGACTTTTTTTTTTTTTTTAAATTAACAACAAGAGCAAATTCAAAAGCCTTCAAAGATTCAGGTGATCTCCAATTTTCAATATAACAATGCATTTACTGTCAGTTTAACCTTTCTCCCTACTTATCCTATCTTCTAATTAACAACTCTTCTTGTTTTGTCTTAATGTAATTTTTAGGTATGTCACTCTTATTTGTCTGTAAACAGCCAGAAGCCTTTTTGGAGATCTATACATGGAACACATTTTAAATTTTAAACCCATAATTTAATGTCAAGAGACATGAAAAACTATCAAAATTTAGTACAGCTACTTAGCTATGCCTTGTCACAGAGAGAACAACATGAGGGCAAGGAAAGGACTACAGAAAATGCGCTAGACTGGCAGTTATCAACAACCTCAGTTTGACTGCTGAGATGGCTAGGTACTGTCCAGGTACACTATACAACCACAGCTGCTGGCAAGGCTCTACTTTTTTTGTGTGCTTATCATCTGAAAGAGGTACGGGAGGGAATGTATGTCTTTAGTTACTTAAACATCAAGATATGTTGCTGTTCAGCCCTATCCTGAATGTGTGCAAGTGTCCCTCTCTAGAGGAGCAGATCAGCTTTCAGAAAATGAATTGCCCTTTAAAACGCTCAGTTTCCTTTATGCCGCTAGTTCATTTTGAGGATGGAAAAAACATTCCTTCGACAGATTGTAATAAAACTCTGAGTCCAAGGATAAGAAGATATGTAAAAAGAAAAAGCAGTAGGAGCTGCTTGTTTGTTAAAAATAAGTACATATAGTTTAATATTACCATAAATTAGCATACCTGTTTTACTTGTTGCCAAGATTCTTCCCATTGTTTTAGTTTTCTCTTGGCATCATCAAGTTCCTGTCTAACTCGAGTTAGTTCATTCCCACTGGTGCTCGAACTTATTGAGGGGGTAGTGCCACTGCTTAGTACTGGGGATGGACTAGGAGAGAAACTCCCAGTTACAAAGTCCCAGATGCTCCCTGTAACACCATTTAAACCTGTAAAACAAAGGCAGAAAAAATAATCATTCTGCACACATTGCTGCAAAATGTTTCACATGCAGAACAAAATAGATGTGTCACATATGCAAAACTTATACTTTTATCTGCAAGACTCATAACATTATTTCACTACCTTCAGAAATGTGACAGTCTGGAAGATGTTTACAGCATTTAGAGCAATTCAGGAGACTTACCACATGTTTTTTTTCTTGCCGCTTTTAATAAAAAGACAGTACAGTACACACAAGGAAAAGGAAGAGTGGGAATTCATTTATATACAAAAAATGTTGTTCCTAGCTGCTCACACATCATTTTAATTCTTCCTCTTTCTCTGTTTTATATTTTCCTTTAGCAAAATGCTGCAGCTAAGATGCATTCCTCCTGCCTGTACACCAACTGCTCCATGTTACCCCTTTCAAACGCCTCTAAATATCTCGTTTTCCAAGAATTCTTTTATTCCCTTCACTAGGAATGGACGTTCACTCCTTGAACTTTCTCCCACATACCACATATAACTCCATTATCAGTAGTGTTATCAATTACAATAGCTAGGCTTTGTTGTCCAGATTAAGTCATAAGAAACATGCAAAGCCTTGAACTGAACATTTCTTACCTGCCATTGAGTTCCCTCTTAACGATACAATACGATAAGCCTTCAACTTAACTTACCTAAAGAGTTGTGAGAAGAGGCTGAGGTGCCTAACATACTATGTTCTGTCTTCACAGGCTGAGGCTGCTGGTGGTGAGGAGCCGTAGCGGACGAAACAAAAGACTGAGACAGCGATTGTGAAAGAGAACTGAGTGGAGAGGTTGAAAGGGATGATGATGAACGTAAAGATGAGGAACGAACAAGAGAACCTGGAATATTGACGGGTGCTGAACTTCCCAGTAACCTTTGACCTATGTATGCATTGGGGGGGGGGGGAAATATTAGTTCCAAAGTAGTACACAGCTCTCGCTAAGTATTTTTCTGAAAAATATATCAAATATATATTAAATTATATATTCAAATACCTTCCATTAAAAAAGGAAACTTTATTTATCTCCTATTGCAAAAATATTTTTTAAATTGAACACTTGAAAGTGGTTTTCCAAGTGCCTGAAAACAGAATTTGTAGCTTTACAGAGCAGTGGCCTCATCTGCAGCTACAAAGAAAGAGAAAACACTTTTCAGATCAAGTTATTCGACTTACTCATTTTCACAGCCAACAACTAACACAAGTGGAAAAACTGACTGAAACTTCAAGGAGTAAGAAAAATTTGGGTTTTGTTTTAATATATAAACTAGAGTTAAGCAAGTGAGACTACATACCTTGAAAATCACACATAGCGTAATAATCAGATATAGCTCAATTTCTTTCCTCTACATAATTTTGCCTAGCGTAATAATCAGATATAGCTCAATTTCTTTCCTCTACATAATTTTGCCTTTGGTCAGTAGATTTTAAATGTCAAATATACTTAACTCTCTATGACAACTGAGTTTGAAACAAAGTAAAAATTAATAATAATTTAGTCAAACAAATGCATTGTTCATAATTTCCCCAAATAATGATAATAATAAAAAATAGGTATTAAAAAAAAGGATGTTCAATCATGCGATTACTTAAACATCCACAGATGCAGTGCATTTTCCTGGTCAGGAAACAGTTCAATATTTACTGTGAAGACTTTATTCATCAATATGTTTGAATAGCAACTAAAAATGACATCACCTTTTCTTTAAAAAAATTGATTATACTTAAAGCAAGGACCATGATTCTAGTTTTTTGGTTTTGCTGAAAAGAGGTGAATTCATGTCATCAGAGAAAACATCATTCCTTTTAGAAGTATTTCAAAACAAAAAAACAGGGATGCTCATTGTAAGCTGCATTGTCATAATGTCTTAAATAAAAAAAAATAATCTTGAAATACTCAACAAATGTTACCAAGGTCAGCCTCATGACGAACTATATAAGGAAGATACAGGACAGACAAATAACCACAGATGCACATAATATACCACACTATAAACATACACCACTCTTCGCAAGAGGAGCAAGGAAGCAACAAAGTAAAGGGAGTTTAGTTAAAAAATCTGGCCAAGTAAGAAATCTTAAAAATTAAGAGCCAAAGTAAAGCCCCCCAAACAAACACTGTATGAAATGGTCGCAGAAGAACCATCTCTTTTCTGGTTCTTAAAGCAGTCTTCAAATCCAGGTGAATTTTGGCTAATACAATCTGCCTGCATATCTTGAGTTTAAGAGGCAAGGTTTTGGTAGCAGGAGGGATGGGACTGTAGGGGTGGCCCGGAGAGGCCAAGGGCTGCCCTGTGCCGGACACAGCTGGCTCCAGTGGACTCGCCGCAGGACACAGCTGCACCCTTCAGCCACCCTGGTGGCGCCTCTGGGAGAACATATTTAAGAAAGAGCAAAAAAATGCCACACAAGCAGAGAAGGAGGGAACAAAAGGTGTGACAAACAGCCCTGTGAACACCAAGGTCAGGAAAGAAGGAAGAGGAGGAGGTGCTCCAGCCACTGGAGCAGAGACTTCCCTGGAGCAGAGATTCCCCTGCAGCCCATGGAAGGTTTGGAAGAGGCCACGGTGGAGCAGGTATTTCCCTGCACCCCATGGAAAAGACTACGGTACAAGCAAGAATTTCCCTGCAGCCTGTGGACAGGACTAGGTCGGAGCAGGTGGATAATGCCTGAAGGAACAGCAGCCCGTGAAGAGCCCGTGCTGGCGCAGGTTCTCCTGACAGGAACTGCAACTGTGGAGAGGACCCTCGCTGGAGCAGGGACAAGTGTGAGGAGGAAGGAGTGACAGAGAGGAACTGTCCCCATTCCCCATCTCTCTGCGCCGCTCAGGATGGGAAGGGAGAGGTAGAAGAGTTGGGAATGAAATTGAGCCTGGGGAAAAGGTGACAAGGGGGTGTTTTAGTTTTTCTCTTTGTTTCTCACCATTCAACTCTATTTTAATTGACAATAAATTGATTTTCCCCAAGTCAAGTCTGTTTTGCCTGTGACAGCAACTGGTAAGTGATCTCCCTGTCTTTATCTTGACCCACAAGCTTTTTCACCTTATTCTCTCCCCCCTGGCCTGCTGAGGAGGGAGAGTGAGAGAGCAGCTGGATGGGTGTCTGGCTACCTACCACGATCAACCTATTATACCGCATGAACTATCCTCCACATACAAATAAAATGGGTTACAGTATTTCTTTCCTGTTCCATACCTCATGGTGCTTCCAGTGAAGCATAATTATTCCTGCAGCATAGAACAAGGCAGTAAATGAAATACCAGTCAAACAAACTATAGCACCAGGAGAATTGTTAAGCCTATCATCACTAGCAGAGAAGTAAGTTTGAAATTGCACACATTATCAGTTTCTTTCCAGGTCTGTATGAAGGGGAATATCATGAACAATAATGGAAAACGTTAATAGATAACACACAAACTGTTCTGGTGAAGGAACAACCTGTTAGCATCATCACTGGACAGAAAATTGTAAGAAGTCAATCACCCAAAATAAATATAAAGCCCTAAAACCTCTGAAGATATTCCCACTAGTATTATTGACAAGAACCTACATAAAACTAGATGACTATCTATTGAGACTGTAACATTTTGGGTCATTCTGCATGGATCCCCTAATACTCTGAAGTATACAGGTACCACAAATACAGCCTCTAATAGCAAAGAGAACCACCTTAGGAGAAACACAGTCAAGGTGAGAGGGGCACCAGAGCTTGCAACACTGTTGTCAAGATCTCAGAAGTTAACATTTGGTGTAAGAAACTTCTTAATCAGTGCGGTTCAGCACTGGTTGCTTTGAGCTCTTGCTATCAATAATGAAGCCACTGTTACAATGTGCCTAAAAATCTGCCAAAACACCAACACCACGAAATGTAGATTGTAAACTGCCTCCCCAAATGCTCTGCTCAGATCTGAAGATAGAAGCATGTCACCACTCACTTTATGTAAGGCATCTTCTGCCCACCTTCAAATGAGCGAGCTGGTGAAATGAAAAAGTCCATTTCAAACCAAGTGACTTTCCTGAATTCTGTGTTTGCTCTGAAGCTTCATGTATCCACACACTACTGGGGTGATAAAATTAGTGCTCTTGCCTAGACCTGTCCCCTTTCACTGGAAAGGAAGCACTTGGAGGAGGAAAAGTTTGAAGCAGAATCTCTCTGGACATCTGTATTATGTCTGAAAAAAAGAAACTTACAGTTGCTTATAATATATGCTTTCCTGAGGGAGTGAGGGCACTTGATGTTCACTTGGGTCAAAAGGATTCCCATGCCCTACAACAAAGTCTTGAATCTGTAATGCTTTGGTACTGTCCTATCCACTGCGGTCCCAGTGACAACTTACATATTCCAACCACATCAAATATATCTGTATATTTGTTAAAGCTAGCAGACTAAAGATATAATAATTATCTTAAAGGAAGAAAAAATGCATAATGTATAGAGACATTAAGTGCAAGCTTTTCTTCTTGGAGCAACAGTCAGCAACAATAAACTAGGGTGTAGCTATAGTTGTTTTACCCTTTGTGTGTACAGCCATAGGGCAAGAAGGACATGGGAGGGACATGTTTGCTATCCAAGAATACAGTTTTGTTTGCACAAGTGGAAGCTTAACACATATGCACAACCAACTTAATAATCACTGTAGACCTCCTTCAAAGAAATGCTAGCAAAGCAGGTATCAGAAAATAAATGTAAGTATTATAAAAATGTGTCTTATCTTGCTCTATGACTCTCAAAGGAATATGATAATGAAATTACAGTTCCTCAGTTTTCACTTCCTATTTTTCTATTTTTTTCCTCTCGATTATTTTCCCTTTTCTGCTTTCACAAAGAAAAGGTGGCATTTTAATTTCTTGATGTTCCTGCCCTTCATCCTTCCTCTCTGCTGTCTCTTCCCTGCACTGCTCTCCTTTGCCATGCCTTCCTCTCCACTCCTTTCCTAGAAGAGGCCAAATGGCTGAATACTTCCCAAGAGACCTTCAACTAAATTGCTCCTTCCAGGTTAGATTCATAGAAAGATTAAGTCCCTAACTTGCAAATATTAAAGTCCGAAAGGCTGCTAGCTCCTTCTCCTCAAGAACTGTCCCGACTCCCCCGCCCTCAGCAGCCACCTAACCATGGAAGTACTTGTCGGTCCCCACAGCACATACTGCCTGCTGTCAGACCTTTGCAGCAGTCAGTATGTAGGCAGTCAAGCTCAAGCGTAACGCCCTCCTGTAAATGCATGTAAGTCCTTCCATCAACTATTATGCCTATGGGCCCAAGTCATTAAGCACGTTAAAAAAAAGCAACAAACCAAATATTTAATAGACTGATCTCTTGCAAAATGCAGACAGGATGACAGCAGTGCAATCCCTTTACACCACAAATTTAAACAGCTGGAACAAAACTGAGGACTTTGCTTCAAAGTCTTTGCTGTCTGTAACTATTTTGATGAGTAGAAGTTTAGAAAGGTAAGAAAGAAAGATATTTTCAATTAGTGTAATTTTATGAATTGGACCTCTTACTTGCTAATCCAAGGTCACTGCCTTCTTGATCTTCTAATTCTCTGTCTATGGATGTGACGTTTACATCATTAAGATGCAAATCTAAAGCAGAACCTGTTAAACAAAACATTGTATCAATGATACAATAGTATAAAACTATCATGATGGCTGAAATGAGGAAACTTTATTTGACTATTTTTGTTAGTGGTTCCATCATAGAACTCCTTCACATCTAGGTCATGATCTTAAGCATACTACAGACACACAGAGAAGGATATCCTCTGTATTTTCTAACAGGGAAAACTTTCGTATATAAGCTATTACAGCTCTTTAAGCTGGTGAGATGAACAGAGGATAATGGAGAGTGGCTATCTATCTGGATTTTCAATGAATCGGTGTCACCTGTTGTGCTTAGGTGTACGTCAACAGAAAAAGAGCAAAAATAAAATTTGGATACCTATGTAAATGTATTTTTTTATTATTACTGAATAAAAACAGATATTATACCTGAGGAAAGGCACTGTAAATGCCCGTTATAACAGTTAGCCCTTGGAGTAACTGAGTTACATATCAGGGCATACAGATGTAAGGAATGTCAAAATATTCAAATGAAAATGTGCAATATTTTAAAATAAATACAGTAAAACCCAAAATCAATATTTCATTTAGACTCAACAGTTAGCCTGCCTTTCATTTTAAGGCTTATGACAATCTAAAATTTCTCTGGACAATGTCATGAAAAAGTTCTTATCAGTATACTTCTTATTAGGTCCACTGCTTATACAGTGTTAGAAAATGGTGATTTTTACCCTTCTTCCTCTTAACTTCTTTTCTGCGCACAAAGGGGAAATTAAGGAATTTATCCCTCTGTACCTATACTTTAATGTTAAACAACTGCACAAGCAGGAAGACAGGAGAGAAGTCTGCATAAATACTGATTTTACAGGTAGGAAAGTGACTATCCCTGTCACTGTGGTCAGTGATAGTGATCACCTTTGTAAAGAATTTTTAGATTTTATGTTGAAAATCATTATTAAAGACTGGCACAAAGCCTAAATGAGTTGAAAAGGAACAAAGGGAAATAAAAGACACACTGGCTTGTGTAAAAGTTTCCAGAAGATCCAAAAGGGATCTCCTGATCTTTGGAATTAGACTAATTCCTCCCTCATAGCCTAGTCCTAAACGTTAGGCACTGTAAGCTGTAGAAAATCTCTGGCAGAAGTACTAGACAGTTGTAAAAGTGCTAAAAGTCAGAAACTGAAAGGACTACTTGGATCATTAATACAAGATCAGTGCAGTGTTATTACGTATAGGCATTTTCTAATGTTGACTAGACTATCTGACAGACCCCACAGTCTCAGAGCTCCAGGTAATAGCTAAAGGGAGTTACTGACCTAGAAGCAGGATCCACAGAACAGTGCTCAGCAGGAAGGTGCCTAAGCTGTCCAGAACAAAATACCAGCCAAGAGATAAAGTTCACATACTACACAATGACGCCCATGACAAAGATACCTGAGAGTTAACATAGCTTTTTGTGAAGAGTTACTAGTCTGGGTCTCAAAAGCAGCACAACTTTATTAGTACAGAGTTGTGCCCAGACGATAATCCTTATCTTTTAGCAGTTCTGACAAAGCAGCTGGGTGTCCAACAGTCAGAGGGAGGAAGGTCTCTCTGCATCATCATTTTGGCCTGAAGGGATATGCCCTAGCTTTTCAAAGTTTTCCAGCAATAACCTTCTCTTGGAGACAGGTGCCTAAGCCAGTCCTTCTATACAGTACAGTAAGGAGGGGAGAGACAGCCTCCTTTTATTTGATGCCTCAAGGCTTAGAGTGGCCACAAGTGCTGTGTGAAACCCAGATTAAAAGGCGCGCTTCCATACCGGGTTTTGGATCCCCACTGCTGCACTGTGTCTTCCCGACCTTTGCCTTTTATATTGATAAGGACCTTTCATCTGCAACACTGTAGGCTGCCCATCTTGCCCTTCCACCCAACTGCTCTGGTAGTGCCTTCCAGAGTCCCTGGGGCAGTATGTTTCCTTTCTTGTTCTTATGCTCACCGTCTTGTTACGCTCACCATCCGGCACCTGCCAACGCTCAGGGCAATGTTATAGTAGGTTCTCAGGGGAAGTGACTGCCACTGGTGTGAGAATCACACTTCCTTTCTCTTCTCCTACTCCTGATTGTAGCTTTTGATTTATATTAGAGGGACCCAATAATATCTGTGGACACAGCTCAACAATCAATTAGCACGCAGCACCATCCACTGACCAAAGTGTGTGCCAATCAACACTAATAACATGACAAGCAGGAAGAGCCCGTAAGGAGTTTGGGACAGTCTTGATGAAAAACTATAGTTAATACAGTTAATGTGGGAAAAGTATTATGTGGGAGAGAACCAGCTGCTGCACTGGAGAGGATGCTCGTCTGCCCTGCCTGTCACTTCTTTTCTCACCCGGCTGCTGGGACAGTTTTCTCTTCCCCTTCCTTCTATCTCTATTTTCTTATGTTTCTATATTTATCTGTAAATAATTTTCACCATTATGTGCCATTAGCTATGCAAACCACTAATAAATCTTTACACATGTGAACTTGTCTCAACATCCTTTGTGCAAAAAC
Source organism: Gavia stellata (assembly GCF_030936135.1). Taxonomy (NCBI): domain Eukaryota; kingdom Metazoa; phylum Chordata; class Aves; order Gaviiformes; family Gaviidae; genus Gavia; species Gavia stellata. Next base: position 173,717 of record NC_082611.1, read on the forward strand.
GCCATACACCTGTGAGAGCAAACCTCTCATCACTATGCTGCAGGATATTCTGGGAGAGATCCCTCTCACTTTCACCAAGTGAAGATGTTCCACTTTCTTTCAAAAAATTCAAAATTCTCTCAATCATGAAAAGAGAGGCTTTAAAATCCCATCATTAGCACCATCATTATCTTTAAACAGGAAAACAAACCGTTTTTTTTCAAGCTCTTGCAATTCCCCACATCACCCAGATGTTATTAATATTTGAAGTTATTTGCAGTGTCTGGCTCAGTATGTTGCTACACAAGTATGACCAGCAGGAACAAAACACAACGAGGCTGACTTAAATCATACTGCTCAAATAGTAGATCAAATCTAAGCCTGCACCCTTACTAAATCTCTAACCTGTCACGTTCTCCTCCTGTGAGGACTTAACTCATTCTGCCACACTTGTCCTCCCCTACCACAAAAAGGACTGACGTGTCTCCTTGCTGTTTATTATGTGGATTTTCAAAGCTTAGTTTCTGATAACTTCTGGCTCTCTCAGATTCCACCTCACATGGGGGAAAGTCAGTGGAGCGCAGGGAGTAAACACAGACAGCATCTTAAGATCATAACATATATGGGAAGCAAATGGAGAGACACCAATTTTCCTTGAATGGCAAGTCTCCCAGACAGGCAAAATCCCTGTGCTTGAGTATCCAATAGAAAGCAATGGAAGCAACCAAAACATTCCCAGGGGGAGGTCCACCCAGAACCTAACACAGACAACAGGGTGGAGTATCAGGCTGGCAGATGTCCCCTAATGTTAAGGTCCCGCCTTCTCCCTACTACCACTTGAGTAATTTCCCTTCACTGCTGCCCATTCCCTATTTATTCCTCTCCAAATATGCCTCCTTTGACATTTTGCTCATCTAATTTCTCTATTCTCTTTAAAAAGTTTTGGTTTTGTTTTTGTTTTTTTGAATTTCAGGATTACTTCAAACACCCTGCAGCTTCTATGTTCTCAGATTATGCTTCTTTCTTTTTTTTACCAGAACAAAACCAGAGAACTCAACCAATCTCCCTTGACTCTGACAAGAGTAGACTGCAACAATGTACCTTCTTCCACTCCATCATTCATCAGTTTTCAACCTATTGTCCAGCCTCAACGCTAAATACTAGTTCTATCTGACTGGTATGCTTATTCCCAACTCCCCTGCACCCTTCTCTTCCCCAGCTCTTGGGGACTATTACCCAGGAAGCAGACAGAGAGGGCTTGGAGCTCCGCGTGAGATCAAGATAAAGGGCCACAGAAAGGGCTACAGTACCCACTGTCTGATAAAGCTTCCTCAGTCCTTGCTAATGTAACTCTCCTGGATTTCCCCTAATCCTTTATCCAAACCCATTCATTCCCTTTGCCCATAATCACCTAGTCCCTTCCCTTGCTGCAGCTCTTTTTCTATCCCCTTTTTTTACGATTCTTCAATCCACCGCTTCCTACAAGAACACTATGTATTTATTTTCTGTTCTACAATAATGTCTTAATTTTCTGCCCTATTCAGAATGTGCAGCACTTTATTTTCAACGACATCCTGTATATCCATGAAGCAGAATTCTGGAAAAAGAATTTTTATATATATGAAATTATTTTAAGGGAAAAAAAAAAATATATATGCAGTTACCATAAAGTACACTAACTTATACATACATGAGACGTGTATTTGATGATTCATATTCTGTTAACAAACATAGCATACTGAAAACTGTTTTAGAAAAACATCCATAGACAGCAGAAGCATATTCTAACACAGGAATCAAGAATCTCTTATGCTCAATAATATAATCACACTGGGACATTGAAACATACCATACCACTGTTTAAATGACTTTGCAACACTTGTTCAGTATATTGTGATTTAAAAATTATACTGAATTAGCACCATATCTAGTATACAGAAATTAGACCACGGTTTTTATTATTGTATGAGTAACTCGTTACAGTCAACTAGCCTCTACTTATTCCAGAAGCAATGTTTATCTTGACAAGAATGTGATTTCATTCCATAGTATATCTTAAAATATTAACCATAAGCTGATGAAATTGTATTACTTGCATAGAATAAAAACTAAAATTCTGCTCATTCTGATTCTGAAATATAAAAGTAATTTAGAATTTATTTTCTGTTCTAATACACAGATCATGAAACAAACCTTTAAGGAAAGCAAGCTATACACTTGCGAGACTGCAGAAAAAGATCCATCAATTAATAGTCTGCATAGATTTCTTTCCTAAAAAAATTTAAAAAGCGAATGCCTAACTTACCATGCCGAAGTGCTGACTCACTGTCTGCAGTCTCCTGGTCGCTGCTACACATCGATTCAAACACAGAAAGCTTCAAGTACACCAGCTAATCACAGCAACTCCCTGATCATGTGACTTACACCACAGAATGTGAAATACAGCATCTTTCAAATCACAACATTCCCTGCCACAGCCTCCTGAATAAACCACATTTAGTGTAAAAGTGCCACAAATTTCAACAAGTTTGTGGATAACACTAAATTAAGGGGGGCAGATGATACACTCAATGGCAGGACTGCCATTTAGAGGGATCTCAAAAGGCTGAAGAACGGGACTGATGGAAACCTCATGAAGTTCAACAAAGGCAAATACAATAATGCTGCACCTGGGACAGAATAATCCCTTGCGACAGTACAGGCTGGGGGCCAACTGATCAGAAAGCACCATTGCAGAAAAAGATCTAGGAATTCTGATGAACGACACATTCAGCATGTTCTGTGGCAATAAAAGCTAACAATAAAAGCTACTGGCCTGCACTAGTAAAGGTGCAGCCAGCGGTTTGGGGGAAGTGATTATTCCTCTCTATCCAGCACCTGTGAGACCATAGCAGCAGTACCATGACCAGTTCTGAAGTTCACAGTGTCTAATTATTATTGAAATAATTATCTTCTTCTATCATTTTCCACATAAACAGCCTAGCTGGTTGGAAGCAGGGAAAGGCTCTGGGCTAATGACAGAAATTTTGGAAGTGAGTATTTCCCAGAATCTCTCTTGTGCACCAAGAAACCAAGGGCTCCTCCTTTTTGTGTACTTTCAGATCTGGTACACGTAGTGTGAACAAAAGATTTTGTACTTGAACATACTGTCATCAGCCCACCAACAGAAGTTGAGGAGACAGTAGTTCTACTTCTAGCAACACAGTGAGTTGCATTACAAAGGTTTTACACACTTTTTTAAATTGCTGCCCAATAGCAATGCCAAAATTCCAGTTTAAATGTCCCGTTCACTCATTCTTATGCTCACATTGGAGATCTTGTGAAAAATAATAATTTTGAGTGAAAACATTTAAATTAAATTTCAGATATTGCTTTTAATTACATATAATAAAGCAGGTGTGTACAACATCACTGTCTTTATCAATAAGCTCTTTGAACCTACGCTGAAACAAGAAGAACTTGAATAATGCAACAAAACATGTACAACCATAGATTAAATGTTAAGACTTACCTATTACCGATTCAACTGTGTTACTGCCAGAATAGAATGGAAGAGCTTTGGCACTGATAGCAGAAACAGTTGTAGGAGATGAACTATCTGATCCAACACTGGAGGCCAGACTGGAAGTTATGCTTGAAGCAAGTGGGTTAACAGCTGAAAAAACACTGAGATGGTTCTGTTAAAAAAACCCAAACAATGTATGTATACACACACAAACACACTTACACAGATGTATGTACAAACATATAAAATAAACAGAATATATTTTTAAAAGTAGTCACTTTAATTCAAACAGAAAGAAATCCATAAGAACCCTCTGAATGAATAGATTAGGATAGTTTTTCCTTATCGTTTACCAGCAAGTGCATTTCTCCAATGTCACTGGACATCACTACCATAAGAGAGAATTCTGCTTTCAGAAAAAAGTTATCTAAATACTTGCAAATAAGCTCTACAAACATAATTAGTTAGCTGAAGTCTAATGCTCCTTTTCAAAAGGAAAATATCTACTGAGGAATTGTACCATTTTATTATGCATTCGTAATTATATTCTATATAATTTTTTTGATCTGCAAATTTTCTCATTTAATCTAAATGCAATTGGTGCATAAACTGATCTTCAGTTTAGATAGCTGGGAAACATGACTGCACTGCACACATGTATCACATTATGTAATGATCTGTACCTGTGCTACTTCTTTCTAGCTGAACCTTTTTTTCATACAAATCACACATTTAAATTATAAAATGTAAGAAACAAAATGTAACCATGTAACATTCTAAACTGGAAAATAACTTCACAAAGTCTACAGGGACTTGGTGCAGCGTTTCCAGTATATTAATTCTTTTTATTGTTTATTTATTCCCTTTAATCTTTTAGTTAATAAAAACAACATTTAACTGTGACTGAATCAATCCACACATCCTCTTATTGCCTTCTGTGTGACTAGCAGTGATTGTGCAGTAGCTACTCTCCTGATATCTACCAATACCACAAAATTTCTATTTCAAAGCTAGATATAGTGCAAGATTGAGGCTGATAATAACCATGAAATTTATATTTTTTTTCTTTAAAAATGCGCACAAACTGAAATACAGAAAGTTTCACTTAGACGCAAAAATATTTTTACTGCAATGGTGGCCAAACACTAGAACATGTTGCCCAAAGAGGCTGTGGATTCTTCATTTTTGGAGATATTCAAAACACTACTAGACACAGCACTGAGCAACCTGCTGTAGCTGACCCCACTTTGACAAGGGGACAGATGGACTACAGAACTCCAGAGAATCATAGAATGGTTTGGGTTGGAAGGGACCTTTAAAGATCATCTAGTCCAACCCCCCTGCCATGGGCAGGGACATCTTTCACTACATGAAGTGCTTGAAATGATGCTCAAAGCCCCACCCAACCGGACCATGAACACTTCCAGGGATGGAGCATCCACAACTTCTCTGGGCAACCTGTTCCAGTGTCACACCACCCTCATAGTAAAGCATTTCATCATTATATCCAACCTAAATCTACTCTCTTTCAGTTTAAAAACATTGCCCCTTGTCCTGTCACTACGGGCCCTGGTAAAAAGTCTTTCGCCGTCTTTCTTATAAACCCCTTTTAAGTATCGGAAGGCCACAATAACACCTCCCTGGAGCCTTCTCTTCTCCAGGCCAAACAACCCCAACTCTCTCAGCCTTTCTTCATAGCAGAGGTGTGTTCCAGCCCTCAGACCATTTTTGTGGTCCTCCTCTGGACCCACTCTAACAGTCCATGTCTGTCTTATACTGAGAACCCCAGAGCTGGACGTAGTGCTTTCAGGTGGGGTCTCACGAGAGTGGAGTAGAGGGGGAGAATCACTTCCTTCGACCTGCTGGCCGCGCTTCTTTTGATGCAGCCCCGGATAATTGGCTTTCTGGGCTGCAAGTGTACATTGCTGGCTCACATCCTATTTTTCACCCGCCAGTATCCCCAAGTCCTTCTCTGCAGTGCTGGTCTCAGTCCATTCATCACCCAGTCTGTACTGATACTGGGGACTGTCCCGACCCTGGTGCAGGACCTTGTGCTTGGACTTGTTGAACTTCAACAGAGGTCCCTCCCAAGCTCAACTATTCTTTGATTCTATAATACGCTTTTTCAAACTTTGTTCCAATATTGTAATTTACACTGAATTCACAACGCATTCTCTAATATCCCAATGCAACATATTAAATGGAACATTTCTTTGCTGCTTTCTGTTTTCATAAATGTTTGAGCAAAAAAAAATAAGTAATCTCTGAACTGGCAATATATATTAAACCATAAAGAACAGTTGTATAATTAAAAAAGTAAAATGAAGAAATGACAAGGCATAGAACTCTTAGGCTATTAGCCTGATCACGATCCCTGTCATTGGAGAAATATGGTATCAAAGTCAACACAAGTAGGAGGGGCAATACAGGCTTTTCATATTACTGAAAACTTATTGGACTCAAAATATATCCCCTTTTGGCCTGCCCCAACTTAAGCTGAGGCCTCTCGGTGAGAGGGAAGTGAAGAAATTTCACACACCCCCACAAAGCTGAGGGATTTCTTCAGAGAGTTCTCTTTCTCCCCAGCATAAACACCTACACCTACTAGACTATTTAGTCTCATTTTCCTCCCTAACATATTTACAAACAGCAAGCTTCTTGTCCCACCCTGTACCTACAGACAGATGCACGTGTGCAGATCAAAGATTCCTTTCCTTCTTCTGTTTTGACAGACCAAGACTGACCCTATCTGTGACTTCAAAACCCCATTCTAGGGGATATCTAAACAGAACGGAGAGATAAAATAAACAGAAATGAGATAGGATAGAAAGGTTATTAAAAAAAGATGTCAACAGCTTTGTGATTACATAGCAGAACTTCCTACATTCTGCACTATTTAAATGGAGATTAAATAACAGTTTTTTTAAAAAGAAGAGAATTAAAACAACTTGCTAAGTATTCTTAGGTTCACCAGATAATAGGAAAATGCAGGTTGGAAGGAACTTCAGGAGGTCATGTAGTCCAACCTCCTGATCAGAGCTAGGTCAGCTATGAAGTCAGATCAGGTTACTCAGTGTTTTAGCCAGTCTGGTCTTGAAAACCTCCAAGGATGAAGACTGCACAACGGCACTCAGCAACCACTGCTTGACTCTCCCCATGGGGAAAAAATTTTGCCTTATACCCAGTCTCAGCTTCTTGTTTCAATTTATGCCTGTTGTCTCTTGTCCACCCACCGTGCACCACTGCGAACAGGCTGGCTCCATCTTCTTGATGACCTCCTCATAGGTATCGGAAGGCTGGTACTAGGTCCTCCTGAAGCCTTCTCTTCTCCAGACTACACAAGCTCTGCTTCATCAACCTCTCCTCGCAGTCCCCTGACCATCTTGGTAGCCATGTGCTAAGCTTGCACTAGTTTACTGATGTAATCCCAGTACTGTGAGCTCAGAACCAGACTCAGTATTCTAGATGTCGTCTAACAAGTGCTAAGCTGAAGGGTAACCCCTTCTGTTGATCTACTTCATGCTCCTGATAATACAACTTGGGATAATGTTGGGTCTTCTTTGCTGCCAGAGCACACTGTTGGCTCACATTCAGCTTGCTGTCTACAAAGACCGTCAGGTCCTTTTCTCGAGAGCTGCTTCCTAGACAGTTAGTTCTTGTTCTCAGCCTATATTGTTGCAAGAGGTTCTTGCTTCCCAGGTGCAGGACTTTGCACTTGTCCTTAATGAATTTCATAAAGATCTTGTTAGCCTATTCCTCTAGTATGTCTACGTCTCTCTGAACGGCAGCCCAGCCCTGTTGACTGGTCCCGCCAATTTCATGTCATCTGCAAACTTGATTCCCCCACCAGGTCCTTGATAAAGATGTTAAACTGGGTATGTCCTATTTATTCTGTTACAAACATTAATAGTGGTAGAAAGTAATGAAAAAACCACTTTTTAAGGCAAATCACAAAAAATTTAACACAGTTTCCAAGGATGCCACTCTCACTAATTTATAGACATGTAGGGGAAAAAACCCAATGTAAACTGGTTCATGTGCTATCACTTCTATACAGAACTCATAGGATCCACCTCTAACTATTTTGTTTTCTCTCCTTATTTATTCTGCACCCCTCCTCCTGCTTTTTAAATGTAAGATACATTTTAATCCTCCACTTTAGATTATACACTCTGGTGTGGCTGCATGCATGTCAAATGGTAAAACTTCTGTTCTCATTTATCTTTATCAGTGTCATTAACAAAGCATCAGGATTCTTGTTCTAGCAGTGCACAGCTGGCAGAGTTTTAAGCTCCTTTGCATATATAGAATGACCTCTAACACCTGATGGATTTACTTCATGACAGGTCAATGCTATGCCCTCTTCCCTGTCACTTTAACTATTTTTCTAGTTTTGAGCATCTGATGCTTGAACAACTGTATCATCATCTTCCTTCTAGCCTTCCTTAAATTTTATCAATCCATCCCCAAATCAAGTTAATTCAAAATTTCCCTGTGAAAACTCTGCCATGGACTTGCTATAATCAAAAGCATCCTCAAATGGCCTCATATTCTTCTCATCCCTTTTAATCGCTGCAGCACACATCTACTGTACATTGTACATGAGTACTGCGTTCATCTCTGGGGCCCCCAACATAAGAGGGACGTGGACCTGTTGGAGTGAGTCCAGAGGAAGGCTACAAAGATGATCAGAGGGCTGGAGCACCTCTCCTATGAAGACAGGCTGAAAGACTTGGGGTTGTTCAACCTGGAGAAGAGAAGGCTCCGGGGAGATCTTATAGCAGCCTTTCAGTACCTGAAAGCAGCCTACAAGAAAGCTGGAGAGGGAATTTTTGCAAGGGCAGTAGTGATAGGGCAAGGGGTAATGGTTTTAAACTGAAAGAGGGCAGATTTAGATTAGATATTAGGAAGAAATTCTTCACCATGAGGGTAGTGAGGCACTGGAACAGGTTGCCCAGAGAAGTTGTGGATGCCCCCCTGGAAATGTTCAAGGCCAGGCTGGACGGGACTTTGAGCAACCTGATCTAGTGGAAGGTGTCCCTGCCCACGGCAGGGGGGGTTGGAACTTGATGATCTTTAAGGTCCCTTCCAACCCAAACAATTCTATGATTCTACAATGATTTTCACAGAACCTAGAGCTGGCTGCCCAGGACCATGTCCAGACAGCTTTTGCACACCTCCAAGGACAGAGATTCCACAACCTCTCTGGGCAACCTGTTCCAATGCTCTGTCTCACATGCACAGTAACAAAGTATTTCCATATGTTTAGATGTAACCTCCTGTGTTTCAGTTTGTGCCTGTTGCCTCTTGTCCTGTCACTGGGCACAAATTTCCCTTAGACTATGTTGTAAAGTGCCACATAACTTTGATACTGCATTAATAAATTATCAAAAAGAGCAAAATATTTACAGCATTTAGCTTGTGGCAATACCTGCTTGTTGTCTTGTTCATTTATTTTCTGCTGATTCTCAGATGGGAAGCTTCGATGCTTTGCCTGAAAGAAGAAAAATCTCTGTAATATATGAACTTAATGAGTCATTGCTGTAAAATATATTATTAGTTTATGAAAGGTCAGTGGCATCTCTGTAATGGTATCTTCAACAGGCTGACTTCATTTTTCATTTCCCTCACTGCAGTCCCATATGGAGAATTAAATTTTAATGATCATAGAGTAAATCTACATGGAAAAGGAACAGCAGTTGCAATTGCTCCACTTATATGCATAATTGAGCTCATGCAAGTTATTTCTGGTCCAAAAATTGAGTAGCCATGTTAGCATTATGCTTTGACAGAAATAACATGTCCCAAATGCTCACCAGCTGGGGAATACTTCTCCAAGAGGCTGGTGGGATAGAAGCCTGAGGTAGCCAAAAGTTTGAGTGGAACTGCCTAGATTTTCCCTTAAAGTGATCATGCTACAAATAACAAAAAACAAAACAAAACAAAACAAATTCAAATATAAGGGCAGATTTTCTTTGAACACCATTTTATAATACGGTAACTTTTGAAACACATGAGAGATACTTAAATAAAAGGGAATTCTAAGCAATTCTTCTTTGCCCACTCTGTTCTTGCAGAGCAAGATCAATGGATCTCTGTTCTTTTCAGGCCAGTAATTTTCAGTGACTTCCTGAATTGCAGTAAACTCTGCAAGGTGCTCTCTGTCTCCTTAGGAAAAGTGGTTCTTTCTGCTGCCTTTGAGCAGTCTTGTTGTGTCTGTTTCTTGTTTCCTTTGGGAGATTCCTAATCTGTCTTGCAATGAAAGCTCCCTAGCAGTAACAACTTGCCTCCTCTTTATATGCCTCCCACCACTCTAGGTACTGTTTTATCAATTGCGAAGTCCATCACTGCTTTCTCTCTAGACAAATTCAATGTGGCCCCTAAAAGGCAAGCACATGACATTTTTGCTGCTGAGACACGGTCTTTGTAGCAGTACATTACTCGCTAATTGTGCCCAAACCAGCAAAATAGATCTTCACCAATGGTTACATAATATCTCAACTACCACTGCCTCATGTCCAGAAAGCAGCCATTTGATACTGTAACTGCCTTGCTTCCATGACATTTGATCAATGATCACTTGATGCCTATATTGGGAGATGGAAATCTTTTCTGTCACAATGACCAGCTCTCTAACTTATAGTCTGTTTGAACATGTACATGTAAGAAAGCAATCCTGCCTGAGAACTTTACTCTAGAGTAATGATCTTGCCATCACCTACAACAAGTTACCATTTATAAAAACCACTTTCCTTCCTTTCATTCTTTTTCTGTCTTTTACTTCTGCACTTCTCTGTGCATCTCAAGTTATAGAAATCAAGTCTGACAAGTCACAGGTTTGCAAGAAGGCTGATCAGCTTGGCTGCAGCTTATTTAAATGTGCCATTGGAGCTCTTTTTTTTTTAAACAATTAATTCCTTTCTGACAACTTGTAAGTGGCATCAATATTATAACAAAGCAAAAAAAAATTTAGCTTTAACAGGTAAATCCTGGGCTTTCAGCTTTTTTCTCACAGGCCAACAGAGCCGTGTCATACCCCTGAAAAATACCAGTCTTCCCTTCTCCCAACGGTCTCTAGCATTGCCTGTTTTCTCCCCACCCCCCGACTAAAGGATTATAACTCCTCACCAACTTCAATTTCAACCACTCCCCTCTCATTGCTAATGCTACAGATCTCTCTCTCTCTCTTCAAGAGGCTTGTTATATTTTATCATCTATGTCTGTCTCAGCAATGAACTTGTCCAAGGAGAGAGGTAGCTGCAGGTGGGAGAAGAAACAGACTGAAATTAATCAAAAATTGGAACTCATAAATAGTATCAACAGCCAGAAATTAATGCATCTTTTCACCATCAATTTTCAACAAGAATTAAAACTGAATCCTACCAAGTCTAGCTATGATTTTTTTTTCCATTGTTATCTTGCTCTGTTCTTGGCAACATGGGCTCGAAATGACAATCACATTTCTGCAAAGTTACAATTTACTGCATGTCAGCTGAGCTGCAGTGACTGTTTGCATGAGTAGTCTTGGCCTGTGACAACTGTAAAGTAATTTGATGCAGTTTAGCTCACTAAAAAGAGGGTTCCAAACTCTGTGTTCTAAATTATCAAAAATCAGTGCTGATACACGAAGCAGACAACATTTTCTGCTGAATCCAATTTAACTTAAGATTGCATTTGTACTTGTAGACCCATATTATTCACATACCTGATCTTCTCGTTCAAAGCCTGGTGCTTTTGGATAGCTAGGTGTTGGTGAAGAAACACCTGATGTGCTAGACTCAGAACACAAAACACCATTTGCTAATGATCTCTGTCTACAAAGAGGTCCAAGGGGTGATAAGGAACTACTGCTACCACAACTTGATGTTACAGTTGGACTTGAAGAACAGGAAATCTGTAGAAGACAGAAAACAGTGTCTAATATACTTTATGATGTTTTTTATGTTTACAGCTATAGTCTCCCTCTGTAACACAATCAGTTGAAACTATAAATTAATTTCAGTCTTACGTAAATACAACACTAACTTTGGTTTATTTGTATATATTTTTGGTATCAGCTTAAAAAAGTAGCAGATGACAAAAGTAACATGAAGCTATTATAAATATACAGACTTCAAAAGGCGATGCATTTGTACGCACCAGAATATAGCCTTTTTTGGTCCCTATGCACAAAATGAATCACATGTGGAGATTATTCTACTTAATGGATATTAACTTACAATAAAGCAATACTTGCTTTCTGATAACCCTGATTTCCATTCATTCATATATTTCTTAATTTACAGTTTAATGCATTATACAACATTTTGTTCTTTTAAAAGAACTCATCTGGATCAAGCCAAGCAGTTCAAAAAGAAAAAGATGTGTAGAATCTTGGCAAAAAGCATCTCAATGCTTGTTTATAAATCTCAAAAGGCTGTTTTCTGAGATTCTTAAATATTAAAATGTTTATTGATTAATAAATGAACATTTTAATATTTAAAAACATGACTGAATTTATAATTTTTAGTTCTCCTCTACATTTTCCAGGGAGTTTTAAACTTCCAAAGTAAAAGGCTTAAGCTGAAGGTACGATCTACCAAGTAGGTCTGGGTAATTTTTTTGCCAGAAGTGCAATTCTGATCAACCTGAATTTTATGAACTCACGTGCCAGCATCCTACAATAATATGTCTGAGTGGAACTGTGGACATTGCTTGTTTCTACATTTTGTGAGTAAACTGTTCAATTTTGTTAAACTAGATTTATAACTAGACTCACAAAGGCAGTATGGAAATAGTGGCATCCTACATTTGTGCCTAACAGCCCAATGGTGAGAACACTCAGTGATGATACGCATTTTAACCCCTTCTGTGCTTGTTTTGGAACAGAATCTGCCAGCTCTCAAGGAACTGAACTAGTCAATGCAATGGAGTGAAATTCTGCCAAAGTTGTTTTGGTTTGTTTAAATACAACATACACACTGAAACAGACAGGCTAAACAAGAATATAGTTTACTGTTAAACACTCAATTTAGGGTTAACCCTAACCCTTAATTTTACTCTATGCTCCAAAAAATGTGAAAGTATTTTAAGCAAATCAGGATTTTAACAGGAGACACCTCTCTCCCCAGAACAGTATAACCTCAAAATGTCCCTCCTGACCAGCAGGAACTGCAGATTCAAATTCCTGTAAATCAGGTAGAAGATAGCCATGAACCTAGATGAAGTCTTAACCCTGGACAGAAAAAAAACACCTCCAACAAATGTAAGCCCTATAGTTGCTGAAGATTTGTCCTATGCCTTCACTCACTCCTATCCCTACAGAAAATCTCCCGTCATGAACCTTATCTGTGTGGAGTTCTGTAATTAGATTGCTTCTGAAATCCAAAGACAGCTTCTCTACACAACAGCCTGAAATGTTCATATGCCCTGAGAGCTGACAGAAGTAGAAGAGTGGGCACCACAGCAAAAATAATTAAATTGATAGCCAAGGTTTACTCAGACAAAATTCCTTCTGAAGTCAAAGGCTGAAGAATTCATGTTTTGACCACAAGCTTGTTACAACTTGCAACGTTTCTCCTTCTGTTACAATTTACTCTAAAATCCAAACCTGAGGATTGCCCCTGTACATGGCAATGCTAAGTTTGCACATTTTTTCAGCTCTAAAATACTAAAATCCTTTCTTTATGCTAGAGAGAAAAAGAACATAAAAGGACACGGGCAGGAAAAAAAACATTGCTTGTAAGTGAAATTAAAAACTTTTCTTTTTTTGTCAATAAAAATATGCTAAGGTATTCAGTTCCATATCAAAAGATTTTGAAAGCTTTTTATGAATAACATAGTTACATCTTGTAAGTACACTTCAAAACATACTTCTGGCAGCACAAGGCTGCTTAATCCAGCAGACAAATATGTAAGATAAAATGAAGGCAGACTAACACACGAAGTAAGATACTAATTTAGATAAGCTACTGACTGAATTTAAGGATGAGTTCCCTAATCTGCACAGAATGTTTCTCAGATGCGTATTTCATGACCACTCTTTCAGCTAGGCAGGCAACATAGATTATTTTACTGACACAGGAAGTTGTACATCATGGTTGCTCCCCTACAGTGTGACCTAAAGAAGACCAGGGGAAAAGGGAGGAAGGAAGATAGCCATTATGGATTACTTGTCCTGGATCGCTACCTGCAGACAACAGAGCCCTAAGTGGGGAACGATACCCTTGTTCACTCAGAAGTACCGGGCTTGACATACAGAGTTACTGGCCAAGATCAGATGATATCAGGTATGTAGACCATTATAAAGACCATAAGGTGCCACTCGTGAGCCTTCTGGTTACAGTAAGTATTAATGGTGGCATTAACATATACATATATATATAGCTGTAAGCATTAAGAGTTTACAATACAATTTTGTGTAGCTTTGCTCTGAAAAACTAAACTAAACAAAAACAATTGCTCAACCCCCTAAGATGCAGGCAGCATTATCTGATTACATTCAGGTTTAGGCTTTTGGTCTTCATCTCTGAAGAGTCCACCAGGTTGACAATAGACAGAGATAGCCTCTACTCTGTCTTCTGTAGTTTTCAGAAAAGAGAAGTTAGTTAAGTTTTAATAACTGAATTACACACTACCACATATTTTGTGTGACTCAGCTTGCAAAGAAAACACAAAGAACTCACACAAATAAAGCAGGAAAAGAAAATGGGTCACATAATATCTACAGTAGGTTAAATACACAAGCAAGAAAAAAAATAAAATTCAAACCTAGACTGAATTTACAAGGCAAATACATAGAAAAAAAATCACTCTTTTTGGTCTGAAGTTATTATTTGGAATTTATTCCTCTCTATCTCCTGTCTGCCCCTATACTGTATGTTTATCCCCCTAATAAGAACGTAAGAAATGTCCTGTTGGGTTAGACCCAGGCTAATATCCTGTTACCAAAAGAGGCAAGAGGAGATGATATTTAGGGAGAATACCTGATCCTGGTCGTTATCTATGGTCATCAAAGATAATTCTTGAGGCAGAGAAAGTAAATGGAGGATTTCTCAGACCACCTCCCTTCCCTCTGTGAGAGACTCCTCCAGGTCTGGTGAAGATTCTCCAGCCCAAAATGTCAACATTGATCAGGACCCTCTTCCTTTTTGGCCAGGCTTCTAAGAAGCATCTCCTCTATGACTCAAGGCTAGGTGGACTCCACAGAAAAACCATGATAGATTACACTGCCACTCACATGACAAGAAATAATTTATTCTCAAATATTCGTTCATCCCTAATGGCTTGGCTACAGTATACCCGCAAGACCACTGCTCTTGTATCTCTCATCTCTCATGCTCTTTGCACAAAGATACAAAGAACATCCGAGAAATGTCAAGAAACCTATCACTAGAAACAACCATGCAATTTAGTGCAGTATTGATGCCAAGATGGTGAGTGAACATGTATTTTGTATCAAGAGGGTCTTGTGATTCACAGTTAACATGAAGTCAAATGTCAGTACTAACATAAAATGAGTGTAATATCAGAGACAAAAAGAGTGCAATAGGGGGGAAGGGAAACTATCAATGCTTACTTTTTGTTCCTCAGTGCTGCAGAATTTACATTTTGATATCAGTGTTGGCATGAACGGCAATGTCCTCAGCACTACTGACGCTAGGAAAATCTATTGCCAACTGTTAGTCTTAATATTTTTTTTTTTTAGGCTTTTTCTTCTTTATTAAGACAGAAGCACAAACGACAGAAGCTAGAATTCATACAGTTGCCTCAACTCTGGAGGAAGCCTTCAACATGATCTTTGGAAACTGCTCTACAAATGTAACTTCAGATTTGTGGTATTTGATTTTCTGAATGTGGGATAAAGAGGCCCAACAGATTTAAGTACTCTTCAGGAATGCGTCCCTCCTAAAAATGGAAATCTGCTATGCTGTGTAGTCAAAGACATAAGCACAGGAAGGCCACAGTTCAACCTCTAAGGATTTAGAGTCTACTTTAATTAAAGACCAGTATTTGGTGACATTACTTACTTTGCAGAGGCTCAGCTGTAAATCTTCACAGATTCATTTTTAAGCTTCACTAAACACTGCAGTTGAATACATTTCAGATTACCTCTCGCTTTCACAGAGGTTAAAAAAGAACAATTTTTTCAATTTTTGCATCTTTGCTCAAGGCAATAGGAGGAGGCCTGAATATTTCTGACACACCACAAGTCAGAAGATGACGAGCCTGCCTTAATAAGGGTCACATCCTCATAATGTTGTAACTGCACAGACCTTGGCCTCTTAGATTCTTACAAAGACACCATTTGTCACTGTTCTTCACCGCAGCTAAATTGCTTAGAAAAAGAACAAGTGATACCTTCACGTAGAACAAGTGATACCTTCTTTCCCTTGGTTCTTGCCTACTCTAGGCCTTTGCTTATAGCTAAACTTCTACAAAGAAAATGAGGAAATTTATACCAATAAAACTAGTTATATATCCTATGAAAATAGCAGCTTCTTGAGTTTCTTGATTTGCATTATATTTTGTGGCTTTAAATGTGCTGTTATATTGCCTACATTTATGGGGAGTGGAGGGGAAGATGACAGGAAGAGGAAACATGTAGGTGTTTTTAATTAAGCTGTAAAACTAATTCTGCTCTGAAGTAACTTATTTCCTTCCCACGTCCCTCACTGTCTCAGAACACTAATTCCACAGTAAAGGAAGCATGATTCATCACCATTGTTCAGACTCAGATTATGCACATGTAATCAAACACAGTTGCATTATCACAGCTTAATGATCTATTATTTACGAAGTAAGTGTCGTAACTGATCATGTGCACACAGTCGAGCCATCTTGGTTATGAAGTAAAACAGACAACTTGAGGCTTAATGAAGGCAGCAGAATATTAGCACTGAGTCTGCAATCAGGATGAGCTATGAAGGCACATAATCTTCACCATGACTGAGCTGACAAGCACTGACTTCTTAACTGTGCTAACTCGAATGTGTGATCAAGTACTTACACATCTTTGATAAACTTGATAAAACAAAGGTGGTGCTGGTTATCCTATCTTCATCCATTGTGATCAACATAAATCCTATGCAAATATTCAATGTTTTAAATACCTCATGGACTCCGGGCATAATGACATCATGTCCAACATTTCTATCCTTTTACTCTTCAAAAGGAAACTATGATTTATTGCTCTGAGCTTAGAAGGGCTAACATAAATATTCTATAATTGATAAATGCAATTAATCTTTGACGTATCTCCTATTTAATCTCCAGAATAAACAGCAAGTTTTCCTATTAATTTTGCAGTGTCACAAACTTGAACAATATTTACAGACAAATTTTATCATACAGCTAGGCTGTTGCTCTGTATCATCACCTAACTTAGGCATACTGCAGTTAGGTACCAGTAACAGAGAGACCTGATGTATGGAGAAGATCAGCAGTATAATCCTAAAGCATGACCTGAGCGTGTTTTAAGGAGATGTGATAAGATTCTTGACATTTTTTGGCTGAAAAGCTGCTCAAAAGAATATGCATTTTGTATTGAAATAACAACACTGGAAAGCTGATCAACCAGATAGAGAAAGCATATAAAGCAGCAGCTATGGCTATGGTTGCACACACAGAGACAGCCTAGTTAATCCAACTCTCATGGCACTATGAGAAAAACAGACATAGGAGAAGACCATTTGGGTACGTTAAATTGCAATAAATTTGCAGGATATAAATGAGAACAGCTGAAATGAAGGGATGACATTCAAGTGAGGCAGAAGTTTATGGCTGAGAATGATGCATATGTATGGCATGCAGAGGACTGTATGCCAGCGAGATTATTTTGGCAAAGGTGACTGAGGAAAGGGGTAGATAGCCAAAGTGACTGAGGAAAAGGGGTGCATAGCATATTGGATGATGAAACATTACATAGCTGAAGATTCATGGAAGGACATGCAAGGAGTAATGGAAATATGAGTAAACATGAAAAAGTGGTAACATAACCAACTTCATTAACCAAGTAGGACATCAAATAGCTGAAATATGGACCAAGCTATTTCAAGACTTGTATGCACGGAAATATTCAAGAAACTTAGTCTACTATTATTTCCCATAACCAAGGAGTTCAGATACATGAATTTTACCAGCACAACGGAAGAAACAATAAAGAAAACCCTCTTAAAGTTTAATAAAGAGTGAGAGAAAAGAAATTTATGTCATAAAAAAAGGAGCAGTAGGAGAATGTGTAAAAAGGAGTGTTCCTTCTGGCAATTAGATGACACTGAACAGAGCACAAAATAATAGTAATGGTTAAGAACAAGCAGTAAGAGCTGAAAGTAAAAGTTGTTGTAAATGCAGCTCCCAAAGACGACGCATAGGACTGGGAAAAGGATGAGTGAATTTGTTGCTACAAAGCATACAAAGACTCCAAACCTTACTTAAGACACTTCACAGCTCTGATGCAATATGAGGAAAAAATGGGTATGCCAAGAAAGCCTATCTAGGACATGCTAGAGCAATGCAACAAAAAAGAAAGATAAGAGATGAAGAAAGAAAAGATAAGAAAAGAAAGAAAGATAAGATGGCAAGTGTGGAGAAACAAGTAGTACTAATTGAAATGAAAAATTACAATTAAGGGAAATACTGTACCACATTGGGTAAACTGCATTGTGGAGGTTAAATGCATTTAGATGATACAACTGGTGGAGTACAAAGCAAAGGGAACTGCAAAGACAAACTGGAGAAAAACAGTACTATCAAAGATCAGGTGAAGTATAATGTTAGATGCTTCAAACCAGAAGGCAAAAGATGGGAGGTAAAGAAACATAAATGTAGAAGCTCTCCATGAAAACTGAACTCACACTTACCAAAAAAGGCTGGAGAGCAGATTATCTCCTGACTGAAATGTTAAGGAAAGATACAGCAGAGGAATGACTGATGACAACCCAACTAACAAGGCAACTTAGATGAAGACATAAGAATACAGTATAGGTAAGATAAGAAGGTATATATTTAAAACAGTTATACAGCCTCCCTCACTATCAACCTGGATCATACAGAATCTTAATGGACTCATTCTTCCAATTACATTTATAGATAGGGCAACAGTATTACCACATTCTAGAGAAGGGGACCTGAGCAACTTGCTCACAAAGAGGAATTTTATGATCCAGCACAGAACTGAGTTTAGGTCGCTCAAGTACTGTATCATCCTCTTCCTCTAGAAGCAAATAAAACAGTAGGATACTCTCCCAGCATACTATAACAGGGAATGCGGGAGAAGTTTTGGAAGATGAAGATACAACAGAAGAGAGGCATAGAAAGTCTAATTTCATCATGATAAAACCCACTAAAAGTAAGTTTACTCAGGGCCAGTGTCTGACAGTGACGAGAATGAAGACAAAGGAGAGGACAGAAAGACAGACAGCTTACTGGAAAAGAGAGAAAAAACACAAACCACAAATGTAAATAAGTGGCTGGGATATGGAAAGTAGGGGGAGGGAGGAAAACAGACTGACTACTTAAATACTAAAATCAAGCCGTTTACAGCAGATGGAGAAAGTGAAAGCAAGCAAGCAACAAAAGTCAAGAATTAAACATGGAAAAACAGAAAACCAACCTGCTAATGAAAAATCAGGAACTGAATATTCAGAAAAACAAATAATGGAAGTGCATCAAACAATGCTGCAGGTAAGTAGTCAAGTGAAAGAAAGACACAACATTTTGCCAGACATCGGAAAAAAGGCGGCCACTTGCAATAAAACTTCAAGTAGAAAGTACAGGGAAGGGAGTAGGGTCAACTTTTCCATTTTCACACTTGAACACTAGTACACGCGGAGACTCACTGAGCACGGAATGGAAAATGTACACATGTTCATCAGACTCCTAATGACTAACAGAAAAATGCATGTATATGGAAGACGACTCCCCATAGCTGGAAGGCATGTTAGAATACTTAGTGTTTTCAGCTGTACCTAAAAGCTAAGAAGCTTCTGGGAGAAGAGATGCATTTATAGATCTCTCCTGAAAGCTTCAGAACCTTAGCAACAACAAAATTAGCTTCCTAAATAAAAAGGCAGACCCTCTCTCAGAACCCTTCATATACAGAAGCAGATTTCTGCACTGGGAACCTAAGATAAAACGTAGGCATATTGCTATCTCTACTCTCAATCTACAGGACAGCGATATGAAGCTACATGAAAGAAACGCAGGAGTTTTAACAACTG
Source organism: Gavia stellata (assembly GCF_030936135.1). Taxonomy (NCBI): domain Eukaryota; kingdom Metazoa; phylum Chordata; class Aves; order Gaviiformes; family Gaviidae; genus Gavia; species Gavia stellata. The sequence continues at coordinate 193,400 of NC_082611.1, forward strand.
CACTGTATCTTGGCAATTCCTTTTAAACATTGTTTAAAATATGTCATTTTAGCTGGTTTCTAACCAAACAATATAGATCATCAGTGCTGGAAAGCTAGAAGTTAAAATTCTGAGAGTAAATGTGTATGTACATATACCTCTGCACTGTAAATGAGGTAAGAAAAATGCAAGTCAGGAGAGAATAAGAGAGGTGTCACTATTTCTATATATTATTTTGAAACAAATATAAAACCTAACAGAAGGATCTATTCCAACTGATACTAAAAGGAAGATAATAAAAGCTCTGCAATGTATCTTTCTCCTTCCTCTCCCCCATCCTTAACTGACAAAATTTGCTAACATAAACTACATTTATCACCCTTGTAATCAAACACCTTTCTACTACCAAACACACTGCATGTACTGCACCACTGTAAGAAGCTTTAAGTATAAAGCATGTTCAGGAAGGACAACAATTCATTCCTAATGTTAAAAAATTAGGGCAGAGAAGGGGGCTGGGATCAGGCAAGATCTTCCATGAATGAAACCTTTCCTATAGAAAAAAAGAGACATATGTAAATTAAGCTGTCCTGTAGTTGTATATTTGATTAACAATGATATTCCTCACTGTAGCATTCAAAATACTGCATCTAAAGACAGAAAACAAGAACAGAAAACACAAATAATACACAGTTAAATCAGGTGGCAAGGGCAGACATTCCATTTTGGCTTACAGTACCAGTTAAAAATATTACTGCCTGATATTTACTACAGCTGTGTTTTTTTTCTCTTTTGCTGAAGTACAAAGAAATAAAAAACAGACGTTTAAGTAGTAAAATAAACATTGTATATTGGCACAGTGATTATCAGTAGTAACTTTTCCATAATTATTTACACTTACATTTCCAGACTGCCCACTGCTATTTGTAATGCTGTTTGTGGAGTTAAGACTGCTGCTCCATTCATTTGCAATTCCTATGCTGTCTGTTGAAAACAGGTGAGCGCCTGGCTTTGATTGACAACCAGTTTGCAGTATGACTACATTCATGGTGTCCTCTGTTGAAGGAATCCCCAACAAATTACACACAGATTTGATACTTAGCTGTGTGAATTTAACAGTTACATACCCACTACCAAACACAGCACCTGTCACATGGAAACATCAATCACACACAAGAAATCTCCCTCTTTTTCTTTAAATATAAGCATAAAGGCAAGGTAAGAATAATATAATTCACCATTATGTATTTGTGGCTACTAACAAATGCGATATTCTTATTTACTTGCTCCATCAAAAATTGGTGGGAGATAGATCAAAATTCATGTATTTAAAGTATCCTAGATTTTGCTTTATTTTCCAGAATCTGTATCATACCAGTGTTTAAAAGACAACATTTTTAGATCTCCTGACTGGAAAGGTAACAACGGCATCATAATCACAGGGTTCTTTGTTTTCTTTTTCCAGTCTAGAACAAACTGACTTGATCATAAAACAATTTGAAGAGAGTATGGGACTTGTACTATTTAACTTAAAAAGGAACAACAACCTTTGAGCAAGTTCATTATTAACTTATATGTAAATTGTGACCAGTGACTTGTTAATTTTCATACCAGAAATTTCAGCTCAAGGTAACTGAACAATTACTTCGCAATTCCCCGAAGGTTACTTTGTTAAACTATTAAAACGTCTTAGATATTTGATTCTTTAAATGTGCAATACATTAAGGAGATTTAGACTTCTAGTTTTACAGGCAAATGATGAGTTAACAAAAAATGTTTACCTTAGTAAGCAATTACAGTTAATAACATTCCTCACCTCATAATCCATGCACACGAGACATCAAAGTAAGGAAGTCAGGACTGAAAACAAAATCTCTAAATAAATTCTACAGGTATGGCAAGATTTTTTTTCATCTCTAGCTGCTACTGCATTTCTGAAGGGGTAATGATAAGCTACAGTTAAAAATCAAATTTAAACATTTCTCTGTACTAGGAACAATAAGTAGCTCTGATAGAGTGTACGGAAGTACAAGCCATAGTAGGAAACAGAATGAGTATGAGATTTAGACACCTCTCTTCAGTGGGATAGCATAGCTGAGGATTGTTTCTAATGATGTGGGTTTTTTCTAAGTAGCATTTGACGTATCACAATTCCACGGCCTTCTTACTGTACGGTCCAAGGCTTCACCAAATATTTCCACTATTGTATAAATGACAAAAATAGGGACGTGTCTCACAAAAGAAAAAGGGAAAAGCTACTACTAAGTACCACTATAGACACAAGTCCAGTCCAGCCACACCCAAAAAAAAGAAAAGGAAAAAGAAACCATAGGGATTGCAAAGATGATGTCACTAGACCCCTGCTGTTCTTCCTACAGAATGAGAGTGCAAAGAACAGTTGGGAAGACATAAACAGATGTGCTGACTTTTTGTAATTGACTCTCACTGTCACTACAAATCATCTCATTGTATAGGTGCTTGCCCAGAGCAAGTCCAGTCAGCCATCTTATGTCCAGTCAACCCTCACATGGCCAGTCAAACCTCACAGTGCTCTAGGAAAAGCACTACCTGGTTCATGCCCTCTCTCTTAAATCCTCATTAGCTTTTTTTCCCTGACACAACCACATACTCATCCAATATTCTATAAATGAGTGTAAGTAGTCTTACCACCCTAAAAGGGTAGTATAAGACTGATTCAAAAAAATTTCAGAGAGAAATAATCTGTCCTTTCTCTTTCCAAGGCATTTAGGGAGAATAGCATGATTAGTTTTTGCTATTCTGCTTATTGATAGTAAGTCAAACACATTAAATTCAGAATGTGTGCTTCTATGTCATTCTAATTTCTTCCAAGAGTGAACACCATAGTTTGTGGCCAGATGCACAAAAGTTACAAATTCTACAGTGTAAGCCTCCCCCAGTCTAACCATATTTTCTCAAAGACCTACAGCTATTGTAGAAGGTTGCAACTGACAGAAAAGCAACAGTCTCACATGCTGGCCTATCGCATGGCAATCACTGAAGCTCATGGAGATTAGGATAGAACCCTCAAAAAGAACTTCAACTATCTAATGCCAGTGCAGTGGTGTTTCAGGGATTACGTATCAGTAGCCTAGGATGTTATGTAGAAATAGGGTTGTACTCTTTATGAGATACAACATTTTCAACTCTATAGCCTCCTTAGAATTTGCACTGACAAAGCTTGGGTATTACGAATATAAGGGTTACCGTGGTCAGGCTAGGTCTGGCCTGGGGAACCCCATCTTTCATGAATTCAAAAGTAAGTTTTTTCATTATTGCAACCTTGGCACCAGTAGAAGAGAACAGTCTTGGATGAAAAATCTGAGAAGGCAAATGCCTTCAGTAACAGAAGCTGTTATACAGGAGATGTGTTCTTTGAAGTGTTTCCAAATTCTTGCCAGCAGAATTTCAGTCTGCCTGTGTTTCTGTTTTAAAAAAAAAATCTATTGTTTTTTAAGGTGCCAGTTGTAGTCAAGCAGTCAGTGGACAAATAAGTGTCACAGAGAGGCGTTCATTATTTTAAAAGAGTCCGTTACTGAAGTGTCCCCACATACCCTAGCTACTTTCTGTTTTGCAAAGAGTGTCAGGGAGATATGTCAGATCCCACTACTTCTCTAGTTTTCAGGATCAGGTGCCCTCCTTCCTGTCATCACCAAGCGTCTTTGGGACTACAATGGACCTAAGGCTTCAGCAAGTTGGGGGGGGGGGGAAGGGAGGGGGTCGAGAACAATGAGTGACATTTGTAAGACAATACTGTCTGCAACCAGGGCCTCAAGGGAAAAGCAGTCTTGGAGGAATAGTAATATTCCTCATGATCTTCACAAAGGAGGGAGAAAAGGGAAATAAACGGTCCGCTGGTTCTGAGGAATTCATTGCGGGAAGACCAGCAACACTATTATAAAGAACGTGTGCTTCCACAAATTATTTCACATCGAATGATAAAAATTGCTGAAATACATGTATGAATGATGGGAAATCTTCCTCTACCCATTCCACATAGCTAGGGCTTCACTGAAGTTAGGTGGAGAACACGCATAATTTGTGATTCAAGGAGATCCGTGAACGAAGAGTTTCATGCTTTTCATATTGATGATAAGATCTACAGCTCTGAAACCATTCTTTCCCCCTTCCCTAATATGGAAGGGACAGAAACCATTTTATTCTACGGACATAGGAGGCAGAATGTCAGAGCTGCTGGACTAAGCTTAAAGCTGTTGCCAAAACCAGAAAGGCACTCTTGCTGATAGTAACCAAACATCTAACTTCTGATGGACTATTCAGACTACCAGAGACAGGGGGTGGGTACTGCTGCAAGATTTCAAGTTCATTTGATGAGATTTCCTGCTTACACAGTCTTCATTCCAGATGATACAAGCCAAAGAGCTCCAGAGCATGATGGTTGAGCCATATAAGTCTCTTCTGATGGACTTAAAATTCTGTCTAATGCAACTATGTGGAGAAAATTAAGCTGCTGCTTCTCAATTAGCACTGCTAACATGTTCAAAGTCTCAGAAATTCTCTCAGAGTTCTGGAGGTTTTTAAAGACTACAAGAATTCATCCTACACAGTAGAAGAAAGAACGGGGCTGGGGTAGAAGGATTAGCAACAGATTAGAAAGATATCCCTTAGGGAGAATAACATGAGCAAATTGTTAAGTTTGGACTTTCCTTCAGCCCTCTTTATCTTCAACCTGGGCAACACTTAACTTTTCCTTAGAGATGGAAATCTTGTTTATTGTCAATGAGAGCTTCCTGCAAGAATGATACCTCTCACAGGAATCAAGCATCAACTGGACTGTTAAAGATACTAATGATCAAGACACACAGATCACGATGGGGTCTCAAAAGAACTCCAATCTCCAAGAGCTCTGCTGAGTTTATCCTGTACACTCTCCATGCTGGAGAGGCAAGAAGGGAGGCAGCATTCAGTATGCTCTAAGGAAGAAAACAGAGAAAATGTAGTCTTCTCCCACAGGAGTTTTGTAGCATGTTACAATTATACCATGCTGCATGTATGCAGTGAATTTGTTTAAATCGTACTCTTCCAGCTGTTTCAGGAAAGAAAAAAATTCTATCAGATAAACAGAACAGAAAACGCAGTGCCATAAATTACTTCTGTAACAAAACGTGTATTTTCAGACTTTCCTGAGTCAAAGAAGTACTTGCCAACACTGGCAAACAGTGAAGGACTTGATTTAGGAGATAGACCCAACAGCACAAAAGCAAAGGCAGTAAGCTACTTTTGATGTGAATAAACAGTCAATACTGACTTCATTGCCATATGTTTTGAAGAATTGCTAGGTCTTAGAATAACGGGCTTCTTGAAATAAATACAGGAGGTCATTTATCCTTCCTCTTCTTTGAGTTACAAAACCACGGAAAAGTAAAATTGATCATCCCACAGAAGTTAAAAGGCAAGTTGACCATACCACAGCTTCTCAGAAACAAGAACTGTGGGCAGCGGGAATTACTCTATTCATTGAAAGTCTTTTCAGTAAGCAAGTGACACAATAAATGGTTGTACGGAACATCACATTTGCCTAGACAGGTTAGACAGAGAGAGGAGACTGCCATTACTTATCATTAGAGAATCATAAGACAAATACTACTGAACTGCAGAAATCTGGAGCTTTCCAAAATTGGTATGGTCTCTCACCCCTCTTTCCAGCTCTAGAACCAGAAGGCAAAAAGTAAGATAGGAGCACACCTTTTTTTTTTTCCTTTTTTTTCCTTTTTGAAGAATAAATATGAGGTTTCACTGATTACATCACCAAGCAAAAACTACATAACCAAAAAAGAAGAGATTTATCACCTATAAGAAACCAGTTACATAGAAATGGTTCAAGTTCTGCCTTGCATCACAATTGAAAAGAAGACATGAATAGTTGTTGCAGGAACCGCACACTTACATTCTGGAGTGCAGGAAGAGTGTAGGGGTAACCTAAGTTGATACCACTATTAAAAAGAAGCTGGTGATGCATACCCAGAATTAATCTGTGTAGATGCATACCGAAGAATTGAGTGCTCTCTTGGAAAAAAATGGTCCCTCTTCCCTTTTTCTGTATAGAAGAGTTTGAATGCACTGAAGACGTAAGTGGGCTATGGAGGAAAGAGGACAGCTGACATAATTTTATCTGTGTTCTTTTTCAGTTTAGCTAAGGCCCCAGTTCTGCAAATACTTACAAGTATGTTTAACTTTTACCTGAGAAGTTTGCTATAGGTTTCAACAGGACAGCTAATGTATTTTAAAAAGTCAAGCATGTGTGTAGAAAATTGCCAAATCAAGCTCAGAAAGTTATAGGGAAAAGCTGCATTTGAAAAGAAAAGCACCTCCTGTTTTACTGCTGATGCAAATTTGATGCAAATGCAGCAAGCTCCCATAGCAATGTATGGTATTAGAAAACATGGAATGAATTTCTAAAAACAAGTGACATCAAATGCCATTTATGCATTAAAATTAATGATGTTAAGTCACTTCTGTTACTGATGCTTACAAATGATGGTTCACTTTTACGAACACTGATAGAAAATAACAGTTCTCTTACTTACTTTCAACATGTGCAAATGCACAAAATGGACCACGTGGGCAGTAACCTGTTTGGCGCATGTCATTGCACTTTGTAGATTTATATATCTAAACAAAACAGAAGGGTGGTTAACCTAAACATATTTCTTACGTAACAACAAAACAGGAAATTCTCAAACCTTTAAATGAAAAATTCTGAATATTTACTAACAATATGTATTACACAGTTTTCTCAGAAAATGCGGTTCTTATGATCATTTTTAAAAATCAAATAGAAGAGCAGAATTTTAAGAAAAGCAAACTTGAGACAAGAGAATTTTAACCCTTTTCTGTATAATAATAAATAGTAAGTAACAGTAATGTTTAGAAAAGCAGTGTTTAAACTGCTTTGGTTTTCCATGTTGTATAGAAACAAGTCAAACTTTGGGAATAAAATTTGCAGTCATTTACACCACTTTTAAGAAATCTTGCAGGAGAAATGATGTATGTAGTACAGCAGCTTACACAGCTGAAAAAATACCCCACCCCAATATGGTTGTTTCAACACAGTTCCTTCATTAGGACACCGCTAATCTTCAAATCATCCTAACATTCAATTGTCTTTCTCTAACCTGACTGGGGTGCGTGAGAATTGAAGTAATACTGACTGTTCATGACAGTAATGATTATATAAGTTGCTAGCAAGATCCAGATTCAGTTTATTGCTCTACCAGGGTCTTGATGATCTTTGGATCTCACAAGGCAGGGAGGAGGGGCTGACATACTATCATATTAGAACAATAGTAAGAACCTATTTAAAAGCACACAGATCCTTTAGAAAATTAATTCTGGTGATTTGCAAGTCTGTGGCAAATAGCAGAGGGATCTTTTTGGTTCCCCAAACCTTGGTACTGTGGTCTCTGGCTTTCAGTGTCAGTTGAGTGATTCATGGCTTTATAAGTGATAATTCTTAGTTCAGAATTCCACTTCTTTGGCACTTCTGCATATGCTGTGTAAAATAATGTTTACCTTGGACTCCTGCCTTAGAGCAAACATGAAAAATGAAACTATGTGTTTAAAAAAAAATTAAAAAAAAATCAACAACTAGTTCTGTAAGCTCTTTATTTTAGAGTTATTTTAAGCATCTTAGATAAATTTCCCTCTCACAATTGATTTTGAATTGAGGCTGAAAATTTAGTTGCTATATTCACTACTAATTCATGCATAACCCAAAGATCACCCAAGAAACTACAGTAAAATGCTAAACCACAAGATTTTTTACTGATGCTTATCACTCTACAAATAATTTATTTTTCCTTGAACACTGAAAAAGTGACAAAACATCCATGCTGTAGACAAGTATTCACCCAAATGACACACTTAACAAACAAAACAGCAGGATTGATCTTTCCCCCCAATTTCACTGGGAGCTATCACAGACATTGCAAAAAACGATGGAGTCATTTTTGGATACCACACCCAAACTAGGAAGTTTATAAAATTTATAAAATCTGTTTACTGGTTAAATATAAACCCCCAAAGCTGTATACACAATGCTAATGATGCAGAAGAAAAAAAAAATGAGAAGAGCTGACTTCCAAATGGTTTCAGCAAAAGATGTAACTGGAAGTCCGGTCTTAGTTTGAGGTCCTAGCCAAAAAATAGCCTTCCTGATCATAGGATCAGGAGCTACCCAGATGGTGTGGAGTGCCTTCTGGTAAATGCTACAGATACAAGAAGTGATAATATAGATAATATCAAAACACTACTGGGACAGAGCTCGCATCTCAAAGTCTGATTCTGGAGATGGCCATGTCATCTACACATACCGATTTTACAAGATAGACAGCAAACTCAAAGAACTAAATCATTACAGAAGACTAACTTCCCAGCTATAGACAAGAACACGTCTGCTATCTATGAACAGTAGAATCAAGCTATTCCTGAATGTGATAACCAAGAGATTTCTTCAAAAAATAGTCACTGAGCCAAGAGGCAATGACAATATTCTTTATTTGAATTTGGTAAAGAATGAGTACAGTAAAACATCCAATAAGAGAAGATAATGTTGGATAAAGTGAGTATTAATTCAATTTAAACTAAAGGATGTAAAAAAGCAAGGCTGAACTAATGTTACTGACATCAAATAAGTAGACTGAGGAATGAAGACAACTGATTACCACCATTAAATAGACCAAATTTTATTATGAACTGAATAAAATGAGTGCTTTGAATCCTCAAGTCAGTGGTAGAAAAGCTGTGTGGTTAGAATGGAAATCCCATACAACTGGATGAAAATCAGAGCTGGAGCGAAGGAGGGAAAAGATCACAGGGTATGATGTTGAATGAAAACTTCTCTTTCAGTGCAGGCATGTTGCTAGTTTCTGTGAAATTGAACACTAGCCCTAAAATTAGGTGAGGTGATAACACTATCCCCACCAAACTGCCTTGATTATCAGTAGGAATTACATTCAACACTACAACAAAGGCACCACAGCTAATGGAAAGAAGCAGAAAAAGACTGAGGTGACTATAGCTCATGCGGAAGCAAATCACTGTCAGTTCAGAAACAGGAAATTAATTAGGTAATTGTTACGACAAAATTTTTTAAAAACTGGCAAATAAGACAGATGCAGTTAGCAAGTACTTTTAATAAAGCCATCACATCAGAAGTAGCACATATAACTGAGGTATATTAAGCATAGTGCACATATATTTGAGAAGAGCAAAACCAGCCAATTCGGGCCACTGCACGTCCGCCAAGTATTCTATCTGTCACCATTTAGATTAAAGACAGAAAGAAATGGGGTAAAATTAAAAGTACATTTGGCAAAGGCACATCATGGTAGACTTACCACATAACTTTGATAAATCAAAGGTCCTTCTCTAAAATGGAAATGTGGTCATTCTAGTAAGGTCTTCAATAAAGGATGTGGTAAGATTCATTAATTAAGATAATGAAGACGACGACTCTTACCAATGTTACATATCTGCTGTTAAATTGACTAACGGAGAGATGACAATAGATGGTATGAAAGAGGAGGCAGCAGACAAAATTAGTAGCAGAACTCAGGGCTCAGCCTTGTGACTTATCTTAGCACTTTCATTCATAGTGTTGTCATAAATAAAAGTATGGTAGCAATACTAAGCAGGAAGACACCTTTACTACAGAAAAGTGCTGGAATATGATGCAGAAGAAATTAGATGATCTGAAATAAATCTGGACTGTAAAATCTCTAGTAATCAGGACAGTGAAATTCTGGAGCAGCATCTCAAGGGTAGAGACACCTGACACCTATTTAGTATAAAGACGTAGCTGGTCAACTTACGATAGGGAACGTATGATATGAAGCTTGCAACAATCCTGGAGTCAGTATTCTAAGAATTGCTTTCCCAGTGTGGTCTCGAGATGTCTTGAATAATCTTCATAATTGGAAGAGAAATTAGCAATTGCTTGAATGGTCTTTGCTTATACCTTACTAAGTACTGAACTTTCGAATGCAAGAAATTACATCCTGCTGTAAATTCTTCATGTCCATTCAAAGGTCCCAAAATGAAAACAGATACCCAATGTTGTACAGGCAGCTTGTAGCATAACATGTCTTTTCGGTATCATGTTTGTTTCCGCTAACTTGCACGTTTAATATTTTCATAGCGTCGCATAAGAATTAAATCTCAGCTGATTGCATGGCACTACTCTCTTCCCTAGCATTTCATTGTTATGCTCAAGCATCCAACAAAGTTACAATGACTTTGCCTACAGAGTAATCTAAAATCACCTTGGTTTTCTGGAGTGTCTTACTTCAGCCACTAGAAGAGTTTTCTGCTCTTTCCACCTCCTCTTGACCTATTCAGTTTCTCTTAACTATTTGCAATAAAGTTTTTTTAACTATACTTAAAATAGAAATTTGTCCCAAGTTATTGAGTAGCAATTACTACTGTGACTTCATTACCAATCCAAGAAGTTAAGTAAAAAAGAGAACACATTTATTTAAGTGCAAATCCAGAGACTATTAATTAATTTTTCATAAGCAGTACAATAAAAATGCCTATCAGTGAAAACCACAGCAGTACAAGTAACTACTTCATAGCAAATTTTGTTTTGCTTAAGCAAATACCTCAACGACTGGAAGTGTTGAATGAAATGTCACATGTTTTTTCATAAATACTATCTTTAATTGGTAATCTAATCCATAATACTTTTGAAATCGCTAAAAATAAGTAGAAACGTAGTTCTTACCTCAGGATGAAACTGCTGCTCTGTACGGGAATGACAATATTGACAGCTATCCCCACTTTCACACCTTGAAGGTTCACCCCATTCATCTGCATGTTTTACGCTGGGGCAAGGAGTGGACCTAGAAAAAAGTGATGTCCAGAGCATGTTTGTATCTACTTCCTAGCAGAAGTCTCAAACTATTTCCCACTAAATCTCAGAATCTTAGATTCTGGGACCTACGAAGTTGCAAATTCTGAGAGACTCTGCCCTTTTGGAAATTCTTTGACAAAAAGATGAACTGGTTAGGACTCTATCTTCTGTCTAATGACATTTATTCACAGTCCTGAGACTGTCAAGCAAAGCCCAACAATTCTAAACCTTGCATCACTGCACGAAAAAAACCACCAAAACCAACGAAGAAACGACAGTGTATGAGAATGATGTAAAATGAGCTAATGATGCATGATGTAATGGTGAAAAGTAAAAGAGGCAATGCATTGAATTTTGGTCCTAAAAATATTGCTCGGAAACAGAAAATTATGGAACAAAACCAGAAAAGAGACAGACATTGTAACTGATCTTTTAATAACAAAGAAGGTTTGACCTAGTGATGCCAATTTTTGCTAAGAATTACAGAAATTGTTTTCATTCTTCATAAGAAAGAAGAGTACTTCCATTACAGCTTCATAGTTTCTGTCTTCAGAACTGTCGGATCATTCTGAACAGATGCTTTTTTTCCCCAAAAAAAATTTAGCAAGGCTGTTGGGAAAGATGTGGTTTTATTCCATTAGGAATATCCAACTGCATTACAGAAGAACCCAAACAGATCAGTCCATTAACAACTGTCTGACTGACCAAAAAGTCTATTCTTAATATGTATTTATGTACCTGTATTTGAATTTTCTGGGATTTCGTCTTCTATCTCGACTATTGTGATAGTGCGGACATGCATAACCCTGGCGGCAAAGTCTGGGTGGCTTGGTACATTGTTCCGTCTTGTAGCCAGCTAATACAAAATTTGTGTCTGTAACCAGGTCAACAATTAAGAGAAATAAAACAACTAATTTTTGCATTCAGAGTGTCTTTAGTGAGCTTAAGTATCACACTGCTTTTTGTAAAAAAATTATGATTCACAGACCCCTTCATTCTTATAAACTTAGACTGACTCCTGCATTTTTTAAAATAAAAGTCTAACACATTTACATGCAAAGCAATCTTCATTGCTTTTATATTCAATAGCAATGTTACAATAAAGTACATAAACAAAGCACTAGCAATCTATTGGTAGAGAAACTATCCGGAAATTCTCATTATATATATTTAACTTTTTGAAAATGAATACCTGAAAATACATTATTCACTTTAGTAAGAGAAACACTAAAAACATATACAATTTTATATCTGGATTTCTCTTAAGTTTAGTGTTGACAGTCCTTATTTCACCAAAACTGCTTTCATGTTAAGGCATGTTAAGGCTGTCCAGTAAAATCTTCCTGGACAAATTCTAGAGCCTCTTCTCTACCTTTGCCTCTGTCTCTACACCTTTGGTTCCAGGAAGGAGGAACTAGGAGATGACAAACAAGGTTCTGTCTAGAAACAGAAAAATTCAGAAAAACAATGGAGCAAGTAAATGCATTAGAAGGTACAATTTAGCTAACGGGAAGCATGGGTTTGTGAGGAGTAAATCATGTCAAACCAATCTAACTCCTTCCTAAGGTGGGAAAATGGATGTAGGTAAAACATAAGCAGTCAACGTCATGTATCTTGGCTTCAGCAAACCTCTTAGCTTGAGATGTTCTCAAAAATGAACTGCACAATACTACAAGACTCCTGTAGGATTTGTGGAAAACTAGCTGAAGAAACATTCTCAAAGAGTCACTAATGATGCATTTTCAAATAGCAAAGATTATTAATCAGAGTATCACACAAGGTCCATTCTTTGTTCAGTCCTTTTCAATAGTTTCATTAAAGACTCAGGAAAATAAGGATTAAATCATTAGTTGGATGATTTTCAATCCCCAGAAACTATGTGCAGTCTCACCATATTTACAGGGATTGACAGAAGCCATACAACATTACGTAATGCATACCTGTCACAATGCAAGGAATGCAATAAAAGTGCTTGTAGTTGGTCAATTTTTACACCGAACATCCAGTACTTTTTGATCTAGAGCTGACAATTAAGCTCTACACGTTATTAGTACTTAAACGGTTCAAACTCACCCTATAGTAGATTTAAAAACTATAGAGGGGACAAGTGTCATGCAATTATCTCCCCTTGAATTCCTTGGAGACTACATCTTCGTGTGACCTTTTCCTATGTTACTGTCCCACATGAATTTTGTGGAAGTAATTGTACTCAGCAGTCTTTTCTAAAGTAAAATTTGGGCAAGAACTCTAACAATATCCAATTGATACTAACATCTTTGGCTACATCACAAGCAAGTCTAAACCAAGAACATGAGAACCAAATTTGAAAGCCTTAAGAAAACTAAGGCAATTGGATTTACTTTAAGAAATCTAATATAATGCTTTCAAGACATTCTTGTATTTTAATATTCTGCTCCAATTTTCTGTTTAATATTCTACTTCATTCCTGTTAGTCAAGCTCAGCAAAGAGTAACGGTCCATTAACTAGTTAGTCTATGAATGACTCAAAAAATGAAGACTCTAATCATTACTGCTACTTAGCACAAGACAGAGCTCCTACTGACTTTTAAGAATATTTCTTCAATTGACACAGATTAGCAACACTTCTATCAAGTAAACTGAAAAAGACCTATTGAACATTTTCAAAACAAAACATTTTCAAAATGCAATCTGCATATAAATGTGACAAACAGTACAACTTGTGCACAAATGTTTGTATTACTTAAGTAAACCAATTCTTTACTCTGTTAAAAAAGGGCTTTTGAACTTCTCCCAGATGAAAACCCAGGAACAACAAATTGGATCAAACACTAATAAAGAAACAGAGAAAGGAGACGGGGTAACGTTACCCTGCCATCTTGGATCTTCACTAAGGATCTTCTCAATCGTTGCCTGGCTTGCTAAAATTCCTGGTTGCAGATCTGGAATGCCTTCACCGCATCCTAGCTGCCCATTCTGTAAGGTTTCCTGTGCCTGAAGTTCTCTGGAATGGGGAAAAGAAAATAACACTGCTAAACTGTATAGCTAGAGTAACCCTATCTGTTACAGGTATAATCCTGTCCAAGTCTATCAAAATTCTGTCATTTAGTCCAGCTCTTAACAAGCCTAAATTGTAAAAAAAAATTAAATTGACTGTATTTCAAACCATTACTTGTGCTGAAGTTGGCAAACAATCCTTAAGGAATAACCAAGTCATACAAATCAAAGAGAACACATGAAGGAACGCTGGTATTATGTACACAGACAACATTTGTACCAGCAATGCTCATCTATATCTCTGTGTGCTGACGTTTTGAATATCCTATTAAGTTCTGATATTCCACTGCCACATAGGACATGGTAGAACTAAAAAAGATACAGAAAGGGCAATAAGGGTGATCAGAAATACAGAACTCTTCCTCTGTGAGGGAGAATTAAATACCGTAAGACTCTTTGCCTTGGAAAAGTTATGACTGAAGTAAGGTACAAAATATAGCTATTGAATACTACGTGATTTGGCAAGACATTCAGGAGACCTAGTAACAAAGAACAATCATTATGAGGAAAGGGAATCTCTTCTGCAAGAATTTGTAACTGCTTTCCAAGTAAGCAACGACAAGCTTGCTGAAAGATCAGAATGACTACTACCAAACTAAAAGGTATTGTATTAGTGGTATGAAACCTCTAGCAAAAATCTGAGACAATTTTATTGCACCATTCTAGTAAAATTAAGCTGTACAGAGATTCAACAATACCAAACCAATACAAAAGATTAAAAAAAAAAAAGATGCTATGGCATAATTATATTAGGCAGACTTTGAAGCAATGGAGAAACAAGGTGAGGACTCAAATACCAGAGGTGGATCTATAGTACTCTATCAGAATCAAAGGCTTCTACCTTCAATTGGCACTGCTTTCTCTAAACACAAATATTCAAGGAGCTTACCTCCTACACCAAAATACTCCTACTCAGGGTCTCTGAAGAGGAGTTTGAAAGGTGTGGTGGTTTATAACGTAATTAGTTATGATCTCATTTACATATCGTTTCAAGAACTTCCCAGACCCCTTGAAAATCTCAAGGAGGGAAGAAGACAAGACAGACCCAAAGCCAAGTCTAAAACCTTTCAAAGAGTCAAAATATTTCTTTTACAGATTCAGAAAAGGTGCAGGCAATGAGAAGGAAAACAGATAGCTCTAGAAAGTGCTTTTTCTTTAATGTGGATATGTAGAAGAACAAAGCTATTAAGGGGAATAAAGTTAATGTCTGCATCAGTGGTTCTACTGTTACTTCTCTGCTCTTTACTCAAAATGAAGAAACCCTAATATCTGTGTCCATCATAGAGCAAAAGGACCACCAAAGAACAAATAAGACCCGATTGTTTGGACTTCCTTATGAATGCTGGATGCCTGAAGTCAGGAGATGCAATGGCACACGACTGTTTTTCACAAACACCAAAGAAGTTTGAGGCAGTCTATTTGTAGGGTCAAGCTATTAAACATAGACTCCTACCACATATGTCTTCAGCTCCTCCTGGTGCTCTATACATAGCCAATCACCAATAAACCATCACGTAACACATTAAAAGACATTCAGAGAACGGAGCTTGGTTTCAGTCTTGCTATACATTGGTCGTTCATTCTAATACAATACAAAAAATTACAAAGATACTAAGCATTCTGCATTCAGACTGTCTTGGCATTATGCTGCGCGTGCTAAGTGAAGAAAGTTAAAAAGAAGGAAAAGAAAACGGACAGATGTCTTGCAGAAGAAGCATCAGCTAGCTAATTGAAAAAAGGCTTCTGGAAAGAAAACATATATAACTAAAGAGTATGTGACTGGGCAACGCAGCAGTGAACTCTGTGGCAAAATATTAATTTAAATAATTATGAAATTACTGAAAAGGCACCAACTTTACTAAAATTATTGTGAAGGCAGAGCTATCATCTCCCAACAGATGGTTGGGAATAAGGGATAACAAAGGTAAGAATGTAAGATAGCAGCCATACCATCTCAGATCAAAGGTTCATCTAGCCTGGAATCCTGCCTCCAACAGTGGCCAATAGCAGATGCCTAGGGAAGAGTATAAGAACAGGGCAAGCATATAGTGATACTTCCCCAGAATGCTCTTCCAGTGTCCAGTAAGAGACGCTTGTGACCCTCCAAGGCTTCAAAGCTCTCTAGGAGTTGTTACTATTGAGTATATACAGACCATTTTCTGTAGCAAGAGCTCCCCTTCCACACCTTTATAATACCTCCCAACAACATGCTTATCCCCCAGCTCTGGCCACAGCTAAAACTCATACCTACCACTACCCTGATTCACAAAGCACCTTCTTGCAACAATAACTTGATTATACATTAGAGAAGCAGAAGATAATACTGGTATCTTATATATGAAAAAAGACAACATAATTTAAAAAAACGCATCGTCAGTAGGCAAAATATCAAGCATACAAGCTGAGAACCTGCAAGACGGCTTAACAAAATCATGAATTTGTGAATGTAAAAACCAGATGCAAATTTACAAGGCATAAATGAGAAAAGGCAGAGTATCTGGTCTTTCATCATAACAATTACATATACGGTTCTTGAAATTGCAAGTTACAAAACCTTAGTATTTGTATTTCACAGTGTGCTTCTACCTGCCATCGTGATGCACGGTGAATTGTATTCTTATGTTTACAGTTACAGAAGCAAGTATATTTTTCATGCAAAGCATACTGCATTTTCTGGTATGCGGTGACAACAGACTTGTGGTATTTTCCGCTAATTAGGCTGAAGAATTTGAAACAAGATTACCTTATATCATATACTGGTGGCCTAAGGTCATGTGGGCCATGAGCAAAGGCACAGTGAATTCCATTCTTCACACAGTGACCCCGGGCATCTGTCTCATGAATGCATGTTCCAGTCTTGTAATATCTGAGATGATACTTCCTTTCTGTATCCCCTGTTGTTCGATGCAGGTAAGGGCAACTACATAATAGAAAAGAGGAAAGTTAGAGCACTGCTTTGAATTTTGTTTTTAATAATTTAATTCTGAATTATGCTATATCTCTTATTAACTTGTAACAAGTAACTTTGCAGGATTCTTCAAACAAAAATTGTCCCAAGCAAACCACCATCACACATCAGCTTCAAAATGAAAAACATTAATCTATTTCTTAGGCTCTGCTAAAGTTATAAGAATTTATAGCAAGCTGGCTCACAAATATATTATTACTAAATCTAGTAAGCACCCCTGTAAGCAACAATATCATCTGAGCTAAGGAATGACATGTTCCATACTGATACAAGCTCAAATCACTTCTGCACTAAGAGGCACAATTTTTTTTTTTTTTTTTTTATGTTATTGTCATCTAAAATCAAACGGTACTGGAAAAGAACAATTTTTACATCAGCAATACATCTTTGTACATATATTAACCATTTTTCAGACACAACTATGTGAGTTATGGTCTGTACTTCAAAATGGCTAGCATCACGTATGGATTGTAATTCCAGCTACCAACAGTAAACAGATTTTAAACACCCCACAAAACTACATACACAGGGATGTCCCTTCTCTCCCAGTTTATTTCAGTGTAATTAACTTTGGCCTCTGCTGGTTTTAAAAAATAACTTATCTCCAAAAACTACTTTCCCCCATCCCAAAGTAAAAAGAAACTGCACCAAAAAGCTTACAGAGCAATACAGAACAACAACAAATGAAAAGTCCCACAGAAATATTTTATTTTGAATGGAGGGAGAATAGCAAAGCACTAAGTAGACTTTACCACTCTTAAGAGGTTATGCTGGCTTAAGCTTTATTTACTATATTCTAAAAAGGTTATTTAGAAACCAGACTAAACAAACGTAATTGTCAGCAAACATTGACAAGTCTGGTATTTATATATTTAAATCAAAATCATAATTTTTTCCTGCTGTGCTAAACACCTGCAGCTTGTGCTGACTTCCAGGAGTTGATACTGTTTATGATTTCTGAGAATCAAGTTGCTTCGTTGTAGGAATTTAAAACCAGCTCTCTGTATTTCACATCATAAACATTCCAAAGATATCCTTTAAGAATAAAACAGTTCCAGTTTAAAGGGTAATGCTAGACGTTCTTAAGTGTATGGAAACAACTACATAGTTCTACTTTGTTCAACCTTGAGGCCCTGGCATATTTTTTCCTATGACTACTTGAAGTGCTCTTCTGTAGTAGGCTTCTGTAATTCATTCACTCTTAGAGCAATCTTATGCTACAGATACTAACATATCCAAAATCATCTTCTCTTTTAGAATCTCTGCAAGTAATCTAGTCTTTCTCACAGGCCCTTCCTTAGAATAGATTGTTTTAATTTGCTACCCTTAGAAAAGCCCCTTTCTAAACAGCTTTAAAATTTTGGGCTTCCTTTCATTCCAAGTTGAAATTTGGAAAGAAATATCACAATCAAGCCTGGGTGAAACCAACAATTTTTACTTTAACTCTCTTGAAAGTATGTTCCTGAGAACAATTATGCGTGTCATCACTTTACCTTTCTCGCTAGTTCTCTATTGACTCACAAACTGCGTTAACCTAACCGTGTATTCCGATGAGCAGAACAGAGAAACAGAGACATAGATAAAAGCCAAAAAACTACCAGTATGTTGTCACAGATAGCTTAAAATGAAGGTGTCCTGGCACTACTAATTATAACCTATTTCTATAAGAATTTGAAGTTGCTCCAAATAAAAGGCTAAATTTTAGGCACAAGACAAAACAGGGTCAAAAAACCCACTCTTTTGCTGACTTCTGAAACAGGAATGCTGCCATACTGTAAGCAGAAATGTCCTCAGAAATGTTGGTGTTTTCCTCCATTTTTTTTCTCCTGCCACTAGAGACATGCTCTGGTATCTTCTATCTTTAAGAAAGTCACCTTTGACTTCTCTTGCCTTCCCCAACTATTTGCCCTGTATGCCTTTTCTCTTCTACCTTAACTTCAATCAGCTATCAACTTACAGTAGTTGACTGCCGTTTCTAGCCACCAGTTCTCCGGATCAGATCTAAAATAAGGCCTCCACAGTTCAGCTGAAACTTCTCTCACAAATGTCTCCCATAATCTCACCTTGTAACTGAGTCAAAGAAAAGAGACTCCATTTTCTCTACTCACATCTATCTTAATTTTCTTAATTTCCTGTCTGCTTTACTCAACTATTCTCCCAATCTTGCCCAGCTAATACTCTTTTAAAACATTGCTTCCTTTTTCCTCCTTTAGAATCAGTATCTCACATTCAATAATGAAAGGTCAGTTTTCATCCCCAACCAATCCATGACATGAGCATCCAATATCCTCGTTTGTTGATTTTCAACAAACTGACCATGCTGCCCCAGGATTGGCAAGAGTGCTTTACAAACACCTGCTGTTTATATTGCTTAGGCATGGTACTCAGTATTGTCATGCTGCCTAGTGCATTTTTGTTGTTTACCTTCTCTTATCTCTGTTGTTTAGTTTGTAAAGCCTCTGGGAAAAACCCACCTTTTTCTTCTGTCACTACAGCCTGTAACACAAAAGTTACCTGATCCATGACAAGCGCTGCTACACACTACAGTAACCAAAATAATTATTATTCAATTTTTAAAACAGGTGACCAGCATAAGTACGTATTTCCTGGCTGTTTTCCTGCATTTTTTTTCCTCAGAAGTTCTTCCTCGCTTCTCTCACTGGAGATGAAGGTAGCTCCTCCTCTGACTATGACCACAACATACCCAGCTCCTCTATATATGCCTGCCTGCCATACTGTACCATTTGCTCCACAAAGCTTCTACCCCTCCCCAAGTTCACTGGAGACCTTCTATAGCCTTCATCTAGAAGAGACACATGTCCATGGAAATGCAAACATTAACAGGCCAGCCAGACAACTAACAGTGAACTCCTTCCTTTGCTTTTTCTCACTGGAAGCAGCACGAAACAGTCATTCTCCTCTACGACCCCTCAATCCTCACAAAACTAATCTTGAAGCCACCTCTATACACTGTGGTTTGCACCTACTGGTCAATGTCAAAGTTGTCAGGAGAAAAAGGAAGCACACCTGGGAAAAAAAAAGGTGCAGCAACAATACTAGCACAAATGTGCAGAAACAATACTAGCAGAAAACCAGTTTCTTATGTTATGCTTTAAAGATAGTCACAATGCAAAATTATAGTTCTAACTCTATGATAGCCTAAAGAATACATGCTTATATAAAAGTGTATGTGCCAAAAATTGACAAATCACTTATAGAAATCTGTTTTCAAATAAACTGCAGCAGGATTCTATCGATCACTTTCGCTAAGGAGAAGTCAGCATCTTTCCTTAATGTCACTGATAATAGTATAAACACCTAGGACGGAAAGAAATCACTTACTCATCTCCATCTGGGCAGATTCCTGTAGTCTCATCATATTTTGTACAATAAACATCTGGACTGTAGTTAAAAGTCCCATCACGCCTTCGTATAGGTCTACGACGACGCTGATTTAGGAAATGCCAATGAAAACAGGTAAATGGTCTGTGCTGGGCACACTTGTGCTGCAAAAATAGGGGGCACTGCTCTGTCCTAAATTCCTTTAGATACCTAAAAAAATTAAACTGTGTTACAAGTTTATCTTATTGGAGGCACATTTTTACAGTATTAACAGGGCACTTGACAATTCAGTGCACATAGCCCGTGAAAAATTGTACAAATGTACCTGCATACAGTTTTAGTTCCTATGCACAATTTACTGTTTAGCTGTTGAATACAAGTGACTTCATTTTTTATGACAGATGCATTACTAATGAAAGACAGTGGAATACCTGGCAAATTATACTATGTTTTGTAACTAAACTAAAATCAAATAAATACATTAATTTAAAAAGCACAGTATTTAGAATATTGTCTTAAGTAGCGACCAAACAGAGATTATAAATCCAACAAGTTACTTGAATGAGCATTCATATTGCTTGCTACCATACAAAATAGTCCTACAAAGGCTACTGTAGCTAAATAGCACATCTAATTTAAACATTAGTCCTTAATCACAATATTCCCAGGATGTGAACACACTATATAGACAGCTAGAGGGTTAAAAGAGTTTTATGAAGGTTATCAGGGGCTATGAGAGGACTTCCGCAAACTGATTTTAGCGACTGTTACGTTTGTGTTGAGACAGTCTGGGGTCTTTGAAGGTTACTTAGGTGTTAGTGAGACAGTCCTTCATTAGCACGCAGGGAATAGAAGCTAGTTAGGAAGTCTGATACTTCTTTCCACAGGATGTCAAGATCATGCCAGACTGGGCACTAGTGTGGCATCTGTCAAAGGATGTAAGACAGCACTTCTTTCTGTCTCAGTTTATGTATCTGTTAGCCAATTTAGCAAGTTCATTACATCGCTAAAGTTATGGAGTATTTGCAGAGGCAGAGATATAGGGGTACTTTGCAGAGTTCCCAGAGGTCTCTAAA
Organism: Gavia stellata; assembly: GCF_030936135.1. Classification (NCBI taxonomy): domain Eukaryota; kingdom Metazoa; phylum Chordata; class Aves; order Gaviiformes; family Gaviidae; genus Gavia; species Gavia stellata. Next base: position 214,692 of record NC_082611.1, read on the forward strand.
AACGTGCAGGATGCGTAACAGGCTACAGGGGAATTGAAGATACAGGGAAAGGAAAGGATTAGAAAGAGGAATAAAGGGCATCTTTTCATTCTCAGCTGCTTAAATTGGCACATGGGGAATGTAATGACACTGAGTTATGAAGCATGTCTTTATGTTTAGGAAAGACTCTCTAAACTATCCAGGATTGTGGGGAGAAAAAAAAAAAAATAGAGAATTTTTGGACATTAAGGGCTGTAGGACAGGCTGTAGCAGTATCTAGGTAAGCGGCTGTATTCTTGTGGTCTTTCTGAGAGTGCTGGAAATGTGACATTATAGAAGTGATGATACAAGGGATGTGAGTGACGGAATGCCACAATTAAGTGATAAATTATTCTGCATTTGCGGGGAGCACATGGTCCTACATGAAATAGGCTGCCAGGAGTGCTAGAGGGCTGCAGGGACTTTATAGACAGTATCAGAAGAAAATGGATAGGCTTGCGGAGAGGATGGCGAGCACATGGGAGCTGTCTTTCAGTACGAGCAAGGTCTGCAAAAATTATCACAGAGCCGTCCCAAGGACTCGAGCCGAGGCTGGCTACGCAACGCTTAGGAGAAGCGGAAGGACTGCTGTCATAGCTTGAAGAGGGAGGTCTCGGAGTGCGAGAGGGTGCTGCGGGGCTCGGGTTCCCGGACGATGCCGGCGGGTCACAGTGCGGACCAGAGAGGCACGACCGTGGGAGCGGACGCAAGGCGCGGGGCAGAGCCGCAGGCGTTCTGCAGTCAGCCGTGCCCAGGCCGCCTCTATCCGGCCGGCACAGAACGCGGCTTCCTCCCCGCGGCGCCTGGAGCCGGAAAAAGAGGCCGGCGGAGGCCGGCCAGGGCCAGCCAGCCTCCTCACAGACCTGCCGCCAGCGCAGGAGGCCGCACGGACGAGGCCCGGCACACGACCGGGCCCTCCCCCTCAGGTCCTGAGGCCCTCCCCGCGCGGCGCTGGGGCCCAGGGAGCAGGGCGCCTCCAGGACGCGATACCTACGTATAATGCGTCGGCTGCTCGGTCTGCGGGGACCCACCGGACCCGCCGCCCCGCGACACCGCTTTCGAAACCGACGGCATCTTCCCCCGCCGTCAACAGAGCGCAGGCGCAGCCCGGTCCTGCCGGCCCCTCCCCCCTGCGACACCACCCCGCCCGCCCCGCCCCGCCCCACCCCACCCCACGAGCCCGCGCCGCGGGGGCCGGCCGGGAGTCGCGCGCGGGCTGGGCCTCGTGGCACCCGCCGCGCCCCGCCTCCCCAGCGCGCGCGGGCTCGCGCGCCCGCAGGCCGGGCCGCCCCTCCCCCCGGGTCCCGGGGAAGAGCCCTCCGCAGCTGGGGTTGCCGCGCGGCCTCCGACCAGCGCGCGCTCCCGGGCCCGCCGCAGGCGCCCGACAGGCAGCCGGCGTCCGCCCGCGCCGTGCAGAAGGCGTCTTTCGACAGGGCGCGCAGAGCTGCTTCAGCCGGCTTCGGCGGGCGGCCTCGTGCGCCCTGTGGTAACAACGAAACGCGGCAAACGGTTTGCCACTTTCCCAACGCCTTAAAAGCAGGAAACGATGAGAATCGTTTCACAGGTACAAATTCTTTATTGAACACCGATGACATCACCCGAAAATACGGCACAGGCGAAGGGGCAGCTCCTTATTTCCCTAAACAAAGCGGTACGTTGCGGGATTCATCTTTTCAATGTAACAGGAAGAAAGCAAGCTAGTCAGTGAAACAGGCATTACGCCTCAGGTCAATGTAAATAAAATCCAGGGTCACTCTTGTATTCGCCAGGATGCCCCCGTCGGTGTATCCCGCTTGCAACATTCCACTGCTGTAAAAGCCGGATCCCAACACTAACCCTTGCGACGGTACCAGACCACCCGTCCTCGTTCGCCAGGCATCGCCAGGTCAAACCACAGGGACTCTGCAGCAACATGGAAAGCCCCGGTGGTGCCTGTTGCTCAGAGACTGATCAGCAGTATTAGACAAACATGATGCTAAGTCAGTTTTCTCTGTAGCTCCAGCCTGCCTTACTAGCTGCTGGCATGTTTTGTTTTTTGGTTTGTTTGGGGGTTTTGTTTTTTGTTTTGGTTTGTTTTTTAATTATAAATTTTAATGGCACAGAAACAGTTTTGCATTTTTACATTTGAAAGCTTAAAAAAAAAGGCCTCTGACTTTGAAGGGAACTAAGTCGTGTTAGTTGCTTAGATTCTTCCTCTCTAAGAAAAGTCTCCAGAGTATGAAAGTTTGAGTATCTGTGAATCTGTAGGAAAAACTAGATACTACATCGTTCAGTGAAACTAGGGGTTTCCTCCCCAATATAATGCAAGCCAATCACTTCGAGTCCCTGCAAAAACCTCTCCTACCAGTAATGATCGCCTAAATCAGGCATGCCTGAAAAGTTCTAGTCCAGAAAGCAAGCACCGGCTATGCGCTAAGGGTTGAAGAAAGTAATTTCTATGTTATTCAGTAGAATTACAAAAAAAAAAAAAAAAAAAAAAAATCAGAACACAAAGAATCACGTATTAATGAATCATACACTTACAGTTGTCTTCAATATAAGTTGAACATACGCTGTGACTAACAAAGTGTCAAATGAAGGTCACCTTCAGCAGCAATTTTACATACTTATAACTTTGCTATTTTAATACACTGTGCATCTGAGGAAAATAATCCGTGGAGAAGAGATGGGTTGTATAAAATGTGTCTTCAAGCGCAAGCTGATTTGCAAAACCTCCTGTTCCTCCCTGCTGTGCAATGCCGGAAGAAACTACTCCTTGCACTGCCGGTGTAAATTACTAAGCTAAGACCAGCACAGGCAGCAGCGCGATACGTGAAGGGATCACGCTTGCAAGACAAGGCTGCCGCCAGGCTGGAGAAGTAAGTTTTCCCATTAAAGCGTCCGTACAGCTTTCAGCCGGGTGAACGCCAGCAAACTTTTGGCAGCTCCTTCACTGCAGCCGCCGTCCCGTCCTCACTCCTCCTTCCGCGGCTGCAAGCGAGCGTTGCTTTTTTGGGCCACGTCTACAGCGTCCGCGATCTCACCGGAGAAGACCGCTTCCAGTCGCTCGTCAATCTCCGTTTTTTCCCTGAACACGCACCAGAGCAGCAGCCCCGTGCACAGCAGACTGAGAGGCAGCACCGTCCCCCACGGCCTCTCGTGGTCGCTCCCCATGGACCGGCTGACGCTCCACACCCGCGGGCTGGCCTTGCTGGCGGAGAAGGGGATGGCCCCCCCGCCCTCCGGATCCGCGCCCTCCGGACCCCGCCGCCCCGCCAGCCACCTCCGGGGGCCAGGCAGGCGCAGGGAGCGCCGCGCCCTGCAAAGACACACGCGTCAGAGGCGCGGAGCGCGCCGCCAACACCCCCGGCCCCGCGCCCGCCACCTCACCGCCAGCGGCCCAGCGCCCAGCTCATCCCTGCGCGCCGCGCTGCCCTGCTCCGCCCCGCGCCGCCCGGAAGCGGAAGCACGGCCGCGCCGGCGGCCTCGGGGCCCCGCTGGCTGACGGGCAGCCGGCCCGGGCCGAGGCCAGCTGCCGCGGGGGGGCGCTCGGCTGCTGCCGAGGAGCGGGCGGCCGAGACGGCGACGGAGGGGCCCGGGGGGGGCCCTGCGCGCCCATGAACCGGAGAGGAGGCGGGAAAATGGCAGACGGCCTTCTCGGCCTACACCGACTCCTGCAGTAACGTTTGCACAGCTTGTGTTGGAAGAGTCCGTTTTATTCCCTGCTACATACAGAGAACGGCCACCTATTCCCTTGACACAACTATTCTTCTGTAACAGCGTGGTGTTTTCATAGCCCCTTCCTGTCGCATCCCGAACAGCTTTCATTTTATCCGTGTGCTGAGCCTCTGGATGCATGCGGGGGGAGCGGCGTGTCACACGCTGCTGTGGCAAAAAACATTTCTTCTTCTGCTAAAGTCTGCACATTTTAGCATACAGATGAAATACCATGTTCTTAATATTACACCTAATTACCTTTCATACAACGTCTTGTAGCATTGGTCTTGAACGATTTTGTATTTACACCCCCTGTTACCATGCTTGATCAAAGTAAATAAGAAAGCTGGGACTGGAGACACAGAACCTGTAAACCTATGCCCAATACCGGCAAAGTTGTACAGATGTTCTCAGAAACCAGCCAACTGCTCTCAGTAATGGTCAGCCCTCACTCCGTTACCTTCCTTTTGCTTTAGGGCAGAAATTCAGAAAGTCAAGAATACTCGGCAGAAGGTAAATCATTTTAGTGCCACGATACGTGTTCAACTCGTTTGGCATTCTGTATGAACTCGCTGTTTGCCACCCAAGTTTCTTCACGCAGTGTCATTCCAGATTCCTGTATCGCCATGCAGGTGCTCATCATCCTTTGACCCATTAAGAACAGTTGTCACTGCCGTTGCCAGTTTGTGACTTCCATGTTCAACGCTAGTATTGTCAGCTGTAATATTTAGTTTAAGACATCAAGTTATTTCTGCTTATAAACACCAAAACATTTTTGTCACAGAAATCACTAAACAGTTTTGACATAAGTCATCTAGAGTAAGCTGTGAATTCTGCTTTGATTATAGAGTTCTAATCTGCAGTAATTAAACGAACTACCAAACAGGCAGAAATACCGTGCAAGTTACATAGTTAGTAGTTTAGACATGCAGATAAAATGTTTCACAAAAATTCTAATGAGTTTTCTCTAGAAAAGAAAAAGTCACCAATTTAAAAAAATACAGAGAAGAAAGTTTCTCAAAATAAAAAGAAGAAAAAATTAAGTATGTCACTAATTTTAAGCTAATTTAATTAGCTCAAATGTTCATTGTTTTCTTGAGGTGCCAATTCTGAACATAAAAATATATATATATTTAGGGAAATTAAATCCTCCTTAGACAAATAGTTCATGTAACAATGGGCACGATGGACTGGAAGGAATGGGGGGGGAGAACAAAAAATACCCAACAACAACAAAACCAAAAAACAACTTGTATGGAATTAATCCAGGTAAGCCTTGCTTCTTCATAGCCAGCACAGCCTTTCTTTCTAAAAACTGCATGTGATGTGGTACTTACCTAACTGAAATCAGAGAGGGAAAAAAGGTGACTAAGAGGATAAAACCAATTCAAACAATACAGAGAACATTTCAAGTGTTCTTGAAGAAGTCAGGCCTTGTGGTTGAGCATGCAGAAAGTGGAGTTAATTAAAAGATGCTTATGTGCTACAAATGCTGTAACACCGATTTCCTTTTCCTTTGGCACCTTAAGTACTGGAGACAAACTTCAATTACAACAGCAGTCAAAATTTTTCTATAAAGCTAAAATTTCAAGTCATCAACAGGTTTTTTGGGAGCAAAGTAACTCCTCTTGTGCAGGAATTAAGACCTAAGTACTTACTAAAAACTTTGTCGACTGAATTTTACCTCCGTATATGACAGAGTATCGAATCCTTGCCGTAACTGAAAACATTTGGGTATTCACATTCTGAACAGACGACAATGAAAAAGAACGGTACCAAAAAACTCACCAGAATTTCCTTTGTATGCAATACCGTGCCGACTTAATAAATCTTTAAGTTTTTTTATTTCTTCAGAAAGTTGCTTGTATTCCTAAGAAAGAAAATACATTTAAAATGGCTCTCCCACTCTCCAAATGCCTACATAAAATGGGAGTTTATGAAAAATAACGGGTTTGTGCACAGCTGTTACTGGTTTTGACTTAAAAGATCTTAACCTGCTTATTCCAAGAACAAGATGCAAATTTTATAAAAATATGTATTTCTACATTGCCAAAACAGGAGCCAGCTTTTTCCAAGCCTGAGAGCAAAAATTAGGAGTGCTTTCTGTAGTATTTCGGATCTATCCTCTAACTAGCACAAAATTGCATTCGTAAGTTTGCTACAGAACCAGCCTTTTTTTTATTTCATATCATAATGCTACAGTCTGGAAATTTGTCACCTCCTCAACTCTTGACCTAGTAACTTCACGTTCTTGCTTTCAGCAGTTTCTGTTAACTTACAGAGCCCGGGATTGCTTAGTACTTTTGAGACTCAAATCACGTATCTGAAATCTCAAAGAAGCCCCAATTTTTATTGTGTTTTGGTTTTTACACAAATCAAGAAAGAGCAAAAGATTAACTATTTAAGATTCTGTGGTTACCAAAACAGCCAACTTTATGTCAATTTAGCTATGAGGAAGCCAGAAAAAAGAAGTACAAATCATTAAATACTGTGTTGTTAACTACTGAAGAAAAAAGAGGTGAATATTCCAGCTGCTAACAGTACCATATAAAAATGGTGATCTTTATATTCACCTTAACCACAGCTTATTTGGTTATATTCAGGAATTACTATGTGGTGTTTTGTCTTTGCTACATTTTCAAGTAAAATGACAGCTGCTTCTCTGCATTATAATGAATTAATTCCCTTCCATGCTCTTTTTTTGACGTTCAGCTTGCACTCTTTTAGGCTGAGCACACCTTCTGCCTCTATTTTCCCCATTTCAATTCTGTTCAGAGTTCACACACATGAAGGTCATTCAGAAATGGACACAGCATCAATCATTCTGCCTTTTGCTTGTGTAACAGCCAACACATTCTGACACAAGTCTGGGTAATTATCCACAAAGAGAAGTGTCAACATTCCCAAGGCTGGTTACGCATTTATTTTCACTATAATTCCTTCCTGTTTCCAGACCGATACTCCCCAGAAAGAGTACTTGCAAGGTGTTCATAATCCAACCACTTACACTAGTTCCTACACACCCCCCCACCTTCTTATTGGCCATTCAGTTGTGCTGGTTTGTTTTTGACTTAAGGGCTAGAATAAAGATATCAGATCACTCTGTATGCAGACTGTTACATATTGAAACCAGAAAAGATAATCCCACGAGCAGATTTCCGCTGAATCCAAATAGTATTTACATAATGCTGTCACACTGATACTGTCATACAGTAAAAAGATGTCAATTTAACTCCACATTGTAAATATTACACTCTATACCTTACTGCACTTCTCCACTGTTTCAAATTCCAGACTTATTTTCTTATTCTGTTTCTCAACTTCCTTTTCTTCTGTCGCTTTTAGAAGTCCCGCTTCCTCAAAAATATCTTTCAGTATTTTTTTGTATCCCTAAAAAAAGAAAGTTTCCAAAAGACAATAGATCAATCCACCTGACTCTCATCTCTGCTTACAATTTGCACTGGCCATTCCAATTCCTCAAGCTTCACTGCAGAAAACATTACAATTACCAGTTACAATTACCAGTTGATATAACAGTTACAGGGCACAAAAATTACTATTTGCCAACTACAGAATAAATGCATCCGTTCCAAAAGGAGAAACTGCAGAAGCGAGGTTTGGCCATTTGACAGTAATTGTTCTTTACCAAATCGAGTTGGAAGAAATTAACAAACCTGGTCAGTTATTAGTTCATCATACAGAAGCTGCTCTGCTTCGTCCCACTTCCTTTGTAGTGCTTCAGTCAGAGTTGGATAAACTGAAAAATAGAAGTCAAACCATGTAAAAACCACCAGCACTGTCCTGCACTCGTTAAATGCTGCTCTAGCAGCGTGCAAGCGTATTTGTTTTAAGAACTCAATGTTTCTATATAGTACATAGTCTCTACTGCTTTCAAGAGTTGGGGTTAAACTTAAATTCTGCTTCACACATTTAAAGTTTCTGGAGAATGCCACCAGCCAAAAATTTTTCTCTTATTTCCAGCCAGAAGGCCTCATTATTTCTTTGCTGAATGCAATTCTAACTGAGCTCTCCCTTTTTGTAATATAAGTAAATTAGCAGATATTACAGGGCTGATTTCTACGACCGGTCTAAGAAAAAAAGAAAAAAAAAAAAAAAAAAAAATCACTCACTGGGTCTATACTACCAATGACAATTTATTTGAGAAATACCTGTGTGTTACAGTGATTGGGATTGAAAATACACTTCGTATTCTATGTTACATTTAATATCCATTTATATCAAGTTACAAACTCAAAGAACCTAAGAATTTACACTCTGAGGTTGGCATAATATGACAGCTCCTCCACACACAAATTATTTTCTAAATCTTACCTAAAAGAGAGTGGGGATGGCACACGAGAGGCGTCTCAAATGTCAGAGAGTAAACACAAGTACTCGGCTCAGACACATAGGCCAATTTATTGCTCTTTCCACAAACAAGATGAACCTAAACAACAGTAAAAACAAAGATGCGCGAAACACCTCCACATGAAACAGGACCAGCATTGATGATCAATTTGCTGTCTTCCAACGCTAGCAGATGCATTTCTGTATGCATTGTCACGTCAAAGCTTCCAGCGCTGTCACCCACAGAAAAAGAATCGTAGCAAGCACATCTTCAAATTATTTTATCAAATGTGAAAATTGCTTCCTCTAATGGGAAATGATCCCCCCACCTATCATTGCTCCTCGGACTCCCAAGCACCGTATTTCCAGCAAGAATAAGAGTAACAAGAAGGGTGAATAGGACACCCTTTAGAACCTCATCTGACATAAGCATAAATCACTTGACACATTTTAGTTCTGACCAATGTGCTAAATTGGTCAGAGAACAATACACATCTAGCCTGTAGAAATTTGTTTTCATCTTTAAATCTACAGCACCGGTATTTTCTGTCTGTTCAAAACTAAATGCCAGTTAAAGATTTGAATCACATTATCAAAGGTCATACAAGAATAGCAATTCTTTCTGCAGCCCCTATGGAAGACAGAGATGTTAACAAGGCACCTCCATTACAGTACAGAATATTTTCACCTTGGACAAGATATTTTGTCTCTTATCCCATCTTCACGTTAGTTATTATTCCAACTATATAACCCTCTCTCTTAAGTACTGTATTGTTACCCATCACTGTAATAGCTAAGCATCTACAAGAAAAGCAGCCTGTTGGGAACTATATGGCATCTTTAACTCTTCTTCACGATAGTGATCTACGTCACCAGGGAATGTGAGGTTTAATTAATTATATCTGTAAAACTGCAGAACACACTGAAATGGGAGGTGGAAAAAAGAAAAACATTGTGAATAAAAGGATAAAGGACATGTGCAAATCATGTGCCACACATTGGGCAAGTCTCAGGCACTCTTCCTTACCCTTCTAGTTGAACAGTTACTTGGCACAGAGACTGTCTGAATGTGAAAAGGAACATTTTAACCACTCCACAAAATAAGAATTTTTACTTTTTCTTTAAAATGTACTCACACCAGAATCTGTTTCTCTCGAGTTGGTTCCTCTGCCACTCCCATATATTTGATTCCATCCTGAATTCTCCTTGCATGCCCTCTGCTCTTGTTTTAACACCTTACTTAGCTTCTCAGCATGCTGTTGTTAACTGCCTAATTCTTTTCCCTCCTTTTTCCTGGATGTTCTTAGCACAATAGGCTGGCATCTTGAATTCAACAAATAGCTCTTTTTCTTTATTTTTCCTGACACAAATTACAAAGCACTGTACGTTTCTACAGTAGTGATAATACCAGAATATTCCACTCTGTCAAGGAAAAAAAGAGTTAAAAGTAACCAATGAGAATACGTAAGTAAACTTCTTCAAAATTTTATCCCGATTAGAGGAGCTTCCCTCCTCTATCCATTCACCTAGCTCCTACAGGAGCTCATCTTTATGTTTCATATCACATCTTAAATGATGACTTCTACAAGGAAGGATGTTTCAGTCTGTAGAGTGTCATGAGTGTGTGTAGAGAGTCATGCTATCTGAATTAACATAGTCTAGGCTAGTATACCTTTGTCTGCCTGCTCTTCGTTTCACATGAGTCTCCTTCCCTCATCCACATTCCAACAAACGTGTTGTTGTCAATTTCCCATTCATGCCAGATTCTGAAAAAATAGGACATCATTTTATTTTAAGGTACTGTAAAGAAAACGGTGAACACTCAGGAAGAAAAACAGGAATACCCTTACACCATGTTCAATTTAACTGTATATACTTAGTTTTTGTTACCTTAGTATTTCCATTTCTTACAGCCAAGACCTTATAAACAGTGTCGTTTGTTATCCAGGCTGCTATACAGGGCACATCAACATTACTTTGAGAGCATGGTTTTGGATCAGCTATCAGTTGGCAAACCATTTGCACTTACAAATCCCTGTTTAAATCCAAGAAAATACAGCTTATAGATCAATACCACAACAAATTCCGTGATGCTAAGTACCCTGTGCAACTCAGATTGTTTGCAGGATTTTTAGTGGTAGTGAGAGCACCTACAAAAACTAGTTGCTACTTCTGCTAGTCCTAAAGCCAATGATACTCTCAGCATCTTGATGTACCCTCTTCCTCTCATATTGGCTCACTAATTATTGTGCACATAGAAAAAAAGAGACATCTATATGCAAAATATTTAGAAAGGCAGTAATTTTAAAGCATTGCTCTTGTTTATAATTAAATGTATTTTAGGTCTTATGATTTGGATACTCTGGGGTCTTTGAATACTTTGGTATACTTTTTTTTTTTTTTGTGGGGGGATACCTTTTATTAGATATGTTTAACACAACCACTAGGCATAAAGCACTCATTTCATTTTGTAAGGTTATATTCAACTCAAAGTGAAAATAGTTAACAGACATTAAATCTTTGTTAATATAAGCTGTAGTTATACATTACTGAATTTCTCTCATGAACATACCACACCTGCAGTTGGCACTGGTTATTAATCAGCCTCCAGCTAAAACAGGATGTTAGTATTTATCAACAAAAAAAATCTGAATTTTTCAAGACGGGGTATTTTCATGCATAACACCTTGGGAACTACAATGACCCAAGCTGACCAATAAAAGAATCTTAATTTTAAAACTGCCTCCTTTCTGACAATCTATAAAATGGTCTGCTAACAACATAGGTAAAACTTAAAGGTCTAAAAGCCTCACCCTAAAATCCCACTATAGGCATTCCATCGAAAAGTCTGCTCATGCTGAGTGACATTATGGAAAGGACAAAACTCATACTTGTACCTTAAAAGAAAGAAAAAAAGACAAGAAAAAGAAAATAAGAAATGTTTCAGACTGAAATAAAAAACTAGTTCATTCCTAATAAATATATAGAATCAAATATCCAAATCCATTACTCACGTGGATTCCACAAAACTGAAACACTTGCCAGCAAGCCTAAAGAGATGTGCAGGGCCTAAAAACACCACAAAATGACATCAAGGAAGAATAATGTTTTGGTTAAATTTAAGCAAGTTACTGTGGTGACAGAACCGCAAGGAGTATGTGACAAATTTAGTTTTCTGCTGTACATAAGGAAATTTCTATCTTCCATATGGATTACTGCAAGTTCCCACTAGTGCTATATCAGTTTGCATCATGATCTTTAACATTGTTCATCTTCAAAACTCAGTGAAATAGATAAGCCTCCTTCTATGCTAGAAATAAGAAGCCTGTATACAAACAAATATTTGGAGGCCAGATCCATAAAAGGAATCATCAGTGCAGATCTTGCCAAAATCTAACATTGAAATCACTAGAACTCTGGCTTGGCAGCTGTCTGTCCCCAAGGTCATCCAAACTCTTCAATTTTGTACCAGTAAAGCCCATTTGCTCAGAATGTCGACAGTGCTGCATATTTAAGTTTCACCGAGATTCTCAAACTAGATACTCCTTTTCACGGTTTGCCTTCATGGTCTGATCCAGTTGGCATTCAACAAGATAAACCTTTCACTGTCAGACAGTTACAATTCTACTCTTGTAGAATTGACCATTCCAGCCTTACTGTCAAAGGAATCCAAGACAGGTAACTTGCCATTCAAAAGAGGGCCAAAAGTTCTGAACTACGTGCTACACGGGTATTTCAGTGTCCCTTGTTTAAGGTATTTTTGCATGGAATGATTAAATACTTGTGAGGAAAGGAGAAGGAAAGAGATTACAAAGCAAATAAAATAAAACCCTAATTCCCCACTGCCAGCATTGCCTATGTACTTTTCCCAAAGACCTAGACAAGCAATCCTGGAAACAAAGATTAGACCACCCAAATCATGCCTTTCGGAACGCCCTAACCACTGGGATACAGACAGGTTCTCTTTCCTGTGTGATTCTTCTGACTGTATGATCTTGCATTTCATTCTACAGATTATCATAGGCTTGGCCAAAGGGTTGGCCTCTCTACTACATACAATCTGTGCCTTAGTGATTAGGATGCTCTCCCTAGAGAGGAAGAAAAGCAAATTTGAATGTCCCTGAGGAATGCATTAAACTCATGCCTCCATTTTCTAGGCAGATGCTCCAAAGGAGAAATTATAGGAACTATTACCCCAACTCTCTTGTAAAAGAAAAGAACGAGTAAGGTTTCCATGCTAAACAAATAACTGTGCAAGACAGGGATCCATGCCCTAGACTCCGGTTCCATAGACACTCCCAGTTTTTGGCTACACGTAAGTTCCCACCTCCAGGAAAGAAGGATTTCTAGCATGCTGTTCTTTTAACTTTTTTCCCGCTATGTTTGGCTTATTTCCATTCAGCATTCTAACTACTACTAATCCCATTTCTAACTATTTCTTTTCACATGCAGTACAATTTACACATTTGACTTGGGTTTATAAAACATGACAGAAGACATTAAGCATAATCACATTCAATGTCACCATAGCAAAATGCCTTTATTGAACCTGAAAAAGACTTAAATCTGTGCCTAAGATTAGCAGAGAGACAAGAGTTATTTCCTTTGCTTACTCTTCGCATTCAGTGTTTATTTTATCTACTCTCCTCCATATATGGTCTAGAATTTTTTAGATTCCTGTTTATTTTGCTAAAGTGGTGGATTTATATTGCAGCACCCAGGTTTTGTGTGTGAAACTGAGCCTCTCTGATTTGTTCCAAGACTACTCTTAGGACTTTTTAAAAAAAAAGTTTTGAGTATTAAGTACTATCAGATGATGGGATGACTTTTATATGACAATCTCAAGGATGTCAGGGATTGTTTCAAGAAGAAAAAACTTTTTAGTAAGGATCAGAAGGATCTGTGACTGGCTCAAAAAACACAGAATAGAACGTATGGATAGCACTGTGACAAAAGCAGTCCAAACAGCACTGGGACGTGGAACACCAAAGAGGTTAATCCAGGTTTATAAGCCTTCAGAAGCAGAATAAAATATATTTGCTCATGCTTATTTTCCGTGATGCTCATCAAATGACCAGTAAAGTAAGTCTGTCTCTGCATAAAGTCAGGGTAGACTATTCTGCAAATGACTGTCACTAAACGATGAAAACTGTACAAAAAAGGTAACGCTTGCGTGTACCTGATACTGCAGACGGGGGCATCTTTGGCTGCAGCCTATTTGTCTGAGGCAAGAATGGGTTATTCAGCCTTTCAAAAGAAGGAAAGTTAAACGTTTGAGATCGACTTACGCACCGGGCTGTGGTTACGTCCTCCCCACCCGGGCCTCCCCACACCCACCGCCACTCAGGACGCGCGGGGAGCGCCGATCCCAGCCGCGGGCCCCCCCCGGAGCCGGCAGCAGCGCCGCGGCCCGGCCGGGCCGCCCCTCCCCGGGGGAAGGGACGAGCTGGAGCGGGCGGAGCGGCAGACGGACCCGAGCCCGCCGAGGCCCGGCGGGTGGCAGGACACGGGGAGCGGGCGGCTACGTACCCGAACGTGTTCGGCTCCTCCACGATCTTCATCTTCCCCGCCGAGGCGAAGAGACCTGCCGAGCAGAGAGCGGTTGGCTGCGGCGGCCGGGCGCGCCGGCCCCCCCGCTGGCCCCCGCCCGCCCCCGCGCTCACCCAGCGCCGCGCCCAGCGCCGCCAGCAGCAGCCCAGCACCCGCCATCGCCTCTTCCGCTGGAAGCGGAAGGGCGCGGGGCCGTGGGGCGGCCGCCCCGCCCAGGCGCGGGACCATGGAAGGTGGCCGGCGCGCTGCCCCGCGGGGGGGCGGCCGGCGCGGCGCTCGCAGCCTCGACACCTTCGCGGCGGAAGCGGAGGCCGCGCTGAGAGGTGCGGGGGCGTGCGGCGGCCGCCGGGCCGTGCCCGGGGGGTGGGCCGCGGGCCCTGCCCTGGGTCCTGCCGCGGCGCGGGGCCGGGCCGCTGGGCACTAACGCGCGCCTGCTGTTTTCAGCTTGCCTGGAGGGCGAGGGGGCCGCGGAGGCGAAGTTCCCGTGCGCCCTGGCCATGTGGGAGCTCGGCCACTGCGATCCCAAGAAATGCACCGGGAGGAAACTGGCCCGGAAAGGGTTGCTGCGAACCCTGCGCCTCCGCCAGCGGTTCCCGGGCCTCGTCCTCAGCCCTCTGGCTACGGAGTACGTCTCTCCGGCCGACAGGTAGGTCCCCGGCGAGGCCCAGGCCCCGCTGACACCGCTGCCGCCTTGCAAAGCCCGCGGAGGCGCGGGCTGCGCCGGAGAGCGCTCGGTTCAACTGCTGCAGCGACGGTGTGTTAAGGAGAACATTTCAACCGCTGATCCGTGGCCAAAACTGTGCTACAGAACAAATTCGACCTTCCTGTTAAATCACGTCGATGCACGAACACGAGAAATAGAGCCATTTTATTAAATCGGGTCAACGTTTTTACACAGCTGGTATCGGGTGAAAAAGGCACCTGCAGATCCCAGTGATAAACCAACGTATGTGGTTTGTAAGTTAATCTGTTCAGAATCACAGGCCTACAGCTACTGTGTCTTTTATGATTCCATATTCAAGTTTTTCGGCTAGGGAACACAGTGCATTAACTAGAAAACTTATTTGGGGGAAACTTTCAGAATTTTCTTCAAATGTGCCTGCAGAATTTTTGTAAAGATGTATTTACTCGGAGAAAAGGTTAGTCTTTAGAAGCTAGTGGAGAACCTAAATATGAACTTTGGTGTACTTCTAAGAACGTGCACGTTCCTATTGACCACACTTCTGTCACATTTGTAAACCTAGACTTTTTCATTTTGAAACATACGGATAAGCCTTTTTTGCCACATGCATGTTTGGAGGAAAAGCATGTTAATATTCTTTCTCATTGCATCTGTATTTTACATCATTGTAAAACGTATGCTTTGATTGACAAAAGGGGGGGTTGTATGCCAATTTGTTGCCAGCATAAAGTGACAATTGTAATTCTCACTTTAACTTATTTTATCAATACAATGATAACAATTTTTCAAATATAGTGATGTTTCTTTTTTCAGGCATATCATTGCTCAGAGTGGAATTGCAGTCATCGATTGCTCATGGGCCAAATTAGAAGAAACTCCCTTTAAGAGAATGAGGGGAGGTCATCTACGGCTGCTGCCTTACTTGGTGGCTGCAAATCCTGTAAACTATGGTCGGCCATGCAAGCTGTCCTGTGTGGAAGCTTTTGCTGCAGCTTTCTGTATTATTGGTAGGCTGTAATGTGTCCGATGTGAAATTACCAGCAATTCTTACGTGCTTAATAAATCAGAAGAGATGATCTGCGATAGGATAAACTGTAATGCTGTCGCACTGGTCATTGCTCTGTTGAGTTTGGAATCAGATTGTCTACCTTTCTTCCAAGTACTCGTATCTGGTAGCATCGAGGTATCTGTGGGGTGTTCATGTCAGCTACTAAACAGGACACATAAACTGATGATCCTGGTTTTGTCAGGACGGCACTTAATGTTAGAAAAACTGTTAAAAAAAAGCCAGACAAGACAGAGCATGAATCTTTAGGCACCTTTGTCTTAACGACAGGTAACAGCTGTCTGTTAATAGGGTAGGTTCTGGTTAAGAACAAAAGAAATTGCCCCCTCTTGTGATGTTTTACAGACTTTCTTGACAACTGAAGAGATGTGCTCTACTATACTGCAGACAAATCTTATCTCCTGAAAATATTGTATGTACAACTGCTGTCTTACTGAAGGACCGTGGGAGCTAGAGCTTGAATCATTCATTACCTGTACAAAATATTTTTATATAACACTCATTAAAAGACTGAACTTTTCTTGGATTCAGTTAAGATATTTCAAGTTAAACTGAAATTTGAAAATATTTTTAATCTTTTTAAAAGACTGAATCCCTAAACACTGAAAAAATGCCAACATCTCACTATTGTAGTGATATGTGGGTATGTACTGAACTTAGAAACCTGTAAGCTGAGTGAAATCTCATGCTGAAAAAGAAAACTGATCATTTATTTTCTGTTTTAGGATTCCCAGACCTAGCCACCATTCTTCTAAGGAAATTTAAATGGGGTAAGGCATTTATTGACTTGAACAAAAATCTCTTGGAAAAATATGCAGCCTGTCATTGCCAGGAAGAAGTGCTGAGAATTGAAAAGGACTTTTTAGCCAGTGTCCAGGAAACAAAAGACGAAGAAATAGGTAAGAAAAAACACAGACACGCCACACTCCCCCTTTTCCTACCTAGTTTCCTTACCATCTTTTCCTTTGATCTCATGAAAATATTGGCAAGGTAGAAGACAAGAGCTTTGTTGAGATGTGTTGTTCTGTCTTTATACTGCGTATTTTTATAAGCAAGTTTGCCTGTTTTTTTCAAGTCAAAAAGATGAAAATGACTAAAGCAATTTAATGCGTATTCACAGCTGAACTGTGGAGCAGCTACCCTGATTAAATTAAGGGTATTGGAGCACTGAGGAGTAAAAAAGAAAATATGATGCTTCCTCATTTTATCTACAGATGTTAAAAGCAGAGTATGAGTAAAAAGGCTAGTAATTCAGGACCATGAGAGAAATACAGGCATACAGTCTGACAGCAAGTTAGTTACACATAAACCTAAGACAGACCTTTAACGGACATGTTTATATAGTCCCTAATCAAGATGTTTAAAATCAGACCTATAAAGATAACGAAAATAGCTTATAATAAGTACAGTAGTTTATTCCCAGATTATTCCAGTAACTTACTGGTATCCCAGTATTTCAGGCTATATTCACAGGTGAGTGCTTGGTCTCATTCAAGACAGCACAAAAAAAGCCAAATCAAATGATCAAAAGCATATGAATAGATATGCTCCTAATTAATGTTTTCCTTTCACAGTGGTTAAGTCCCATAAAAATAGGCCAGGGGATCACACTGTAAGGAAATGGTGGACAGCATCTAGTTTCTCCAGACTTCGATCTCTTTGCCATGCCATGCTAGGCTGAATGAAATCATGCTGCTGTTTGTTGGAAGCCTAACTACTGTTACCTTAAACTGAATATAGTTCTTAAGGGGCAACGCTACCATGTCAAATAAAGCACACTTCCACCCACCATCCTATGTATTTTCTGGATGGACTGTAGTTCCAAAGCTGTCATGCCTTGTTTGACTGTTCTGAGGTAACACTTCTCCCCAGCTGTGTAAGCCAAGGTAAATCTAGCCCTACCCTTACTCAGCAAGAGCTAAACCTGGACAGTTGTACTTCACTTCTCAGTAGACATGAATTAACTAGATAGCCTTTTTAGAATGAAACCATTCTGAGAACATCCATGTTTTCTTACCAAAAGCCTTAGAAGCTGATGTGTACAATCTGACTACCCCATAAGAGCTACTGAACCCTTGGGGGGCAGGGGACAAAGGGCATGGAAGAGTGAAAGGACTAGAATGGGGGGGCAGGGCTCGGCAGTTGTTTCTCACCTCGCCTGGTATCTGACCAAACAACTATGGTAAACTTATCAGAAAGCTGAACCAGACTTCCTCTGCCTTCCCCTCCCTGCCAATAATCTCTCAAAATTAAAATGAAGGCGCATCATTAAAATACTCCTTCTTCATCAGTGTGTGCATTTTTTCCTTCTTTTTCCAGATCCATTTGATGTCGACTCAGGAAAAGAATTTTCTAATCCCAACAGACCAATCAATTCCCCAGGGTAATGAAATTTAATTTAAATACTATTTTTTCTTATTATAAATTGTTTTGCTCTGATAATCCTGAAAAATGTTTCCAGACTAGCACAAAGTAATGAAGAATCTGACGAGGACAGCATGAGCACTCCAGATGATGCTACTGATGAAAGCAGTTCAGAAGATGATGGTGCTGTAAAGTTGCTGCAATAACAGCCAATAAATCAACTATTTGAAAAGTAAAAAAAAAAAAAAACGACCCAAACAAAAAAGCCCAACAAACAAAAAACCACCGCATACCACAAGACCATAAGAAATGCCCCCAACAATCCCAAAGAGTTGTAGTAGCTTGTATAGACATTTTCTTGTGAACAGTTAACAGTGTGGTTTGTTCACCTGTAACTTGATGCTTAGCAAAGGCCTTCCTAAAGTGAACGTCAGGCTGTACGTGGGTTTATAGGTCTATTTGTGCACATAAAGGCTTTAGGTTATTTAATTTTTAGATGTTTATGGAATGCTAAATATTATGTAAAGAGCCTAAAGCTTAGTTACAAGTTAAAAAACTGTATTCTAATCAATGTGTCTGGAAAGTGGTTTATAGGAATTATTTTTACCTAGCATTAGGTAATTAACTAAACCCTTCTAACTTCTGGGCTATATTTCAACTGGAAAGCATGAATAAGTTATTGCCCTGGTCAGAGTACCTGCCACATAAGGACCCTCTGACTTCTTGCAGGCTTGAACCTGCCATATGTATTTCAGCTACTTTAGGGTAAACTGGCTACCTAAGCTTAAAAAGGTAAAAATGCTTCCTGGAACTGTTTTAAAATCCGAGTAGGTCTTTTCAGTAACTTTACATGCTATTTTTTTTGTTTGCTCCAATAGACAGTCCTAAGCAACATACAATGTTTTGGCACTTTATATTCAGAACTATACCATAGAATTACAGATAATGGGTTCAGCAATGCTATCTGCCTGCATCCTCATTACTTGAAATGACACTTTACCAAGTCAGAAATACACATTGTCTGGCCCTTAAAGATTGAGTCAGAGACTCTCATCAGCAGTAGTCTCTTTGCTCACTTTTTCATATGCCTGCCAGTTGTATAGTGAAAGTGCAGCTGTTAGCAGTTGTTTTCTGTACATTTAAATAGAATGCTCTTTTGAGTTTTCAGCACCCAGTTGGAACGTATTTAAACCTAACTGGAGATACTGAGGACAATTCATAGTGTTACCTTCGTATATACAAGTTCTTCAAGTTACAGCAGGATTTTCACCTCTTAACCCTCTTCTAGTAGAGAGATTAAATGCTAGCCCTACTGGAGCTAGAACTGGGAGTCGCAGCAGCAGTTTTAGTGCTACAAATATTCCATTTCCCTTTAAAAAGAAAAAAAGAAGCCCAGGTAAATGAATTTGACAGGGAATCTTTTCCTTTACCTCAGTTTCTCAATTACTCACTTTCCCACCCGAAGCATATGAAGTCTTTCCCAAATCAGCGGTTCTAATAAGGATTTCTAGACAGTGATAAGGGAGCAATCCTACACAATTTGTAAAGGACTGAGAGTAGTGTGAGGGTGTTAGCTATTCTAATTTGGGGGAATGCTTTTATGTTATAAAGCTATTGTAATCAAATGCAGACAAGTAGAACAGATCTGAGAAGAGAGCTGTATCACACTTAGAATAACTTAAGTCTCTAGCAGTAGCCATTTTTTAATAACAAAAGCACTGAAGAAGCTACAGCTCAGATGGAACAAAGCTTTTCACACTTCATTTGTTTTGCAGAATGATTTTGACTAAAAATACAATTAAAAAAGCAGTGAAAGTTTAATAGAGGGCATATCAGCTTGACATACATGAAAATAACTTACATATTTTAACTGATTTCCTTTACAGAAGGAAACTGTAATTGCATAGAGCATGTCCTTTTCCTAAAAGCTATATACATTGACATATGGAAGAAGGCACAGAAGTATTTCTGATAAACAAGTACCATTTAAAATCCCCAGTTGCTGTAGGTCCCCTTGCATTCCTTGGGACAGCTTCGTTACTGTTCATATCAGTCTAACGCTTGTGTTATTTTGTGTTAACGTGGTCACACCAGTATGTTGATACCATTATGCGCAGTAAGCAATTGGTCTCTAGCTAGTCAGAATTCCATAAGTCGCTTAAGGAACTCTAGTCAAATAGCTGCAATTACCACTCAGGGCCCAATGAAGGGCCACATTCACGGTGGGGGTGGGGGCAGGGGAAAAAAAAGGAGGCAACATCTAAACATAAGTGCAGCATCACAGGCCTTAAAAACAGGACTTGCATTGAATTGTGTTCAGAGCCATTTAAATGGCAGTCTTTTAATCATTTTAATGAAGATAAATGAAACACAGCCCTTTATATAAACAGTTTATTTACTCTAAACAGCAACACAGACAGAACGCCATATAAACACAAAGGAAGTGATGCAGAATAAAGATGCTGGCTGACTTTGGATCTCAGAGGCTCTTAAGCAATAACAACCTAGTTTCTGAAAGATAGAAAAACAAATTCAGGGAGGGAAGGGGGTGGAGGGCATGATTTTTTTTTCATACAGCCAGCTAGAGGCTAAATATAGTTCTAACATTTTAAAGCATGCCTGCATCATATAGCAAAGTAACTAGAGATACTAGTGAATTTATAGAAGTATAAAAGTTTATAATTTTACAGCAGTTGAAATACTGACATCAATATTAAAATAAAAGCAAGTTTTACATAACAATCAAAAATACAAAAGACTGAAGGAAGAGACCCTGTATGAAAAAACTGGGGGCAATTCAGCAAATTTAGAACTGTATACAAGTGGCGAATATGGAAAATGGCACACATACAACCCCCTCCCCTAAGTGGATATTAATTGTACACAGCAACATTAGATTTTGCAAAAGTTTTGTAAACAAGTTCTTGCCAAACCAATCCCTTCCTTTTTAAGATGCTGCATGACAGATGCTTATGATGGTGCAAACTTCTTGGCTTGTGCTCGAACCCTCTTTTCATATTCCACTCTGTTTTGGCTGAATAGAAGAGAAAGAAAGGGTAATTACAGCTTGAGAAAGCAGAGGGCATATTACAGAGTTACTGTTCTTCTATTCCTCATCAATATGAAACTAAACCATTGCTGAAGGCAAAGTCATTAGATAGGAATTCACTGAGCACTACAATATATTAAAGGTTTTTCTGGACCATTACTCTGATGATTTCCTCTGGAGACAAGTAAGGTACTGTTTAAATAGTTACTTCCCAAACTTCATCTGTTGTCAAGTGATTGTACGCTGTGACTTCATACCGTACCAGTCTCTATAAACAGGTTTGCGCCTGCTCTTTCTCAAGGCCAGCTGTACCTTACATGCAAGCATTTTTATTCATCTGAACATAAGTTTTCCACTCCCCATGTTAAGACCTGAGGTCATTAACAATAAATTCCAGTATCTTAACAGCACGAAATGGTTGATGAGAGCAGTTCACTAACGGTTGGTGGACCTCATATGATTTTAAAAGTATCATCTTTACTGCCTTGGGGAGAGAGGAGAAACGCTCTTTAAGAAACACAAAAATGTTAACGGTATGGTAGTTTCAGCCTTTATCTCTGCAGACCCTGACTTACAGTGTTAGGTTTACCCTAACCTTCAGTTGAGAAAAAGCTAGCTCAACATTTTGAAAAAACACTATAGTTTGCTAAGTTTAGCATAGTTGCTACAGATCGATTAAACAAGCAAGTACTACTTCAAGGAACTATGACCAGTCATTAAGCCTCAGGCTCAACACATAAAAGGGCAAGTTCTTTGTTTTCTATTCTTGGGCCAACAAGGGATGGTAGTAGCTTAGTAGAGCATCCATTTACATTCAATACCATATTTTGTATTAGCTGTCAGAAGTGTCAGTCAAGAGCTAAACAAAAATTTGTTACCATTACTCTTGTGCCAAAGGTAGTTTACAGTGACTAGGTTTTGCAGACAGCTTTGCAGTAAACTTAACTTACTTTCAGCTATGAAGGTTTGCTGCAGTAAAAAAAAAAAAGGCAGCAAATTATATCCTCAGAAGTTGACAGTTTAGGGGGAAGAAGAAATGAAGCCAATTCTGGTCACATCCAATGAACAATTACCAGCAAACAGACTGAAAATACCTAGTTTCTTCTCAAACAAATTTACAAACTTTATTCTAATTTTTTTCTTTAAGTTATATTGCATTGTCATGTGAGAACACAACCTAGCTGTTAAGACTCATACCCTCAGAATCCACACAAAAGAATGCTTGCCGTAGTAGACTGCATGCCTACAGCAGAGAGGAGGAAGTAGGTTAGCACATTAGGAGTGCTAAAGTTACAGAGCAACACTACCAAAGCAATCCTGAGAATGAGAACAAGTATTCCTATTTTGAATACAAATTTTATTCTTGAAGTCTAACAACTTGACTAAAAGACACCTATTCAAACAACACTGCATCTTCCCCAGTATTTATCACCTACGCCAAATTACAGATGCATACACAATCTTGTTCTGTTGAGCTGCTTCTACCAGTTACTCGTCAAGTAGTAAGAGACACACTCAGACTGCAGAAATATAGTAACCCATCTGAAATACTGTGCATGTCCAAAACACATGAGGATGATAAGTGGGACACTATATATATTTGAATTAACAAGAAGACATGTGTAATAGTTTATTCTGAATAGATTATTTTTTTCTAGAAGCACTTATAATAAAGCAGAAACAAGACTAGCAGAGACTGGTTTTGTACATACAGACTATTTATACATACATAAAAGTATATTATTCCTGTCCCATATTCCCTCAGAGTGGATTTAAAAAGGGGCGGGGGGGCTGCCTCATCATTACTGGCTCCCAAAGGTGCTGTCTACAACTGTGGCCACGTAACTGTCCTCCATATGCACTCAGTCCCATCAAGTCTTCAATAGATACTTAAAAAGTAACATTGAGTGAAGCCTTTAATTAAATCCAAGACACACTACCCATCTCTATGTTTCCTTTTCACTAGGATCCTATAACACACATTTTTGATATAGCTTGCATGTGAAGTCTCATAAGATGCCATTTTTCAAACTTGGCATTCTCCTGGAGACTTGTTCTTCTGTCCAGAATGGTAATTCCACACTTCCATCTTGGTCATTATTTCAGTAGCTCTAAGTGCCAAAAGCATTTGTTTAAAGCGTTTTGCTCCCCTAAAGAATATAGATCAGCCATCCATTTTTAATGGTGGGAAAATTTTAAGATTAAGCCTGAAAAGAGTACTACTTAACTCACAAATTATCACCTTTCCTAATCAATGCAAACTTCATGCTGCTAAAGCTACAAGCTTTCTGTACTTTTTAACGTATTCTTTTGGAAGATCTAGTTTTCACAAAATGCCATGTATTTCCTACAGCAATCACAGCAGCTCTCCTTTATCCTTCAGGCACAAGTGCTTACAGGTACCCACTACTGGACAGAAGTAAGTTACTCCTGTACTGATGAATGGGACTTGTCACCTAATTCAGTCTCTTCTGTTACCGGTCTCATGAAATCGTTATGCCTCATCACTACTACTCAGTTAGCCTTTAGGGGAAAGGATTCTATGTTGGGCTAGAACCAGGATGAGAATCATGGTCTAACTGAAGGAGTATTCACACTTCATTGCTGTTCCAATGCTATTAAAAGCTCTACTAGCCTATTAACCGTGAAGTTACTGTTCGTTCAAGTTTAGCACAAGCTAGGCATCTCCACACGATACAGCCATGAAGGTAAGAAAATTCCCCTGATCATTCCTAAAAACATTTGCATGTTATAGTAACATGCATGCATAAGTAACAGACAGCAGTAGGCAATATGACAGCTTTCAAGCTGATACACAAAGATACTTACCAGTAAATTGTGTAAGCCTCTGCTTGAGCTGGGTCTTGAATATTTGGTTCATTTAGAAGTTCTTGTATTCCTAACAAGATCTGTGGAAGAAGGAATAGAAGTAACATAGGCATGGATATTACTAAGAGACATTCAATTAAAAAACCCTTAGAAACCAACTGTAGAAACACACAGTGAGCATCTTACATTCACATAAGATAAGCAAGCAAAGCAAATAAAAGGGCTAAGAATATGTCTAAGTATAATTAATGACCTGTTTAATTGTGATTGCTGGCCTCCAGTCCTTATCCTCCTCTAAGATGGAGAGACACACTGTGCCTGAAGGATACACGTTTGGGTGGAATAATGGTGGTTCAAATTTACCTGATGAAGAAGAGAGAATTACTTGCATGCAGTGCTAAGACTAAGATCAGAGACTTGGTTTAGATTGGGGCGGGGAGGAACCCAAACCTGGCCAAAGACACCACCCCCCACCCCCCCAAAAAAATGCCACACAGATTTCCGGAGCTATTAATACTGGTTTTCTTCTTGGCTCAGCCTGTACCTAAAAAGCAGGAACTCCATCACATTTGTGGTATCAATCCAGATAGTGTAACACTTATCATTGTGACCAGTAATCTTTTGGTTTAGGAATGGAAACTGACAAAATAATTTGTAGTAGCTTTGTGATAAAGACCTTTTTAAACTAATCCTGTCTTTGCAGCCTCACACACTACTACATAAAGGAAAGATACTGCCCTTCACTCATCTCTCCTCACTTTAAAATACTGAAAGTTCCATACAAAGACGACTAAGTTTCTAGCATTTTTTTCAGTTTCACTTTTCCTTTATGTATAATCAAGATGCACTGAACAAGAAGAACTAAGTTCAAGTTGCAAGACTGACTGAAGGAGTAGGCTTGTGCAGCTATCCTTCTGCCACTCAATCTATATTCTGGCATTTCTTTAATCTTTACAGGACTTAAATGCAACAGCCACCATCTTGAGTAATGTAATGAACACTTGTTTAGCAATATATGAAATATCTACACGTTAGTGCAGTTTTCCAATCCATCTGACATCACAAGTAAGTCTTGCATATGAGCTGCTCAATGAAGTTCAGTAGGAACTCAGAAGCTGCATTGGTAAGAAGTCTTACCAGTCACATAAACGTCTTATTTTATGGCATGACAGTTCATTTAACACTTACAGGATGTGCTAGTTGGTATTTCTCAAGATATTAATGTTAAATACTTTCTAGTTAAAAGATATGTTTCCCCTTGTGTGACATGTATTTAGGTGTTAACAAACAAAAGGAGTAGCCAGGACAACCAACACAGCTGAAACACTAAAATGAAATGAGAAATGAACCGCTGTCAAAAAAGCCATTTGTAATCACTGATTTGAGATGGTAGTAATTGATTTGAGATGGTAGCCAATTCAAGAACAAGAAACTAGGCAAGGCAATACATGTTTTCAGATTTCTAAAGTAGGTAAGTTTGAGATGGGATAAGGAAAATTCTAAAACTTAACAAGAAAACTAAGTATCTTAAGATACCTGTTGTACATAGTATCAGAAAAAGAATAGATCCATGTTTTAGAGCAAGTTGATGAAAAGGTTAAAGTTTATGGAACTTTATTTTTTTTTTTTTTTTAAGTTCTTGCCTTCTGAGTTCTTGGCTTAGAAGACCAACTTAACAGTAAGAACATGCAAAGGGATTTGGTCTAACCATGCCTACCTATTAGTTTCCAAAAAGCGCTAAGCAAGTAGTGAACACTTCAAGGGGTGCTTTTGTCAAACTTTGAGGAAACCCACACAGCAATCCCCCTCCCCTCCCAGTTTTGTTATATTGAGCACTTAACTAATTTCATCACAACTTTCTAAATGCAAAGTGGTGGGTGGGAAAAAAAAAAGAAAAAAGCAACTTTACTTTAAAAAAAAATCTGTAAGAAAGTAATAACCATTCATAGAACCTCATGGACTAGTTTAACATTGTTCTAATAAACCTGTGTTTTTTAGTCATTTTACTTACATTTTGGGGGTGAAGAAGGGTAGTCATCCTTGAAAAGCATCCGTAGTTTAAATAAGCCTCCTTCCCATGGTGTCTATAAAAAGTTAAGGTAGAGTTTAGATTACAGCAAGAGAAAGTCAAACTTGTGGAAAAAAGCTTCTCGAGAATACAGTTTCTCAGGCAAAGCACAAGACATCCTTCTGCTACACAGTAGAAAACAGCTGTCCTACACTGCAGCACGTTGTCTAGACTGAGACAAGTTATCCTACCTGTATAAGGAGCTGAAGAAAGAAAATCCTGCTTTTTCATTTCATTACAGCTAGTAAGTGTTGCCGAGTCATCAACAGAGTTGGGATCATTGCTGATAATTCCATATACAAGTAAAATTTTTATAGTACACAGAAGAACAGGATACTTCTGAAGTTTTACACGATACACATGCAATGAGGAAGGGGCCATTATACTCCCACTTAAAGTAAGTCTGAGAAGACAGGATACAGATACACCCCCTTAAGTATGTGGATGTAAATGGCTTCTATTTTGCCTCACGAGAATGTGGCTAAGAAAACCACAAACGAACAAAAAATGTGGACAGCACTGTAGTATTGCTACAGCTAATATGAGGTTCACTAGTCTAAACTAATCCTGTCTGCATTTAGTAGCAATAAGTCCCACAGATTCCATCTTTTTGTGTAACAGAAATTCTAAGAGGCTTTTTATCCCCATCAGAAACTGGGAAGAGCACTGATAAGAGCAGTTCCCATGCTACAGAGCAGACCAAATAAGACAGCACTACTCAAAAGGGTCATATAAACAAGGGAAAACATCGAGCAAAGGACAAAAAGCCTGTCTCAAATACATACTTCCTTGTCATCTTACTTGGAAATGAGGAAAAAAGTCCATCTTCTGACAAACTGATTTCTGGTAAGAAGTGTAGAAATACAGAAAAGTTTATTATCTACGTAAAATTCAGACTACTTCTCTGTAACTTGTCCTTGCTATGGAAACACTGCAATGAAAGTAAGTGTTGGGTTCATTCTTTAAAACAAACTGGAGTAAAGATGGTCTCACATCTTATCAGCATAAATGATCAAATCTTATCCTCAGAAAGAGACAGGTATGTTTGAAGACCACCTTAGGAGGAAATCCTTAATTCTTTTCTACCTGAATTATGTGATTTTTAGCAGAAGGAAAAAAACACACACCACCCAAAAAAAAGAAAAAGCACTCCATTGTCGTTGATATTTATTGTGCAAAGTCTCAAGCTAGAATAGGAAAAAAACATGCTATGGAATACTAAGATAACTGTGTTTTAAAAAGCCAATGAGTTTGATTACATTTGCTACAGTGTATTTAAAGAACTTGTTCTGAACAGCTGTAGTCAGTTGTCAACAACTAGAAATATCTATTCTGCATACCTTCTCAGAGGAGACAAACTTGTCCATTTTTAGAGAGGAGCCTTTTAACAGAATAAACTTTTCCTATTTTGTTTGCTTTCAGTTATAGGGGAAGACAAATAGCTATTAATAATTTCTTCAAGCAGAACACCAGAACAGTCAACAAGAAGTTTTTACTGTCTTTTTGATAGAGCAACATACCTTACAGATGAAAGATAGCAGACACCCAAAAGCCTTACTAAGATAATAGTATGACAGCAGTATCATCAAGATCATATTGCATTACTGGATAGGTTGCAGATGTTCTTCGAATCAAATTCTATCTAGTTAACAAGTGAATTGCTGTCAAAAAAGTGAATGGAGATATCCAACTCAGGACTAACAGCACTTTACTTCAATTTTTGATCTGGCTGACAAGAAAGCATTTTGGTGATTTCAACTACTCATCTGTCTGAGGGGAAGCAGCTGCAGTACAGCATGCCTCCAAACACAGAGGCAACAGGGAGCAACTGGTTGGTCTGGTAGAAATGAGTAAGGCATGCTGCTTCTTGTTAAAGAGATGCCATTTTTACTCCAGTAAAAACCCTGATTTTTTTAAATAAATCTCTATCAGGAATCACATGAACATAACTGATCTTTTCCTGGTGTGATACATTTTCTAGGAGGCAAGAAGTTGGCTTTAAGGGTCTTTCTTCACTCCATTTTGTCGTTTACAAAACTTTAAAGCAGTAGCATGAAGATTTTGTATGGCATGAAGATTTACCTAAGTATTTAAAGATGACACCTTGATAACATACATAACTGGCTATTATGAGGGATAATCTTGTTTTGGTAGAACACAAGGGGATGTTACACAGTTGAATTATTTTTAGGCGCTTCTTTAAGAACTAACTTGAGCTGTGCAGACAACTACCAAAGTACTGAGCTAAGTTATAACCATACCAGCAATGCCATGTTCAGCAAACTGAGGCAGTAGTACAGAATCTGCAGGTTTTGCCTACGCACTTTGTCTTCTCAGAATTTAAGAAACAAGATCTTATGGGGACTTAAGCAAGTTGGCAAGAGGCAGTAGAACAGGCAAAGCAACAAAAGAAGTCCCACATCCAATGCAAAACACTAAAGACCCAAAAGAATGAAAACCACCAAGTAATTAATGGTATTCTCTCAGAAGAAACAACTGCACCCAATGAATTCAAGAATAATCTCTACATGCTAAGTAACATCTTGAAAAACAGAAACAAGATTCTACTCAGAATGAGATGTTATAATGGCAGTGTACAGAATCAAAGAAGTTTCATGCAGCAATGATTATTTCCACTTGGAAGTTTGCGTTTGTCCTATCCCCTAGAACCAGATCAAGCTGATAAAAATAAACAATTCTGGTCTCCACAGACTTTTAACTTTCCCTTGTTATTTTAAGGAAAGGGACACAGAAGCACAAGTGAAATCAGATAAAAAGAAACAATGTTAGAGAGTTCTATTCTTCTTTCCCTACTACAAAAAGAGAAAATTCCATAAAATGGAAAGCAATGAGATTCCATATTGATAACGCAGTTATTTTCCATGAAATCCAAAAAGTTAAAAACAGTGCTAGAGCACTTCTCTAGGACTGAAGGGTCTCACTATTTTGTCGATTAAAAAAGGTACCAGCAGAGGCAACATTTTGGTAGTATTAATTTTCAAGCTTTAGGGCTTAAACCAGCATTTAGTAAGAACAGAAGTCAGAATAAACCCTGGCATGAAGCAGAAGACAATCTCAACTTTGCTCAATGCAGGATTCTTACACACTCCTCTGAAAACTTTTATTCTTAAGGTGGTCAGCGCCAACAGTTGAACAGGCTCGTGGTGTATTTTGTCCAGTATCATTCTTAGCCCACTCCACCTGGATTCTGAAGTAGCAGCAGGATCCAAGCACTTCTATTAAATTACATGTAAGTTATACTCTCAGTTGTCAGCGTAATGCATGAACAGGCTTATGTTAATTTTCACCATAAGTGAGATGTTAGGACAACAGTAAGTCTTACCCCTTTCTTTCCTGGAATAGCACACTCCCAGTTCATTAGATTCATTGTGCCATCTGGATTTTTTGTAGGTACTGCTACAAATCCCTGAATTAAGGCAAAAAGCCAAAGGGTGAGGATTTCAAAGATATACTTACAATACTTCATGACATATTTTATCTTTACACAGAGTTATTTCTTTTTGCTACATAGTTTTAGGCAGCTCTTTTATTTAAAAAAATAATTTAATTAGAAAAAAAAAATCACATCAGGGTAACGAAAAAAATCATCATCAGAACACCAAAATAACTGCAGAGTCAGAAATTTGACAGTTCTCATACTTACAAATGGATGATCTTTCCTCCAGGCTTTTCTCTCCTGTGCAAGTCTGCTAAGAGCTATGCCAGACATATTCAGAGTCCCTCTAAAACAAAAATAATTGCTTTTAGTATAAACTTTTACTTATAGTGTAAACACATTATATTATCTGTTTATAAGCCCTGCTCACTCAGGAAATATTTTGGCCTCTGATATTCACGACTATAGCCAAGACACACCTCCACACCCCGCAGAAGTTAATATCAGGAGTAACATCAAGTTTCCCCATGTTAACAACCTCTTAGTTATTGGACTTGACCTGCAAAATACTACCCCCACCTTGTGTTTTATATTTGAACTGCATCTTAGAAACTACTTTGCCAGTAGCTTGACAACAGAAACACTATTAGTAATGGGAAAAGTGCTGAGACTTCCTGCTTGTGGGACTGATAAACACCTATCTGTCTCCTTAATACACCACAAAAGGTATGGCTTTCTTCTGTAGGCAAACACCTGTACTGGTCCTGTTTCTGGCAAACAGGGGAATAAGAAATGTTATTTTTAGACTATAAATTCCCATTGAAAGCCAGTATTCTACACAAAAGCAACACAGGCACAGAACTTAACAAAATCACCTCAGTTTTGCAGTGATGCCACTATACAACTTCTAGACAGCAGCAGGAACAGACAGCAATACAGAACTGAGCTAAGGAAGAGCCAGTGGCCCACTCATTCCACAAGGCTGGTTTTCAAATCCAGTATAAACGGAATGATCTTTCTGCACCTTCACTGCCTTATTAACAGCTAAGCATGGTGACTGAGACTGCAGAAGAAACACCTAGAGCACAGGTCACTACTGCATATGATGCAAGAACCGTTCTAGACACGATGGTGGCAATAGAGTGGTGCTTTCAAATTCAGGGGAGGATTCTCCATTCACCCAGAACCCAGTCAATGCAAGAGTTTATTTTTCTTCGTCAAACTGTATCTAAACTCAGGGTTTTGTTAGCCACGTGGTCAAAACAAACTCCAATTAAGGTTTTTAATTCTCTTCCCTACTGCACTTCTACCCATTTTAAATAAGAGCTGATACTTGGTAGTTGGAGAAGTCAGGCCAATTTGTTCTCAACTCCACACGTAGCTAACAAGCCTTTACGACAGCCAGGAGAGTAGAATTCTTCCACTAAACAAGCTCACAGAATTAATGTAAGGAGTGTTACCACTCTACTAAAACAAACATTTAAACACTGGTTAAAAATTATGCAAAATTAATGTTCTATTGATATGTAGATTACTTGTAAGAGTATTGCCATTTACTACTACAACCATACAAAATGCACGTCGCAAAGATCCTTGCTTTAAAAATTTCACACATTCATGCTATGCCCTTTAGCATGACGTTCATGCTGAAAAGATTTACCAGGCACTGACCTATTCCATGTAAGATATATAGGTATGTTCATCCCATGTTCATCTGCTATACCCTTTAAAGATTAGATGACAGCACGCTTCCAATTTCAGTATTTACACATTATCAAAAGTGGCTTAGCAGTGCAGACACCTTAGCTAAAAGACTTCAAAAGCACCAGATTAAGAGGTTTATGCAGTTACTAGGACAGTTGGTATTTCAAATCCCTCCTTCCAGCTTTTTTTCAAAGTCAGTTTTGCATGGATGGCCATAATCCATAATTTCAACTTCAAACTAGCAATTACATTCATGTCAGATAAAGCTTTTTTAAAGGGACCATTAACACTCAGTGAACACGCACACAAAAAAATCCTATATTCAGTCCAGTATTTCACTAGTATTCCCAACACATGCGTCTGTATCTTAGTTATGTTAGAAGATTGGCAGGACGGTCAATACAAACTGTACATACTACTTCAGATTTTAGTCTGTTCATACGCAGGAGATGTGGAACCACTGAAAAGATACTGTCAGAACTAAGAAAACCTCTCCTTTAACCAAATTATACAAGGAATCATTTCAAACATTCTGTGAGCCCATGTCCTTGCAACAGATGAAAATGAACTATTGAATATACGGCAGAGTTTCAGTTGTGCTGTTAGTACCTGGTGGTCCACTGTAATCTCCCCATACTAATTTGAGAAAGTTATTTGTGCTTATAAGCCATTCAAATATTCTTAGATAGTTTAGTAATTCAGCTACCTTTTCTGCCAAGAAACATATTACAGGATGCTTTCAAACACATGAATTGTATTTCCTGTGGCTAACAGCCAATTAATTACATGCACCTCAAGGGAAATGCCAACTTCTCAGAGGGCATATAAACAACGTATGTCCTACAGAACATGGCCGATCAAGTAACTTTTCAACAGAAAAAAACCAAGTTTTCAGGCTCTGGATCCTGCTTGCTTTTGCAACTGATTATGCACTACACTGTGCCCTAGTAAATTAAAGATTTTTTAATGTTCTTTTCAAATCTTGAGGGATTTGACTTACTTAAGCCCTGACAGACAACATCCAAAATTTCAGTGTATACGAGAGACCATGGGCTTCATGTATATGGTCTCCACAGGCTTCAGTTACCCTGACAAAGGCAGACAAGCATCTAAAACTTCATCACAAACTACTACCAAATAGAGATTAGAGAAAGAAGACCAGAAGCCCACTTAAAAAATTAAGATTCCATTAGGTAAGCATCCCCTCAAACACAAATCAATCTATTAACAAATTGCCAACATCTCGCTAGCAGCTCTTCAGTAAAAGAGCTTAACTTTAGTTCTATCCTTGAGATAGGACAGAGATTGATCATCTCAGTATATATTTTGGTCTTAGAAATTATTGAGTAGCCGGAACGAGTGAGATACTAAGTTGGTATTAAACCTGAAGATACCATATTCTCACTGCTTCTTTTATCTTCTTCAACTTATGTGCAAGGTTGGTTTGTTTGGGTTTTTTCCTCTCTCTCCTTTGGAATAGTAGTTTGCCCAAATATCTGTATGTTAAGTTTAGCTCTTGTAAGCTTTTAAAATACCTTGCAAATGCAAGGCATCTCTATTAACCTGAAATAGCCCAAAAAAAACCAAACCAAAAAACAACCCACACCACACACACCATGAAAACGACGCAAACAAACAAACCAACCAAGCCCAAACACCCCAGTTCTCAGGGTTTGGGTTTTTTTTTGTTGTTTGTTTGTTTTTTGTTTTTTGTTTTTTTGTTTTTTTTAAATACCACATCTAACTTGTTTTCTTCACCTGAGAAACTTACTGCTAATGAACAGAATTGAAGTCCCAACATATTTATGCACTACATCACTGGAAAGAACACAAACTTTTGCACTGGAGGAAGTACATCAACCCTACCTTGCAGGGGCCACACAAGCCTAAGAGACCAGTCTTCATGTTTTGTTTAGTTTTAATCCCTGCAAACACACCTCGGCATTAAGAGGTAGCAATATCCCTTTTACTGCTATCAACTCATTAGAAAATTAACAGAAACTTCCAAATTTACTCAGTAGCTTGCCTCTGCTGCTGTTACTACTACCTATTTTGGAAAAAAAGGTCAAAACAAAACGAAGACATGCATCATAGGTGCAAACTTTGTGTTCCATTACACATCATCTTACCCATCTATATCCTCTGATGGGGGAGAAGAGGAAACCTACTTCCAAACACAAAAAGCAAGTGTTGCAAAGAAGTGTTCCAGTGCCACAGGAACAGCACTCACACCCACAAGTCTGACCCATAACAAGTCTCTAAATACATCAACAAAATGCTCTTTAAGCCTCAGGAATTTTCAATAGCTCTTATTAATTCCAAAGAACAAGAAAAAAAAAAAATTCTTAAGATGGCTAGCCTCACGTTTCTACTTTGCAGGTTAAATACTGACACAGGAATTAATTATCAATTGCAGTAGTTTGCCCCAAAACTATACAAACTTTCCAGAAGGGTGGAGAAAGCCAAGGGCTGAGGTTTAATCAAAGCACACCAACTCTGGACTGGAATAGAAAGTCTCCTCCTGCCTGCGGCATGAAAAAGGTAGGAGAGACGACAGTAGCCGAACGGCTACCAGAGTTGCAGGGAGAACAACAAAAGGAGCCGCGCGGCCATAGATCTCGGTGCCCGACCGGCCAGGTAACGTCGCCCGGAGCAGCCGCGGCAGGGCCGCACACCGCCTGCCTCCGCCGAAGGCCGCTGGTCTCGCGGGCCCTGCGAAGGGGCCGGGGCCAGCGTCCGAGGCCTGCACAGGGCACCCCAGCGCCCGCCCGCTAGCTCCCGGGCAAGTACTCGTCGGGGCGGGGACCGCTTCGCGCAGGCCCGGTGGTACCCAGACCTCCTCGGCGAACTCGGCCCGCGGCGACCGAGACCTCCGGAGAAGGGCCGCGGGAGACGCAGAGCCCGCCTCGGGCGAGCAACGATGCGCTGGCGGGCCCAGCCGCGCGGCCACAGCAGGAGCCGCCAGGCCCGCATGCCCCGCGGCTGCCCGTCGCTTCGCGCCACAGGCGGCGAGCGCCAGTCCAGGCCCCCCTCTCCCAGGGCCCGGGGCCGCCTGCGCGCTGCGCCAGGCCCCGCCAGGCCCCGCCGTCCCAGGCCCCTCGCCCGGCCAGGCCTCACCGTGATCGGCCGCAGCACCCGCGCGTGTCCCGGATTGAAGCGGCAGCGAGTGACCCGGATGTTCCCGACGCGGCTCCCCCCCTTTGTCTCTGGTCCGGAGTTTCCCTCCCTCTCGCTCTCGTCGGTGCGGAGCGCGGCGGTGTTGTATGTCCCTCAGCCCGACCCGTCCGTACCCCTGCGCCGGCGCGGTATGACCCTGAACGCGATCCGTCCAGCACGCTTTACGCATCCTCGCGACACAGGACCCAGAGGTGACCAGAACAATGCCTGAGCACGGAGCGCAGGAAGGAGTCCCAGCAGGGCTCTCCCAAGCCCAACCACTTCCTCGTGCCCCTCGGCTCCCACAAGCCCCCATCGAGAAATGGAGTGAATTTTTACCTCGGGCGCTGACAGAATCGCCCGCGCCCTAAACAGG
The DNA here is from genome assembly GCF_030936135.1 of Gavia stellata. Taxonomy (NCBI): domain Eukaryota; kingdom Metazoa; phylum Chordata; class Aves; order Gaviiformes; family Gaviidae; genus Gavia; species Gavia stellata. Next base: position 248,994 of record NC_082611.1, read on the forward strand.
CCTGCTCCCTCGAAGGGCGCTAGCGCGAGTCTGGCAGGCCGCGCCTGCCCCGGGACGCGCTCGAGCCTGGCCGAACCCCACCCACTGCGCCCAGCCAGGCCTCTGATTGGAGGATGGGGCTCTGCCCCTGGCGGAGCTGTCGCAGTGATGGGCAGGCGGGAGAGCCTGTCAGAGGGAGCGGGGCGGGGGGCGGGGCCGGGCCGCGACCCAGCGGCTGGAGGGCTCGCCGCGGCTGCGCGTCGCGCTGCGTCCCGCCGTTGGCGGGTCTGTTCGCCGGTGCGGCCGCAGTCGCTTGGTTCCCTGCCGCCGCGGGGCGGCAGGAAGCTCGGGCCTGGGTGAGGAGCCGCAGCGGAGGACTGCTGTTGCCGGCTGTGCCCGGCTCTGCGGGGCGCCGGAAAGCGCAGCGACGGCCTGCGGCTCCCCCGGCCCAGTCTTCAGCGGTGTGTTTGGCCCAAACCTGCTTTCATTTCACCCGATTTTTAAAAGGCAGCACGCTTTATGCTCAGTGTTTTTTGTTTCCTATTGGGTTTTCTTGTGGGGTTTTCTTGTCGGTTTTTCGTGGTAGTGTTTTTGGTTTCTAAGAATGCATTTTTAGTGGCATGTAGGGAATGAATCACATTCTGTTCTCATCTTTGACTTACTTTTCTAATTTTAATGAAACATAAGAAATTACTATGTTCTATGTAGTATTAAAGTTCAAAATGGTTTCTCTTCTTGGAAACTCTAGAATTAACTATTTCAATAAATAATTACTTAGAGATGAATCGGCCCTAATCAAAATATGTGCTGACGTTAGGAACCTCGTTGCCCAACATCCCACCTCGTGAGCGGGCACCTGCATGAGCAGTTCATCTTAGGCACTGGAGGAATTCTGTTTCGTCATCACCCCAGGCAACTGGGATTCATTTAAACTGGCACCTAAAGCTGGCAGAATGAATCTAGGCATTGCTGGACATTTTTGTTTATACTTTGTTCTGTTTGGCTTTTAGAATTCCCACTTAAAATTTGGGTGGTTTTTTTTGCTTTTTGTATTACTTCAAACATGATCTACACAATAGGGAGCTTTAAACCATCTTTGAGAAAATGAAAGGCTGTTGTGCAGAATAAGGCAATAATCTACGATTCATGTCAGTAACGGAGGGGGCAAGATGTCGTCAGTTTAAACTGCAGTAAGAGAAATGGAGGTGAGGTATTAATAAAATCCTTCTACTGGCAAAGATACTACAACACTAGGCTGCCTAATGCGGAGAGCATGGGTATAGAGTCTTCATCACTTGGGACTTTAAAGTTAAGTTAGATAACGTGTTTTAATTGTAGCCGTTCCTGCTTTTAGCCAATGGGATGAGCTGAGTGGTCTCTTACAGCTCTTTTCAGGCTTTTTTTTCCCCCTGAACAATTCATGTTCTCGCTTAAATTTATTTTGGTTTTGACTCCTACAGAAAGCATGGAGAAGGGGTGGGTATTCTTTCTGGTTTTTACCTCTCTAGGCTGGTCTCAAGAAAACCATTGAGCTGTCAAAGCAATGGGTATTGCCTGACATAGCAAGATCTTTGGTTTAGATCTCAAAAGTGTATCAACTAGCTAATGGTTTTAAGAGACCTCATTGCCAGCAGACATGGAAAAGGACGAACTGCTTCCAAAGCTTCCACAGACATACTGCAACAGCTGTACATCATCAAAGAAACCTCTCATTCCAGGATGGGTCTGAGTTTGTGTTTGGAATCGCACATCTATCAGGTATAGAGAAAGAGTTGAAATTGACTTTTTAGTCTTTGGATTCACCTCCACTGTTGAAGGTTGGCCTTAGGCTCGAATTCCTCCCATGCAGGTGGGCAGTTTCAACATCTTCCTATTGCAGTGAAAAATACAAAAAGTGACATATCACAGAAATGTTTAAGAATGTAAAGTAATGACTGGACCTTCATATAAACAAACCAAATCCTTGGACCGCTTGCCCTATTCTCATCAAGTCCTCATTTAGCTTCTCTCCACTCCACAAATGAGTTATTTAACAGTAATTATGTTCTCTTGGAATGAACAGTTCCTGTGCTTTAGCCAATTACATATCACAAAGATGTAAAATAGGATACCTGCTTTCCTGTGGGCCCTCGCTCCTGCCCAGCTTTCTCTTTTCCTAATGCATGGATACCTATGGCAGCATCTGTCTTAATTTCTTTATTCCTTTTAACTAGTAAATGCTGGAGAAGGGAGAGGACAGTTAGCAGCTGTGTGTACAGAAAACATTCTGACAGTAACAAATGACTTGGGGAAAGAGGAGAGTTTCAGAGATCTTAATGAGAACACCAGTTGCAGGCTGATTCACTAAGCAGTTACTGGATGCTGTCTCAGTAGCATATTACTTGGTGAAAATATATTTGGCGTGTCTGGTGATGTCTTCGCACTAATTTGGAATAGAGCCTTTCAGCAGGACTGGTGAAGTCCAATAGTAGCTACGCCAAATCAGACTAAAAATCACTCTAGCTAAGAAATCTTTTGCCAGTATCAAACACCCACAGTAGAACCAAGACAACCATGTACTCCCCTGTATACCTTTTCCAGTGATTCCCGGGACATTACCAAAAGCAGTGGGTTTTAGGGGAAACTGTTAACATACCACTCACAGGATTTATCTCATGAAAATGTGCAGATTGCAGTCTTGGAGAACGTCACATAAATATGGACTATGTGTTTATGACTGCCAGGCAAGACTTCAGCACACGGAAAGATTAATTTGTCAGGGTTATTTTCATCTTTCTGAAGGGAAACTTCCCACTGAAAGGAAAGCTAGCTCCAAATAAACTCTAAACATTATAAAAGATCCAAACAGGATGTTAATGACTTATTTGTTTATGTCCCCCTTATTAACTGGTTTCTGCTTCAGGGTACACAGTTGTCTCTTCTATGCTTTCACTTTTGCTAACTGGTGAAGACACTTGAAGCTACAGATACATATAGTAAGGATTTGGAGTGCAAGTAGTGCTGGCTGACTACATGTAAAGTGCAAATACTTTTAGTAAGACAGACTGATAAAAATACAGATGCACATGTTGATTAGTTAATTTCTACTAAAGCAATGTTTGTACTTAGGACTTATTTTAGTAAAATTCAAACGCAATTAAAATGCAGGAAATCAGTTTAGTAAAATGACACCATTTTACTAAAGCCACTGGATATATAAGGAAAGATTAGAATGTGCTTTGCATTTAAAACTGATTAAACTGTTAAGATGAAATTCACCTCATACGTAACTGTACAGCCTCTAAGATTTTAGAGCTCACAGGTCTTAGCTTCTCATACTTAATTCTTACTAGCACTTTGGAAAATAAGAGCAGTCCAGTGGTCTTCTCAATACTAATACTGAATTATGAATTCTATACTTGTAGAGGGCACAGCTGTCAAACTGACTGAATAATTTCAGCAACCTGTATTTGGTACTTAATCATTGACTTCCTTCAGTCATTTCTATCTTTAAAATTTTTGCAGCAAACATGTACTAAGTGGCTTCTTTCTTACATTTCCTATACTGTATGTTGGCCTTATTACAAAGTGTCAATTTCAGTTAGCTTAATTTTTCAGACAAAAGAAGCATTTATATTAAAAAGCAAAGTACTGGATTCTAAAATAAATCTGTGATGTTAGGCAGGGTAATTTGTGAGTTGCGTGGGTACATATTTTTTTGTGTGATTATATATCCGTACTAGAGAGGACTATTTCCTACTATAATGATCAGCAACAGTGGTAATAATTGCAAAGGAAAATACCTTAATTTCCCAGTGGATATATGTCTGAACAAACATGACTTTTTTTGTGACAAAGTCTTTGGGGCAACAGACAAAGGATCCTTTACAAAGGAAAAAGTATTACTGCTTTGAATCACTGCACAAAAATGCAACTACATTTTATATCTGAAGTGCTAAACTAGGAATATCAGTGATATTACACTGTTAACGTCAACATTAACGGATGTAGAAAAGATTCAAGACATCAGACTTTAAAAGGGAAAAAACAGGTTTATTTCATGCAGTTTACAATATGCTAGTGTTATGAAAAGGAGGTTAAAAAAATACCCACACATTTTAATTGTATGTTTGTTTTAAAAATGATGGTTAACTGTAACCACCTTCAAATGATTTGGGAAGCCCTAGCAGACTTTTATCCAGGGAAATTCCCTGGATTCAGTTTCTTATCTATGTCTGTGCTAAGAGTTTTGGCTAATGCAAAAGCATTAAAACCAGATCAAAACTCAAACTTTGCTGCAGTAAGAACACTTCAGAGATAACGAATGGGCACAAAATGAAGTGTTATTGCTAATCCACTATCCAGGAAATAACATGTTGCAAGTATGGGCAATTGGATATTAACACAAACAGCTGATGCACAACTCATTTTGAGAGCAGTGATTTGGGGGAAAAAGAAAAAAAAAAAAAAGAACATCTGCTGAATTGTGTAGGTGGGCCTACAGAGTCCATAGGAAATGGATTTTTCATAGTTTGGCTCAGATGAGACTCGGGACAGAAGCAGGCGGAAACAGTTGCCATCTGATACTCCTTCAGTTTGGTGATCTTGTTTCACCTCCAGGTAGACAGGTTGGCAACATTTCTTTTACAGCGCCTTGACGCTTGCTTCATCCTAGCAAGTACACATGAGCCAGGTTAAGTTTGAGTGAAGTTGTGCATAAGCTTTTGGAAAATCTTCAAAAGGAGCAAGAATCATGTACATAAATACATTAACTCTTACATTGCAGATGGCTAGGCCTGGAAATCTCAACAGATGTTAAGTCAGGTCAAAATTTAGTCTCAGCTTTCTAAGACAAGGAGAGCACTGTCACAGAACCTCCTCCCCTTCCACCCACCCCCAAAGTAGCAAAATAACTTTCTGAAAAGTTTCTCTCATTATAGTAGTTATTATCACACAACATCCTAAAGAGAACCCTTTGATGGGCCCAGAAAGCTATGTTTGCAGCACTGTCTATTCACTGAACTTTTGAGAAGTTCATGCCTTGGTAGACCTCGCTAAAGTGAAGGACAGCTAAGTTGCAGTGAAATATTCAGTGACCATTTCCTGGGGCAGTATCTTCCTCAGAGCCTCTCTATTGCCAGTGCTGTTCGTAAAAGTTGTTAGATTTCAGCACAGTCAATAGTAAAGTGGTGGGCAAGTGTACAGCCTTCTGTAGTGTATTCCTTACCAAGATGGATACTGACATTCCAAGCCATATATGAACACTTACAAATGGCTGAACCAATGGCAGATATAAAAATTATTTTAGAGTCCATGAGCTGAAAGAAAAAAAGACTAGCTGCTTTTTAAACGTTATGTGTCTCTGGAACTTCAAATTAGCCCTGGAAAGGATTTTAGCCCTTGGCATTTCTGCATTGAAAATGGAAAGAGTTCCTTCTGTCTGACACTCATTTAGGCAAACTGAACAATAAGATCTATTTAGCCCTTTAAAGCCTCGGTTCAGTAAGAAGCCTTTAAAGACAGCTCCTGATTGTTGTGAGCCAAAAGAAAGAAAAGTTATATGACACTGAGTTCAGAGAGCCTTCCACATTTTTTTTTTTAAACTGAGTATTTATACTATTTTAAGAATCAATAATTCTACACACAAACCCAGGGGTGATCCTGAGATTGTCCTTAAAGCTGGAGATAACTGCAGTCTAAATTAAAATGAAGCATCCTCAGACCATATGTATTTCAAAATTGCTGTGTTAGAAAAGACAATTCTCCAACGACCACTGGAACTTTTAATCCTCCCGTGCGGAGCTAACAGGTACTGTTAAAGGCATAACAAAATCTCATCTCTTTTCAAGGGCCCCACCTTTCAGGGCTGACTGAAGAAGTTAATTTGAAAAACTTGAAAGATGGTTTTGATGTGGTGAGAGAGAGAATAAAAAAGGAGAATGACACTTTCCGATTTTATCACATCTCAAGTGAAAAAAATCTCAGGCTTCATCTCCAGGCTCCCTTTCACTTGACTTTGATCTCCATGAAAAGCCCAGTACTTCACTTTTCTCTCAGTACTTTTCAAGGAATGTATTCCAGTATACCTGAATGATTGGACAATACACATTATAATCCAGTTTCTAGGTCAATTCAATCAGATACTATTGCATTTTTGCATTCCAAGTTCATTTTTGTAATGCTAATAAAAATAGAATTTTGTAATTAATGTGTGCTAATTTGCAAGTGGTAGCTCTCTACTGCTCAAAAAGAGACTAATAACTCCCAACAATCGCAACAGATGTTCGTAGAATACAGTGCTCTGTTCTGAGAAGCAGTTTTCTAAAAACATCATCATCCTACTCAACAGACCTGTTCCCTAAGCATGCCTGCAATCAAGTTTTCTCTTTTTTAATCTGCTAGAAGTTTTCATTTTTCTCCTGAAAAAAAAATCCTCAGAGAATGAGGAGATTGATTAAATTTTGGTATCTTCAGGAAATAGTACTGTTTCTAATCAATCATAACTGTGCATTCACATTGCTAGGAATGGAGCTGCACAGCTATTGTCTAAAGAAAATCTGAAGACAAAAAAGTTGGATGGATACATCAAGCTCAATTTCTTAAGAAATATCTTTTACTAATGCTACAATGAAAGATGAAAGGAACTTTTATTGTTACAAGAAACCTAGCTGAGTTTGAAAAAAATCACAGTACATTTTCCACATCTTCTGAGTATATGATTCTGAGGACTGAAAGTTCAGTAGAGAATCAATATAAGCTTCTAAATACAATCAGGCCTTTGACACACAATTAAATTACTGTGGGATAACAAAGTGCAATTAGCCATAACCCATGGAAACCCTACAGTAAGTGGGAGAAAATTCCAGGTAACCTTTTGTCTTTTGTGGGGGAAAAAAAATATAAAATTATTTCACATGTACTGTGCGAGCTGCTGAGTCATACTATACTTTTGGAGAGTTATTATGGACCAGGTGACATTCACTTCTTAGAAGCCTCAGAATGACTTGTTCATTACAGATAAACTGATTTAATTGCTGCCTGAAGAAGTCAAAAGCATTTAATATAAAAATGTAATCTCAAATACAGAAAATTAGCCTCTGACAAAACTTAAGGCCAACAGTATGCAGTTTCCTCACTCAAAGCAAGAAATTGCTATGGTAAATTTGAACTTCTTAGTTTTTAAACAAGTTTTGCAAGAAGTTTGTCATGTAAAAGCCTTTAAAGAATTTCACTGAAATCCACTCATCATCTGCTGAAGTAACCTGTTCCACGGACAACACACCAGACAACTTCACTGAATATTCCTACAGCAAAAAGGTAGAAAGTTAAATCTTTCATAGAATTTACATTTTCATGAGAGGTTAATTAACTGTTATGTTTTGGTATCTCTCCCTTCCTGCTTTGTTACTTTCTGCTATGATCTCTTCATGCTCAGGATCTTAAATTCTAACCTGGAATACTGTTTTGATGTAAGAATAGAGGAGCTGTGTAAATCCAGAGTTCACGTCAAAGGCTTTGGCAGTATAGCTTTTCAACTACAGCCCCCTCGTGAACCCATCAGCTTTACATTGTCATAGGCAGTTCTCTTGAGGCAAACACTCTCCAAATGACAGAAAAGAAACAAGGGACTCCAGTTTAAACCATATCACTACATTACCTCATCCTGCAAGATCTTAACAGATGAAGCAGTGTTTGCAAAACCTGGTGATGTAGATTGGACTCTAATGCAATTATCTTGTTACTGTAGCTAACTTTATTTGAAATTACAAGAGTCAAATAAAAAGAAAATAAACTTATTTAGGGATCAATTCTTAATGCCTTGAAAAAGGCATATAGTAGCACTTCCATGTATCTGAAAGCCTCAATCGTTCACAAAAATTAAAGCAATAATGACATCAGCAAGAACAGGAAAGTAGGTAGTTCAGGTGGTCTCAAACAACAGCATATTTAAAATAATTTACAAGGTACCTGCCTATTAAAGTTCTCTTTTTTTTCTTTCTTTCTTAAAATCTTTGTGAGGCATTGGAAACAAAGTGCAAAATGATTAACCACTCATTTCCCCAAAATTTGCTACAACAGGGATACAATGTAAACTAGATTGCAGGTAATCTCACCATAAAAGCATGTTCTTAAACTGAAAATACTCCCATGGAAAAAACATACTAAGAAAAACCCACTCTTTTACATATGCTAAATTTGTTCAGTTTGCTCAGTTTGTTACTCATGCTTTGCTGCTGTCGTTCTTGAAAATTTCACTTTATGAAATAAAATATTCTGTCTTTTTTGGGTTAAGTAAGAGAGACAACAGAAATGCTGATTCAGAAGGATCATTGTAAAACACGTATTTTAGGCATTAAAATCCATTTAGGCCAATGCCGAATTATTCTGTAGAGCACATCAAGAAAACAACAAGAAACATGGTTGGCTGCAATTCCATGAGCTCAGGGAGCTCAGAGAATCCGGTGGAGTCATACTGTTTAAAAACACAGTGACTACTGCAGCAGAGGAAATGTTTTAATATGCAGTTAACACAGACAACTGTTATGCTTATTTTCAGATACACAAGATAATCTGTCACTATTTAGGGGAAATTTGGGTGCTAAATTTAAGCTGATAAAATATGGGTGCCTAAAAAAGTATAAAAGTATAAACATTTCCCCCTACACAATTACATTTTTAGTAAATTCAATTCAGTTTTAACATCTTAAAAAAAGACAAACATTTTATGTGTTGTTGTGGAGGGGCCAGCAGCTTCCTGTGCAGACCACATCCAAGTCGCAAAATGCATTACAAACCCTTTCAAGCATTAGATGCATGGACAAAACATTTAGCCCATTGCTTAACCTGCTTAGTAGAAATGGTTTTTACAAATCGTTTCCGCCAAACTTGTATCAATGTATAGTAAGTCCTTTAAAAAAAAAAAAAAAAAAAAAAGAGTAGACTGGGTGTTTGAAAATCCAATCAGGCTTTTCTGTAAAGGATTACCTGGAGTATATGCATAAGTTCTGAAGTTACTGAGAATGAAAACTGTAATGTCTTTAGAATTCAAAACAATCTTGTAGCTTTTTGAAACTCCCTTCCACTGCTTTCATAAGTCAATGAAGCTGAGGTTTATACTGTCAATTTCATTAAGTGTTTTGAAGATGTGCTAAAGATTTTGCTCAAAACATAGTGTATTAAAAAGCTCCAGTCTTGGGTATTAGCCTTCATAAAGGACAAACTAACAAAGCTGCACCAGATGTTTTCAAACAGTGTTCTTTAACTGCATAGTTGAAACAGTATAGAAAGAGAAAGATTGATTACAGGTATCCTGAATGTCTGAAGTATTTTTCTGTTGGATGAGCTTGTGTTCACACTCAAGGTTGATTTTAATCCCAGTCACAGAGATAGAGATCTAGGACTAGCCAGCCATATTCCTCTACAACATCCAGCTCTTGAAAAATCTCTACCATAATCCACAGAGTTCAATGCTTATAGGCATTTTATAAAAGCACAAACACACATATGAGTACAAACATCTCAGAAGAAACAGAATGTTCAGTTGTTCATTTTAAGTGAATTTTGATTCCCCTTCCAAACATCTGGCTAAGACTGGAGCATAACTTTTGCAGGAAGAGACTGTTTTAACAGAAGAAACATCAAGAACAACTCAGATGAAGGCCATTTTCTCTGAGTTTAGTCTTCCCTTTGGGTATTAAAATATGCTATAAATCCAGTCAATATATACACCCTTCCTTTAAAGAAACCTTTTGTCTGTTGTGTAACTTTTTACGTGCTAGTTTCAGTTGATCTCCTAGGCTGTTACTACATAATAGAGTATGTCACAGAGCCATAAGGAATGTGCAGTATAACACAGTCAACTGGGGCTGCCACTGATTCTGAAACAATGTAGGCCCAAATATTTGCATTTGTGGGCTGTGATGTGTGTATGTGTGTGTGTGTAGCACCAATTACATTGTCCTTTAAATGTTTACAACGATTAGTAGGAAAATGTCTCCGAACTGATCAACACTGGGTCATCCAGCACCAGACATTAAGTGCTACATGTCTCAGAGGAAAATATGAGTGCACGGTCATTTCTTTTCAAATGACCAGTGTCAGTCAGCCCACAAGAGAGTACAACCATGCACTACAACCAAAACTTAACACACACTCCCACACCATCTATTCCCATTATGTAATCTTGCAATGCTTTCAGCCAGTTGACACCAGCTTATAGGCAAAAATGGTTGAACCCAGATCAACAGAAAATTGTCTAAATCCGATTTTTTCTTTTGTAGCCGAGCCTCTTCAGTGTGACAATTCACTGTGTCTTGGAATAAAAGAGAAAAAACTGTCACCGTTCAATACTGTCTTCACATCCTGGAACCTCGTTCTTGCAAAATCTGAAACAGACCAATAAAAATTCTATAAATGAAAATTCACTCAATGTCATTCCTAAAGCATGGAGGTAAAAGAGCAACTTAATGACTATTTCAAATTACTGATAAAGCATCAGGGAGCTGGTTCAAGGACATTCCTGAAGTCTGTGCTTTAAGGCTGAAAAAAGACAGATTGATACATACAATGTCTACTATCAAACATCATGAAAACAGATGTAAATCATGGCTAGGAATTGAGTGTGATAAATATAACCAAATCTTAAAGGTTGGTAGATGTAAAAAGTAAGCCATTTCACCTCATCCTGGTTCTGAAGATACTTAGGTCCTGTGTGGTAAATGAACTTGGGTACTTTATTAGAAATTGAATTTAATCTTCATTTTTCCTGTTCCAGTAAAATGTCCTTAACTCTCTGAAGTTTCAGCTGAAAATTGTGTCCCATAAATTAGTACTGAAAACATGAACTAGCAACTCAAAATGTGCGCAAATGGCACACTGGGTGAGACGACACAGGAAATTTTCAAAGGCCAAGAGTATGAACTGGCGAGGTTTAAATCAACACACTGATTTAAAATCTGAAATAGATGACCAGGCTTGGTCTTTTGCATGAACTGAAGTCAACCAACTACATTTCTTCACAGAGTTTTACTATGCTGCTCAGACATACAAAGCTTATCAGCTGGACTGACCAGCTTTATGAAAACAAGCACCACTCTGACAGCAGTTTTAAAATATCTTTACATTAATATTATTTGCTCATGCAAGATCTCACAAGTTTTTTACGCATCCTTGTCCACAAGAAAATTGTTTCTGTGGACACAGGACATGGCGCATTGGACTTTTCATGCATTACCTTGTCCATCATTATCCTTTGCAACGCCCAAGCCAGGCAGCTGAGAGGCAATGCAGGTTCTGACTTCATGTGGAATTCTGTCTAAGGAATTTGATTCTCCCACTCTTACTACGGAACCGAGATTCCCATTCCAGTGAGTAAAAGGATTATTTTTTTTCCTAAAAGCAGTTGGTTTGTTTAATATTCACTTTAAAAGGCACATATTAAACACAGGGACTGAAGTCTAACGGAACCAAAGTATCTACCCCTGAAAAACCTAGGAATCCTTGTCTATAGCATCTTAAAACATGAATACCAGCTATTCTACTTCCAATTTGACTATTTTTTTCCTTTTCTGTTTCAATTCTCTTTGGCTCCTCCAGTGAGGAAAGGATCCAAGTCTTAGGATTGACTGTCCAAGCAGCAACGTTTCTCATGTTGCTACTCTAAACTGAATGGCAATCAGCAATAATGAGGTCAGCTCTTGGGCTGCACAGTACTGCAGGGAAGCCTTTCAGCAAACTGTAGAACCAATCATGACAGTAGCCAAATAAAGCACTAAGCAAAAGCTTCAAATGTACTGAGCACAACTACTTAACAATGTTAATCTCTAAGTAAAAGTATCTCTAATGATACTTCATCTTCTTTTGCTTCTTGGACAGTTTTCCTAGTACTGGGAAGGGCTCTTGATTTCAAAGGCTGAACGAAAGCAAAGGCCCAATCCCTGGACAATGGCATAGCTGTCTTGAATGTAGAATTTCCTTCTACGATGATTTCAGTGTAGTCTGATATTAAGACAAACACTTGATGCTAGTACTCAGTAGCACATCCCATCCCAGAGGACCCACAGAATCTGACAGCACACACAAACACTTCAATCTTTGTGCTTGTATGGTAAAGATTGGCAACCACTTAACACAGCACAGCAGCTTCCTGTGCGGTTTTAAACAAAAGAAATCTAGGTATTTGGTTTCTTTTTAATATTGTTTAAATGTTGATAATTTAACCTATCAGCCTCTACAAGTCATCAAGCCTAGTATGTCCTTCATAGTGACTGTAGTCAAGCTGAGTCTCACCTGCTTTGCACAACTCCATGGGATTTTTTAAGCACTGGAGTTCATGAAGAACCTGTCACCATTTGTGTGCCTCAGGCACAGTTCAGAGACAGTTCAGTGTTAGCTTAAAAAAAAAAAAAAAATCCACTTTATCACTTGCTCTCTGCACTTCCTGCAGTACCTGGATCTCGCTTTGTGCATACAAAGTTCTTTTTCATTTCAAATTCAATATTATTATTTTGAAGTTATGAAGCCAGATGTCACTGCAGCTACTCTGATAAACTTTCAAAATACAGAAAGATGTTTCCCATGGGCCATGACATACTTAAGGTGTATTTTAGATGCATATATCGCTTATTTCATGGAGATAATTTACTACATGTACTAAGCAAAAAGCATTTAATATGAAACTGTAAAAAAGATACAAGTGAATTCTGTGAGGAAACACCAGGCCCTGAAAATTGCTCAGCAAATGCTAGTATAATATATTCAAAAGGGATTAGACAAGAAGATAGTGCCATTGATACCTACTCATGGTATCATATTGTCACTGGAGCTTTCATACAATGATCTGGATGCAGGCTTGAAGCCAAAATTCCTAAACTGAGTCTTACTGGAAGGTGGGGAAATACATCAGGAGTTAATTTGATAAACGCTTCATACTTGAACTCTTTTCTCAAGTATTTGCTGTTGGTCACAGCTGAGAACAAAGTGCTGGAGTAGATGTCGACATAGCGGTATCAGTTTGACCCAGCAAATGTAGTCAGTAAGTGAAACAATCTCCAACAGAGACAAAAACATGGCTGAAACAAGCACCTGTGCAGTTAGAAAATAATATTGGATCTATTAATTTTGTGAATCTTTCCAATTTAAAATGAAACATTTGAGTTTATTCTTTCCCACAAGATAAAAAATACTTCTAAGATTAATAGACTTAGAACTATTTTCTGTAGCTTCAGGGACATGTACAGTAAGTTGAAGCTATCTGGACCCTGAACTTTGCACACTTTACTGAGCCAGTAAACCCAACGTAAAGCAGAAAATTCTATCAGATCAGACAATATTTTAACACACTTTGCTTGGTACTTCTTCTGTAACCCCTATCTTTACTAAAGGGGAAATGATTTCTGGTCAGCAAGCTCTCATGAAAGGCGTCCACCCACCTCTCTTCAGAAACTGTGTGAAAGAGGATCTTTTGTAGTCATGGGCAGTGACTTTGTCCAAAGAGGAAACTGAATTTCAGTTATCAGGAATTCTATCAAAATTGTACTTACTTACTAAATACTGAAAGGATGACTGACTCCGTTCTGCAATTCGAAATTCCTCCTTTTTTTTTCCTCCTGAAAAACGCTTTAGTAAGATTATGCCTAAAAATTTTAGTGGCTTACTGGGCAAAAACACTGAGAGAAGATGTCTCAACACTAACAGAAGTCAATAAAATTTGAAAACAGTTACAGCAGGTCTTCTCCCAAGCTGCTAATAGCTAGGATTGAGGAATATGTCTGGAGCAGAACCAGGCACGGAAGAATTTTTTGTTTGAGAACACGCTCTACTAGCTAAATAGATGACTTCACTAATAATGCTCCACTGTCCGCACACTTTAGATCACAGAATCACCGAATGGTTTGGGTTGGAAGGGACCTTTAAAGATCATCTAGTCCAACCCCCCTGCCATGGGCAGGGACATCTTTCACTACATGAAGTGCTTGAAATGATGCTCAAAGCCCCACCCAACCGGACCATGAACACTTCCAGGGATGGAGCATCCACAACTTCTCTGGGCAACCTGTTCCAGTGTCACACCACCCTCATAGTAAAGCATTTCATCATTATATCCAACCTAAATCTACTCTCTTTCAGTTTAAAAACATTGCCCCTTGTCCTGTCACTACGGGCCCTGGTAAAAAGTCTTTCGCCGTCTTTCTTATAAACCCCTTTTAAGTATCGGAAGGCCACAATAACACCTCCCTGGAGCCTTCTCTTCTCCAGGCCAAACAACCCCAACTCTCTCAGCCTTTCTTCATAGCAGAGGTGTGTTCCAGCCCTCAGACCATTTTTGTGGTCCTCCTCTGGACCCACTCTAACAGTCCATGTCTGTCTTGTACTGAGAACCCCAGAGCTGGACGTAGTGCTTTCAGGTGGGGTCTCACGAGAGTGGAGTAGAGGGGGAGAATCACTTCCTTCGACCTGCTGGCCGCGCTTCTTTTGATGCAGCCCCGGATAATTGGCTTTCTGGGCTGCAAGTGTACATTGCTGGCTCACATCCTATTTTTCACCCGCCAGTATCCCCAAGTCCTTCTCTGCAGTGCTGGTCTCAGTCCATTCATCACCCAGTCTGTACTGATACTGGGGACTGTCCTGACCCTGGTGCAGATCTGCTGTGTTCAGAATTTTCTTTCTTTTCATGTTTCTGCTCTGTTTTTCCTCCAGGTGCACCAGATACAAAGTTAACTTACAAACTCTAAACAATGCTGAATGAACTCTCATATCCTAGGGGCCTGAGTGTGATTGCTTCTTAGGGAAGCAGAATGTGAGAGCTACTTCCTCCCACTCAAAATAAATCTGATGCAGACAGAATAGCATTTTAAGGACTGTTCGTCTCTCGGGCAGCTTAAGAATCTTGCATTCAATTCCAGCACAGTGCCAGTTTATTTTTTCAATAAGGCTTCAGATTTGATCCATTCCTTGCAGCTATTCCTGAAGACTCAGCAAATGACCTTATTCCACCTCAGCAGTAGTTTCTGTTGGCATCAGTTAAGAAAATAATGTAGGTTCTTCAGCCATGCGGAAGCAACACTTCAGAGATAAGTATAAGGCTGCTTCACAGCTAAAAAATTCAGGTGTATAGGTGAGAAGCTGGAGTTCAGTCTCATACAATGGTAAATATCTTCAATTTATACAGGATCAAGTACGCTGTATCACTGAACATTCAATGATAAGTTATCCTCTAGAAATTGGAGAGCAGAATAAATATGAGCAGTGCTTGCAGACACGTTAGGAAAAGGTTGCAAAAGTTGTTCTTTCTGATGCAACTTTTGTGTTCTTCCACTTGTGTCTTTTAAAGTACCTTGATCTTCAATAAGATGTCAAACGACAGTGGAAAGGACCTGACCCCTCCCGGGAAAAAGTTGTGTCCTGTGATAAATGTAACTGTAGCACCGAGATCACACTATTCACATATATTTGCCAGGTCTTGATTAAAAAATTATTAGTTTCAAAATTATCAGATAAGACCATCTTTTGACTATGTTGCACTTCAGTCAAGTTTGCCAATTTATTGCCAAATCAGACATTTACCAAAAATGTATACTGTAAGTTTGTATCAGATGCCTCTACACATAAAAAAACATTTGACAGAAAAGCTGGTGCACAGAAAATAAAAATGAAAAGCAATTCTGACCCTAGAATCTACATGAAGAACTTTTCTTCTCAGCAAAGCTTTAAAGAAACCAATCACAATACAACTTATAACAGCAACGCTAATTATTGTGTCAAAGAAGCAATATCCAGAACAGGAATTCTTTCTTCGCTAACCATGCCACAACTATAATCACAAACACACACGCCACCAGGACTAGCCAAAGGACAGCACTAGTGGGGGTAGGAATTGGATGGGACAGAAAAGCATCTGGGTAAAATCCTAGGGCAGCTAGTGCTCACCATGACATTTACATTTAATCTGAGTCATTCATATCGTAATCCGTTTCTTCATCCTCACTCTGAGTGGCATGCAGCATGCAGCAAGTACAGAAAAAGGAAGGGAAAAGAAGAGATTGCAAGTGAGTCAGAGCTGCAACAAAGTACAGTCCACTTACACTTGAAGCATCTGGGAATGACATTTATTTACTTTTATCTAGGACCCCCACTCTTTGTAAGAAAGTATGATGGCAGACAATTTCAAGGAGGAACGTTAGAGATTTCATGAAAATGTCCTTTTTCAAATGTCCTGAAGTCAGCAGATAGAAGCCAATAGTGCCATGCAACATAACAATAGGGACCATAAGTATAGAGAAAATTTAAATAAAGCCGTAAAGCTGGTACCTTAACTCTGTGTACTCTTTGCCATGTATGGGAAAGGATAGCACTTGAGAATGTAACTGGATGCAGATGTTATGAACAAGCTTTGGTCATTTGTCCCAAGAGTGACAGGTCAACAAAGTGGTATGAAAGAGAAGAATACTCGTGGGAACACAGGTTATCTTTTAGTAGTGCCACAGCTACCAGTAAAAGCCACTGGAACCATTTAAGTCAATGTCCCAAATGCCATTAATTTCCTTCACTTAGGTTTATTAGAAGGTTACACAGACGTCAACTACTAACTTGCTATGCAAACTGTTTTCCAAAAAAAGAAAACACAAGAAAATAAAGCCTCTAAGAAGGAACGAAGGTGAAGCTTGATTAGATGGGCTATCAGAAAATGCTTTTTCCTATCTGAAAGTCCAGTAGTATTAATTAAAACTGAAGTGCTTGTCAATAAAAATGACATACTGGCAGTTTTTTGTTTTGTCTAACCCAACCTGCTGTAAAAGTAATAGGAAGACTTTCTCATGGCTTCTAAAAGTCAGTCACAGTACATGAACACATTATTCTGTATATATAATTGGATACTAGAATTTAAACCATATGAACTTCATGAAGACCAACTCAGACATTAATGAACAGATTGCAGAGTAGAGGGTTAACGCTGGCTAAGAGGGAACTATTGAGACAACAGCTCCCAAGGTCCAGTCAAGATCCCTGAACACAGCTGTCAGAAACCTCTCAACCAAAAAGAATTTTTTTTTGTTTTTTTTTTTCTTTTTTTTCCCCAAGGTGCAACATACACCTATAAAAAAAATAACAGATCTATTAGAAACACAATATATAAAAAAATGATTCTTCAAGTATTGACATTAATTGCTAGCAACAGCTCAGCTCTTCCAGGACAAAAGGAGTGAATGTTTATATCCAACCAAAATTAACAGTAATTCTTATTCATCACTCTGGTCAAATTATGCTCTGCTCTCTTCTCCGAAACAACGACCAAGAAGCACTTCAACAGAGAGGTCTAAGATTTAGCTTCTCTCAGAGCTACTGAATGTATAGAGTTGTACTGCGTTCTCAACTAACTATTGTATTTAGGGTTTAATAGTTCCATTTGATCTGTATTTTCTTTTACATTAACGATGCAATGTAACTCTGGCAACTTCTGAAGTTCCCTGAAGATGTACTACCATTCCTTATAAAGATGTTTATTAGGTTCTAGAATTCCACGTTTTATTTCAGGTACATCTCAGCCCTAAATTATTACCACACACCTCTTTAACTTGTCAACTTTTAAAGTCTTCCTGAAGTATCCTGGCAAAAGCAGACCTTGACTAGCGTTTTGGAAAGAGTGAGCTGTGGCTTACCCAGGTTCACTGCTTACCCTTGACTACATTAAAACTTCCAAAGAGTTGTTAGGGATTACCTCAACAGTTACAAAAGAGCATAAATTAATCACTTCACTAAGAATCCAACATAAAGATTGGAGTATTTTTATAGTGCAGTTTACAAAAAATGTCTCCATATGTGTAGCTGTATAACCAAGTTACAAGGCACAGAGAGTAGTGAAGTTTTATCTATTTGAGATCTCAGTGCCAAGACTCAGATAAATTCTTAGCATTATTTCAAAATTAATTTCTTTGAAGGTGATTCTTGAAAAAGCAACCTTTGATGTTTTACCAGTGGTTTCCCATCTACACATACTAAATGAAAAGCATTTAGGCCAACTACAGAAGTTTCCAGTTTGTCTGTAGTCATCTCCTCATACAAAGCAACAATATAATCATAAAAACTGTTCAATACGCATGGAAGAGAAGAATACACTTACATACATAACTGGTCTATTCAGTTGTGTTTATACATTTTCCCTTGTACAAACTCTGAAAGACAGCTGAGTAAAATGCTAAGATACTGTTCCCATCACAATCTTTTTGTAATGCTTGTTACAGAAAGTAAAGAGAACTAGGTAGAAACATGAAAATATTAAGCTAACAAATACCTTCATCGATAACATATTGCACAGGACTATGTTTTTCAGAGACAGCATATTACAATCTCCATTCTTGACAGTAAGATTCCATCAGCTGAACTCAAGTAAGAAAACCAGTTTCCAACCAAACCAGTGGCAGAATAAGGAAGCATTCAAATGTCTAAGAAACAAAACCCAGCTTCTCAACTGTAAACAGCAACTATCTGCCAATACTCGAAAAAACAGGACAGGTATCAGGAATGGTAGACTACTGCAATTAAAGAACCCATTTGGTATAACAAACACATACTGACTGTACCATTTACAGTCCCTCATACAATGGACAGGGAACCACTATTAGTCATGAGTGAGGGGAAAAAAGGCAATTAAATAATAGTCCAGAACAGAGGTAGGCCTAGCACAACTTAGTGAAGGCCACCCAATTTGACACCATTTCTTTAGTTCAATGTCTAGTAACTTACCTTCGCTTTTTCACTGGGTTCACTGGTTGTGCCATAGGGAGTGTTATGCAATTCCTTTGAGACAACACACAGAAATTCAGCCTGATCTTCATTGCCATAGTTATAGGAAGAACCAATACTGACCAGCTGAAAGATGGGGGGGGGGGGGAAAAGTCAATTGCATTTCCACATAAAACAAATCCCATAAATTCTCATCATTAGTACAAACACTCCTCACTCTTCAAACTGTTGGTTGTGCCTGAAGCATGATTCTCCACTTCAATGCAAACACGTTTTAATGTTAAAAAATATACTGACACTCTGATGACAAGATAAATATAGCTTTTCTTTTTAAACATTTACAGAATTAATGATTTACGGTTATGATTATACTGTGAAAGAAAAGGCTACAGCGGCAGACCAGTGGAGAAGTAGCCTGTTCCTGTTATTTACTAGAAACCTTCCCATCCTCCAAAGTTAATTTTAAAAAAGTTTTATGTGGTATCTTAATGTAGCATGATTTAACATGTAAATGGCTGCATGCAGGAAGCACTTTAGCCTGAAGGGATACCCACCATTTTACTTACAGAATAACAATACTTCTATTAAAACATATTTTGAGTGGACAAAGACAAAATTTGCATTTGATTAGAAAACAGCAAGACACAGTATAGTGGGACACCAAGATTAACACCTGGAATTCGTAGGTACTGCTACAAGGAAGTTAATTAAGGAAGCGCTACAAGCGGAAGCCATGTATAATGAAATGTGACATATTTACAAGCTTCTACAAGTCTCGATATTGAATGATAAATGACAGTTTACTGAGAAAAACGGATATACTCAACATCAGTACTACCTCATATGCAGCATGTGTTTATCAAACGGCAGAAATTTCATATAACTTGTCTTACCTTACACACAGTACACTTACCTAATGCTAGAAGCTTTACATAGCCTGCCTTTCCAAGCCAGAATCAATTCAGATGTAGCTGGTTCATTTATTTTAAAGGTTTATTTCAAAAGCATGACAAGATGATGTATGGTGCTCTTACTACTGACACAGATCAAAGTCCTAAAAATCAACCTGTCACACATATACACTGTATCTAAATGTCATCACCAAAACTATATTAGATCTACCTACCAAATCACCACATACATGTGATAAGGCTGTCCTATTCCCTGATCTCTATTATATCACAGAAGTGCCCTAGTAATAGCCCCATAGAAAAGGCTTGACTTGTTTTTGAGGGCAACAGACTTGAAACACTGTAGTTAACTGTCTAAAAACAAACTGTGTACTGCCATTAGTCGAGCAAAGCACCAAGGAGAGTAAAAGCCTTGTTAAAGCAGGGAAGATGCCGCCAAGATGCAATCTTGGTCCAGAACGTGTACTTGAGGGATAAGATTATTCCCCCAACAAAAGTGGAAGGTAGTCCAAGGTTAAAAGCAGCTTCCATATAGCACTGTCAGGAGAAAGTGAAGCCTCACTGTACTTTCAAGGAGAGAGAGGAGAGAGATGCTGAGATATTCCAGCACTGTCGTAAGACATCCAAGCAAGCACCTCCACAGACAAGACAGAGCCAATGTCTACAAAGAACAGCAGGCAGTATGTCTGCACAAGGAACCAACCTGATGCCAGGCCTAGGCAATGGCGAAGTTTTTGGACCCTGATGGCATTACAGTATACAAGGCTCACCCTCCAATGAACAGTACTGGCAATCAAAATTCAGCACTCTCAAACTACCTACTTTAACTACACTGGTGTGATCACCAGAAAACTTCCCCTCCCTCCTCCACTCCTAACATCCCTCTAGTTCTGCAAAATACATACATAGTCAGTAACGAAGACAGGCTGATCAAAAATGAATGTGATAAAGACATTTTTTCCACCAAAACCATGTAATGAAGTCACAAAACCCCAGGTTTTTCAGAAGCACCAATACATCCTCATTGGAACACAAAGGCACCATTTATCTTGAGATGTTAAGTCAGATAATCTTTCACGATGGATACTCTGCAGTCTGCACCATAACATATTTGTGTAATATAGAACCACAAAACCCATAAAGTAACTAGTTGCTTAGTTGCACAAAATGGACTAAAAAGTCCACTGAAAAGCTGGAAAATCAACCCGGACTTACTTCATATATAGAGATGATTTGTTGATTCTCTTTTTTATCAGCAAAAAACATCATACACAAATTTTCAGAAAAAAAAAGCGCAGTTAAGTCAGCTCTAAGCCTGTTAAAGTCATATAAAGTTTATACTATATATCATATAGCAATTATAAACCATATAATACAAGTACAGTAACTGCTTCAATTATTGAGGTAAAATGTAGGACTATTTTAAACAATATATTTAACTGACTTAAAGGCTAGAAAACATTCAAAAAGTCGGATACATATTTAAAAAAAGCCATGCATAATTCACCTTCTCTGAAGACAAATTTGGAGAATAAAATTCAAGCATATGATTTGATTTAGTATATAGTCAACTTTTCTTCTTGCAAAATGGCAAGAACTTGGTATCAGATAAGCTATGATAACAACTACCAGAAGGAAAAATACTTCTTTACTCATTGATACTCAGAAGAAGAAATAAATGACCTTTCTGAAAGCAGTTATGATACAAGATCCAAACATCATCCAAATCATCAATCCTAGCTCAACAAGGTCGATAGGTCCTCAGCTGATAGCGACTTACATCCCCCACTAATGCTTCATAATCCAAATAAGTTGACCTTTTGCACATAAGTCTCTTTAGGAGATGTGGCAGACTGACTACTTATTAGGTAGTTGGTTAGGACTATTGATCTAGCTGACTGCAAAACATCTGGATGACTTCTTGCCATTGTTAATCAGCTGGTGCATTTCAAGATAAAGTCACTTCTGCAACATTAAACACAAGTTCCTCAAAGCTCCAACACATTATACTCTTGTAAGCAGTTCCATAGGTGTGCAACTGAGAATGTATTATTTGTATAGTATGAACAGCATGCTAGAAACTTCATTGTAGCTTTTTGAGATGTATCAGCAGCAATAAGGGTGATGGCAGAAAAAGAAACAATGGAAAATGATTGCAGATTAGAACTGAATTGTTGTATCAGAAAGTATGACCAGAAATAAAGCAGTATTTTAGCACTTGTATTCCAAAAGTCACCCCATTGTTTCCAGTGCTGGTGGCAACACTTTAAGAAGAATGCTAATGAACTGGAAGAAATTGTTAAACTCCCCCCACTTGTGTCTGTCTGCCCCTGCCCCCCCAAAAAAAACCCAAAAAACTCATGACAAACCAGAGTAACCCGAGGTCTGCAAAACATGCGTTACAATCCATAGGAAAAGGATTACGGATTATCCAGCCTACTGTTTCTCAGACTTTCTGAAAGGACAAACTCTTTTTGGCTCATGGGGCTTAAACACTAGAGAGAGTTTTAATGACCAAGAACTTAAGGAAGGAAAAAAAGAACATTTTGAAACTCTGAATTTCATAGAGTTGTATGATGATATATAGATTTATATACAGGCATGTGTTTTTCCTTCCATTACTTCTTTCATTACACTCCTTACTAAAGCAGTGTGATCCTGCTTGAGCATCCCTGTGAGCCCCAACGGTGTCATAACCAAGCACAGGAAAATGCCAATGTTACTTATCACAGAAAATCCATTAGATCATGAACCATTCACTGGAATAAGGGTGCTGACACTAGTAGGCTGTCAGCTGTAACTAAAAAAGGCAGGAATGGAAAGCATTATTATTATTATTAATATTATTATTAATTAATCAACAGAAATATAATTCTTTGCATTATATTCCTTGATGTGCCAATACAGGTTAGGATTTTCCTGAATAGACAAAGAAATAACAACAGGGAAGTTCCTGTCTCATAAATCTGAACTTTTAAGTAAGATAAAAGATAACAATCAGAAAGGACAAAGTTAAAAAACCCCAACAGTTTCACATAAGTAAAGGTGGACAGAGACTACCTGATGCCTAGCTATGGTCAGGCTTGTTTTCAAAGAGGAAAGATTTAAGAATGATTTCAGGGACAATAATGATGTAACTTTCTGAAGAACTTTTACTAAGTCTGCAGGTCTGTGAGAGGATAACTCTGTCTTTCAAAAAAGACTATTTAAGAAAAACAGATTATAAAAGCGGTATAGCTGAGAGAATAGGTCAAATGATCCCTGTATCAAGTTACTCAACGGCAGCAAAATACATGAATCCCTTCCTGTCTTAAATCAATGACTGTACACCTAAAAATATCCCTATGAATAGGCAAAATGGTTGGTGCATCACTTTTAGGAACCTTATTTTTGAGGTGAACAAATCTCATGCCTAACTGAACTGAGACAGATCTCAAAACCAGGCACATTTCAATAACTTGCCTATACAGATTTGCTATACTGGTTTAACAATATTCATTCAGAGTCTATACTGTACATTTACAGGACAAATTAGCAACAGTATTCCCGTTACAAATAAAGACTCCAACTTGTACAAACAGCATCCCTGTCTTTCTATGGAGTTACTCGTATTAACTAACTCTCCTACTTCATGACTACCAATTTCCTTCTCTTTCTGTGATGGTCTGATTCTCAAAACTGAGTAAACTTCGTAACAATTATTCTCAAATTCTATTTTAAATATTCTTATACTTTGAATATTACTGCTTCTATTTCAAATGTGGTGAACCCCTTGTACACTAAAAAGCTTGTCTTGGAAAGCTTGTCTTTTTTTTTTCCCCCTTCTTTTTAATTATACTAACTAACAATTGATAGAATAAAAGAAAGTCCTCCCCTCAATTTTTTTTACAGAATTAAGTTGCATGACGGTAAGAATGACCTCTACACCTTTTAGAGTTCTAATGCGTTCATTCTACTGCCTTCTCAAAGGATTTGCAAAAGGCTGTAAAGATACATGCACATCAGCCATAAAACTCAGCACTGATGACAGACACCAGGATTGCAAGCATATTTATTTCAGGTCTCTCAATGCAATTGTCAGACTTCAAGTCCAGGAGGAAGGAAAATTCATTCCCTTTCAGATTTTTATTTTTTTTTAAATTTTATACCTGCCTTCATTTCTTCACTGCCTTCCCCCATCTCCCATTTTATTATGTTGAACTTTACTTTGAGCTATCTAGGACATGAACACACGAATAACATCATGCTGCCTGTACCCCACGCATCCTTAACAACAGGCCACATTTCCTACTCAGTTCCAGAAAGTCTGCAAACCCAGTGCATTAGTTCCACATTCCAAATGTTACCTATGCAACTGCAAGAAACAGATAGTGCTTGGTACACTGACAGCAGGTTCTGGAACATAGCTAGGCAAGAGTCCAGGTTTAAAATCTAGAACTGCATGGCTAAGTGTCCCTGTAAACGCATAGACAAGGTTCTGCTCATATCAAGTCACTTTACTGTCATGTTATCTTCATGATGTTATACTAACCTTTCAGACTGAATAACCATATATATAGCAAGGAAAGAACAAGTACTCCAAGTATTTTATTGATGAAAATACTACAGAACACCAGGTTCCCAAATCAATTCACATAAGACACTTCAAAATGAAGCACAGCTATGTAAAGAACTGGAAACTGCCTCCAATGTTACTGGTTAGCAAAAAATCCTTCCCAAACTCTTGAACACTGAGAAGGTAACACAGCAATTAAACAAGCTGTGACCTGAGGGCGAGGGGAGCAGGAAGGATGAGACAGCCTAAAAAGCCAATGACTGAAGCTATGAGTCTTCGTTTGGGTTTCAAGATTTCTCAAGGCAGGAAAAAACCCCAAAACAACAAAAAAATAAAGCCAAAAAATCCCAGGATGTTCTTCCCACTTGAGACGAGATTTAAAACTGCTGGTTTTGTTCTCCCCTCACTCCTCCATATTTTATTTCTGAAAAATTCTGTTATTCGTTGTTCCAGTTGGAATATAATTCATCCACCCCCCAAAAAAACAGTTAAGTTCTGAGTTACCAGAAATAAAGGGTTCAAACTCAGAACTTAACTGGCTATTAGGTGGATGAAATACACTGAAACTGGAACAACGATTAACACAGAAACATCCCTTTCTGAACCCAGTGAACGCAAAGCTTTATTTACAGGGCTCCTAATGTTTAAATTGTACCACGTTTACTTAACAAGTATGGATCAAAGGCTGTTAACTTTGGAGGAAGATTTAAGGAAAAGAAGTTACCTATTGAGCAGGTAAGAACTCTTCTTAAGAAAAACCTTTGACTAAATAACTAGGGTTTTTTTGTTTATTATTTTTACAATATGAACATTCATAATGTATAATGAAATACTGTGAATATAAATAAAAGCCAGTCACAAATACACACAAATTACTATGTGCTGTACATCCAGGAATAAAGTGGAATGATTTGAAAGCAGCAGAAATGCAAGGAGGCCAAGCATATCAGTGTGAGGGCAAAAAGAATGGTGTGACACACCTCACTGCAGCATTTCTGGAAGCATCTCTCTTCCCCTTTCACTTCCCGTGACACTATCAGCAGATACTCTGACTGCTGGGCCCGGCCACAGCTGTACTGGGGACCTATACTGACAAGCTGAAATAACCAATCAAAGCAAAACACAAAAAGAAACCTTTGTAAAGCTGAAGCACATACCATTATCCAAATTGTACAAATAACAGATGAGCTCAAACGTTCAGGTAACATTTACTTGCCACTAGAACAGGTTGCTATCAAGCTACAACTTTCATTTCAACATACTTAAAATTTACAGAGGCAGTTGCAAAGCCCTTTGTAATTTCAAGGGACGGTAAGAGTTACTGATAGTAAGTCAGAAAACTCCCCATATCTCTGTGGTGTAGCCAACTACTCTGAAAAACATAAACAAAGTTTGGTGTGTTATGAAAGTAAGCATTATTTTCCTGCCATACTTGCCAAGTGCAGATGGTAACGTGGATATAAAACTGGAAAGTGTTATATATATCAATATATCAAGCCTGGGTATGAAAGAGCTTCACCTTGTTCCAGATATTGATAAACAAAATACAGCTAAGGAAACATATGAAGTCAACTAGAGGAAAAAAGTTTAGTGCTCTAAATTGGTTTTAGAAGGGGTAATTTACAGAAGATCCAAGAAGATAACTGGGGTGGAAAAAATTGTCTTGTTGCCATAAAAATCAGTACCAAGAACTCTACTCATGCTTGCCAAACGTCTAATAATTCGGAAGTTCAGAACAACCTCAGCTAAATTTCCCAACTTGTTACTACAAAAAATATTTTATCTTAGTAATACATGACAATTCCTAGCCCATTTAAATTAAGGCATAGCCTGTCAGTGCACTTGAGAAAGATTAGAGCTTTAAATTAAGGGTGAAGGACTAGACAACAACTGCCTATTCTGAGTAAACTGGAGATTACTATTGATGAGAAGGCTCATGAACAGTAAATTTATTTTTATCCTGCTATTATTACGTGAATAATTTTGAAGGCAGCAGCTAAATACTGTCCTCCTCATATAGTGAACATATTTAAGACAGCATTATGGTGACTGACTCAGGTTACATTAATCATTAAAATTTACACGACTGACACACCACTGCTGTCTAAAGCCTTTGTATGTAGCAATTTTGTAAAGCCCGAAGTTTCTTATTATGCAGTATTGCCAAAATGTTGTTTTTCCTCATTGCCTGAAGAGGTAACAATTGAAGCTAAAAATCATCTACAAAATAACCCGCTGAAATCACAAAAGTGGGCAGCACAACTATTGGCAGTAGTTTTTGGACTGGGACGGATACATAATTGCGGTATTCTAGCAGCGCTTTCACTCGTATTCTTTGGAAAAGTGCACCAATACATCTGCGTAAGTGCACCAGAAGTTTAACACCTTTCACCCCTATTTAATCACCACATCCAATTGTATTTTACAAGAAAATTTTGGAACGTTAAGGGGAAAGAAGTATTTTTGATCAAAAACAACCACTTAAACATGTTATATGGGGCACAGAGCACAAGTACTCTCAACCCACAGGAATATTACTCCTCTGAAAAAGCTGATGATTTCTACCCCACCAATGATAATATGTACAAAGCGTGGTAGGTGCCACCCCAAAGACTGCTTCTGAAGGAAGCAGGCTGCTGAGCAACACAGGTTTAGACAAGATAAAAAAATTACAGAAATGCTACAGTGTTCTCAAATCTTAACAATGAAAATGTTTAGATTATACAGAATATTCTAATCATGTTTCAAGTGAATGATGTCTGCTAAAAGCAGGTCTGCAATACAACCAAAGGAGAGAATGACCTAGTCTTAGATAATGAGGAACTGAGTATTATGAGACCGTAAAGCTGTTGTGTTTATCTACTTCAAACTATGTGTCCAAGAGAGAGCAACATGGGGGAGGGAGGAAGTAGGGAGAAAGCTGGATGAAACAAGGTCATAACGCTCAAGAAAACCACTGGAATTTTCCAATTCTAAAAGAGATTCTAAATTCTAAAAGATATTATAATATTTCTTTCAGCAGCTGCACTGTCAAAAGCGTTATTACTCCCAAGTACAATACCCACAAAGAATACAAGGCTTTAGGACAGGTAAAAGCCATAGTATCAATTAATCTGTTAAAAAGTAAAGAATCTCTATTTGTAATGAAAGCTAGTTTCTCATGACAAAGAAGAATGTAAAAAAACCTGTGCCAATGCACTGGTCAAAAACCAGTCATGTGCATTAAGTGGGAGCTTTTTTCAGGAACTTAACATTCAGCTTTTGGCATGCCAAACAGACCTGGTAATACTTGAGCTGAAGAACTGAAGCACAAGAAGCTTTCTCTGTGCTGGTTTAGTGTATTTGAGCATGGCTGTCTCCATGACACCAGCACCTTACACATTTCATTGAATATAAACAAAACATTCTCTTTTACCTTTGTGTGCTGTACTTTTTAAAAATGTTGCTTTGTTGCATTATTAGAGTGAGATTGCACAGGGTTAAGAGGCTTGTGCTTATTCCATTCTCTCCTATAGTTGGCACCAGACACTGAAAAAGATGCTGGCGGCTGAGCAGTTGTGTCTCAATCCAGGGTTAACAGGTTCATTGCTCCAATGCAGTTTAAATATTCAGGTAGGTTAGGAACGTGAAGGATGAAGAGGTCACGTAGTTAGTTTCTTATTTACAGAGATTAGCAAAGATAACAGAAAGATCTTCCAATTTTATAATGTATTCTTTAATGTACACACAAAGCTATTTTTATGCAGTGCAAAGAACGAAAACATTTACGTAGCTCACACCTATCCAGCATCACATCTATGCTGGTTAAGTTTACCCTCCTATGTGTATCAGTCCTTTATCTGAAGAACCATTGTTTGGGCCTGACAAACATTTACGTCCCAAGCTCATCTCTTTTACCCAGAGCTCTTTATATCTGACCTACCATTCGTATAAACTTGTATTAGTTAATTTTGCTTTATCCACCCTTCAAATGTTTGTGTGTAGACACTGAAGAATTACGTTTCAAACATGATGTAGATGTTTTTATAGAAAGTAGGCACAATTTACCCCCTGGAAAGCTACAGTTTTTTTGTTCTCTGACAAATAAGAATACAAATATCAAATTTTAACTTAACTGTGTATCGTTATCTATTCAATTTCTGCAAATGACTGCACTTAAAAAGATGCATAGAATTGACTTTATACTCCTCTTTCACATAACCGAATTCTTAGAAGACTTTGTAATTGTATCCCGTATGTTTTTTTTACCTGTTCAAATTTCCAGCCATCGGACATTGTGGAAACCATTTGAGTGAGTTCCTCTTCCTGGCACTGCAGCACCCTGTACACATGTTTGACTGGTACCTTCAAGAAGAAATATAAGATGCTCAATATAGCACAGAAATCACTATGTTTGTGACTTGTCTAAAGTTGCCCTTATTCTTCAGAAATGGTAAGCAACACTATCTTGAACACCTTGGTTTTGTTTTTTTTTTAAAGAAATCTCATCTGTTCAGAATCACCTTACAAAAGACTCAATGCTTCATGAATGTTTCAGGGACTAAAAGTGCTACTTAACAGTAAAAACAAAATAATCTTAAGACTTACCTATCGTTCCATGTGGTAGCAAACCACATAATTAAAAATCAATGTTGAGGTTCTGCAGAGGCCTACCTAACTTTAAGGAATGTCTGACCGTAATCAAAAATGTCTTTATTTCTCTGTCAAAGTTTCCCATCCAGAGCAATGAGTAACTAGGACTGTTTCAGCTGAAACCCTTTAGAAAATGCTATCAGAGCAACTCTGCTATCCCACAACCCAGCTTCAAGAGAGATTTGGCAACATGAGTTTGTAATATCTCCACGAAGACTCAGTTATCCGGGAAGGCCAGAGTAGCAGAGTTAAAGAACAAACTTGAATACTTTCTTTACTTAACAGTTTCTCTATCATATTCACTTTCGTGAAGAAATATTCATGAGCTGCTATGAGAAGAGGCAGAGCTTTCTCAACCACAGAGCACTACAAATACAGAAACTAACTTTGCTACAAAAGCATATGACGGGAGCTAAACAGCATCTGTATGTATGCTTTATAAACATACTGCACAAACAGCAGTTGTACTGTAGTTAGGCAACCTCAGCATATTCAGAGTATTTAAATGTATATGAGAAAAATATATTCTACAAAAGCTGTTTTCTAAAATAACTATTTCCAGAAATGGTATTATGACAAATTCTACTATTACCAGACATTTTGGAACAATTCTTCAGAATATTTTCAGTTTGGGAACAAGAACTGCAATGATATGCCTGTGCCCTTGGTAAGCAGACTGGCAGGTACTGGCGGTTAAGAATATTAATCTTTGTGTACTAATGGTTCCAGCTCAGCCAGTGATGGAGGCAGCCATTCCATATCTCACGGGGATATGAGCAGTTAAGGAAAAAAAAAAAAATTGAACCCACCCACTAGTTGCCATAGAACAAATAATAAAAAACACACTAAAAACCAGCCTCACCTGTGAGATTTTGCTGTCTCTTTCTCTTATTTTGTCCTTTACCAGTTTTATTAGTGATGTGATATTGTAGAATTCAGCCTCTTCCAGTACACCTAGTATGAGAACATTTTTTTGGAAAGA
This sequence comes from Gavia stellata, assembly GCF_030936135.1. Taxonomy (NCBI): domain Eukaryota; kingdom Metazoa; phylum Chordata; class Aves; order Gaviiformes; family Gaviidae; genus Gavia; species Gavia stellata. The sequence goes on from NC_082611.1 coordinate 278,773, forward strand.
GAGTGTAACCAAAGATTCCAGGCCAAACCCACCAACCAGTTCCTAGGATTATCTTCTCTACAGCTATAGAAAATGATTTTTTTTTTTTTTCCCCCTAGGAAAAGTTCATTTACCAATCTATCAATTCTGGCTTCCTTCAGGCACACGTAGTTCAAAGTTTAGCTCATTCTGAAAAACTGTCCTTAAAAAAACCTGAAGAAAACTGATGCCATTTCACATACAGAATGAGAGGCAGGAAACAAAAAAAAGAGCACAAATGCCATTCCAGAGCAGACTGATGATGGACCACCATAGCTCAGGTCCTGCCTCAGGCTGGAATATGAAAGAGAAATTCAAATAGTCCTACTGAAAAGCTCTGCAGCTGCTAGTGTTCAGAAAAATTTTCTTCCTGTCATTTGAGATCTTAGACCGTGAAACAAAAGCTTGAAGATACACTACAGACTGCTCCCACTCACATGTTCAAGCTTTACCTGTTCCCCACACATACTATGTGTTTAACAATGTACATAGAAATACAGTCTAACAATATTAGCAGGAAATAATGTGAAATATAATTTCTCTTTGATCGATTTCTTCAGAACCTTATCAATACAGTTTTAGTACTATATTGTTTAAAACAGTCATGTCCATTAGGGTAAAATCGATATAAATTGGGGATAGGGAGGGAGAAGCTGGGGGCAGAATTTACTCTTCAAGAGCATATTCCACATATTTGAACATCCCAGAACTTAACTCTTACTTTGCTTTACATCTTCTAAAGCTTCTTTCACAGCCAGTATTCTTTTGCTTGAAGAAGACTAAACCCAAATATTTCATGCAGTCATAAAGGAAAGATACATGATTATACCATAAAAGGCACGTGCCCTTATGTTTGAGTATTTATGTTCTAACAGGGGACGGGGGTTATGAAATCAGGAATCATTCTCAAAACACTCAAATGACAGCATATACTGTAACTGCACGATACCTATCAGCTTTGCTTGAAACAGATTGAAATGCTACACTGATTAAGATTTACCATCTACTTTTAAGTTAGTTTTGCTGACTGAAAAGCAGTGAAAATAATAAGCAACTGACAAGAAAGCAAGAGATTTAGCAATATCTTACCTTCCTCAGCTAGGTCCTTGTTAATAACCAGTTTCCCATGTCTGAGATAGTTCAGCACTGGCCCAAAGTAGGTCGGGTCTCTGTCTATTAAATAGGCACCTGTTTCATCCTAGATTAGAGGGAAAAAAAAAAAAAAAAAAAACACCCAAAAACCAAAACAAAACAAAACCAAAACACCACAAAAAACCCCAAACAAACAAACAAACAAACCAAAACGCTAAAAACCCCACAATGATTTGAATGTCCAAGCAGGAACTGCAAGCTAATATTCAGCTTGGCATCTGAATAGCAAGCAGGTATTCAGACATAGCCACATCCCTTAAAGCCAAATTTATTAAACACGTTAAAAGGAATTCAACAATGTAGTTGTAATTGTATCAGACTGATCGCTCAACTCAATCATGTACTACACAACTTCTCTTACCTGACCAATTCCCCCAAACCGCTTATCAAAAGTTTATCAACATTGTTAGTGTGAAAGATCTAAGTAGTAAGTGAAAACACTCAAAATTAAGCTTAAAAATAACACTTAAAAACAGGAAAGTATCATTTTGTTTGGAAACCTGAAGAATCATAATGAAGGCTACATTCCAGTGAGGTTCAAATACCAGCACTTTTTTTTTTTTTTTTTAAATTGAAGGCAAACAAACCTATCTTCTCTTTAACCTCAACACTTTGTTCTAAAAACTTCTGCTTTTGTTGTAGCTCAGGTGTACAAATACTCACAGGGTACTGAGAACAGCTGCGTACCAAGCAAGGGTTGTACGTGCAGCTTCTGAAACAAAAAGTATACTGAAGATGCAGTTCCTGCCTACCTCATGCAGACAAAGAAGGCATAGATCAAACTAACCGGTGCTTAGTTTACTGAGGAGAGTACAGCATTTTGTGGAATTCAAAACACAGTTCAAGAAATTCGCCTGCATAGCTGGTATTCTTGACAAAGAGAAAAAGGAGCAAAATTGATATTTCCTACATAATTTAGAGTCTATGTGTGAACACCTGTGATCAATGCAGTACTGACATACTTTGTGCTGGCCAGAGGTCTAAGGAAGATTGATAAGACAAATGTCTAATAGATCCACTGCTCCTTTCTACTATGAAGTGGATCACTGACAGTATTAATCCTTTAGTACCTAACGTTTTGGTGCAATAGATATCCTACAGATATATACTAGAGAGATTTATTTTTAATATGCTAGTAGTTTACAGGAGATACTAAAAAAAGCATCACTACCAACAACCCTAGCTAAATTTGAATCATTCTCCCCAAAAAACACACGTGATAATGATACTTGTTGTTCCACATGAAAAATTTCTGTTGACCTAATCCTTTGCATTTGGACACTAATACTGATATGTAAAGGTTCGATTACTGAACTGTGATACCTGAAAACTATACTTAACAGTATCTAAAGTTCCTAAAATGTTTCATTGGAAAAAAGAAGGTGGATGTATTTTCAGGTGCATGGATTTAGTTTCTGGACAACTGCGCCTGCCTAACCAGGGTTGGTAGAATGTAGAAAGACCACACCATGAACTACAAAAACTATAAACATCTTTCTATAATTACAAGCTAAATGCTTTACGCACTTAGACACACTGTCATTTTAGAAGTACTGAAGGGGTGTTACATTTTATATAAAATTAACTGTTCAAGAAAATGCTAATATATTAAAATGTGCTGTCAGTTAACCTATACAGAGAGCAGACGGTGCTTGATGAAGTCTAACACAATTTCTTCTGACCTAAACTCATGGTCTCACACAAGTGAGACTATACACCAAAACCAGTAGATAGATGAAGTGCATAAAATGGTATATTTTTAATGTTTCACATTTAAATATATTTACCAAAACACTTCAACAATGAACAATCTACAGATACGACCTAAAGAAATTAAATTAGCCAACAACTGTATGAATTATAAGCTGAAAAGTATTATTTAATACAGGAACAGAAACCAGTGAAGTTGGAAAGGAAGATCTAAAACTGATAAAAAGAAACACTGTTTTAAAGAAAAAGGCAGTCTTTGGTCATCACTTGAACTGAATTAAGAAACGTATAGGCTTACAAAACTGGAATTCCTCCCAGTTAAGAGAAACAAGTCTCTAGAAACAAGCTACTTCAGTAAGATTATTGTATTCTTTTGCAGTACAGTGTTTTCTCATATCACCCTCTGAAGCAATACCAGCCACCAACTCTACACCACTACAGAGACAGGCAGGTGGGTCACAGAAGCAAAATAACTAAAAGCTCTAAATGAAATCTCAAGTAACAATGGTTACTTCACTCCTTTCACAAAAGGCCTCAAAAAAATTAATTTTCCTTTTTTTTTTTATTTTTTTTATTTTTTACAGACTACGGTATCTGAAATTACTCTTACCTGAGTAGATTTCTATATACTAAACAAGCTTTCAAATAAAACCACAAAGGGAAGAAGCTACGTCAGGCCTTCTCTTTCAATTTCCACCTACTGAGAGCTCACCAGCAACCTGCATTACCTGAATTCATTAGCCTAGCATACACATCAGAGCTTATTATTAGCACTTTTACCAAACATGCTTTACACATACTGACAGCATCCACTCCGTGAAACATAAGATAGAATTGCTTTTGTCTTCTACCTATTTTTAATCATTTTCCTCATCATCCACACATTTGTTTTTTCCATTCTATTGTTCCTCGTCTCACTTTTTTCCTGTTAAACTCATTCCTTTCCTAACTACTATCAAGTTTTCTTCCTCACCAAATTACCATCTAGAATCTATAAAAATGCTTAATCTTCACACTGATAAATACAAATACCATACCAAACATATGTATAATATACCACATATGAATAAAGTGCCATCTCATTAGTATCATAGTTTCCTCTATGAAGCCTTTCAGGCAACAAGGTGTCTTCAAAAAATAATAAAAAAGAAGAAAAAGGAACCCAAAAGTCTTGTAATTTATGGCGTAATAGTAATATTTTTCTTCTTTTTTTACATTAGTAAATATCAGTAGTTTAAGAACTCTGGTTAAACTCTAACAGTGAGCAATCCAAATTCTGTCAATAGGATTCACTTTAGCATGTAAATGCCGTGCAAAATTATGGATAGACTGAACAATTCAGAGTAACTGGCCACTTGCTTACCCAGATTACAGATAAGGAAAACATGCATTAATTAGCATTCTTCCACAGAGAAAGATGTGTGTCTTGGACTTCGACCTTTCAACTCAGGTGTGCTACAGACTAGTCTCAGGGAGTCAAGACCCAAACTGTAAACCATTCAGTAAAGAATATTGTAACAATATGCAAAGAATGCACAGGCAAAAGAGGCACAAAATTGAATTCCTAGTCATCTTCCTATAGAAAATGCTTTCTCACTCCTCCTTTAGAATGAGCTGCCTGATTATCCTTCAACATACACTAAGCACTTCACGTTGAAATCACTGAGAAAAGCCGATTACACTAGATCTTTACAGATACTTCTGTAAACATAAATCCAATAAAAGCTGACACAGTAATGTAGCCATCTGCTCCACCCAGAACTCTCAAACTATGGGTCATAAGTCTTTCCACGCTTTCAGAATATTGTCAGGATTGGCTTCATCCACACGTACATGAAAACGTACTGTATACTCCTGTGTAATTAGCATTCTGGACACTCTTTCTAAAAGCAACATTTTTGGTTTATTGTAAGATAAGAATAATAAATTGCACTTCAAATGTGATCTAAACAGTTTAAAGGCGTAGCTACAGCTTGTGCAGACATAACTGAACTAGCTTTAAGCTTGCTAGCTTGAATATTAACAGACTGTGTTGTTCCAGCTATGCTACTTCCTCTGCTAACTAGTTACTTAGGTTTCTACAAGCTTTGAGCAAGTTTGAATCTTCACTGACACAACTAGCGTGGGTATTTTGAAGCCATTTCCCAAGTTTCGGGTGAATACCGCAAATGCCAGACAAATCTATATTCTAATAAGGTCTCAGTTTTCTCTTGTAGATGCACTTTAAACAAACAGGTGTTAATGTTTACCAGAACAGCAGCTGAAACTCAAGTTTCCTCTCTATTCAGTATAGTCACATCACCCCACGTTTCTACCCAGTAGGTCTTCCATACAAATTTTGCCACTCTTTGTGAGGATACTCAAAGCAAATGCTCCAGTCGTCTTTGCGCATCCAACACAAGAGCTAATTAATCACAGGGGTGTTTGTATCTTTACCCAGTTCTATTTTTGCATTACATTCTTCTCTCTACTCAGATTTTTTCCTTCCTTGTCAGTAAGTCCTAGACCTTTTCCATACCCGCTCCTTTTTATGAGGACACCATTTAAAAGACAACATTGGTGAGGTACAGTGAAGGCTGCATTTGTTTATTACCACTCTCCCACACCAATATTTAGTCCAAGTTACAAATACCGTGGAATTTTAGAGGAAGCCTAATAACTTGCTCTTAAATTTTCAATTACCTGGTTCAGCGTACCAATAAAAAGTCGGTGTAGCGCACAATCATATTCCTTCTTCCTTAAGAATTAACCCTGAAGCATACCTACAATCCAGCATTCATGGAGACAGGAGACTCGAAATGCACATGTATTTTCAAAGAATTTGAAAAATATTGCCCAAAACATTTAAATGATCATGTATTCCAGTCTCAAACATTTCCACCTCAATCTCCATAGAGACTGAGGCTCGAAGGAATCATAACAAATACTTAGCCTGATGTTAATTTAAAACATACATAGGACTCAATCTATTTACAGTGAAATTTAACCTTTAGGAAGTAGTGGTGGAACCTAACCATTTTTGCAAGCTATTCCAATAACTACTTACTGTCACTGTTAAAAATATGTACTTTCTAGCCTGTTAAATAATGTTACAAATACGTACTTTCTATAGTCTCACACTTCACTAGCTGGATCTCACAATACTTTTGCCAGACTGAACAGGCTTCACTATTAGATTTCTAGTCTCCATGTATGTACTTCTGGACTGAGTAGTCACTTCTTAAGCTCCTTGCCAAAAAAACAGTTTTGCTCTTTATAACCTTCTGCCAAATCAAATCTTGTGACTACCTTCCAAGTTCTCCAATTTTTGAAGGGACCTTGAATTCTGGATGCCAGAATGAGGTACAGGATTTCAGCAGGACTCAAAAGTAGGACCAAATACATACGTTTCCCTAATCCCATTTAACATTCTCCCCAAGAATTGTGTTAACACACTAGTCGAAATGTCAGAAATTGATTTTACAGTTAATTATCTTCACTGAGGTCAAAACTAGTCTGAAGACTTCTCCTCAAATGCTTTTCCAGAATGGACACACTCAGAATCCACACCGCCAAGCTCCTGGCTCAAAGCTGTGCGCTCTAACATGGGTATCTAAAAAAAGACATAATTTACATATAGTGAGCAAGCAGAGGTTCTGCTGAGGCAGCACTATGCACAGAAATGCAATAATATTTGGCACTAAATCTGGATTAGAAATAATTGTCTCCCCTACCCTCTATGCTTTTAAAATTTTGAACTAGATGCCCAGAACACATTTTTCTCAAACTATGTAACCTAAAAACTTTGAGCATCAGCAGACCGCCCGTACTAATCAAAACTACATTAATAGCACAACCCCCCTAACTAGTCAGAAATCCCATGGACAAATAAAGTTTATCTTAGTCATGTCTTAGAATAATGACTACAATTAAGATACTTTTTAGTGCTAACAGTTAAGGATGTGCTGCCAGGAAGATTTTGATTTTTCTAAAACATTTAGTGCTTGCTTGCTTGCTTCTTTCTTTCCTTAACAGATTCTACCTCAGTACAATGACGCTTAACTTTAGAAAGGCATTAAAAATCAAGCATTAATACTGTTGCCAAAAACCTTATTAAGAAAGGCTGACAATCTTCTCACTTAAGGGAAATTTTAAAGAATGATAAACAGTTTATAAAAGAAAAACTGGTATATAAATAAAATAGGAAGGTGCTGAAATCAGGCAATATCTGGCAGTAAAACTTACAATACAAGCATTCAATAAGTTAAACGAGGATGAAAAAGCGAGCAAGGCTCTGCTTGTCTATTTTTACGTATTCATCTCTAAAGCAAGACTTAAACACCCCGGAAAACAAATCCTATTGTGAACAGTAGGTATGACCACTATCACTCATTCATTTGCTGAAATGATTCTCAAATAGTCTTAAATAGAAAGAAGAGTCTTAAATACAAAGATGCATATCACATTGTGAAGCATACTAAATCCAGAGAACTCACTTCACTATCTCATTCCATTCAACATGAGTTTTGCCACAGGGTGTGCCAAGGTTAATCTTTCTTCTGTTGCAACTGAAAACATATCTGATACCAAGAAATAGGCTGCATGGCCTTGCTCAATATTAGCACCTGCACATAATTTGAAAGCAAACATGCTACCTTTCTTGAAGCCTTTCAATTCTTTTCACTAGCAAGCATTAAGGAAATTGTATGATTTATGTAGTTAAATAACAAAAAAACATGTTGGTGTAGAAATACAGCAGAGAAAAATCACTATGTATGCAACTAGTATTTGTAAAGTATAACCTATGAACTATTTCAGTTTCCTATTCTCATTTCTAATAAACTCATCCAGTTAACCTCTTTCAGAACTTCTTAATGTTATCAACATGGTTAATTTTGATATGCCTCACATGTTGAGTTTAGGCAGAAACAGGTCTATCATTAATTTTTGGGTTTGCTTATAGGTCTGTTCTCATCTGAGATAAGCATTTCTTACGTCTTCATTTTCTAAACATTCTAATTTGGCAATCTTGCAAAGCACGAAAGAATGTGAACTAAACATTTTTCTTCAAAGACATACATTTACTGGCGTATAAGCTAATTTAATTATTGGCTCTCCTGCTTGATAGTGCTTCTAGATGTGCAATCTGCCCCCCCCCCCCCCCCCCTTTTGTCAGTTGGGACAACATTAGAGCTTCCCACAAGCTGGTTTAACTTGCTGAAGTTATGAAAGATTATACCTCCTCCTTCGTTTTTCCTGAGTTACATACTTATCAGACAGAGCATGATCAGAGGAATATGAAAGGTACCTATGAACTACAAAACGTGTTTTGTATTATGAGCAAAATTCAGTATTAATCTGTTCTAATGAATCTAAAACTTCCCAAAGTGAGTTACTGAAGTGCATACCAGACAAATTCCCCCCACAGGAAACATGATATATCTTGTTGAGGTTAGATTTTTCATAGTTCTTTCAAACAGAGGGCTGTGGCTATCAGTTTTTATAATCTCATCAGCTGGCTCATCCCTCGGGATTCTCCCCGCCCCACCTGCCCCACATCCTCATCTGGAGGTAGGAACAAGTATGCCTGGGATGGGTGTAACAGGCATCAGCCTACATATGATCACAAATACACGTTCTCTCTCACTTTAAAGTTTAAAACTAGGTGTTTAAAACCCATGTGATTTTTAGGAAGAAAAGACAATGGAATCAAACCCAGGGAGTTATAGATCAAAGACCAGCTCTAATACTCCAAGCTTTAAGAGGGCAGTATCTCTATCCATTAGCTGCACCTTGTAAGAATGACTGGTTTATGAGCACAAAATTGTGCTGTGCAGTAGTCACTGTAAATAATCTTTACTATACGATTAAGAAAAAGACGTCAACTTATTATCAAGTTACAACTCATAACGAGACTCCAAAAAGTAAAACCATGAGAGAAAAAACAAATCCATTAGTATCAGATTTTGATTTACATATACGTGGCAAAGGAGAAGATCCAGAGTGCAGGATGATAACACAAATATCACCAATTACTCCCTTTAAATATCTGTGCTCATCAGTTAAAGGCATCTGATATTTCAAAGTTAAACCACACAGACAATCTATTGATGTGCTATTATATCAAGACAGCACGTTCACAAACTGGTGAGATGTCAGGGAAGGGTTTTTTTTTCTCTTGAAAGGACATCTACGGTATCTGTTATCATTCAGAGGAAAAAAAGGAACTGCTTGGATTATGTGTTGCTGTTTACAGGAGATAAACAAATCTAAACATTCTGAACCAAATCCTTGGAACAAAGGCTCTATGTGTTTAAGTAATCTTAGGTACTGTAATTAATACACTATGATGGGTAATCTAAGAGGTAGGCCACTTCTGCAAAATCCAAAGTGAGAGGTGACTGCAGAAACCAGGCTCTGAATGGTTGAAGTGAAAATCAATGACTACAGATGGTCAAGACAATGGGCATGCAACTGACAAATGTTGAACTGAAAAGAAGACCATAGTGCATATTTAACCAGGAAAGGCTTTGCCTTTTGTACGCCAAACCGAAGACATCCAGGTTCATAAGCCTAGAGAATACACTGCTGAGTAACAGGATTTTCTCTAAATCCAGATTTTCCACAACAATTTGTAGTTCTCTCTATATCTACTGCGTCTCATGTTACTGATTTGCACAATAAGATAACTACCAGCTACAATTTTATAAAAAAGGCTACTCACAATGACAGGACAATGCAATTTGTTTGCATCTTGCTGAAGTGGTTTCCATTAGACTTCTACATTGGCAAAAAAGGATAACACTTAGTAATATCCAAGCAGATCAAATAATGTAGAGGCATGTTCCTTGTAAGCAAAGGATGTCTTTCTACAGCTGTGACTGCACCTAGCTTTAAGTTGTCACGTACACTATCAACAACTATAACTATGTAAGTCTAGAAATGTGAAAAAAATTCATCAGGTCTCTCCATAACCTACCAAATAGCTAAATAACCTTAGCATAAATTTATTATTCGCTGCTACAACCCAAAAATGTACGCATGGTAAAAAAAGAAAATGTTTAGATTAGTAGCCTCATGAAATTTTTGCAAGATAGCAACACCTCACCGACCATGCTTGATTTCATCAACTGGTGAAAAAAGGCAGCCAAATGCCTTAATTAGAACTAAAGCATTTCTTCCAAAAATGTGCCCCCCCCCCCCCCCCCCCGATGACACTGAGACATAGCAAATAAGCACCTTTTTGCAATGGAACAACTGAAACAGGTGCCTTAATAATTAAGTACGACTTATGTTTTATTTAAGAAACCTTAGAAGAAAGCTTTCCTACTCCCTCCTCCCAAGTAAAGACAGTTTCTGACCTATCAGCAAGCCACCTACATTTTAAAATTTATTTTTATAGGTCAGTTTAAGCTAACCCGCCCCAAAAAACCCCAAACCAAAGACAACAAAAAGCAATCCCCACACTGCCACACCTTAAGGTATTTTTTGTCTAACTCTGGAACACTATTCAGGTTCTGTTCCCTTTCTTCTTAAGCATTTAAACATCCTTTCTGGAATTTATGCATGAGAAAAGGAAGAAATTTACTACTAGCCTCGCTAAAAAAAAAACCCAAAAACCTGATATATAAAAATCAACTCTTTATTTTCAACCTGTTGGTTATATATTCAAGGGTTATAAGCTATTCCCTTCTTTTCGCTAAGTGCACTGTACCGGAAGTCCATTTTTGACCATTATGCTCCAAAACCTCTTTCAGAGCCAGCACTATATATGAATGCTTTATACACATTGCTACATACCACTCCATAAATAAAATCTTAACCAGTAACTTTCCTTGCCCTACCAAAAATGAGTCAGAATGAATGCCCGAATAGTCAGTATCACCCACCATTTGCAGTCCACGCAAAATAAGCAATGCCTCACTCAAAGAACTGCTGAAACACAGAACGCTATGGCGAAGTGACAGGTTATTATCAAAAGTAGTTTGATCTGTTTCTTGGAACTGAACAAGATGACAGTGCAGAAATAACACACCACCAGTGCAGGCAGACACTCCACCACAACACCAGAGCTAAACCCGCTCAGACAACGTCCAGATTTAAACAAACAGACGAACAATCCCGCGTTCCCTTTATTGTACTCGTAGGCAGCTGCGTTACCCACAAACCCGGTCGCTTTGCACGAGATCAGCCCTCCCGCACCCTCACCCCGGAACTCCCTGGAAGCACACGCACTCGTCCAGCAACGCGGCCCTTCAGAAGCTCCCCCGAGGGCGGCGGGGGCCGCCGCTGCCATTTCTGCGGCCTCTGGCAGCAGCACCGAGCCCCGCGCTCCCTTTCTCCTCCGCCTCGCCGCCGGCAGCCCGCCCCGCGGGAAGGCGGCACAGCACACCGAGCCCCCGGCAGCGCCGGCTCCCACGCGGGACCGCGGCACCCGCCGCAACTCTCCCTGGCCGCGGCGGCGGGCGGGGCCGGCGTGGGGAGGGGGCCCGGGGAGGGGGGGGTGGAGCGGCGCGGCCCGCGCTCACCTTGTCCGAGTCCAGGTCGGGGTCGGCCTGGCACAGGCGGAAGAGGAAGGACTTGGGGTCCCTGCAGAGCGTCTGCCGAGTGGTCAGGAAGCAGGTGCCCCCCACGTTCAGCCGCACCCACTTGCCGGGCAGCGTGCCGGGCGGCGGCGCTGAGCTGCACCGGCGGCACGGCCCGCCCGGGCCTCCGCCGCCGAGGCCACCGATGGGGGAAACCGGGAAATCGCAGTGGTTCTCCGCCGCCATCCTCGCCGCCGCCGGAAGGGTCCGCCCCAGCTACAGGTCCCCGCGCGCGCCGCCCACCGGAAGCGCCCGCGCGGAATCGCTCCCTTCCCCCCGCTCCGCCCCGCGCCTGCGCTGCAGCCGCCTCGCCGGCGGGGGCCGCCCACGACGGCCCGCCAGGGGGCAGCCGCCAACTAGGGGCCCCAGCCGGCGGCCCAGGGCGCCGAGGCCGCAGCCCCGGAAGCGGCGCCTGCGCCTCCGAGAGCGCCGCCGGCGGGTGGGAGGTGGCGCCTGCCCGCCCCCCCGCGGCGGAAGGAAGAGGCGGAGGCCAGGCCGGGACCCTACATGCCTTTATTACAGACTACCAAGCGTAAGTGAAATCCGTCATCCAGTCACTAACTACACATCTACAGCACAGAGATCTGTCGAGAGGAGCATAAACAGTCATTAAATTAGGAGATATGATTAAATCATCGACCAATAGAAAATTTATATAATAAAGCCAGAAAAAAAGGTGTAAAATATAGTTTACAATAATTATTCACATTCAAGGCTGTACATCAATACATACAACACCATGGCCCCGAACATGAATTCAATCCAAATAATTCATATATTAGAATTTAAATAACACAGACTGAACTAGAGGCCAACAAGAGCCAGCAAATAACCTTATAAGAATAAAAATACAAAAGTGTGTATCTTATATCACTGCATTATTTGCTTCTGTTTTCATGAGTTCTTGGAAGAGGGGAGATTGTTTTGTGGTGTTTGTTGAGGGGGGGTTTATTTGGTTGGGGGGTTTTTTTGGGGTTTTTTTTTTTTTTTGCTTTTATCTGTACATCACAGTTACAGCTACAAACCAGGTAGAGAATATTACACACGTAACTGACTGCCACCGACCTGAAAACAGCTAGCATACAACTATCAAAACTGAGTATGGTTCCTGGTTCCTATTTTCTTCTCTTTTGTCAGATACAGTAATTGTAAGTTCTGCTACAGTTTAGAACATTTGCCACATCCAATCAGAGTTAGTACATGGTCATAGGAAGCTTTGTCAAATGGCAACCATCTACATTCACTACCATGCTGACAGACAGACCAGGTTATTGGGTGCTTAAGAACTTCTCTAATTGTTTGCTGTATAAAAGTCATATTTCTTCTAAGAAAGAGGACACACTTAAATTACCAGTCTTACCTTAACTGAAAGCATGCCATTTTGGGTCAGAGAATTACTTGTTTGTAAGCTCACTTGATCAACTGATGGACAATCTGTGTCATGAAGCTTTGCAGGAGCACTTCCATTTGATTAATAAAATATTTCCATAAACTATTACAGGCATTCAGCAAAATTTCAGATATAAATACCACACCTATTCATGTAATTCACTAGTAGAAAGAATGAACAGAATCCACAGTCCACATCTTTAGGCAACTATTAATAACAAGTTCTCTCCTCAGCAAGGTATTGAAATCAAATGTTTTGTCCCCAGGCCAAATGAAGTAATTGTGTTGACTTCACTAAATCATTCAAAAGAAATTGTTAAATGTACATGTGGGAAATCCTCAGGATTCTTCCAAGTTTCCAGCACAAAATGTAATGATATCAAGCACATTAAATTAAGCATCTTGAACTACAAAAATGGATTACAATTATCACATCTTTGTTTCAACCTACAGTTTCTACATTTATAGATAGCAGATAATTCACAACTAAATCACATCAGAAGGAGAAAAGTAAGTGGAGCACAGTACTATCTGATAGTTTGATGTCTTCAGCATTTAAGTACTTAGCAAATGATATCTTAATAGGTAATATCTGCTCACAATGCCTCAACATCACATCTGAAGCAAGTCTTCCTTAATATAAATCCTTCTCAAAACTGGACTTTAAGGCCAATGGTAATAAACTCATCTCTCCAGTTTATCAAAGTAGTTTTAAACTTCCTTTGACTGGGCTGGACACTGAATAAAACAGTGTGATACAAAAATCCTTTCTAGCAGTAGTACTTCATCCTTTCTAGCAGTAGTACTTCATCCTTTCTAGCAGTAGTACTTCATCCTTTCTAGCAGTAGTACTTCATCCTTTCTAGCAGTAGTACTTCATCCTTTCTAGCAGTAGTACTTCATCCTTTCTAGCAGTAGTACTTCATCCTTTCTAGCAGTAGTACTTCATCCTTTCTAGCAGTAGTACTTCATCCTTTCTAGCAGTAGTACTTCATCCTTTCTAGCAGTAGTACTTCATCCTTTCTTAAGCTCCACCCCACAGAAAACAGATGCAATAAACACCTTCCTGAAGTTCAAATCCCAAGCAAAACAAAATTACAACATTATTGACCAGATTCTTCACAATTGATTGGCAATTGTCCAAAATGCAAAATATGGAATGAATCAATCAACAGATTTGAGTTTTCAGTAGGTTTGCAGTGAGGAGTCTGAAGACAAGTCTTCAAGTGCCTAGCAACCCTTTTTGTGCTTTGAAAGGCCTCAGATAAAGAGCAGAGAAATTAACTGGCTTATCTGCAGCTCTGAAGAACCTCCCTTGTACGTTTCATTCCATGAACTCCCATGAACCACAGGAGTGATTCAGGAAAAAGATCTGAAGCTACCCCACTTCAGGTATAAGCATTTAGAACAGGAACCAGCCCTCCATAGTATGCAGCACCTGCCAATATACATTTAAGTGAACAAACTGGTGAAACACACTTAAATCCACATGATTGCTTTGTCTTGCCTCACTCTAGTCTTCTCCCATCTTTCAGAATCACAGATTTCACTTACAGTCCAAGACAAACAAATAACCCTCCCAGAAAAGTTCTAGTCCCTTCCCAAAAAAAGCAAAGATAACTTGATTTGGAACACTGAAGTTCTAATGGGAGGGATGCCTGTAAGAGATGCTCACAGTTTTCTAACAGCAGCATTGTCAGAAGAAAAAAAAAGGGATACTAGAATGCAGACATCAGCCTTACAGACACTTTCTTGATCGCTTACTGCTATCAAGATTTCTTTGGCTGAAAGCTTTTGATGGGCAGGACAAATGTTTACTAAAAGGGGATTTTCAAGGTGTGAAAAAGCAGAGTAATTACTTTGTTATGGCAAAATGACTACAAGTCTAAACATTATAGAAAACATGTTTAAACATTCCTAGATTTCCACCTAGTGAACAAGCCAATGGAGATCACTCCATCTCCTAATGAACCTAAGATGTTCAACATTATCAGAACAACTTTCCCAGACTTTTTATGTGAGGCCAAGTTTTGTCACACCGAACAGCAGTGGCACCATGAATCTCCAACACTGCCAAACTCCTGTATAAGGTTGGGAATATGCCTACCATCTCTATACCAAAGACTAAATCCAAAAGCGATAGGGTTGCCTCCAGTGGACCCAACACACAACTAGAACTGGACAGCCAGAGAACAAACGGATAGCACTGCAACAAACTTACAATACATGTCATCTTGCTTAGAATGGTAAATACAGGATTAATACAGGCATGGATAGGTGGTGTACTGTGCTATTCAAATTTTAGTGACAAGGAGTGTACCTTGTACGTGATGAAATTTCTCACGATGCAAAGGGAATGGTGTTCCGTCTCTCTCATCTCAGCCATTTACAGGACACCTTAGCTCCCTTAACACCAGGCACTGTAAGCCAGTGATTTACTTTTGTCAAGTCTGTGTATATGGTGGGATAACAGAAGACTACAAGAACGTAGTTCCTCCAAAAGAAAAAAGGCAACTGCACTCTCTCCTTTAAAGGCTGAAAGATAGTGGAAAAGCTGGACTGTCATCAAGTTCAACCACATAACACAGTTTAAGAGATCAATAATAAATCTCCTTCACCCTGTACAACAACAAAATATCCAACATTCATGTGTTTTCTGAGAAATCCTGATAAGCCACTGCTTTTAAAATACTGCTTCTAGAACAGTAGTCCATGAGGTTTTTTTTCAACATTGCAGTGGAACATTTCTTTCTTTGGTAGAAGGAAAAGCACATCATAGTATGAGACCTCAAAATGCAAAGAGATGGTATATGTTGAAAGTGAATGAATAGGTGTGATGTTTATACTCCTTTCAAAACAAGGAAAGAATGCCTTTGTCCAGACCTAGGGTCATTCCTCTCTGCAAGGTTCAGGAACACGGGCATGTTGAAAATACCATTAGGGAAGTTGTTTTTAGCACATAGAAAGTCATGTCTTTGCAACATTACACGAAATGTTTGACCACAAAAGCGCCTTAATTTGAAGAGGATAAAGGAGATCGATATGAAAAATATTTTCATTTTATAGATATGCCTAAGTACCATATATTTTCCCCTTTGTATCAATATTTTCCTTTGTATTTCTAACCAGATTGCTTTATGGATCTAATATTTCAATTGCTTAAATCTTTTTCAGATTTGCTAAATATTTGGCCAAGACCAAAAATAAGATTATTTGTGCATCTCATTATAGAATGAGACAAAAAACATCAAGTAATCAACTGTACAAAGCTTTCACACTTCCTTCTCTACCCAGGTAAATAGGTTGGCCCCACTAAAATGCACAATACATGCACACCCTGGAAAGTAAGCTTCTAGCCCTCATCTCCTGAAAAGGTGAAAAACTATTTACTACTTCATAGTAACCTTCCCCCCCCCCCCATACTAACTAGTTAATTTTTTAGTTAGCATTAGTTAAAAGCATGCTGGTAAGTTTATTGTCCATTGATTAAACACGCATATAATTCATATTAAAATTTGAATTGAATGTTTAAAATCTTATATGCTTCAGAAGCCAACATTTCAATTTTAGAAAACTTTCAGTGCCATATTCAGCATTTTACTTTCTCACAACCTGTATCATTGGAGCCTGTCTGCCAGACACATACATCTGATTCATTCACATAATTACTGAAGTACCACATGAATCCTGCAACCAGAACTGTATTAGGAATTACACAAGGGTGCAACTCACCTGGCTACAAATGCCATATACCAAAAAGCTGGGGGACTGTGAGGAAAGGAAGAGAAAACAAAGAGGTGGTGCTTAGGAGAGGCATATAAAAGCTCCCTGATGAAATACAGTTTAATGATAATCTGAAAGTCACAGAAAACTCCAGCCCCATAAAATGCAAGGCTGGTACATGATTTGGCATGTGTGCGTGTGGATTGGTTTTAACTCATCTTAAGTGAAGCTGGTAATGCAAGGTCTATCCACTAGTCTGCAGCAGAAATTGAGCTGAAGTGCACAAAAGCAAGATCTTCACTGCAATGATATGCAAGTGGAAGCCTCAACAGAAGCACAAAGAGCGAGCAAAGCGACCCTGAATTCCATTAGGTTTTTGCTTTTCTTTTTTTCTTTCTTTAAAAAAAAAAACCAGAACATTTCATACATATGCTTCCCCTTGAGATGGTAATAGGTGGGTTGAAAAAGATTCCTCTGATCGGCTGCACACGGAGTTCTAGCAGCAAGTAGGGAAACTGGGAAATTTTGGATGAGCTTTACTATTTAGCAGCATTCTGGTGGTATCTGTGCCGCCAAACTTCATGTATCTTTTTGCACCATTTATGAGCATTCCCACTCGGGTCCATCAGGTAATATGTCCTGTTTGGCTATAAGTGAACAACATTTTAATGAGTACTCCAAACACAGTTCAACCAAAAAGCAGTAATTATTCTGCACCGACCAATAAAATAATTTTTCAGAATCAGTTCATAAACTTTCCAAAAACTAAATTTAATTACAGTTACATAGCATTATATATTACTGAATAACCATATATCTGGCATGTCAATATTGTTAAGCAGTCAAGTCAACTGACAATATATTGTTGGCCGACTCCTAGTGATCCAATATATACAAAGGGGGCTAAATTTTAGAAGTCCTTCTTAAGAACTTCCTTCAAATCCCAAAATTCACTTAGTTTATTTACATATGAATAAAAAAATACAATTGTATTTTTGTGGGAAATGTGTATAACAGGGTTTTTTTGTTGGTGGTTTGGTTTGGTTTGGGGGGGGGTGTGGTTTGTTTTTTTTTTTTAAATTAAGGCTATCAACACTTTTATTTAAGGAATTATATTTTCTCCAGAAAAATTTATCTGTTAACAACTTACAATAATTGTCCAAGGACAGTAGTGCAACTTACAAAGAAATTAAAGAAAGTCACTTACTGTGTGAACAAAAAAAGTCTTAAAATTCTTGGCTTCTGGCCGCAACTCTAAAGACCATGGAATTTCTCCTTTTAGAACTTTGTTGACAGGATCCACATAATACAGGTGGGGCCCTTCTGTGAGCAGCAATTGGCGCCGACGTGCAAACAATCCCTAACAAGAAAATTAGAAGCAGTAATACAAAAAAAGCATGACGAAAAAAGTAAATGTGTAGATCTTTGAATTCAACAACAGAGGTAGAATTAAAACAGCTCAGTGACGGGATACTATGTTTGAGTTTGGGGGACTTTTTTTCTTTTCCTTTTGCTTTACCTATTTGACTTCTTTCCTTTTTTAGGGGGTTACAGTGCATTCCTACTACATGGCAAAACACAAGTACTATTTTAAGAAAGCATCTTCAAGTTCTAGCAAAACATAAAACAACTAGCTGTAGATTCAAGCAAAATCTATTTGTCAAAGATTCCAGCACAGAAATCAATACTCATGATTTTGTGGAGAAAATTAGGAACAAGCAGGTAGTAACTCAGATGAAAGAGAACCTACATTCCTGTAAAGACATGGACTATCATTGCTCATCTGTACCATACTAAAGTTAATACTTAAAGCTGTT
Source organism: Gavia stellata (assembly GCF_030936135.1). Taxonomy (NCBI): domain Eukaryota; kingdom Metazoa; phylum Chordata; class Aves; order Gaviiformes; family Gaviidae; genus Gavia; species Gavia stellata. Next base: position 297,146 of record NC_082611.1, read on the forward strand.
CTAATGTCACCTCTGCTTCCCTCAGGATACAGGCACTAGTCAGATCCAGGAAAACCACCACAGTTAAGGACAATACGGACTTGTATTTTATTGTCCAATATTTGTGGCTCAATCCACATGCAGACACGCATCAAGACAAAGCATTTAGTGGGCTACATCAGACTGGCAGAAGGAGAGGGAACAAAAACTCGTTTACTACAGCCTTGAAATGAAAGCATCAATAGCACATTTACTTTTAGCCTTTTCCAAAAACCAGGAGTTCACCACTAAATTAAGAAAAAACAATCTATTCACAAGAAAATGCTACATTTAAAAAAAATAAACAAAACAATTTGACACAAATAAGTTAAACCAAGGAAGCTCTAAAACGGATTCCTTATCTATACTGCAACTGTGCAAGAATGTGACAGCTGTATCCTGTCACAGGGAATTAAGAAAAGCCCTTACCTTTCTTTTGTCCACTGGACCCATTTTTAGGATTAAGTTATTTTCTACAAACTGATGCCTTGGAAAAAGAAAGAAAAATAACTATTACTCCAAAAGTAATTCAACCACAGAAACTGCTTTTATTATTATTATCAAGCAATTTTCTAGGTCTCTCCCTAGGGTCTCCTTTTCCAAAGAGTCCTGAACAACTTTACTAGATGAGTTTTGGACCTCTTCCTTATTCCACACCAATGTTTTTTTTCTAAAATCTGACGGGGGGGAGGGAGGGGGGGGCGGAATCACAAATGAGAAACTCCTCTCAAGAGTGAAGAAAAATGCTAGTAAGTACATGGTCTGGAGGTATTTCAGTTAGATATCAACAGAATATTATAATTAAAAACTCCCAACTTATGGCAACTGTAAGAAAGAAGGAATCTTTTCTAGTTCTAGGACTCTGTAGAGGGAAGACTTCTCAGCACTCGTATAGCGTCATTTCTGCCTATCTTATAAACATACTTCACATCTTCTAGACCCGTTAAGTTTTAGAAACATAGTATTGGTTTTTTGCTGCTATTGCTTTAAAAACAGAAGTCAAGAAAAATCTAGTTGCTAATTGTTTGCTTGAAGATACTAAGATTGTCTATTTCTAGATTGTCTAATTGTCTATTAATTTGAATAAAAATAACTTATTTTTCTGGATTCCTTACTGCTGTGCAAGTAACAGATGAGCTATATTCAAAGATCTTACCAAGGATTTCCACCAGCTTGTTTTGCCAGAAGTAACCTCTTTTCATCTTCAGAAAACTGTAAGTCTAGCTCAAAGGAATTGTTGTCAAGATCATGAATATACTGTTCAATATTTCCTCCTGATGTCTGTGGTGTACTTGTCTCTGGGGCAGACAGTGAATGGGAAGAGGCAGAACCAGAAACTTGCATGCAACCAAACTGACTCAGGAGATTGTCATACTAAAGGAGGAAACAAAATGAAATAAAGAAATTTCTTTGATTAAAAAGCCTATTTTGCACTAAACTGCAGCTTTTAATTTAAGCATGCTTTTGTCTGTTGTGCTTTTGGGCAAAAAGACAGCCTACTCTCTATAGATTAACAGGCGCCTATCCAAAAAAGTATGCTTCGTCAAAAGCATCAACCAGTATTTTTTCCAAACACTCACTTTTATCAGAAAAAAATGCTGATTAGTTCAAATTTTAACCAACAATTTTTGTATTAGATTCTTAATAATTGAGTCTTCATTAAAATATAACTAATCAGTAGTTTCAATAAAAATATTTAATATGTAATAATTATGCTTTCATTAAAGTCTCAGGCAGCATCAGAGCTGAATATAGCAATAGACAAACATACATTTCCATAACAGTCTTCATCATCCTCTGACATAGCAGGTAAATATGCTGTAAGTTTTGGGGGTGTCTGAAGATGTAGGTTCTCCCACACAATGGATTCGAAGAAGGGGTGGGCCTTAAGAGGTGCATATCCTCCCATTTCTTCACAACCTAATCTGTTGGTAGCATCTAGAACCTGAGCAAATTACAATTAAGTTAACATGTATAAAATAATGACAAGGAAGGGGCGAGCACCATTCACATTTGCACAGCAGCATGCAAAAACTTAAAACCAGTTGGTCTTGCTACCCTGAGCATACGTATCTAGAATATAAGGAGACTGCTTATAATACAAGACATTATTTGTCAGTATGTCTTGTCAGCAAGATTTTGTATTAGACCAGCTCACAGATGTAGAGAAAGGAGCACTTCTTTGGGTCCATGCAATTTTTTGGCTTTGTTTCTTCATAAAGACAGAAACAAAACCAAGCAAACGTACAGAGAAGGCCCGATGGAGCATAGCATATTTAAGTATAGCCCAGCATCACACTCTGGTGATGCAAGCAGCTATGGAAGCTATAGTTGGTGTCAAACATCAACATCTCAAGCACCCTAAAACTGCATAGTTCTCAGGATATTGATGCAACCTGGACCTTACCATTCAGCAGGCACTGGCTTGGCCATAGAGCTGGCCTAGACACAGGAACATGCTGCTAGGCCCTTTACAATGGTTGGACTCATCATCGTCCACAAACATAAGACACAGTTTCCTCCTCATTCCCTGCTCCATTCTAATATGCTAAACTATTGAACTTCAAAAAGCTTATACCACCCAAAATGTTCTCTGCATACTCATTTTACTGTCATGGCTATATCTCACTATCAGACAGAACTATTTTTTTCTTCCTATCCGTCAAGCATTCACATGCAGAGTAATTCTTTGGTTGATACTATAGAGACATGCATTAAGTGCAAGGTAAATACATGCTAAAATGCAAGGTAAGTTGATTTACATTATAATGAATATATCTCCCCGTGATGTATAGAACACCGTTTTCAACGATTCATTATACAGCTCAGCAAGAATTAATCTGAGTACTATGTAAACTTAAGTATTTGAATCTTAACTTCTGTGTGTAATGCACAATATTTAAAACCATTTGCTTCCATTTCACTGAGAGACATTCCTTGTCCATGCTTTAGAATTCAGATTTTAAAAAATTATAATCTAAGTACTGTTTAATAATGGATGTTGATTTTCAAGACACTCCCCTATGCAGTCAATAATGCTCACAGTCATTCTTATTATAAGGTTTGCAATAGGATGCATAGAAACTTTAGGGAAAAAGAACTACATAAGCTGAATATTCCCAATGTCATCAAATCATTTAACAGCAGCAAATATTTACCAATAGCTTTTCAACAAGGTCTTTTGCCTTGGGAAAAAATTTTTCTGGAAAGTCATATTCCAACTTTATTATCTTCTGGAATATAAGATATTCATTTCTGCAAAAGAGAAAAATATTAGCTCTTATTATTAGTTCTCCATGGTTCTTTTGCATTAACAGTGCATAACCTGGACAAATATTAAATGGGAGATCTACAAGTTAAGTCACAATCCCATAAATCTTTCTAGGGTAAAGGGGTACAGTCTTCCAAGTACCTATGATCCTGTAAGCACCGGATATTGAATAATAAGAGAAGTTCAAAGGGCTCAATACAGAGGTGGCTCATACCCTCTTCATGTAGGCATAGCTACCTTTATGATATAAATTACATGTGAAATCCTAGGACAAATTAAGGAATCTCTCTCAGGAACTCTAGTTATAGCTGTCTAAGCATCTTCACGACATCAGAAAGGACAAATAAAAGCAGGCATGACATTAACACCAACATTGTACGATGAAAAATTGTGCTTCAGAACTGGTAATAAGGTAAAAGCCAAAACCAAGTCAATATATTTATGATTCACAAGTGAAGAATTAGCTTAAATCTCTTACCCAGCTCTAAATGGAGGCAATCCAGCTACAAGCTGATATATTATACATCCCAGAGCCCAGAGGTCAGAGCTGCAAAAGAAACAGGAAAAAACATATAGCATGTTTTCCTACAAGGAGTCTTTAAACTGTAATTTTAAAAAATTCTTAAGCTTCTGCTAATTAGAACATAGCATGAACACCTCAGACAAACCTGCCTACCATAATTTACACACCATTTTCACTTCATTCCTTGACAAGAAGAGTAGGCTAGCAACACAACTTTTGGAAACAAAAAGTACACAGTAACCATCCCACAACAACTGACTACAAACGCATGTGCAAGACAGCTGAACTCTCAGTCAAAATAACGAATGGGTATAGAATGAGACTAAAAAGAATACTTACTATCCCCTACCACAATTCAAAGATGCATCCAACAATGCAATATATGCTCTTTCAGAATTAAAATCCTTTCCTCTAAATATTTTAAGCAAAAAAGTGTCACAATACAGCTTTTTCACTTAAAGCTTTTCTTAAGACACAAACAAAAAGGCAGGCTATATGGTACATGGGTGAGAGAAAGTCTTAAGTTTTAGTGTGTTGGCCTGAAAGAGTATTTTTCACTTATTTTACCTCAAGGTAAACTATACATAGATTTGATTAAAGCTTAGAAATCCTCATGGAAGACTAAAATACTAACAAAGACTCAAACCTACTCAAATTGTTTTCTGTAAAGATGAAGCATTATGTAACTTCTAAAAAGAGATGATAGCCTGATGAAGTCTTGCCATTAGGCAAACCAGTCTAAACCTCTTTACTAGAAGCAAAAGTAGAAAGTCTAATGGTATTTCTATCATTTCAAGAAACACTAGCACAAATTACCACAGTTATTCATATAAGAAATCTCTTTTCCCCAAGATTTGTCAGCGATTACTGTGATTATTCTTCCATCATTGTAATAAAAGAGATATACAACAGTCTGTAGGTTACCATCAAGAACCAATTTAAATGAGATACAAAATTTCTTAAGGGTATCAACTCATACCAGCCACAGAGATGAGTTCTAAACCATTGCAAATCCCAAGCAGAGCTTAGCAAAGATAACTGCAAGTTGATCCAAATACAAGTCAAAGAAAGCTGTAGCCTTTCCCCTCACTGACAGAATGTGACATTCTATTGCTTTTACAGCAGGAATTACCATATTGGAGCAGGTTTATATAAAAGAGAATTAAAATAATTATATTATTTGGGTAAGAGAGAAAGTTTTTCTGATTTATTTATGGGTAAGAGAAATCCAACTTCACATTACACACCTCCTTCTCCTGACAACACCTAATTCTGTTTGCTGAAGTCCAGAAGGTAGATGAACTGAGGAAACCAGCACTCAGACAAAAAGCAATACTTGTTAAGAAAATCTATTTCAAACTCTCTTAAAAAAACTTTTACTCAAGCATCTTGTTTCTTTGAAATACTAGGCTTGCTTGCTTTATTTATCTCTCCCCTGAGCCCCCTCGCCCCGTTTGACAGTATCCTGACAGAGTCAGTAAGATTCTGAAATACGATAGAGTCCTCACCTTTTACAGGCAGATTTCTCTGTCAGCAGTTCTGGAGAAACATACTGTGCTGTCCCTACAAATGAGTTTGCTCGTGCTGGCAAGAAAATGGAACAAAAGAAGCAAATACATACTTATGGAGAAGCCAACCTCCCCCTTCCCCCACCCAACAAAAAAACCCCAAAGGCAATCTATTGCAAGTTACGTAACACTACAAAGAACCCATGGGAATTTCATTTCTCTACCCATCCACAAAACCTGCTTGGAAGAGAGAAATCAATTAATCTTAAGCGGTATCTCTCTGGTTCAAGCAGCTAGGCATTTAGGCACTTCGTTAGGTATAAAATCTACCAACACAAGCTTATTACATTCAAGTAAAAAAAATTAAGTTTTACCAAATTCAGTTCAGCCTAGTGTTTTTTTCAGGCACTGTTTGCAGCATCATTGATTCACAGGTTAATACTAAGCAACTAGTGACACAGAATTCTATAACCTACACATTTGAGCAACTCTGATAGTCACTGGGGTTAAATACATAAGCAGAGTAAAAACTTACTGTTTCAGCTGAGCCACAGTAATTATTTGTATTCTTGTCTTGCAAATGAAAAGTAATTTGAAGTAGTTTAACTTCCCACTATATTGGGTGACCTAGCTGGCTATACCACTATGCCAAATATTGCCTCTTTAACATACTCTAAGCAGTGACAGTCAAAACTGTTTCAAGATCTCTCAGTGATTTTGTTAGATAAGAGGTAATGATATCTGAAGGTTACAATTTGGTAAATACAATATACACACATTTTCAAAGGACCACTTGCTATAGTTATCTGTGTCACGTGATGAAGTAAATAACGGCATACCTTGTCTGCTATCTGCAGATAATACTTTTGCTGTTCCAAAGTCTGTTATTTGAATGTGCATATCTTCATTTAGCAAGATGTTCTCTGGCTTAAGGTCCCTGGAAAAGGCAGATTTTTATATTTAAACAGCACACAAATTAAAGTTGCAAAACTGTCTAGTGACTTATGTACATAATGCTGTCATAAATGATGCAGACATTCTATGAACATCGTTGTGTCAACTTTTCTCTAACTTGTAGCTGTCAACATGCAGACTGCTAACAGATTTTGAAAAGCCAGTAACATTTTTTCTAGAAAGACCTTAAGTAATGAATAATCTCAAAACTAAGCTATTGTGCATCTCACTTGTTCAACAAAAATAAAAGAAAAAACCCCACTCTTCACTCCCAAGCCTTAATTTAAATAGCATCTGACAGATTGGTATGGCAGTAAGATCTTCTAGGTCTGTTTACTCAGTGCAAAACTCCAGTTAGTCAAACAATGGCAACCCCCCCACTTCCAACTAAATGTCCAGAACAGATAAGAACTATAAACCACCTCCACTCTAAGAATGGCATGTTTACATTTGTCACATACAAATCCATGTATAATCTGTATTTCAGATGTATGCATACCATTTGTATGGACACTGCCTCTGATTCAGAATAAAACCAGACCTCACAGTATCACATACACAATATATAGCAATATAGAGTTAGGGGTCAAGAGGTTCATTAGCAACAACATAAAAAAATAGCATTGGATTACACTGTTATGATATTATTTACTTTGCACCAAGCCTCCTCAGTTGACAAGAAAAACTGACATCCTTCCCTCCTAAGAAGTTATCTTTGGATGCTCATAAAGAAATCTAGAAGCATGGGAGCTGTTTTGGTTGACTGGTAAGAAAAATCAGTGCAAATTCAAAACTGTTTTCACCAACTACTGCGCAGCATTATTTTCCTCAGATTACAGCCCCCTATTATTGAAAAGCATGGGTTGTGCAGTTGTACAGTCTAAAGTCTGTAGACTAGCACAGAAAGCAATTGGAATGAAGTAATTATGACACACAAGCCATAAAAATCCTGTTCATTTTCCTGTAACTACTCCCAGAGACAAACAGAAAATACATAAACAGAATGGACCTTTTTAACAGTTCTACATGGGGTTTTTACATATACATATGTATGTATACATATATATATTGTACTCTATGCACACATATACATGCAGTTTATATAATATATCATATACCTATATTAATATTATATTATGGATCTAGGTTATAGCCATATATCTAGATACATAGAGAGATATATCTGTAGTACCTTTTCCAGAGTAGCCTGGCATCTTAAAGTGGTTCTATCTCATGTCATATTTCTTTAGGCAGCAGAAAATCCCAAGAGCTTTCAGGCACTGCTAAAGCTATGAACTTTTAATTGAAAAACCTTTATAATAAGTCCTCTAACTGTACAATTTCACTGTTTTCTTTTGAGCTTCTCATAGTGGCCTTCATATGAAGACAAATATAAAGCAGCTCTTTTATAATACAAGATTTCCAATATAGTCTTAGTAATACTGACAAACATGCTGTATTCATTTTATAAGCATCCTCTCAGCCTAACACATGGACTATATAATCAAAGTGAAACTGGGAGTTCTTAAACTTTTTTGTCCCCTGTATAAAATTTTATACTTTTAGTACTCTCCACATCCAACCCCCTTAGATTCTATTCCCAATTATTTCACAGAAAAGTATTAGGAAAATAATTTGTCCTTTTAAACATAACTGAAAGTAGTAATAATGCTATCAGAATTACAATCAGCCAGCTTTTTGCCAGCTAGCATCTACTGTGCCATGAACAACTGCTTAGGAACATACAGACACAATAGATTTCTTACCCAAAAAGAAGTTCTGCAGCACAGATTTCTCACACTTACAGCTTTAACTTGTTTAATAATTAAACATGAATGACAAAACATGCTTTATCCAGACAATATAATTACATCAAGAACAACTGCAAAGGTCCTATTAAAAACTTTGCTAAATTTCACCATTTACCTAGTTATTGTTCAGCTTTGTGGAAATTGTTCACTCAGTGAAAACTGACATACATTAATTTTACTTTTTTTAATGATATGCTGCATACTAATTCACACACCAGCGGAATTCTAGTTACTTTTGGTGCATAACACCACAGAAAAAAATGCAGTTAACTAAAAAGTCAGTTTCTGGTTTTAGACCAACTGATCAAACTTGAAAAAGACAAGCTCTTGGTGATGTTAATTCTAGGCCAAGAAGTTTTCTTACTTTTTCCCTGCTAGAACAGTTGGTCTAATAACTGAGATTGGCTCTCCTCCTAAAGTTTTCTTTGTTTAGCTCACCATGTTAACAACAGTACTAATGCTAATGAAATGCTATTATGCTCTCATTAGCTTTCCACAAAATCCATGTTTGCTTTAGACTTCATGAAGAACATTTCTAGAAAAAACACCTTGTGCATAATCAAATGCATGTTGGTCTCAGCTTTTTATTACCTGTGAATTATTCCTTTCCCATGCAAATACTCCAGGGCTGATACAATTTCAGCAGTATAAAACCTGGTACAGGTCTCATCAAATGAGCCAATTTTGCGTATATACTTTAGCAGCTCTCCATTTTTGGCATAGCTAAGCCCAAAATCTGAATGCAAGTATAGTTAAGGTCTATCACTAAATCATTCCAAAACAAAAATCCCCACACCTCATTCCAAATACAAGAATAATACTAAAAATACATGAACAATGGGGAAGAAGTGAAGTTGGTTAGTTTGAAACTTCACATGATAGCAACCCAAAACAGTTTCTTAAAAATATTAACAACCTAGGACACAGGTCCCAATTTCTTAGCATAGCAAAGACTACGTAAAGAGTTAAATCTATAGTTTTTCCAGACAGTCACCTGAATAATTAATTTAAACTATATACATAATTGCCTTCAAAGAGAACTATTTACAGTCATAACGAGCATTCAACCTAAGTTTAAAATTGCCCCAAAGTTCCAAAGTCAGCCCAGTGTTCAATGAGCAAATGTTTACATTACAAAAGAGAGCCCCTGTAAGTTCTGTTGGTGCATGCGTACACACACACACAATATAGGGCCTGTCAGCACTGCTAGCAGCCTCTGCGAAAAACACAACTACTTACTGACCCCAGAAATAGACTGATCTATCCTTTTGCCCTGGGCACAGCCAATTTGAAGCAGGAAGCTTAGGAGGAAATTTACATGATTAACATTTTCTTCACAAGAAAAAAAAAGCTGACTGCAAACCATTGAGCTTTCAAGATGAAACTGCTCTTTGCAATTACTGCTAGAGAGATAACTTGGGAAACAGTGGCCCAAACAGAAGAGTTTCAGCTTTCTATCATTCAGATAATTCTCTAAGAACTTTTACATAAGAAAAATGTTAATAGGTCTAATTGTTCAAATAAGAAATAGTAGTAAATATAGCCGGCTACCCCGATTTTAAACACAAGAATTCTGGTCTTTTCCTGCATGTATCAGAAATAAAACATTTCTAAAACATTTCTCATACACCCCCCAATTTTTATTTTTTTAAATTATTTTTAACTTAGATTGTTGCAAGTTGCCCTTCAGCATTTACCACATGGACAATATGAGTTACTGTTTTATTCATCTCCCCTGTCCCACCAGTCACCCACTCTTCTCTTTGAGGGGGCACACTCATTCTATTTGCTTAATTTCTATTAAAAGCATGACTTCAAAAATTGCATCGCAAACATTAAGATATTTTTAAATACCTAAAGTTATTTTCATCATTCCTGTTAGACAACGTTTCAAAGGAACCAAAACTGGGGACTGTTGCTTCTAAGAAAGTGTTACAGCAAGTTTTAGAACACAAAGGATACATAGCTTTTCATCATCCTGAAAGGTGAAGTAGAGTTTCACAAAAAAAGGGTGATCCAGGCGGGACATTACATCTCTCTCTCGTGTCACATATGGCACCTTGTTTTCTTTTATGATATGACGTTTTTCTAGAATTTTAACTTAATGAAAAAAAGACAGAGTGAAAATGCACAGAGGTACAACCAAATGAAGTCCATTTAAGTAATTTGTTTGGGGGGTTTTTTTTGGTTGAAAAAATTATCATAAAACCACTAATTCTGTCTTTTGAACAGGTGTTTTTAATAGGACTACATTGATATTGTATTTCTAAAAAGTTCATGTTGAAGGAGTCAATACTTACTGGCATATTCTCTAGAACTTGCCAATTCTCGAGCCAAGACAACCTGTTGCCACAGGAGAGAAAATATATTACAATCATTCATTCAAGATATACGCTAACATAAATTTTGATATTCCAGTAGGTATTTCGAATACTGTTTGTCCAAAATAAGCTATCACAACTGCAATCAGCAAAATATTTAAGCACGCATTCATATTATGCTGGCTTCAGCAAGACCTCTGCAGAAATTCAGTTCAGCATAACAAAGCTTATTTTGCTAAAAGACTTATACACCTGACTGGGTAATCACTGATCTACTTTTTTCCCCAGAAGAATTCTGAAGATTGTGATGTGAGTCACAGTAAATTGCCAAATCTTTCTAAAGGGAAAAAAAAAGCAACAAGTGCATTGAGGAGTATTTCTAAAAGTCTTTCACAGTACTTTTTCTTAACATAAATGGCAAAGATGGAAAGATAAAAATTATCTGAAAGATCAAAAGTAAGAAGTGAGACAGAGCTTTCAGCTATTTACAGTTTGTTAGGAAAGATTTAAAGCAAGGGAATGAGAGATTTTCCAATTAGTAGAAGCAAGGGATAAAGTTTCAGGCAAGCAGTTCTACATTTTTGAAGAGAAAAGCTTTTGGAGGAACACAAGTTAAAGCTTGTCTTCAAGAAACAACTTCTATAAAAGGAAATTTTTAAGACAATCTGAAAAGTCCTCTTGCATGAATCCGAGTAATAACCTTGTAATAACAGATGACTACAGTTTGTGTTTTTCTCATTTTAAGTTTATATCCATTCTAATACCTTGCTAGAATCTCAACATTATACTAATTTTTTTTTTAATCACTGCACCAGGCTTGCTTCTAATCCACGTCTCATTATGTTCTAACCCCTTGCAAAATCAGTTATAACAGAGTACTCCAAAATATTATTATTACATACACCCAATACTAAATGTTAGACATTTAGGAAAAAAAGCTTCTAAATAAGGCACTTTTTCAGGTCAAAGAAGTGCATGCAGTTGCATTCTTTCAGTATTACAAAATTGAAATCTCAGTTCAGTAGTAAGAGGCACCTTTAATTTTCTAAAAAAGTTCATCTTCTACAAACACACTGAAGTTCATGGTATTTGATCAATGAAAATTTCCACTAGAAACAAGCAGTCTGCTACAAGGTGCATCTCTGCATAAGGAGTTTTTAAGACCCTTCTGTGTACACAGGTAACATTATTTAAAGCTGTGCAGTCAAATGAGAATGTTCTTAACTTTTCTAATTTTTGTTGCCAAGTTTCATCAATCAAGTCTACCATTAAAGCTACTGAAAGCAGGTCACTTAAAGTCAGTTGTTAAATAAATACCCAGATACATAGAGAGCTAGCTTTCTGCATTCTGGAAATTGATACTTTTACATTTTCATAAAACAATTCAGCGTCATCAGTAAAACAAAAACCCACTAGGCAATGTTGCCTATATATACACACACAGAGTCCATAATCAGATGACAGAAGTGATCAACTGACACAGGTGAAAATATATCTTGGCTAGTAACTCTCAAACTTGAATTGAACTGTATAGCTCCAAAGACTGACTCTCCTCCAGTCCTGCACAGTAGCGATTTTTCTACCATTAGATTTCAGATGTATTACCCACATACTTAGACTGATATTAAGCAGCTGTGTTCTAAAGACACAGGATTGAGTATTTACCTCCTAGCATGAGTACTCGAGTACCCTCAAGTGCCTTCATCACTGAACAAATCAGAGTATACCATATAGCCTAATTTCCTCCTAACTAATAACCCACAAAACCCAGCAGAATCACAACAAAAAAAAGAAAAAAACACAGAGGTACATGTTAATACCATGTATCTGCTATCAGGGGCCTGAATCTTATCCACCCTACAGGAAGAAATAATATCAATAAGGAATGTAAATTCTATGGAAAGGAATTAGACCTTAGATAGGTAGATTAAAAAACCAAACCGAAAACCACAATACCAAAAGCATTCACAGAACATGTAAATGTGCAAGTTGCAAATTCAGACAACAGCAAGGCAAGAAATGTAGTTAAACGTCTCAAACTGGAGGAAAGTGAGACAAGAATAGAGAAGCCTCAGAGGCTACAAAGCAGAAATAATTGCCAACATAATTGGCAGATATCACAGCCAAGCCCAACTCTAAACTTGAACAAATACTTCAGACTGCCAGAGATTAAGTCTGCATTTAAGAACTGGTTTTGGTCAGACACTCATACTTCCTTAGAGCTCCTCCTCTTTTTAAGAGAAACCTCATTTATAGGTGGAGACAAAACCAAGAGGGGGGGGGGGGGGGGAAGTATGTACCAGCTGTATAGAAGGAGGTGAGCAGGACAACATGCCTACCCAAACATGAGAATTATAATTCTGCCAAGATGTAACAGATATTACTCTGAGAGGAGCTTGAAGCTGTCTACAAAGCAAGTAGATTTTCACTGCTTTAAAAGAACAGAGCAACAACTAGAAGGCCCTGCATTTGTGTATGTTAACATCAAGCATCGGTCCAAGAACAGTTACAGCCGCAGAAGGTGGTCCCACAAAATTGCAGAATGCTCTGAAGAAAAATCCCCTGAGGCCAGATCACGTGCATCTTTGCTGAATTTTAAATACAGCACTGGCACCAGGTAGAGTTTGCAGTAGCTTATCAGAAGTCCAAGAAAACAGAATATATTCATTATGACCCCAAGTAAATGTTGGGGTTTTGTTTTTTTTTTTTTAATCTGAAGCTGTCATTGGAGGCATGGTAATACGAAGGCCCCTGCCTTTTGAGACGCACACTTTTCAGTCAGAATATTGGTGACGATCTTAGGGAGCAGAATCAGATCTCTGAATCTACAACCATTTGTAATAAGAACAAAGCATATACTTTTTAACAAGATGTTTTGATAACAATGTGAAGTTACACACCCCACAGATCAAGAGCTCTGGTGTTGATACATCAGGGGGTTCTGCTGCCATCCAGAGGGACCTCAACAGACTGGAGAAACGGGCAGACAGGAATCATGCAGTTCCCTTTTTTGAACTACAAACTCCTCCTCCTGGGGAGGAATAATCCCATGAAGCAGTATATGCTGGGGGCTGATGGGCTGGAAAGCAGCTTTGCAGAAAAGGACCTGGGGTCCCGGTGGACACCAATCTGAACGTGAGCCAGCAATGTGCCCTTGCCACAAAGAAGGCAAATGGTATCCTGGGCTGCACTAGGAGGAATGTTGCCAATATGTTGATGGAGGTGATCCTTCCCCTCTATTCAGCACTGGTAAGATCACACCTGAACTACTGTGTCCAGGTCTGGGCTCCTCAGTAAGAGAGACATGGAGCTACTGGATAGAGTCCAGAGAAGGATTGCTAAGACTATAACAGAGTGGAGAATCTCTCATTTGAGGAAAGGCTGAGAGACATGGGATTGTTCAGCCTAGAGAAGAAAAGGCTCAGGGGAAATCTCAGCAATGTACATAAATATCTGTAGGGGAAGTGTAAAGAGGATGGAGTCAGGCTGTTTTCAGCAGTGGGCCAAACTGAAACACAGGAGGTTCCATTTGAATGCCAAGAAACACTTTTTTACTATGAGGGTGACCAAGCACTGGCACAGGCTGCCCAGAGAGTCTGTGGAATCTCCATCCTTGGCGATACCCAAAAGCTGTTCAGACACAGTTCTGGACAACTGGCTCTAGGTGGTCCTGCTTGAGCAGGGAGGTTGGATAAGACCACCTCCAGAGGTCCCTCAGTCCTTCTGTGAATCTGTAAGAGCAGCAAGCAAGTTTTCTTCCTGAAGGATGCAGTCTGCAGGCTGAAGGCTACAGTCATTAACCCGAGCTCAAAGTTTTTGAACTAAAAAAAAAATTCAGTTGCTGAAGACAGAACTGGACATTACTTTTTTTTAAATAAGCAAGTACTCTTAAGTCCCCTCCAGCAACAGTTTGTAACTTGTAACATGGAAAGAGCATAAGCAAGCATCTTCTGGACTCTGATCATTATGAAAGGTGTCCCTAAAACTACCGATCAGTTTCTAAAGTCATAGCACTGCAATAATGGTTGACAGAGGAGGTAACAGGCAGGAAGAACTAACTCCCGAACATGCTTTCTCTAGCACTGAGGCCCAGATGATTATAGTAACTGAAATTCTGCTTGTAAAACTCAAAAGAATAAGGCTACATAGGGATTAACATTTTCATGGTATTCAGTCTCTCTCCTGCTGCCCACCTAAATGCATTTTAGCTACCTAGACTTAGGACCAAAAAACCATCTACCAGTGAACAGGTAGCAGAATGCTGGAACAGAAGTTTATTCTGAGTCTAGGCCCTATGAATTTCTCTATTTACAAGCAACATGGTGCTAACTTTCAGAGACCACAAGCAGACATTAAAAGTATCTCACTGAAATAGAGTGTTCTGGTATACCCAAGAGGCAGAAACACTGTTGGATTCTTTAGGGAAACCCGCAAGTTGCAAACTATGTATTTAAGTGCAAATTACTCTTGATGACTACTAGAGGCCTGCTTACTAAACACCCCAGTAGATTGTATAGGAAGAATCAGAAAAAAACAACATTTAGAGATTAGCGACCAAAAGGTATATAGAACAAATGACATGTGAAGAAGATACAGAAATATTACTTATTTTCTTACAATGGGGCAACTACAAAAGCAACAAATGAAAGTACTAATTGCTTCACAGGTTCTTTAAGACAACACTCAAGTAATTCTTTCTTCTGCAATGCTATGGATATGAGAATTAAGTTAGAACCAATCCATTTGAGGCTACTGAATACAAAGATACTAACTGTGACTCATTAATTCCTTGAGGGTCATGACAGGAGAGGCTGAGAAAGAATATTGGAGAAGTATCACTGTTCTTACTTTCTTCCCTAACCATCTGGCAGTAGTTCCTGCCACAGACAGGACATGGCATAGAAGTTCTTACTATGACAAACTCCTAGCCCAGTTCCAATCCTTTATATCATAAAATTTTAACATAACCCATTATGCTATCAAGCCTACATTAGAAAGCAATGTATCCTAAAAATCCAAGCATCAAGTCATCAGGATACAAGGGAACTTTGATGAGTTTAAAAGGTACTTGAAAAATCAGAACCCATATTTAGTGCAACACTTAATTTTAAGTTAAACTTAAAGCCACTATGTCCCGCTCATTTACTCTTCAAGTTGTTCTCTCCAGATTTAAATCTCGGCAATTTACTTGCACAACAGATTTTGAAGTTTATCTAAGATATTTGGCACTTCTTATAAGAAGTAAAGTTACCGTTGAAAAAGATCCTTCACCCAGAATTTTTCCAAATTTGAAGTCATCAGGTCGTTTCTTTCGAGGCTGTGGAGGCTGCTGTCCTGTATGTTGCTGCAAGGAGTTTGAACTAGCTCTTGATTCAGCTGCAGTGCCCTCCATGTTAGATCCCTGTCTGCTGCCACAGGTGGAAATGACAGATGGAGTGCTGGAATCTGCTTGGTTCCTCACCATTGATGGGGATGAACAGGAGCATAACACGACGCTAGACTGGATTGGAACAGCATCATACTGAAAAGAGAAATGAAACTGTTATTCCCATACCTTCAAATAATTACCACTCACATCTGCACTTTATTTTCATACGAGCATCATATAAAGTCCTATTTGAAAGGGCTACCATTAAAATGTCTTTAGGAGGGAATGTTAGTGTTTATTTTGGAAATGGCAGCTCTTAATTTGTTAAACAACTCTGTTTAGGTCACGCTGCGCACATACATATAGCCAAAAGTCAAAAGTCTGAGTGCTACTATTCAAGAATGCTTTTTTTCAAACTCAAAAAAACCAAGCTCCCTAACACCAAGATATCAAATTTCACAGTACATTCTTGTACGAATAACATGATCTTTAAACTTTATTTCGTGCTTAGAGACTGAGCTATCTGTCTGATTTTAACAAGTAGTAGTTTTCCTGAAACTAAAAGAATTATCTAGTTATGCAATGAACACCTGTATTCACAAGTAATATTAGCTTAGAGATCCAAGTTACAATGAACTGTAAATGAACAAGTAAAGCATGAAAACTTTAATGAAGTCAAAGGATACATTCCTACATTTTTACTTGGAATCTCAGTTTCTCCAATAGTATTTCTCTTCAATACACATTGAGGAAGGACAGAAAGAAAAGAGAGAACAACATATAGAAGGCAGATCAGCTGGAGGGCTTAATAATCAGCAGTATCTAATACTTTTTTTGAAGAACACTCTTGTCCATGACCTTTTAAAACAAGGGAGATTACACTATTTAAATTGTACATATGGTCACATAAAGACATACCAAATCCCAAATGAACAACCAGATATAGGCCAGAAAACGGCAAGTACAAGAAGATACACTCCAAATACTGATTCTTGTAATGTACAAAGCAAATCATCATTTGGTACCCTTTTATCAATTTTTCCCAAGTAAGACCAAGGAAACTTGTCAAGCTGCTTTCCCTCCCTGCTGGTAATATATCTCCATTAGTCTGTCAGGTATCTGCTTCAAATGTTTTACTTGAAACTGGCCGGAACACACAGATAACAGGAGAGCTCTGCTCAACTACTTCTGACAATAAAAACTGAAATGGTATGCAAACAGAGGGAATATATAAGAAAATTAACACCAAGTCTAAGCATTATTTTTTAATCTCAGTATTCTAACATACATCCAGCAGAATGAAACTATGACAATGAAAATCTCCTAACCTCAAAAGAGATGTATTATACAACCCTGACCTAGTCTGTAACATACCTCATGTTGATATTCAGATAAATATTACTTCTGACAAAAATATTTTTTCTCATTAATTTCAATTTGATTCAGCACAATTTTCTGCATTTCTATCAGAAAGCACTTTAGAAGGGAATTGGACTTGCATTCAATCATGCATATGGGCTTACAACACCTAGCTCCCAAAACCAGCAATTACTCACTTGGCTGTGCTCTATGCAGTAGGGAAAAGCAGCCCTTATTTACTGCTAAACTTCTTTCAAAAATAAGATACAATCCGTAAATACACTTCACTTACACATTTAGTGGCATTACAGAACAATGAGACACAAACATATTTCTACTCACGCAAACGTATACTTTCTAAATTGAGACAAAGGTAGCAAGGTCAAAAAGAGTACAGCTAAAACTCTCCATTTTCTCCACTCTCATAATTGATACATAAATATCAATTCCCACAAGATTGAAAATAAATTATTATTAAGCAACTATTGTAAACAACATCTTTCAAGAAGCATAAGGGAAGATTCCCTTTCCAATCTGAGTGCAGCCTACTTGCTCCAGGATCTCTCTTGCTCTTCAAGGCTTTTTCCAAGAACTATGACTACACCAATAGGGCAGCAGACCAAGAACAGGTAACAGCTTCTTTTATTAGACCTTTGTCTGAGCTTTGTGGTACAGTGGAGACTGATGAGGAATCTGCCTATAATGATAGGTATTTGCTATATTTTGTACAGCTTTTGTGACGACAAAAGGGGGGCAAAGCTGGAGGAAGACCTGGAGACAGATGGGAGAATTTTGCTTTTCAAAAAGTTCACTGACTCCCCCAGAGAGCAGTATATGTCCTCAGAATCCGTTATGCAGCATTCTTCCCTTTGAAGAGAAGAAAGTATATTGATGCTATTATTATGAAAACAGCACATACACATTAAAGTATGTGTGCGGTAGGTCACAGTTCCTTTTATGCCTTCTATGCAGATATTTTAGCTGACACCTTCCCCAGACTAGTTATTGCCCCTAACATTCTCATAGCCCAGCTGAATCACCTTTCTTTCAGACAGCTACTCAAACAGCAGCCTGTATAATTAGAATTAAAAACAGATTGTACTCTTTTCTATCAAGAGTGCAGCAAGGCTGACACAAGCGTAACTGCTCAACAACTGAAGTGATGCCAATATAAGAAACATCCCATTAATTGAAATGTAGTAAATAAGAAACACATGCACACAGACTAAATATATTAGGATTTAAGTGATATACTGGCTCCAGTCAGGCTATTCTAGAGCAACTGAGGGTTTACAGGTAAATAAAGCAGCAGCATTGGGGGGGATCTGATTAGATTCTACAGCTAGCAAGATGACCTTGAAAAAACAAACAAACAAGAAAAAACCCACCACAAAAGCACCAGAGAGCACTGAGAAAAAGGGCGAAAAAGGTGGTGTATGCAGTATATTCCCTTGCACAGTATCTGAAACTAAGTCATAATGAATATCAAGTATAGAAAAGTCCTAAGGGAAGAAGAGACAGGAGTAAAGGACTTTGTAGGAAGAGGTTATTTCCAGCCAAAGTATAACATCAATTATTCCCCTGACTTTCTCAAAGGAAGGTCAAGATTAAGAACAAGGACAGAGGAAGATGCAATAAAGTATGAGTTACCTAAGAAATGACAGAACTATGCAACTAGGTATGTTTCACCTGAACATTTATAGAAAAGGTCACTCCTACACTTGGTCTTTCCACACTGCACGTATTCTTGTTTAGTATTTTGTGTCCTGTATTATTTACCTTCTGAGTCTTATTTTGAAAGATTCCAAAAAATATGTCTGCAGAGGCTATACATATTTCTACATGTATGTCTTCACATATGCCAGAGACAGAATACAGGCTAGCTCATCTGATCTAACCTCGTACAGCCACTCTTTTGCAAAAAATCAGATTTAAGATTCTGTTTCTGCTAGATACAGACATTTTTAGTGAGATATGAAGTCAATCACTGAAGAATTTAAAAAGCTTCTAAACTGCGTCTGCAGTTCTCAGAAGCTTGAGGATGCTCTCCTTCCAGCGATTATCAACATTTCTCAGCTGGCAAGCCAGGGAAAGCACAGACCCTCACATAGTGACAACAGACTTACCTATTGCATGTCATGGATCACGGTGGGCCACAGTGATAACCACTGACCTAATCATTCTATCTTTGCTTTTAAAAAACCAGTCTCTAATACTACCTACTTTCCCAAGCTCTTAAGGGTACTGTTTCTAATTTACTTCCATATAGAAATTGTTTCCTTCTTAGTGCAACACACTGTGAGTTTGAAAACCTAAATCAGGAAGAAAATAAAAAATCTGCTGCAGGTAAGTGGAATTACAGATCAACAGACATATCAAAATCTTCGTTAACTAATTTTCACTAAATCGCTAGAAACAGGCTTCCTTTTATTTACATGCCATGTGAACTAAGTCCTTACATTGTTCTTTTCCCCTCTTGCCTGCAAACAATAGAAATAAACTTTAAGCGAAGAAAACTTGAATCAATGCAAAAAGCCCAGTAGATACCGCTACATTTTTCCTTTTATACTTTCCTTGCTCTCCTTTGTATGAAAAGCCAGTCACAGGCAAAGCTCCCAGCTATCTAAAAGGACCCATGCTTTTTGGAATCCTTTTTGCAATTCAGCATTTTGACAACAGCACTACCACTACAACTTTTTATACATCTAAGCACATACTGTGCATCAAACAAATACCACACTGCTCTAAAGCAAGTACAACCACAACAACTGCATCTGTAATACTGAATCTCTAGCTGCATTAAGACACAGGGCAGACATGATCAGAAAAGCTCTTCCATCCCCTTACCTATAAAGCCAATTTTTTTGGAAGCAGACCTTGCTGACAGAAAGTATTATTTACGCAAAGCAACATGAGCTCGACACCTCAACTGGGACATTTATTTTGATTATAAACAATGCTGACAACTTTATAAGCTAGAACATTGGCACAATCCTCTTATGAATGTTTTTTATGGTAAACTGTATTGCAGGTCTACTAAATGAAATAATGCAGATAGACATCCATAAAACATTTGACTTGGCATTATATAACATCTGAAATACAGAATACTGTTGATTAAAATTAATATAGGACGTATTCTAAGTAAAACTGGTTAAATTCTTAAAACAACTTATAATAGTCATCCCCAAACAAGGATCTCTTCCAGTTCACCCCTGGATTGACTCTCAAACCAAAAAGGTTGAAAGAAAAAGAATAATTGCATGAATTTAAAGACTCAAAAAACCCACACACCATCTGGCAAAAAAATGTATCTCTTACTTAAAGCAATCTACAGCTTTTGGTAAATTAGACAGACAGTGAGACCTTACTTTTGTCTCTACCAAAACATTACTACAAATTAAAATATGGCCCAAGAACTTAGGCAAAATGGTGGGAAACAAGTGGACAAAGAACTTAAGCCAGTCCATACCTGAATATACAGAACTAGAAAGCATCAACTAGAAGAATCAAAGTCTTACTGCCACTAGTACTCTGCAAACATTAAGGAGAAAACCAAAACAAACTAGTTTCAGGAGAAACATCAAGACACTGAACCCCTGGAAAAACACCTAATCATCTGACTGGATTAAGCTCCTGAAGTCTGTGTTTATTAAAGAATCTGACTGTTTTATCCTTGTGGTATCAGAGAATACAGAACTCTAAAAATTAGGATCACCTAGTTCAACACAAGTCTTACTGGATAAAAGAATTACTGAGTGGTATATGTCCTAAGTGTTGGACTAAATTATAAGAAGTTCACAGACTATCATGGAGATAAACCAATACAAACATGTATGCTCTACATCCGCAAACTCTGCTTAAGAAATGATAGGATTCAGAAAGCAACATAGCAGCACTCTAGGATCGCTATGAATTAATCTTTTCACTTGCAAATGCAATTTGAGAGGCTTTCAAAACAGATACTACATGATACAGTAGAAGATACCCTCCCTGGCTGTCAGAGTATCCAATCACAGCTTTTACATCTCTGCCAAACATAGCCCTTTGATACAGAAACAGGAAGATCTTCCAAAAATCTATGAATCTAAGATTCAATGTCCAAATTAATACACTTGTCTTCAAGTAAAAATATGGAGTCCATCTATTTATCTGTGCAACTGAGGAGGAATATAGGCCTTTATTTCACATTGAGAGAAGGTAATTGCTTTCATAGGACAGGTGTTAGGTAGTTTTAGAGATAAAGCTGGCTTACTACTATTTATCAATACTGAGATTCTGCTAAAGACCGTTTGATAGGCTTGGCCTGAGAGGTTTTGTGAATTATTTTGATATTGTCATACAAGTAAAAAATTCTGAAATAGAAATTTATTTTGTATTGCTTATAATTTAAACATTGACAACCTGGGGTCTCCTAAGGATCCACCTACAAAATGCAAAGGGAAAAAATGAACAGCTAGGCAGTTATATTTAATATATTCTTTCCATGCCACACTAGTTGACAAAGATGCAGCAACTGCATCTGACATATATCTCATATTTGAAAAAGAGCATACGAAGGGGCAATTAACAGATATTATGCACAGCTTTCCCATTGGCCTCCTCACCCTCATATCCCGCAATGAAAATGTTTACCTTCTCCAGGTTCTCCAATACCTATTTGTGACAGCCTCCATTTCAAAGGCTAGAGTGCAACACATCCTGGAAGTTGCAGCATATTCCAAAAGGAAAAAGTAACTCATTAGGTCAGATACTAAGATGGGCCTGAATATATGTCCTCAAACTATTCCTCATAGTACCTAAAAGATAATGCAGGCAAAAGCAGGGTAGTTCAGCTATAAGAAACATAAGATACAAAAAAAACACTGATTCAGAATAAAAAAAATCCAACTAAAAGCCTCACCTTCCAGTGCAGGGAGCACAGTACAGGTGGCACTTCCCATTATATACCAATCCCATCCAGGAGTGGTTTGCAGGAAATGTAATTATTATCGTGTGATCCCTACCAATATTCAACACCAGTTTTCCTTTCATAAACGCTGGACACTGCTACACCAGAGTGACTGCCATGAATGAAGGCAACCCAGAACAATAATAGACGGTGTGCTTTCATAAACTGCAGTAAACATCAATTCTCATACCTTATATCCTCATGCCTATTTATGCTCTGGACTTCTGTCTAAAAATGGACTGTCAGACTTTCTGCTAAGTGACCAACAGCATCTTCTTTCTATTAACCGATTGTACATGTGTGTATAGAGAGAAAAAATATACTGACTAATTTATGAAACTCCGTTGCATGCCAGTTTCCATTTACATATGCTTAGAAGTTTGTCAGATAATCTAAAGAATGTAATAACACATCCATTTGTCAACATTATTACCACCTTTAAGGAATTCAAATATTTGCCTAAAGAAAGAGGAAATCCATTCATATGCCTTAAAAAGTGTCACTAGATGCTGTCAGACTGTCTTATCATTATAACATAAAATCAAGCATGTAATGGACAAAACTCAGATTAAGCCAAACCTCACCAGTACTTCTGAATGCACTACACAACTAGTAACCTGTTTACCCACTTAACAGATTAACTTTGACTTTAATACATACAGCTATATTAAAAAAATTAAAACACCATAGTAATTGGGAGGTATTTAAAAACTCGTACTCTGCTCACACTTTCAGCTTGATAGAAGATTACGTATCTCCCCAATCAGGAAGGAATACCACTAGACTGGAACAGTAAGGAAATCAGACTTAGAAGTATGCTTTCACATTCTGAAATCTGAGGAAAAAATTGCCAAAGACTTTAAAGAACCACACTCAACAGTCATTCATTGAAAAGAAGGAACACTTTTCAAAAAACTTATTCTAACTGAATACTACATTGGCAAATACCTAGTCTTCTCTGGGATTAAAACTTTAAGTCATACTTTAATGACTTATCTCTGTGCAGCACAGCACGCAAAATGTAGTGTTAATGCAAAATGTAGTGTTAAAAAATCTAGTCAAAAAATTAATCTGATCAAAACGGATTATATTAAGGCATTTAAAAATCTCCTGGTTTTAGGTACAAAGCAGTTAACTAAACAAGCTGTTTAATCTTCAACATATCACAAGAAGTGAAGTTAATATTGAAATGACAGATCTTGTTCAACCTTTCTTAAGGCAGATAATTCAAATGTCTAACACAAAATCATAACTAATAAAATCAATAGGCATTTCTAAAAACAAACACCCCTCTCCAAAAAACAAACCAGGCACTTATTAAAAACAGTACTAGGTTACAAAGATGTCGAAGATATTTTCCCAGGACAACAGGATGTTTTTTTCTACAGAGAAGTTCTCTGAAGATCGTAGTAAGCCATTTTCTTCAGATTACAGTAAACAAACCCTACTCCAAGTATTAGTTATTTGTAGATATTAAAAAGGCATTAACATCAAACATTAATCTTCTGTAGCACAGTGGTTTGCATTTATGTTGTGTAGAGCTGCATCAGCACTCTTTCAAACCTCATCATCAAATGGTATGCAAAGATTACTGTAGAGAACTTAAGATCCAGCTCATAACACAAGTTGCCCATCAACTCCACATGTCTTGACAAAGCCAACCATTACAGTCACCAAAACAGTCTGAAACCAAACAATTTGTCAAAATCTATACTTCAATCAAGGTTCATAAATGGTTACCAATTGCTACATTTAAAAGGGCAGATTGAAATATCATATTTCAATTATGAAAGCTATTTTAACACAACTTTATTTTGCAAAAGAATCTGAAGTCATACATCTATCTGGAGTGAAATTTTTTGATCTCAGAAGTTGCCACATGAAAAATCTGTTGCTTAATAGACCATTTTTATGAATAAACCATGCAAATTTCAAAAGCATTCAGTTGTATAAAAGGAGGATTTTTTTGTTTTTTAAACAGACTGCCATGCTAACTGATCCACCAAAACAACTATGCTCACCTTCGTGCCCAGTGTCATTTGAAACCTCTCAAATGCTGGTAGGTGAGCACTTATTGCAGCGCTGCATAAAACTGTTCCCCCCCAAAAAATCTCTTAAAGTATCTTGATGGAAATGACCATCATTTAAAAGAAAAGACGACTTCTTTAAAAATAATGTCCTGGTAATACATTTCGAGATTAAAGATTGTAAGTGTTAATGGAAGGGAAAAGCTTGGAGCAAATAAATCTTCAAAGACACTATTCTACCTGAACTGTCTGGGACCTTTGCAATAGTGGGAAACAGAAGTATGAAAAGAATTCAAGTTGATGTAGTCTGCTTGATATATTAACAGCTCTAATACAATTTCAAGAAAATTACAGTAATATGAAGGTAATGTTGAAAATACTTGTAATAAATCATCATAAGATACAGTTATTATTTCAGAGGAAATACATATAAAGCCCTGGCTAAGCCTGACATAATACCATGCTCTAATAATGTATGAGAATTTGATTAGTAAAACTGTTTTTTTTCAGGGACTTTTTATTACTGTAAGGCACAAGTAGGTTGTTAAAAAAGACTCTAGTAACTAGCTGGCAGTTTGTCTGCCTCATGTTCAAAATCAATTTTGGAAGATACAAGTCCTGTCTTCAAAACATAATCAAGAAGATTAACTTCTAAGAAGAATCAAAATTAATTGATTTTTCTTCTTAAGCTTTCTGGATGGACATCCTCACGAAGTTCATGGTATACAAAGAAGTGTTTTAAAGTTTTGGGAGACATACTCTATTGTTCATATAAAATAACCTCAAAACACCAGAAACAAAGCTCAACTCTTGACACCCTACCTCCTTCATAACTAAACTGATCACCTACCACCAGTTCCTTACTTTCTGCAGTAAATCTATAACACAGTTTATCCATAAGTGAGTAGTGAGGAACAGATTCATGTTATATCAGCAAAAATATAACCAATAGGCTCAAGGATTTGGAAGCACAGAGAACATCTCTACGTTGTTACATTGTTTTGACTCTTTTAAGGAATAAAGGTATTTCATCCACAAGACTGATTTTGTTTCTACAGAAATGAATTTCTCATGTACAGAGCAACGTTGACCCAAACATTTTACTTAATGCAAATGCCTTTTTCTAAATTTGACAACCTTACACATACGGTGGTATTTCCTGCAACTAATTTCCAGGATTCTAACTGCAAATTCAGGTAGGCTAATGAAAGGATTTGGAAGAACCTGCATATCAGCCAGTTACCCTCTAACCTCCCCTACTGCTAAGCAAAACACTTAAGTTCCAAGCACCTTCAGGGGCAGAGACTATTTAAGGCCTCCTTCCACCGCCTTCCTCCCACCCCATGCCTCAAAACAGATCAGAAACAGGAAACCACAAAAATCTCTAAGAACCTGAAGTCAGCCTATGGCCCAAATAGCTATATATGTAAACAAGTCATTGAGAATTCATTTCACACAAACAGATCCAGGCCAGCTCACAAGAAAACAAAAGCCATCTGTAATCGCAATAGTCTAGATCACATTCTACACCATCAGTTATCTCATGAAGCACACCAATATTAAGAGGTGTTGTACAGGATGGATGGGGGCTCATGCTAACAAACACAAAAGGACTTCCTATACTAGGCTCCTTGCTAGCAATTCTAGGAGGCAAACAGAACAGTTTTGGGTGAAGAGGAGAGAAGCAGCCACACAGAGGTGGCAGTACGTAGATGGAGCATACAAAGGTCTGACAGCACAGTCAAGAGCTGTAAATTAAATTCCTGCAGGATTACTAAAGAACTTAACAGCAAATTTAGTACTTTCTTTTCAGAGGAATGTGCTAAGCAAGTTAATCCTTGCAATTTTTCACCATAAAGAATTATAGAGTATTTGCCAGGTGAAGTATTTACAGCTTGTCTTTTAAAGCAGAAAGAAAGTCTCAACTTCAATATTTAGTCACACAACAAACCAGTTATTTCCTACAGCACTCTTGAGTAGAATCCATAAGGTATGAAAAATAAGGTTCTAGACCAAACAGCTAACTTTGTGCATGTTGTATTCAGTCCTTTCATGAAAAAAAAAAAATCAGCTCCTTCCCCTTTTTTTTGCTTCTTTATTACATATACATACTCTAACTGCGGCACCTGCAAAAAAGTTTTCCCATTTGAAATATCAGAAACAATAACTCCTTGGCTTCATACAAATTCTTCAGGAAGCTCCAATATGGAGAAGGATTTTATCTTTCAAACATAGTGTTTTCTGAATTAAGTTTTTATCTTTCCATATTAAAAAGTAATTTCTCACTTGCATATTTTCTGATGCCATAAATATGCTAGTTCTACAGCAATCCATACAGCTTTTCTGGAAAAAAAAATTTAGATAAAATACAAGTTTACTGTTAAAAAACGGGGATTACTAAAATATTTCACATCTTCATAGATGTGATATTTTCATTACTTTGCCAGTTTAGTACTTTTTTTTCAGTCTAACAAAGTGACCGTGCCCCTGGTTTCATGCCTTCTGTACCAAAATTCCTGCAAGTACTTCAACAGTCAGCATCCCTTTCCAAGCTTTTCCTGCAATGCTGCCTTCCAACTGATCTGCCTTAGGGAAGTGAAATGAGCCCAAGTCTGCAGGGTGTCTTAAAATGCCCAGCTACAGCAATCTACTTGTAGAGTTTCAAGAGCTATATGAAACAGATAATACTTCTAGCGCTGTAGGTAATAAACCAATAATCCAAAGAATAATTTACTTTCAAAAAGAAGCCTACCCACACAGTGGACTCATTGCCTAGTTGAACATCACAATTATATCCAGATTATTCTCTGGATTGTCTCCTTTCCACTACTTATCCCAGTTAAAAGCCTATGCATGAGTGATGAAGACTAGTCATAGCCCTATGCTGAAAACCCAAGAGAAGAGAATATTGAGTAGACAGGTATGTAGGGAAAACCCCTCAAGCCTGTCTGAAAGTTTTATACCTACAAATAACTACAAACAGAACTCTTACCATAGCCTAGTCTAATTCCTAGCACAGATGCAGAACTTACTCTATTAAGAACACAGTTCTTTGAAAAGTATAGTTTATATTAGTTCCACAGGGGAAAAAAAAAAGCTAGCAGTTTTGTTCAGACATATGCATGACTATACTACAGGTTTTATCAGGTCAGAAACACTGGTAGAATCTCGTAATCGCTAGAGCAGCTAAACCTTCCAGTGAAGATGTTGCTGAAAATGAAGTCTGGAAGAATGATTATTTACATCTTCATTTTGAGAGGAAGAGCACTTCTTGACAGGACTTCTTGGAATATTCTTCAAAGCTGTGGTCTATTTCTGCCTCTCAGTCTTTTGCCTTTATAGTAATCACGGAACTCATTAATGTCATTAATTCCATCACACAAACATTAACAGTAACTTGCTCAGAGTCCCAGAAATACTAGATTTCCCATACTTGATATCATCTGACTTACAAAAAGGGTAGCTGAATCGAGCCACCTCTATCTGCTACTGCCAGTCAGCACAGACCAGAGAAATATGAAACAGGGTGGAAGAGAAGGAATTAAAAATAAGTTACCCTGAAAAAATATTTTAGTTTTAACAAAAATGGTCATCAATTTTATTCTTCATTCATTCTCTCTCTGTGTGTTTCTCTTACAGGCATGGACCTAAACTGTATATAGAAAAGGAACAGAAATGTATTTTGGAGAGAAAAACCTGGAAAGAGAGGCAACAAGCAAGGCCAGAAGCACAACGGGAAGCATACTCCCTGTTTAAAAGTGTCCAAGTAAACAGAAGTCATCTCTGATGCTGAGAAGCAGCCACATGGAGATCTATCCAGTGGCAGGAAAGCGAAACTAATTCCTTTAATAATAAAACATTGCTTTATTTCATAATCCTCGACGCAGTATTTTGTGTCCTCCCCTATAGGGCTATTCCACATAATAATAATTCTAGTCTTCAGTCAACAAATACGATTATGTGTAACACCCTGAAGAAAAGAAGCACTGAGCACAAAGAGGAGAGGACTTCCAGAATCAACGCATCTATGCCAGTCTCCATGCAAAAGACCCTCCTTAGCCAATTCCAACGGATGAAAAAGTTTTAAGTGCTGCAGAGTGGAGCTTGGCAGCCTGCAACCAACAGAAAGAACAAGAGACCCAAAAGCACAGTAGCATGCACACAAGGATAAGGACCATATATCACTGCCAGTTAGTTACAGCAACATCAATGAAAGCTGGTAGTTATTTTTGTAAAAAACACTCTTTTCATAAGGGAATTTGTAGACTAACTAAACTGTATAATCTACAACACAAACTAAGATTCGCTATTACCACTTCTGTGTATCAGCTACAACTCCATCTTATACTAGTCAGTGCTCAAAAAACATTAGAATTTTACGCTGTCAGACTAACATAAACACCCGTGTTTGAAACGGCGTTTGCCACCCTCACGATCTTTCTCACGCGTTTATTTCCACTACGAAAGAGATCGATTGCAGAGTAACAGGTGGCTCCCCCAGGGCAACAACGCCGGCTCTCCCGGCGAGAGCCGGCCCGGCAAAGCCACGCCAACGCCCCGTACCCGGAACCGAGAACGAAGCTCCGCGAGAGGCCGCGGGGCGGCTGCTTCAGCCTCAGCCTCCCTTCCTCCCGCCGCCGGGCCGCGCTCGGGGCGCCCGCCGCCGCGCTCGTCCACAGCCTCAGGGCCACGCTCCCGCCCCAGGCGCCGGCGGGGCCCTCCCGCCAGGCTCGCGGCGACCCAGGAGGCGGGGGGCGGACAGAGGACCGGGGGGCGGACAGAGGACCGGGGGGCGGACAGAGGACCGGGGGGCGGACAGAGGACCGGGGGGCGGCAGCACCGAGGCCGGCCCCACGGAGGGCAGCGCTCGCCCGGCCGCCCTCCCTGGCCGAGTGGGTAGCAGGCGGCAGAGCCGCCCGCGACAGCCCTCTACGACCCCGCCGCCCGGCAGCGTGTAGGGCATGGGTGGCCACCCCTCACGGGCCGGCCCCAGCGCCCGGGCCTACTTCTTCCCCCAGCGGACCGCGGCCGCCAGCAGTCCCGGGCGGCCGCAGCGCTGGCCACAGCACCCCGGACTCACCAGGTGGCTGCTGGTGCTGGCCATGGGCCCCACCCGGCCGGCACGGCCCGCGCTCCGATCGCCCTTTAAGATCCCAGCGCACGGCCGCCGAGCTCGAGCCAATGGGGCGCCCGCATCCTCCGCCCGTGACGTCACCCACAACAATGCCCCCCCTCCGCCGTGGGCAGGACTTCCGTGCAGTCTGCTAGCTCATTGGTGGCGCCACCTGCTACTCACGTGCGAGCCCGGACAGAGAGTCCCCCGTCAACCTCAGCGTCCTCAGCCAAGGCGAGCATGCGCAATTGTAGGTGTGACGCTGCTGGCTTCGGTTTCCCCCGGGAGGCTGAGCAGGGGGAGGGCGGGGCAGCGGGGCCGCGCGGCGTCCCCAGCCGCCACCGTGCGCTCACATCCGGGTTCGTGCCACGACGCAAGAGTGCTGTGGGAGGGGCGACGTGGTGACGTCAGGGGGGCGGGTGATGCCGGGGCGGTGCCTGGCGTCGCGGAGGGGCGTGTGGGCGCGCGGGGTTTCTCCCGTCCGCGCTGCCGGCGGCGGGGGCGCCTGCCCGTGTGAGGGCGCCTTGAGAGCGCCGACCTCTCGTCACCGCCGTGAGCTCAAATGCGTCATAAATGCAACTTCAGTACCGGTGTTCGCTCCTAAAAATGGGCCTTCCCTGGAAAAAGGGCACGTTCCCCGTGTCCCTTGAGCGTGGTTCGAGGGGCAGCTTTCACTGCAGGGCCTGCCGTTGCGGTCTGGGAGCGGAACCGTTTTTACCCCTTGCAGTAAACGTGCCCGCTAGGTACCCACCGCGTGGTGTGAAAAGGAGAATCCCTTCGTTCGCGTATGCGTGCAGGAAGCACGTTCTTGCCCGCCTGCCTCGACAAGCGTTTCCCTACAGAAGTCAGCCGGGTCCAGTGCCAACCACCGCCAGGGTCATGGGCGTGCTGAGGGATGGGGCGTTTGTGCGCGGCACTCTGTAGCAAACGATGTGAGCGTGTCAAGGGATTATCGACCTGTGAGGGATTACTCGAAAGGACGATGCAGGGAAGGGCCATCTAGTTTAGCAATGTGCACCCGAACCCACGAGATACAGATACTCAGCTTCAAATGGGGGGTGGGTGGAGGGCCAGGGCAGCCGCAGTGGCCCAGTGTTGAGCTACTTTCTTTAGAGAGATTTTTGTAATAGCCAGCCTAAATCGACTTTCCTTTATGTCCTTTTCTTCAGCAGACAAGTAGAACAACTGATCATAATCTTCTAATAGATTGGGAGCATGGCAGGTGTGTGGTTTTTTGTTTTAACCTTTTCAGACTGTTTCCGAATTCTTGGCCTCTCTCATAAGCAGCGTTTTGTTCCACAGATTCTTTCCAACTGGTTTACATCTTCCTGAAGGTATCGTGCCTAGACTTGGATATACTATTCAACTGTGGCCTCATTTGTTACAAGTAGAATGAAATAAGTACTTGCTACCATTCTCAAATTACATGTCTCATTATGTGCTATAATAGTATTTGTCTGTTCGCAGTAACATCTCACTGTTAATTCATTATTCATATTACGGTACACTGCAGCTGTCACATCCTATCTCAATATACTGCTAGGAACCTATTATTCCCCAGTTTATATTAATGCATTTGCTTTCTCTTTCAAAGTGTGATCCTTTGCACTTTACAGAATTTCACGTTATTTACACTGTATTTAAAATTTGTCAGAATATTTTTTCTCCTCATTTTTGTCTCCCAAAATGACTAAAATCCTTCCCAGAACAACGTCACAAATGTCGTGTGCATATTTTCTATTTCGTCACCAAAATTAGTGAAAATAAATACTGAATCAGACCAAGATTGAGACAGGATAGACTCCTGGAATACCACTTGAAATGCCATTTCAGTTTAATGGGGAACTATTAATGATCAGACTCAAATGCATTTTCAAAAAGTGTAAACATTCGTAAGTCTAGGAGGTATCATTTAGGCCAACTAGCTTCCATAGTATTCCTTTAAAATTGAACTGTGTCAAAAATCTTAATCAAAAACAAATTATATAATATCTTCTTCCCCATCATCAGCAAGTAAACTCTCTTGTCAAAGAATGAAGTTGATGAATCAATTTACATTGTTTCTCACTTTTTAATCCTCTAGATATTTTTTAAAAATATTTTTTGGTAATTTATTCCAGTATCTTTTTAAAGAACAAAGTTAGGCTAGTTCGTTTGTCACTACTTTGGGCCCTATTTTTCCTACATTTACAGATGAGACTGTTCATCTTTCAAAAGTCCTCTAGGTTTCTTGTTCTGCCTGGCTTCTCAGAAATAACTTTCAACGTTGCAAAGACTGCTTTGGGTAGTTATTTATGATTCGCTTGGGGGTTTTTTTGTTTTGTTTGGTTTTTTTTTTTTTTCCTGAAAAATACGGCAAATTCTATCTGGTCCTGCAGAATTTAACACACCTGTTAAAATGTTTAACTCAAATTTTGTGTGTGCTACTATCATCTTGTTAAAATGAATCATACTAATTAGCTCATTGTTAAAATATATTGTTCTGCTGAAACAAAATGAGGGTGCTGTATCCTTCAATCCATTACACATCATCTATTATTCGCTACCTTTCCTGCCCAGTAATGGGTCTCTACTCTTGCTTTTTCTTCAGACTGCTGACAAACTCATATATTTTGTTGTTGCCCCCTTTTCTATGTAATTTTAGTTTCTCGGTTTGCTTGTCAGCTGAGGAAGACATAAAATCTCTACAAGTTTTCCAGCAGGTCTGGGACCCTAAACTCTGCAAGATGAAGCCATTGGACTCTGCAGCATTGTCTTAATCTCAAAGGATGATGCAGCAAAACTTCTCTTTACAGCATCAATGAATGCTTTCCATGCTGAAAGGCTTTAATTGGTATGATACACTGGTATTTCATGAAA
The DNA here is from genome assembly GCF_030936135.1 of Gavia stellata. Lineage (NCBI taxonomy): Eukaryota > Metazoa > Chordata > Aves > Gaviiformes > Gaviidae > Gavia > Gavia stellata. The sequence continues at coordinate 329,229 of NC_082611.1, forward strand.
CAGCTTTAGATGCTAGTGTGTGCTTCACTACCTCTGTTCTGAAGGCGCCATTCTTTGTTTTTCTACAAAGGAAAATGCTACAGTTTCCTTGGTCTGAGGTTAAGCAGCAGAACCTAACAAATTAGGGACATGGTTTAGTGGTGGACTTAGCAGGGTTAGGTTTATGATTGGACTTGATGATCTTACAGGTTTTTTTCCAACCTAAATAATTCTATGATTCTATTGCCTACAGTGATGCTGTTGCCTGATTTGTGTTTGCCTCAGCTCATAGGTGGCGAGATACATGTATAGCGTATGGCTGTACGGCTGTGTGGCTGATCCACAGCCCAGATAAAGCAGGGATACAAATGAATCAGAGTATGATGTCTGCCTAAGTTAGCCTTACTGGAATAGGAGGTGAGCCTGAACAGAACTGTCTTGATGCATACAACTTAATTGAGTAGTCATGTAATATTATTACAAGGCTGCCCTTCTTCATTCCTTCTTTTTCTTTGTGTTCACAACTCTCAGCTGTGTAACATTTGAAATAGCTGTAAACTTTGCTGTGTGCAATCCATAAATTTTACTAGCTCTGTGATGAGCCTGACACTATTTGTGCCTTATAAAAACATGCAAAGACATAAGTAAACATAAATCTGACCGTTCGATCAGCTCTGTGACCATTATGATACTGTCTAGTTATAGAGCCAAAACTGTAAACAGATGAGTGAAAAATTTTGCCAGATCAAATAGAAAAGAATCTGACTTTTGGCAACAATTCTGCCTGAATTCATGTATGTGAAAACCAGCAGAGCACAAAGCATTCAGTAGCCACAAACACTGTTACAGTATTAATGCCCTAGCTAAGCTACACAAAAGCTTTTTACTACTTGGCAGAGTTTCTCCTACTTTCCTTACCATAACTCAGCATTGGTGTTTTCCCAGAAGCCTTTACTTTCCATGATCCCCGTTTATTTAAAAGAAAATTAAAATGATACAACAAAACTTCTGCCTACCCTTTCTTGATAAGAGAATCTTACGCTTTTGCCTACTAAAGTTACAAGTATTTTCCTACTCTGCAAGGTTATAGGACTTCAACAGCACCACTCAGAATATGTCTGTAATTTTCCAAGAACCGAAGTCAAGTGCAAATCCATTCCTCTGCGGTCCTGAGTGCTAACCTTCTCCTGTCACATGACCCCTAAATTGAGACAGCTTGGAAAAAGCCTACTCTAGTTTTTGGTGTGCCCAAACCATTGCTCCTGTCAAAAAGTAAACTGGTGTTTTACGACTGTAGTTAATTTCTGCTGTAGCATATTTACTATGTCGTGCATGTGTTTGCATTTCACAGTGCAAGCAGTGGAAGCTGTGGAGGCTGTGTTAACAGACAATCTCTCTACTACTTTTTGAATGTAGTTTTATTTTAAAGAAAAAAAATTATCTTCAGAAAATAAAAAGTGTGCAGCAATCTACATAAGGAGACTTAAAATAGGAGGGTAGTTCTACACAAAACGCTGGGAAAAAATGAAATCAACAGACGTAACAAGGTAGTGTAAACATAATTCACAAAGCAAGTGTAACTGATGTAGCCTTTCACCAATAACAGAAGAGAGAACTCTTAGGCACTTGTAAAATCTAGACAAATTTGATGTCTAAAATACCTTTCCCTTTCTGTCTCTGACTGTAGATATCCTATGTTAAGCATAACTTAAATCCCATTTCCATGGTCCCCAAACAGGAATGTGGAGATAGAATTCCCTTCATACACTGATACACATTTTAAAGCTGCTTAGACGTTTTGCTCCAGCTACTTCTAGTACAAAAGTTTCCGAGAACCTCATTTCTGTGTTTGACCAGGAGCATTTACCTATGTTAAGTCTAACCTTAATCCACTTATGGACGAGATGTTCTGTGAATCTTTCTGAACTACATATTCAGTACATGGTGGCTTGTGATGAAGTTGATACTTACACAATGACCACGTTTAAACTTCTGAACTGTCACTCTGTTTAAGCAGCTCTACTCCTCCGCGTTTCTTACCAGTGTGTAAGAGCAGTCACGCCTCTTCTCTTCCAGAACCTGCTGCAGCCTTAGTTAATTTCCTGAACACGGTCGAGCAGATTTTTTGAACACACAGTGTTGCAGAAGAACACAGGTACAAGGAAGAACCCCTTTCCTAGAGAAGATAACGCGTTGTCTTGGGTGGGGCGGTTTACTGCAGCATTCAGAGGTGAGCTGCGCCTCCCCCTGCCCTGCGGAGCGCTTTCTTAGGGATTGCGTGTGTCTCTGCTGCCCCCCCGGTGACCGACGTTCCGTCGCCGAGCCGCGGCGGTAATTCAGCGGGCGGGAGCGGAGCGGCCGGAGCCTTCGCGGGACGCTGGAGCGCTCTTGCGGCGCGGCCTCAGCGGCCGGGAGCCTGTGGGAGCGGGGCTCTCCCGGCAGGTGGCAACGACGGGCCGCGGGAGGCGGCGCTGCCCGCGAGGGCGCCGCGCCCGGGCCCGGGCCCGCGGGAGAGCTGGCTGCCCTGCGGCGGGGCGGGGAGCCAGCCCGGCGGCCCCAGCGCGGGCAGCCTCTCGCCAGCCGGACGGCGTTCCGCAGGGTCTGAAGGAGGCGGGCAGAGCCCGTGCTGGTAGCAAGGTTCCGTGGCACTCCGGACAAGGTGAAGCGATGAACCGGGTCCGGGGTCCAGCCGGGGCGTCCGGGGGCCGCGGGGGAGCAGGCGGGCCTGGAGACACAGCCCTAAGGCAGGCCCAAGGTCTCTCCCGGAGGCAGGGCTGGAAACAAGGCTACGACACAGGTCCGGGCTCCACCCGGGAGCCAGGGACAGAAAGAGGGCTAGAGACACGCTACAACATCCACCCAAGGGGCCCATCCAAAATATGACCTGAAGCCTAGGTCCCGAGGCCACCCAGGAGATAGAACTGAAGACAAATCGCGTCACTCAGGCCTAAATGGAGGTTAAATGGAGCCCCCAGGCCCTGGGCAGAGGATGTGGGTGGGAGTCCCAGCTGAGACTGGTCAGGCCGGTTAAGGCCTGTTGGTGCACCCCAGGCCACCGCACCAAGACAGACCACACACAGCAATTCTCTTTGCAGAGGTGCGTGTCCCAGCTGTCTTCTCCCTTAAGTCTCTGAATCATATAGCTACAGAAAGCATTTCCCCGACTGACTGTACAGGTGCAAAATCACATGTAGCTCTCTGGGTATTAGACCCAGAGAGAGAAATTAATTTTTAATACACAGTTTGCAAGTGCAAGCAACTATATTGCAAAATGGGAAAACTTTGGCTATAACAAATGTCAGAAGATCTGAGCCAGGCATATTATAAACAAAGCCTAGACTTTTCCTCAGTTCATGTACACAAGTTCCATTCAGATTGGCAGGTGACTTCCGTACCACTGAACTATCTAGCCCCAGAAATACTGCTGAGCTGACTGCATGTATCTGCTCAGAGCTGGTCCAAGATTTCCCAGCCAGGAAAGAATGCGTGCTGTCTTCTCACTCCTACAGAACGTTGATTAAATAACTAACTTCAACCCTATCTCCAGCAGACAAAACCCCCTCAGTTTGGTGGTAGCAGCAATGCAGATTTTAGGGCATGAAGGTAAGGGAAGGTGATGGGAGGGATCAGGAGTCTTTAAATGGCATATATGATCTTTAACTATATAAAGAAGAGACTGGTATTAGGAGTCAAAAGGTTGTATTACCTATGTGTTTGGCACTGGTGCACCTCCTACTGCAGTGCATTGAGCTGTGGGAACCACTGTGCAAGCTATTGAAAACCGTAATCTCATTATAAAGATGGAGTAACCAGTTCTGCACACTGAAACCTGGTGAGGCATGCTATTGATATATGTGAAAGCAGTCTTAATTTTTTTCTCTAGTACTGTGAATCTCACTCTGAATATATCAGTTGTCTGCTTTTGAATGTAAAAGTGTGTTATGAAAAAGTCTTCACTGAGCTGTCCACATTGCTACCCTAATCACTTTCTTAAACTAATGCTCTATTTAGACTTGCCTATGGCTTACAAATTTTTCAGCATTTGGCAAACCATGTTAGAAAAAGATAATACAAAAGACAACTCGTTACTTGCATTTAGACTGTAATGACTGTTACTTCTGTGCTCTGGCACTGCCTATATTAGGCTTCATGTGAATCAGCTTGGCTCAAAAAGCCATATTGTGTTGGGCCTGCAGTACCATACAAATATAAATACACTACTTCTAGACAGAGGCAATTACTGCAAAATACAGGGCTGTTGTACATGCGCATGATACCTAGAGCTGATGCTGTCGTAGCAGTTTCTGTGCTGCACTCCAATATGCACTGAAAATAAGAAGTGTGTTGATCAAATCAATCTGTTCACCAGCCCTAAAATTGTAAGATTTGACACTGGGATTTTGTCAATTAAATCGGCTCCATGAGCATCAAGGAAGAAGCAATCCAAGTGCTGTAGTTTTGTGTTGCAACTTAATGCTTGGCTTGCATGCTGTTAAAAACAGACAAACCAACCCCCCTCTGCCCTGTGTGTTCATTCCTTTTCCTAGTGTAAAAAGAATATCCCCTCCTCTTTTCCAATAATGATCACCAGGACATAAATATGTATGTTGTCAAATACTACAGTTCTTGCTTTAGAACTGATAATTTAGATCTCTGTACTCGATTAGCACCTCTGTCTTCAGAATTGCTGTGCCTCTAGCAGGAACAGATCTGCAGATTAGATTAAATTACTGAAGATTAAACACACTATTTTTAATTTTTAGTGTTTTTACTGGCTAGATGAGTGAACATGCGGCTGGCTCTGTGAAAGAGCATACACTCTGCTGAGGGGTGCTGGGAGACTCAAGGGGCTATGCTTGTTTGGAAAGGCCTGTGGTGACAGAGAAAGACTTCTGCAGCACAGGATTTGTGACTCACAGGAACACAGCAGTACAGCAAAGATGGAGTGATAGGGCCGTGGAGCTGGAACTGGCACAGTTCACATTGGGCAGTTTGTAAGATGGTGCTGCTCTGAGTCTAATCAACATTCTCTGTCCTTTGTTTACACAATGATCAAATTTAACAAAAGTAAACTAGAAAGAGAAAGCTTGTTTCTCTTGTCTCTTCCTATCTGCTTACTTAACCAGGAAAAGATTTATGGCTTTATTTGGCCATTGACTAATGGCAGTCTCAGGAAAAAAGATTGCTTTCACAGGCTAGGCTTCTGCACCTTTGAGCAGGAGTTTGCAGATCAATGATCTTAAGCTCTGAAGCTCAGGGCTGCGGGAAATGTTTTGGCATGCCAAACACCACTATTTGACACTTACATTGTGCTTTGATGCATTAGAAGCCACACTGTGAGGACAAGTCATCCTAACTGAGAGGGCACAACAGGTTGAGTTCTGTGTCTTTGTGACTTGTTTGTTGCTCTTTCAAAATAAGTTTGCGTCAGTGCTGTGGTACCTATGCTGTTGAGAAATAGGCAGTCTGATCTTCTTACCCCTCTTGAAATGAGCATGCAGATGACTAAACAGCAGAATGTCTGACGGAGATACAGCTTCTATCACTCATTACTGGGAACACCAATACTTCACGAGAGGTATAGCTATTGGGTGGACACTAGCAGAACTATACTGGTGCTCACATGCTAAACACCATGGAATAGCTCACCATGCTGGTCCTCCTTGGCTTTATGAGCTGTAAAATACATCTTCACTCAGGAGCCTTCTTATACCTTTTTCTGTTGATGGTGGTAGCAGCAGCACTGGCTTAGTGCTTTGGTCTGCAAACTAGGGAGAGCATTTAGTTCTTCCTTCTCCTACTTCTATGATGTTTTCAAAATAACTTTCACTAATGATTCATATAGTCAATGTTTTCTAAACTAAAATTGTTTCCAAAGCTCTCAGACACTAACTTCTGAAAAATCAAAGTTTGCATTAATTCCTCTGCTTTATTTACTTCTGAATAATCATACAGTGTTAGTTCTTTTACTTCATTCACTTTAAGGAAAAAAAACAATCCCAAAAACAAACCCACAACTAAAACAAAATCTCTGTCACAGAACATTTTTAACTCCTTAATGACTTACAAGCATTACTTAAATATCTTCTGAAATTGTTTCCTCTGGCAAAACTCAACAGGAAGAAAAGAAAGGGGAAAACACTGGCCACTTTGTTTTGGTTGCAGATGATACACATAGCACGCACTCAGTAGTCCCAGGAAACTGGAAGGATATATATCACAATTAGAGGCAAAACTCAGCCTTACAATAGTTCAGAGATTCTGGGAGAAGCTGTGAAAAACCATAGCTTGAACCTAATACCAGTCTCAAACATGACACAAAAAAGCCCAAACACAATACCCCAACAACAAAACTCAAAACAAAACCACAAAGCGAAAGGACAGAAAAATGTGTGCTTATAGATCGCTTTTCTAGAAAAATTGTAGTTTTTCATTGGCTGAATAAAAATGAGGCTTTGACTGTTCTAAAAACCTAATTGTAAAGCAGAGGCATTTTGTTCTTTTTTTTCCTAGCTACAACAATCAACATTTTCTATGGTACCTTTCCTCTTTGCACTTTTCCCATTCAATAAGTAGCTGCATAAAAGCAGAAGCAGCTCAAAGCTGTTAGAGTTTCACCTGGAGAACCGCTGATACTGCAATATCATTTCAGCCCTTTAACAAGCCTGCCATCATGTCCAGACTCAGTTCTTATAGTCTTTCAGTCCTGGCCTGCTGGACACAGGCAGCATCATCTTTGACTTTTCATTTCTCTCAAGTAATTTCCTACTACATTCAATCTCTCTATTTCCTTTTGCTTCTCTATCTCATTAAGGTTTGTGCTCTCCCTTCCACAGCCTGACCTGCTGGTCCTTACTCATATCTGAATATAATTGTTCCCATTCTCCTTTTTGCTAATGTTACCAGTACAGAATACCTTGTTAACTGAAAAAGATTTTATGAAACTGCTTCAATTTCTGTGCAGACATGTTCATAAGCAAGGGCTGTCAAGATTTGAGAGATTTAAGATACAACTGATCTGATATTTTCAGGAAGCATCCCCCTGATTCTGAAGATTTGAAATTTGGGACACTACATCAAGCCACACTGGGGAGTCTAAAAGTTTGGGATCACCAAAATCCTTCAGGCACGTGGTCTTGTTTTACAAATTTTCTTCTCCAGAGGAAGTTACAGCAACTGTTAATGACAGTAACATCACATTCTTCTCCTGCTGTTAGTTTGTGGTATAATATAAAGAGCGCCCTTGAATATAGTTTTTACAAGATAAGAAGCACAAAGGACCAGAAAGGTGATATATTTTCAGATATCAGAAAAGCCCTTTACTTACAACACTGAAAACAAATCACTGCTGGCATCTCCTGTGGCTGTCACACAAGCTGCATGGGAACTCCTCATTCTGCTGCTGCTTTTCTCCCAGATGAAGACTTCCCACAACAGTTCTCTGGCTCAGCACGTGTTTTTGGTAAGGGTGTCTCAATCTACTTTTTTACTTAAAATGGAAATCTTTCTTTTCATTGTCAAAACTAATCAGCGCTACCAGTCACCAGAGAGACAAGGGAAGCACTCCCAAAGAGGAGAGAATGAATGTGTGTGACTGTATGTGTGCATGTGCCAGCTAGTGTAGATGCACGTGTACGCATCTCAGTATGCTTGCTAAAACTGTTGAGCCCTTGAAATCTAGGAGATGTAACTAAGACTCCAGAAATCTGCTTGGTTGGTAATCAATCATATATAGGATTTTCTGTGTGTAGGGCAGAAAGTAAACCTCCAGAGTTTCGGCTCAGAAAGGATGTACCTGTTGAGCACATAAGCAAAGGACTCATAATTCTGGAGAAATAATAAAAGTCCTGGAGAGGCAGTGGGCCTGGCCTGTTTTGTGATTAAATAAAGCTCATTTGTGCTATTGTTGCTTTTCACCTTTCTCCATTAGATCAGCCCAGCCACTTAACCTTGGAATAAATTTTTGTTAAAATCAAAGCAGTACCTGGGGCTTAGTTACTGTAAAATAAAAAGTTACAACCATTCAGGATAATAAAGAACAAGGCCTACTGCCTGATTATCTTTAAATAGTGCAATTATAAATTCTGATGAAATCAGGAACCATTTGAAGTAATCAATATCATATTAAGAAGCAAAATTACCATCTTTAGCAAAACTTGTTTATCATGGTTTTATGAAGAATCGCACACAGTTTTAAAATAATGGCATCTAAATCATGGTTCAGCACATTGCAAATATTGCTGCTTCTCAGTCCAGCAGGTGCTAATGTTAAGGATAGAGTAAATGTTGAGTTAATCTGATTTGCAGGGAGAAAAGACCTATCTACTGAGAGCAGTGCAAAGCTGTTGTCTCACAAGGAAATTTGTAAAGCATCATCTTGCAGGGCAGGGGAAGGCACACAATTCCAATAGCTCTTCCTGCGGAAAAACAGCAGGTCTGCTGCTGCTTCCTTAGACTAGGGGGTTGCTGGACTTCTGCTGCTGCCAGGAGGTTAATTTAGGGAAGGGCATGGTCATGTGCCTCCTGAGACAGACAGCAGATGTTGCTGGACTCAGACCTTGCCATGCCTGTAGGGGTAGTATTTGCTAGCCAGAGGAGTCGGTCACTATCTTCTTTTGAAGTACAGAAGTTGAGGATTTACCTAAAAATGATACATGTTTGTAATTGTCTGCACAATCACCATTTAAGCCACTTGGGAAGACAGTGCTGGGAGGTGAGAAGACAGCACAAAGGTCTTTGCAGGCAGTATTCCTCAGGGAAGGTCACTCTGATCATTTTGATGTTTGACAAGACTATTACCGTTGGAGAGCTTCAGCAGTTCAGCAGGAATCAAACCTCCTGTGGTATCATTGTCACACAAGGTACAATAGTCACCACTGTTGAAGGACACGTTTGCTATCTCTAAAGGTTCCTGAAGCATAAGGAAGTCACCCTTTCCATGCTGTGAGTGAGAGGGATAATCCCTTCCCGTGCTAGGGCTCTCAAGGTTGGCTTTAATTATTTCAGAGATTTTCAGGCCAACTGTATCATCAGCATGGTTTTGTGCAAGCAATAGTCCATCATCAGCATGGTTTTGTGCAAGCAATAGTCCGAGCCTCACTTCTATCTCTTCTGCTCTTACATACCTGCTGGGGACATACTGCTGGCTTGGACCTGAGGCAAATACAAAGTTTTCTTCTGCAGCATCCAGATTTGTGCTTTCCATAGGTTTCAAGGAGATCTGGGAAATCAGTTCTTGGGTGTTTGGATCAGAAACTCCATCTGCAGTCACTTTGTTCGATTTGCTGGCCTCTTCTCTTCTGAGGTGGCTACATGTCTCATTAGGTCCAACCCAGTCCTAGTGAAAGGATCAATAAGTTCAGGACATTTTGCTTTGAGTTGGAATTTGCAAAATAACTGTTCTTTCTATATGGCTTTGGCACAATAACCCAGAGGTTTAGTGCAAATCTACTGAGCAAAGTTGGAGTAATAGGGTAGAAAATCTAGCCGCTAGTTTCACAAGATTTCCCAAGAAATTTTCAAGATTTCACCTCCAGAATATACTGCAAACTGCTTGTATTGCTTTGGCTTTGCAAAGACAGGGTGCACCTTTCATGTTCAGCATGGATAGGGAGTAAGTGACTGGAGGGTTTTATTTCTAAGCAGACAGAAGCTGGACAGAAGCTCTGGTGGTGTAGCTAGTATGTGGAGGCAGGAAACTGAGAAACTCTAAACTCCCAGGAAGACCAGAACCATGTGTCAGTAACTCTGCTCAGGAGCTGGAATGATTAATCCCAGAAAAAAATTCCTCCCCTCATGAACTGAGGGTCATAAGAAAGAAATGAAACTTACTTCTTACCTTAAAATTCCCATCGTGCAAATTATAGAGTGGCTGAAAGAAAGCAGCTGGCGTGGGAATGTTAAAGCAGGAGAGACTTTTTGCCCTGAAGTGAGAAAACAACACTTAAAATAAAAAACCCAGAATTTCTGTCTCTATGATATAGCACACTGATTAGATGAAAGCCCCACACTTATGTTAGAAAGATTGCACAAGAAGCCCATTTCACGTGGCTTCTGACATCTCATGCAATTGTTTGTCTGCCTCCTGTGCATGCATTTAGTGTTTCTAGCCTGAAGCGCAGTCTTAAAAGTTTCTGAGGAATGCTATATGCCACAAACTCAATACTAGTCTATTACTCATTATATGCACTGAGCTATTTATGCATTTGTTTAGCAACGTATTTGATCTAAACCACTGTTTCTGGAAGTGTTTTAGAGAGTTCTAGTTTCATTACATTTAGATGAAGAAATTCTGCCAGACATCCTGGTCCCTTTATTAGAATCTACCCTGTAAAAATATTTTATCATATGGACATCACGTATTCTGTTTCTCTAAGAGTGACATGTATATGGAACGTAGTAATGTATGTCAAGGCAGAAAAAGAAGAGAGAGGAGATTTACCTTTGCTCTGCCAGCATAAAAAATTGCAGAGGATGGTTAAACCAAGGTTCTAGAGACTCTTTTTTCTCTGTACAACTTGGTCCCAGAATCTAAGAAACACTGAATCTGAGTCAGTGTAGTTTGCCTATATTGGTATTTTACATACTGACTACTGCCAGGTGTGTCACAAGTAGCTTAACATTGACATCGGTTTAACCACCTTTATGGATTGCTGTGTACATGCAGTTTTAATTTATCTATATGAAACTTAAAAAAAAAATTTCCATGGATTTAAATGTCTTTAACTCCAAGACATCCTCAACCTTGAGCTTTAGCTGAGTTTGGGTACCACAAAGGCACTTTTGTCTCCTTAAGGATTGTGTAGTGGGTCATTAACTGTCATCAGCCAGGGAACATGTCATGTCCCAAGATTGTCAAAAGAGCTTTTGAAAATGATTGAGTCTGTGCAGCAGAAACAGGAAGCAAAAGGGATATAAGGACACTTGATTTACTCTCTTCAGGCTATAAAGATCAAGGGGAACTTAATGAAAAACTATAACATACCTTGAAGAAAGCCTGCAATTCCAAAATAAATAGAGTAGTGTGCCAAAACTCAGAGGAATGAACAAGAACTGGATAGTTCTGGTATTTAGGATCTTTTCAGGCAGTTCTGGTACACCTAGGAAAAGAATCAGCACAAAAATAATTGCTAAAAACTCTTGAAGTCAAGATAGAGCCCTAAATAACCAAGCAATGCAAATGAAACAGGCTGCTAAAGAGCTCAAAGAAAGTGATTTGGTTATGAAAACTTGAAGGAAGCTAGTTCTGATTTGAAAAGCTTCATTTCACCAGGTATCTTCCTTTTTTGGAACATGGGCATGAAAAGACATGAATTAAGGTAAAACCAACATTCTTTGTACCTGCTCTTTGAAACACTGTTGTCTGGCTCCACTCACTCCACTGACTATGGTACGAATCCTCATTTTCAGAAACTTTGCAGCGAACTCGTGCAATGTAAGCAACGCCACTGCGAAGCTCTGTGGCTTCAATTTCTATCTGTGGCAGTGAACTGGGTGGTGTCTTGTTCAATGCGATCTGCAAAGTATTACAAAGAATTTCTGTTAACAAGGCCGGACAAAGGTATGGTCTTTTAAATACTATTTTTTTTCCCCTTTTCTTTTCCCAGTCCTCTTTTCTTGGATGCAAGAAGAGTGCCTGCGTGATGATGGATGACTTCTGAATGCAGGGTTCAGGAGAAAAAGATTTATTGATCTTCAGTATTGATGTTTTTTATAAAATCGTTCAGCCTTGATGTGGGAAACCAGAAAGGCCAGCTTAAAACCGTCAGCGGCCAGAAGGCCCTGAGCTGAGCGGCAAAGCCATTGTGCCCAAAGAGCAAGGCAGTATCAGTGTGTGCCTCATCCAGTTACCTCCCAGGACATGCTGTACTCCTTATACTGCAACTCATATTGAAGAATTTCAACGAGATACCAAGGCACACTCCACCATATCTGACACTTGCTGGCGGTGACGTTGCTCTGGATGTTCAAAGGTGGATCAAGTTTTACTGCAAATAGAGAGGTAGGTTTTTTCCACAATATTTGGGACATGAACACCACAGAACAAGATGCATGCTACTAGGCTGACTAAAGTCTTGGAAGGTAAAGCCGGGTCTAAAGAGTGATACTAAGACCAGCAGTAGACCAAATTACCTTACAGGGTAGGTCAGAACAGCTACAGAATTGACATAAATTAATGATAACTCAAGTAGCCCCTGGGGATAGTCCTGCAAGCAAAGAACCACTCCAGATGTCACATTCTGCTCTTCCAACATACCACTAATACAGACAGGCTCTGAGATTTTGAATACAAGAGCATTTCTCTGAAGTACAGGCCATGGGACATTGAATTAGATCCATGACTTTGGTTCCTCATGACTTCATTTCTTAGACAAAAAAAAACAACAATAGAGGCAATCCAATTGTACATTATCCATGGCACAAGAAAACACGATGCAGATGAGAAGTATACTTGAAAGGTGCTCCAGAGCCAGCCCTCTCTGAAGTCCTGAAAAAGTCAGAATGGAGAGGCACTAGGACTGCATCCTTACTGATTAAGTCCACATAGTGCACTGTCCAGGGATGGGCAGTCTGGCTTGTTTCCACTATTTTCACTTGCTGTCTTTGAGATGCCCTTTGTTGGAGAGCATATCAGACCTACCCCAAAGCTGCTAGGCAGAGCCGCAGCCCACAGCTGCCCTGGTTCATACTTACTGTGCTTGCGGGGATTGTACTCTGGAAAGGTAATGTACGTGTGATTATGTCCAAAGAAGTTGCCTTGGAGGGAGACTCTATAACCATCTGTTTCCAAGATTTGGCTGGCTAAATGGATTGTGCAGTGGTACTCATTCTGTGTGCTCTCTCTGGCAGTCAGTTTGCAGCTGGCGTTGTGGCCCTTTGACCAGAGGCTAGAAGAATAAAAGGGCTGAAAGTTTCTTTTAAGTCATACGATTAAGTGCTTTTCAGTTTATGGAAGATGGGTGGCAGCTTAGCACAGCACCATGTTCTGGAAGAACATGAACCTGTCTAGTGCAGACAGCAGAGAAAGCAATGCTAAAGCTGGCTGGATGGCAGGGCTGAAGAAAGAGGAAGGAGACACCTTCATAACCTCACTGCTGAGAGCACCAAACCTCCCTGGAACTGCACGCAGAACCCAGGACCTGTCCCCTGCTCCCTCAGAAAGTGAGAGGGCTGCTATGTGTTGCCCCCAGGGAAGCCGCTGGTGTAGGGGGGTAGGAGTGGGTGGACAGATAGTTACAAGTGCACAGCACAGAGCTAACAGGTTGTACATTAAAGCCTCTTTCACTATTAACAGACCAGTACTGACAGCAAAACAAGTGAGAGGTTGGTTTGTTGGTTGTTGGTTTTTTTTTTTAAATATTCACAAGCTTCAGCACAGCGTAACAGGATGAATGGCAGAAAACATCATCTTGAGGAAACAGCTCCAAAGAATAGTCTTCTATTACTAAATTATCTAATGTAGCCATTTATTAGCAGATTTTTCATGTTGCATGTGACCCCACAATAAAACTGTGGTATCCCAGTTATCAGCTTGGCATTTTTTCATAGATTTAAAATCCATTATCATTAAGAGTTAGGCTATTTTTTGACTTAACCTTACCAGAATATGTGAGGCATCTAATGTCAGCATGTCTTACCCTTCTGTAACAGTTCACTAGTTATTGGTAGTCAAGACAATGTTATTACACAATCTAAACACATTCATCTCAAATTAGCATATCACAATGCTTATTATCCTATCACCTAGCAAACTATTCACCTGATTTCTTCTGTTAGAAGGAAAATTATTCACATAATATTCTAGATCTGTTATTAAAGCTTGTAACTCACTGAACTTTCAAAATCCTTTTGTGTATTTACATTAACTAATTCAGATTAAACAACTAGGGGTTTAATTTCTATGCAACAAGACAAGAAGTGATTTGAAATTGATTAGGCAGCTTCACCTAGGATGGGCTCTGGAAGTCCCCAGATCATGGGGGTGGTGGCTGGGATGGGAAGGCTGTCTGTGCTGAGAGGCCCTTGCCAGAAGCGGACACTGGACAGATGGACTGCCCTGAGCCACCATGAGGTCATGCAGCCGCGTGTGCTGGACCTCTGCTGCACCCCCCAAGGCTGTGGGCCCACAAAAGGGTGTGAAGGGAGCAGCTTCCGAGGCAGCGCAGGTACGGGACGATGAGGTGGCAGAGCTAGCTGTGCCACAGGTCTCCTGCTGCGGAGGGAGCAAAGCCCACGGCCAGGCCCTGTCTCTGCTCCTCTGCGCTGTCCTGCCCGTGCTGGGGCCAGGGCTGCACAGACAGCTCTCAGTGTGCAGCTCTTACTTGGTGAAATGCAAGTGGAAAGGTCCATCGCCCACGCGCTCCTCCGTTGCCCACATGCAGTTCACAGTAGTCACGTAGTTATTCAGGCAGCTCAGGCTGCCAGGGAGCTCTGCGGAGGAAGGAGACCAGAGCTGCGTTTGTGTATCACCTGATGAGGCCTTGCTCAGTACATCAAATGCATTATTTGCTAGTGCTTCCTTTACTGACACCTTATCTGCCCTTCCTCATGATGCCTTTCCTCAGGATGTTCTTCTTCTCTTGTACCGCACTTCACTACATGAGATGAGTGTAAGATCTTAGGGCAGGGACCTTGGGCAGCGGCTATGTTTTTTCTGCTGCCCAGTTTGTCCTGTATATGCTCAGTTTCCTGAGCCGGGCATTGCCAGCCAGCTGTACCGGGTCCTGGGACTTGGGAAAGGACAGTCACAAGATCTTGTGTTGCATACTTTAGGGTCTGTGAATGAAAAACGAGCACATGCATGTGTCTCTCTTCCCACAGTGGACCTATTCCAGATCTCCTCTTACCTCTCCCTCTTCCTCCACCAAAGAGCAGCAGAGCAGTGATGCACAGCTGGAGGCCCAGCTGCCGCTCATCTCTTCCCATTCCAGACAGTATCTAAAATACAATTGTTAGAAGCAGTTTTGTCAGTATTTGTACCAGCAGGTTGAAGCTTTAGCTACATGCTTCTGCCAGCCGTGGCACAAGCTGACCTTGACTCTGTCAGACAGGGCACTAACTCAGCTATAGCATTTCTTCTATAGGAACTGTTCTTCTCATGGCAGTAAACAGCACTTTGCAGAGGAACCTAAAGCACCATCTGCCTGAAAGGAAATCTTTAATTCCTGCCATTTGATCAGGGGTGGGGGGGGGGTGTTCCATCTTTCCTTCTTCCTGCATTTTTTGGCATCTGGTTTATGACAATTTAAGAGCAGCAGAGAGCCACAGTGGGTTGGAACAAATGTTCATGTTTCTCTGTATCCTGTTTCTGACAGTAACCAAAACCAGATGCTTAGAGAAAACCGTAGCAATAGAAGAAGCATAGATGTTCTCTGAGAACATTCTCAGCCTCCAAACATTTGCAGCTCAGGAGCCGCCTGGAGCAGATGTAATTTCTGCATATTCAAGGCTTCCATAGATTTTTCTTTCATGAGCTGGTCCATGAGCAGTAGTCACCTGCTGAAAGCCATCTACACCACAGACACTGCTGCCTGCCTTTAATGATGATTCTTTTTTCCTTGAGGGAGTCAAATAACTGGTCTTCTGTGCCTCCCCTTTCTCTTCGCTAGAGGATCACTTGCTTGACCTGCTGGTGTCACAAAACTTTTGAGGCAGCTTTTCTTCAAGCCATTTGGAGTTGTCCTGAGATAGTGTAAAAGGATTTGAGTTCAGGAACAAAAGCTGGCATAGAAATGGGTGTTCTAGCCTACAGATTTTTTTGTTTTAGAAATTCACCCATTTCATATCTGAACAAAACTAAGACCTACCAGAGTTTTCCCTCTCTCAGACACACAAACACACATACCCAAGAAGCTACAATTCCAGGCAGATAACCAAGTTGCTCATCTGCAGTGTGGGAATCTTGGGATCATATTACCTTGCTATAAGTATTTCCTTACTGTAAAAAAATAACTCCAAAAGACAGAAACAGAGAGAATAGCTGATACGCTCCTGGTCAAAGCACTCATCAGGGGTATAGAATACTTAGGGCCTAGTCATTACCCCTATTTCCTAAAGGGTTGCGTAAACATATTTGAAGTGTATCTTCAGATGGAACACTATCTCTTTACAAGGTTATGCTGGACTCCCTCTCTTTCTTTTTAACGAGAAATTCCATTCTGTGAATTCTTTCCTGATAAAGTTTTCATTTAAAATGATACTTTTGCATAAAAAAGTTTCTGGTTTGATGATTTTCCAGCAAACAAAGTTTAATATGAAGAATCCTGACCCGATCTACTCAGCAATATATGGGGTTTTTTTTAAGATGCTTCCAATTTGCAATATTTGCCATTACCTTAACGCAGCAAACAAGCCCAGCACCTCTGCAGGTAGTGTGCTGCTCTAAGGTACCCATGACTCAGCCTGGAACCCAGAAAACATGGAGTGAGTTTGTAGACAGAGACCACTGACAAGTATAGACAAAAACAGTTACTTGAAAAATTCAAAAAATATTGGAGGAACACTGTTTGCACTGCTTGCCCAGCATGGACACTGAACTGAGCTCTAGGGCTGGGGTAACGAAAGGCTGTGTGAATGTTCTGTCTTGACAGAGTTTGGCTTAGTTATTGCAAAAAAGAAAAAAAAACAACCAAAATTTGCCAGGGGTTATAATCTTTCTTTCAGAAGCAGCTGGGGAAAAGGGGGAGAGAAGTGTCAGGATAGGAGAAACACTAAGTACAACATTAGCTCAAGACTAAATAGGTACAACCTGGCTATAGAATAAGATCATGGTTTCTAACCAACAAAGGGTCTGAAGTAGTCTTGAATAGGAGTGAGTGAGAAAGAGCCTATTCTCAGCAAGGATTGTGATATTTCAATCATTAGGATTGTTTTCCTGAAGGGATTAAATGACCTGATGGCTACAGTAGCAGGAGCTGGACTCCATGATCAAGAGTATCCTTCCAGTCCAGATTTCACAAAGCTGGACAGCAGCACGCATGTATCAACCTCTTTCCTGTAACTATGCCTGCTTACAGTGTCCCTTTTCTGAATTACATAGTAAAATAATTACAAGGTTTCAGAAACTGATCAAAAGAAAAGGAATCTTTCTGGCTTCCACTTCACCACTTCTTCATTTACGGTTTTTTTGTAAATATCCTGTTTTGCTACAGACCTTCTTCAGAGTGGGGGTTGTTGAGAGGAAATGTCACCATTAGCTCATTTTAGCTGAGGGAGGCTGGGAGGCATGAATTCTCTCCTGCTTATCATTCTAATCAGGGTTGCATATGATCCCTGTGATAAATACAGTAAGACTGACTAAATATGAAATAGAGAGAGCTGCATTAAGTAGAATTATACATGTGCTTACAAGAACTTGTTCAGGCACACAAACAAACAAACATAGGTCACGATAACTAAACCAGGACAGAATATTTCCAGGTAATTGCTACTAATTTGATAAACTCTCCCCCCCTCCCCACCACAAGAAGTTCTTTGTTCAGTTCTGCAGTGTTTGAAACATGTCAGACATTTCCTGGCTCTCTAGCTCACCTGGAAACAAATAGAGCATGTTTAAATGCAAATTTGTGTGTTAGAAGCCATGAATGTTAGTCATAAATAGGTTGTGGAACACTGAATTCTGAACAGCTTATCAGAAAATTATTTGGGGAAATAGCACATAACCTGCTGAACGAGGTTCTGCAGTACATTAATGCAATTAAAGGGGCTAACACACAGACTGCGGATGAATATCAATTAAATGAAATGTTATTGCAGCTACATGTAGCATCTGTAACACCATTATTAGTTCATTTCTTCTGTTGGGATCCACACTTTAAAGTTGCTGAAAAGATGAAAATAGTTCTGAAAAGGGCTATAAGAATGGTTTAATCCTGGATAACTTTCCTCAGAAATGAACAACTGAAGACCAACTAAATCTCTTTAATGTAACCAAAGGAAAGGCTAAGTAGTAATTTCACACCAGCCATAACTATCTTACATTGGAAGAAGATTTCAGGTAGGAGAAAAGTATTTTTCTTTTTTTTTAAGCTACTAGAGAAAGATGGAAAGAATCCAGTAGTTGGACACTGAAGGTAGATACAATTAGACAGAAATAAACTGCAGAATTTGTATAAAGGTGAACTACTTTTATTGCTGGAACCTCTTGCCTAAACATTATGATCCAAGACTTGTAGTCTATGAATCTTGGTTAGGTATCTTAAAAAAAAATAATCCTTATCTCAGACAAAGTCATGAAATTGATGCAGGACTTAATTATAGTTGTCTGTCCTAAAGTGATCATGATAATGTTCTCCTCTTAACGTTGGCAATCCTCAGCCTTGCAAAGGTAAACCCGTAGTACATCCTAAAAAGCTGGTTCACAAACAGGTCCTATCACTTCTTAGTAACTGCCAGGCACTTCCCACTTAAGAAAGGAAATAATTGTACATTTTATAGTGTTCAGGGGAAATACTGATTGCAAGCATAGAGACATACTAATGAGGTCATTTGAGTAATGTCTGCTGACGCTTGCAAAGCATTTGGCCTTGCAAAAAAACAGCTGCAAACTTTGCTAGAATCCTAGAGATGCTCCGATGCATTTTCTCATCTTTCATACTCATTGCGCTTCCCCCCTGGTTCAAGTCACTCAGCTGTGGGAAAAGAATTGCCACATTACCCTAAGGCAGGTTGAGCTGATGATAGCCCAGCCTGACCACAGATGAACTGTCTTGGCAAGTCCCAGAAGAAAATGACTGCTTTGGTGAAATTCTCTTCCTCTTATGTAGGTCAATAAGAAGGTTTTGATAGGCCATGTAGCAAAATGGACATGGTCAATTCAAACCTCAGCTCCTCTTGGTGCTGGACAGCTGACAGCCACAGAATGGGACAAAAATGAGGGAAGTGCAAAAGCACATTTCCATTTCAGTGAGAATGGATGGGTGAAGGGATTCTTGGTGACATAGCAGGCGTTCATCATTCCTCCCAGTGACCATCATCTCTGAACACTGCCAGTTCTTTCTGCAGCAGGAGGAAAGCAAGAAGCTGATTATCAAGCCAGGAACCAAGCAGAAACCAATTAAAGTGCCAGCACCATTGCAAGGCAACATCTCGTTGGTATGCCGTATGTCCGGTGCTAGCAGCAAGGGCAGTGTTACAGCAGCTGGGCACTGGAAGACAAATCAGCTTCCTAGCCAGGCTACTTGATGCTTGTTTTTTTGTTCTAACGCCCAGTTTCTGCAACACTGCTGAGTTGTGGGTGAACGCAGAAAAGCCTTGTGAAAACTGTAGGTGTAGGAGGTGTCAGAGGAAGGGAGAAGAACCACCGTCACTCTGCAGGAAAGAAAGAGACCGAATGTCTGAAAGCCCTGAAGCGATACACCAGGTATGCTGCCACCAATCCAGGTGTCGGTTCAGCGCCAGAAGCTGACTGGTGACCTCGAGTTCCCAGGTGGTCTCAAGCTGTTTGCAATGGTGTTTCTATCCTTACTATGTGGTTCCGGGGCAGAGTTCTCCTACCTGTTATCTGCTCAAGGAAATGAGGCCTTGCAGCCATGCCTTTCCCTTCCATTTTGCAAAATTTATTTCAAGTCATTTTAACCAGAATTTGTACAAACCAGATTTTCCAAATGCTCTCAACTGCTTACCAACTGAAAGACGAGTGATTGACTGTTATTGATCTATTTGTTTGTATTACCAGAAATCCATATTCAAAGTTCTGGCTAACCACGACATTCAGGGTCCAGTAGAACACACAATAAAAAGATGGCCTTTGCTTTTAAGAATTTATAGGGTAAAATAAATTACTTGATAGATACCACTGAGAGGGGAAGTAATAGAAGGTGACAGCACAGCCTCAGCATGTGGATAGCCTAGCTACAGTCTGGGTTTTAGCAACTCAGCAAAGTGGAGCTTTAAGGACAGACTTGAAGAATGAGGTTAAAGTAGCTCAAGAGAATTGTAGGCAGCACTTTCAGTGTGTAAGCAGTAGCATGGAGGAAGGTTAGGAGGAGATGATTTGATGATCTAGTGGGAGGTGGAAGCTGGCATCATAGAAAGAGTTGACTTCTTGATATGGAAGTAAGAGATGACAAGAGGACAAAGAGAGGCCATCAGTGACTTTGAAAGTGGGGACAAGAAGCTTATGTTTGATGTGATAGAGAAAAGGAGATAGAAGAATCGTGCAGAGAAATGTAATGGCTTCAAAGTGACAGACACAAAAAAGGACCTTTACATCTCCGACCTTTGGATGAATACAAGTAAGACAAGATCAGCTTTACAAAGGCCTGATAACACATGAAATTGAAGTGTCATACAAGACCATGAGCAAGGATTTCATGTGGAGATACATGCATAAGATTCTTCAACATGCTTAAATACCCTTTGATACATGTAGTGGTATTATATGCCAACCCATAGCAGACACCCAGGACTCCTAGGTTCTATCCTGCCTCTGCCATCAACTTTTATGTAGAGTAGATTGTTTTGTCAGTGCAATTTTTCTTGTTGCAGCTCACTCATATGATCTACTGTGCTCACCTAAATCTTAGAGGAAGTCAGAAGCTTCAGGCTCTGAGCTTTTCCAAAACGTGCTCTGCTCGCTCTCCCTCCCACAGGAAGATACAATGTGGTGCACAGTGGAAGTGGGCACAGCAGACCTGGACCCTTGAACACTCTATTTCCTTTCCTTACATCTTAGCAATTAGTCATAAATGACCTGCTCTCCCTTGGCCATAATCCCTTCCTTTGCTTCAATCTCTTCCAGAGGCAGCACCAACAGGCACTAAAGAAAGGCAGGATACTGACTTGCACCTATGAAGTACAACAGTGACAGGCAATAGTGTGTCTGTACCAACACGCACATCCCTCCATCCATTAAGGTTAGCCCCAAATGCATGTTCTCCAGAGCGATCCATCATGCTATTAAGTGTGACTCTTTATCATGGGCACTCCTTTGATCATCCCTGCCTACAATCAAATGTTTTGGAGGTCCTGTAAGAAAAATTAATCATAGATTATCTACCTCCCGAATACCTAGGCCTCTAAGTAGATGTCTGACAGAAACACGTCAAGTGCACACAGTAGAGTCACATGATCAGCATGCAAACTGCTGGAGAATAAGGAATAAGTAGTAGGATTTCCTCATCTGCACAGATTATCAGAGAGAACCCCGTATAACTAGTCTTTTTCTCCCTTCATCTTTGGAGAGCTGTTTTTCCACGATCTGATGCTCACAAACAGCTATCTACTTTTAGATTTGACACACTTGGATCCCAGAGGCTGAAAAAAGCCGCTACAAAGGGTGACTACTGCAATAAAGAAATATTCATACATATATATACACACACACACATATATATATCCACACATACATTAAAAAACCCATATTTTTTGTCTGCAAAGCCCCAAACACTGAAGGCTATTTTGGCGGGATTCGTTTACATTCATATGTTTCAGTCAGAGAGGAGTACATAAAAACCATTTGTTTAAGATGGTCCTTCCTTCTGGCACAATCCATATCAGAATTAATGCAATAGTGTGGTTTTGTGCTCAGCAATCTAGCAGAATAAAAGTGCAAAAATCCTTCTGGTGGTTTTATTGTTCTAGGTTCCTACTACAAGAAACAATATAGAATTCCACATTTAGGTAAAGAAATTATTTTTCAATATCTTAGTTCAGTAGGTGTATCCTATAATTATTTACTGGCATGCATAGCACAGAAATACATTAAACTGTCTTACCAGCTCAAAGGAAACTTTGCTTTTCGCACTGCTTCTGTCCCTTGGTAGTTTAGGCTGTGTGGTTTGATGATCAGCAGTAGCAGCAGTGGCATAATAAAGCAGAGCTTACTGTGCCCGATTTTAAAGATAATCTCAAGAACCAATGAAAAACTGCTCAGATTATCAGATCAAGTTAAAGTAGCTGCATTTGCAATTACTCATTAGTGATGGAGAAACTGAGGAATTTCTGCTAAAGGGTCAACATTTAAAAGGCCAAGTAATCTGCTGAATATAAAAGTATGTTTTTGCAGCATTCATATAAAAAAGGCCAACCAAGGACCTCTCTAAGTGACGTAAAGCTACTTCCTAGCCTTGTCTGAATGTGAGGTGACTGCTTCCATTCAAGGCCTCTGCCCAGCTACGCTCAGACACCTGAGGCATCCCTGAGCTGCCCTGTCCTGTACCTCCTCCACAGCCTGTTGCTGCACTGTGCTTGAAGGGGCAACTCTGGAAGCAAAGGCACACAAGCATTGCGGTGCTTCCATGCCCAAATCCTACAGTGTATAAGGAGCAGAACTTTCCATACCCAGCTGCAATGTTGCAGTGGTAATGTAACATTACAGTCAGGATCCATCAAGTCAGTCACGTACACGGGTCTAGTGCCAGAGAAGGGGAAAACAGAAGCGGGCAAAGCACAGCCTGAATAACAGTCTGCCAGTATCAGCTTTAGGGGCCAAGAGACAGGAAGACAGGGGCCATACAGAAATGCAGACAGACGTTTCCAAATTTGTACTACAGACTGTGTTATGGTGCTTCTCCCAATATCTGCTTTTGGGCCTTCACCATCCAGTAAGACTCCTGCCAATTCCCACGAGGCCCCGTGGTTACCCATCTAAATGTATATTACACTTCTTATAGTTAAGAGCAATCCCGAACAGGAGGAGAAACAGAAAGCCCCTAAAATACAAGCAGCCTTCAGAGTGTCATTTAAACAAATAACACCTGCTGCCTCAGAACTGTCCAAATGCCTGTAGTTTGCCTGCCGCAGCAGCAAACTTGTCTCCTGTAGAGACAAATTGTATCCCTGCGTCTTCCCAGCCTACTGCCGCAGGTCATGATAAAGATGCTATGGCTGTGTAAGACCCACAGCTTTTACCATATTCTGCCTACAGGGCAGACAGAAAAATCCGTACAAGAGTTCAGCAGCAGTTTGGCTCAAATGGCAAAACGCAAACTTCTTTTCCCAGTTTCCTTTCATATTACTATTCCAAAATACAGAGCAGTATTTCTGATGAGAAAAGCACAGCTCTCTGCAAGTTGCCTTTTTTCATGCTTCCCCCATACCCCAAGTGCCACTCAGCCCAAAGACCATTAACTGAACTCCTGCTCTCCAAAGGCCACTCAGACCCTTCTTTTGTCTTTTCTAGGACCCATTTACACCTGTCCCACTGTCTGACAATTAGCTTCCATCAGGTGAACGGTGTTTCTCACCAGGTGATTTTTAATTTGCATCTACCTTGAAGTTCTTTTTTTGGGGTGGTTTTTTTTTTTTGTTTTTGTTCAAAGTGCTCCATTTGGATTCCACTGTTTGTCTACTGTCAGCCCAGTACCAAATTCATATGTTTTGCTATCTCCTCTGGTTTTGGATCGCTATAGAGGCAAACACAGTAAATAGAAGAAGCATCACATTAGAGTGATCATGCTGTCACTCAAGAATCTGAGATTGGACCTCCCTCCTTTCCCCTACTCATCAAGTCCTGCAGTAAAAGGACATTGTTCTGGTCAGTGCAACATCTCAAGTCTGCTATCACATCCCTGATTGTTGTGAATACTGTGCAAAGTACAGCAGAGCACAGCCATCTAAGGGCTTTGTTTACATGGGTGGTGCTGCTGGCATTTTCTTACTACCTCATCCCACTGCTCAGTGCATGACTAACCTCACCTTTGCAAGGTAGGCTAAAGTTAGGTCACCTGGTTACCCGAACACAACAGGAGTGGCTGAGCAGAGTCCCCTGCAGTGAAGGGCTTAGGCAGCCTATTGCAAACTCTGTTCTTTTAAGCAGACCTGCTTGGCTAAGCACTTAAACATCAAATGCCTTTACCACATTATTATCATAACTCTTTCCTGTGCTTCACACTGCTGTTCAGGAATCTGCCACTGTGGGTTACTGAGGTCACGGAAGGGTGGAGTGAGACCTTTTAGAGGTAGCTTGTTCAAGAACAGGGGAGGCCTCCCAAAACTCAACAAAACACGGACTTGCAATGCTACCAATGGCCCTAGCATTCCCAGGGAAATACAGCTTTTCCAAATTAGACGTTGCTAGGTCAGGGACATTTGCAGTTTGCTGCTAGGAGCAACAGGAAAAAAACCCACCTCAAACCCGTCCACATCCACAGTGTCAACAACTCATTGACCAAAAGCTTACTTGTCACAGCTTGCTTCAAAGGGAACAGTCTCGCTTATTTTAATATCCTTATGCCACATATCAAATCAGGCTCTTCTCTGCCCACGAAGTCTGCCCCCCAGGGTGACCAGAGACAACTTCTAGCCCAACATAGCAGCAAACCACCACCTTCTACCAGATGTGCAGCTAGATAGTGTAGCAATGACAGAAACAGCTCCTTCAGCAGATCTGGAGCCAATGATACTAACAGAAACAAGGAGCGTGCAGAACTGAGATCTTAAAGGGCCCTAGAAAGATAGGCAAATTTCCCCTCCTCCCTTAGGCACCCTGGGGTCAGCTACCACCATGTAGTTTCTGAAGTGCAAATAGCTGCAAGATGAAGCTGCAGAAGACCGTGTTACAGACCATCGGCGGTGCTTCTGCCCAGCACACATTCGCGTAGACGTAGGCGCGGTGCGAGCAGACCTCGCAGGACGGGGCGGGCAGGCTCAGCGTCGGCAAGGGAGCAGAGTCGGCTCGATCCTCTGCTGCCTCGTGGAGGGCACGCAGGGTACTTGCAGCACAGCAGGATGCATAAGCACGCTAAGACAATACCTGCCGCGACTCATGATAGAAGATGACAAGAAAAATGGAAAACAAGGAGGGAAGGAGCCAAAGAAACTGATTTCTTGGAGCAGTGCCCAGGAAGCCCCT
The DNA here is from genome assembly GCF_030936135.1 of Gavia stellata. Taxonomy (NCBI): domain Eukaryota; kingdom Metazoa; phylum Chordata; class Aves; order Gaviiformes; family Gaviidae; genus Gavia; species Gavia stellata. The sequence continues at coordinate 354,001 of NC_082611.1, forward strand.
GAGGTAGGGGTATATTGCGGGCCTAATAACAACATAGGCAAAACTGAGCCCTGCAGGTTCAAAATCAATGTAGTGGAGACCATGGCTGTTCTGAACAATCAAACCAGGGGTGTGGATGCATAGAAAAACTCTCGCAGCACTCACCTGTGAAAGCTTCTCTTCATTACAGTGCTCCCTCTTGTGTAGGGAGCTGTGGGGCTGGCTAAAGTCTTGGGTAAGAGGCGGGGGGATAGGGAAGAGAGTTTATTGGTATCACATCAACAACAGATTATTACTGTACTGGAAACATACATCATTCACCACAAAGGTTATCTTAGTATAAGATCTTCTGGAGCCAAGCAGCCCATGGGTTAGCACTGTGCCTACATAACATCTAGGTCTTCACATTCAGTATCAGTATTATAGTAACTTTAAGGCAATTATCCTAAACAAAACAGAAATACAGAGGATGTCAGAGGGAAACATACTCACAGTTACAGTGCAAATAGCAGTTTTATGGTTGGCTTTATTAGCTAGCAGAAATTGCTCAAACTTTGTGCTACTGACCTGTTAACTGCACCGGACCAGGTCCAAAGCAGGAGATGGAGTTGCAGGCACATCCACATCCACAGTTCTGAAATTTCTGCATAGTCTAAAAGCTGCTCAATGTTTCAGTTAATGTGCTTGGAAAATGCTGGGAGAAATGCTGATTCAGTAGAAAGCCCTGGTAGCAAGAGTTTGTCTGGAATTATATGTGTTTTGAAGACTTTTCATTTGCAGACTCCACCTAGAAAGGCAAAGTCTTTCTGAAACGTGAGTTGTGTTTGGTCTCTTGGACACACAGTTCTGTGATGATTATATGAGAACTGGTTTTGATCATACCCCATGGATAGGGCTGGGACCCTCCATAATTAACAAACTGTTACAGCTGGGTTTAAAAAGACAAAGATATTAGTAGGAAAAGTAACACCACCTGTGTTGTTTGGAAGGGTTAGGGGAATGTTAATGTATCAAACTTACTTGCCATGGGTTATGCTTCTAAGATTCCATATATGCCCAAACACTCAAGTCACGTGAGAATACCAGGGAAAATAATTTAAAGTTTTATACTCTTTATAAGGTTACTGTCAAAAAAATTTGCACATCTATGTAAGCAAAAGGGTAATTTTCAAGGTACAGTTGCTTTTCCTGCAGTTATAAGGGGGTTTGTCCTAGGATTCTAAAAAAAAAAAAAAAAGAAAAGTGGGGGGAAAGTCAATCGCATCAAGTTTGAGACATTAACAGGATAAGTGGCAATAGAAATAGGCATATATTTCTATGGACCTAACAGTTTTTAGTTGTATGCAATACAGCTCACACAAAGTAAACTTTGTTTCTCTTCTGAATTTTGCTAACACTTTGCTCCTGGCACAGTATGGAAAAGGCCCTACACGCTGCAAGGCAACATCAAGTCCTAGTTTGTCTGTGTCCTATTGACAGGGCTGTCAGAGCGACAGGAGACCCACTGCTTGACGTAGCTCCGTGGAAAGTCCTCCCCCTCCCGCTCAAGAGGGATGGACCCACAGTTAGTCTGACTGTTTTGCTCAAATTCACAGTCAACTGGACTCCCACAGTCAGAGTCCACAAAGCCACTGTCAATAGTGTCCAAATCTACGCAGATCATAGGGTAGCTGTCACCAGGCCTTGAGATGTGTGGGAAGAAGTCATAGGAGCCTTCACTGTAGGAAACACTTTCACCATCAGGAGAAGGTAGAGAAGCTGGGTTTTCCAAATCCCACTGATTAGGCTGCAAGCAAAGGGCTTCTAGGATGCTCCCCATCCCTCCTTCCAAAGCGCTTTCTACTTGCTGGTGGGCTGGGACACTTGTATTCCTCAGGTGGTCTGTAGACACAGAGCCTGAAGCAAGTATTTTGTCCTGCGTGCTCACGTCAGCCAGATGCAAGTCACTGGATACCCTTCTGTCTTCATCATCAATGTTAACCTTGGGGTAACCAGTTTCTCCAGCACTATCATCTTCCTCGCTGGTATGCTCATGTCTCTTGTACACACGGTTACAGTTGCACTGGCAGTTACAAGGTGTAAATTCATCAGCCACAGTCACAGTATCAATGGACAAGTGCCCGTATGACCGGTCCTGAGTCCCACTGCTACTGTTCACACTAGACAGCAGGGACTGGCTATCCTGACCTGGGGCAGTCAGGCAAGACACACAGGGTTTGCAAGGCAGATCTTTTCTCAACTCACGCAGCTCCTCCCGCGAGGTGCTGTTGAGAGGCCGCATGGTGTAAACTTCTAGGACTTCTGGAAGGACTATTCCCCATTCAAAGAAATCGCGGGTCATTTTCGTATGGGATGCACCAACCCACTTCTGCATAAAAGGACATAAGGGGCAGGGGGGAGAGAGGTTAATATCATCAGGTGTGAGGTTCCACAGAAATTACTAAAGTTCTTATGCTTTTAGAGGCAAAGTCAAACTCTAAAATCACTGACTTCTCCAAAATAGCAGGGTATGAGATGCTGTTATTACCAGACACAGGCAGCTGCAGGAGAACTGACTCAAGTAACTGAAAATAATTAGATCTGAGAGGTTTGCATAGCTTTGCAGTTTTCTCTATGCTGCAAAGAATGCCACTGCCCACAGCACTCTTCTAAGTGCACCACTTTCTGCTGTGTATAAAATAGGTAACAACACTGAATTTCATAAACACTGTGAAAGCTTCTGACAGAGTGCTGCATGAGACCTGGGTATTGCCACAGCTGTCAGACTGCCTTAATTATATCGGCCTCCTGTCCCAAACTGCACTCAGCATAACTAGACATGAGCAAAGTATTTGGGAAGAGAACAGCTTGACACAGCTTATTACCCTCTGACACAGAGCATGGAAAAATCTTCATTACAGCAGGAAGCACCAAGTCTGTTTTAATTTATTTTTAAACTAAGCTACAAAGAGCTTATTATTAAAGCTGTAATGGACAGAAAGGCACTTAAGATGCAAAAGGCTATTTGAAGAAACAGCAGGAAATCCCTTTCTTAGACTTGAGCAGGCAGAATATTTCCTATTCCCTCTTCATAGTTCTTTGCAAATTCCTGCCCAACATGAATCTAAGGACCCATATACACACAAGAGTAAACAGAGTTCCTCTGCTTTCTCTTCTAATGTCTTAAATTTTCCTCTAACATTTTCACTGCTTCCTATCCAATCCAGGACTGTTGTCTGCAGAGCATTACTATTGTAATTTGCTGATCATTATTCACAGACATAACCTAACCACTTGCTTTGATGCAGGCAGGATGCAGTCTAATAAGCCTATATCAATTGGTTTCTTGCCAGCTGAAAAATGACGAGTCTGTCCACATACTAGTGATGTCACCACATCCTCTTGACAGCCCCTGTCTTTGCATCTTGTGCTGTGGCTGTGTGGGCAACTGCTGCTTTAATCTGCAAATTTGTTAAGTAACTCAGCTTTAGCAATGGAGGCTCATTCCCTTCCCAGCAGGGCTGAACAGCCTAACTAGAAACTAGCAAGAATGTAATTCCCACAGAACAGAGAACTCCATGGTTTCACCCTGAGAGGAGCATGGCTCTTGGCATGCAGGGTGCTTTCAATTCCACTGTGAGTGCTAGCCTATGACTCTCAGGAATTCCCACACTGAGTCGACCTGGTCCTGGTTCTTTTCCCTGAGAGCAACCAGTGTCACCTGCCTCACAAGAGGATGCAAGTACCCCTCTGGTGCAGATACGGGAAGCCATAATAGGGCTGAAAGAGGAAGGCAGGAAGGAAGTGAGACAGTCACTGCAGGCTTCAGCTTGAATGGCACCCATCCAAGACTACTTGCTTAACCTAATTGCAAACATCAGCCATGCAGCAGTGGGAAAGTACATGAAGATCATTAGGGCCCAACTGGTGTCCCTCTCCCAGAGGGTCTAAGAAAAAGCAGAAACAAAAAGCAGACACTGAAGTGTCTCTGATCAGTGCTGCTGTAACCAGAGGAACTTGTTCAGAACAAGGCAGTGATGTCTGCACTTGCATGCCAGCACTTTTACAGTTTGATAATGGCATTGTGAGTTGCTCTTCAGCTTAATACAACCATTATTTATGGATACTCAATGTTCTTTTACTTTTGTATCCTGAGAACTCCAGCAAACTCTGCAGTCTTTGCAAACTATTTTGTCACATAAGCAAGTCTGGCTGGTGCTAAAAGAGGAAAGAATTTGGGAGGGCTAGGCAAAGTTACTCAAAGACACTTCCTTCATAGGGAGGCAGCTGCACTGTACTGTCACACAGTAGTTATTTGACCCCAAAGCTGTAGCCATCTTTCCAGGATGATATGCATAGCTGTTGTTTGTATGAGTGACTCTTCAGAGAGAGCTACAAGGCTTAATGTTGAGCTTGTGTCACTGCAGAGGCTCGAGTGGGAGATCTGGCTCTACAATGAAGTCTGCTCCATGGCCTTGATGGCAGCGTGGGACTGGAGCTTTGGAAAAATCCCAGTTACTGTCCTGGTATCCCTTTGTCCACTCCCTTCACATTCGCAGGCTCACAGATCACATATGAGCTCAACTCACCCACTGAGACAGCACCTACAGGGAATAAGCAGCACAGATGTGACAAAGGCCTTCGTGGCACAGAACACACACTGGAGACCTCTGGTCCTTAGATCTGGAGCCATCTGGCATACCCTTGAGAGAGATTCCCCCTCCCACTGCCCTAATGAGAATCCCTTGCCCAGGATAGCATGATGGGCCTTTTAGTTTAACATTGTCATGTGCTCCACTTGCTTGTGTAGCCCATTTATACCTTGAAATCTCCATTATGCATCAGGTAAAGAGGTTTGAAAAAGGGAGCAGGGTCTGGGATGGAAGCCATCTTCTTCCACAAGCTGGAGGAGAAAAGAGAAAGGCTTTGGGGTTAAGCACACATCACAGATGCAAAGCAAGGCATTTCCAGATCCAATTCAAGCAGCTGAAATCACCTGCCCAGCCTCGCTGGCCTCACAAGTTAGCAAGTGGCTGAGGATCCAAGGATGTCTTGTGCTGTCAGAGCCATCTAATGGCCTTTCTTGTGAGCCTCACAGGAGGCGAGGCCTCAGCCCTCAGAACTTGTGCAAGCAATATTCATACTAGGGAAAGAGGTTCCAATTTTTTCCTTCCTGGAAAAGCATCAAGTGCTGGAAATGCATTTTCCCCTCAGGCTGGGCTGGCTCGTGGTGTGCACCTGCAAGCCAGTACTCTGCCCTATGCATTTTTTCTGTGGCCATGGGCTGTGCCAGCCCTGTGCTGCACCAGCCCAGCACCCTCCTCTGTGGCAGTGTGCACCCCAGCCCTCTGCAAGGGCATGTGACCCTCCAAAAAGGAGAGAGGCCCCCAGCCAGCATTGAGGGGCCTATGTCAGCTTTGGAAAGGTGCAGGCCAGCCCTGGCTACTGTCCCATCTGGCAAAGGCAGAGCACAGACAGGACCATGAGAACAGCCCAGGAGGCTGGGTGGCCCCTGCTCAGTCCCTATGTACCATTGCCTTGTCCCAGCCAGCTGAATGGTAGCAGAGCCCCAGAGAAAAGCAAGGCACTCTTGGCAGTACATCAGCTGGGGACCGTACTTTGGTGGCCCTCATAGGCCCATAGCTGTGTCCGTGCACGGATTTACAAGGTGCAGAGAAGGCTGCATGTGAACACCCCATCTTTAGCAAGACAGAATAGGAGCATTTACTCCAGCTTCCTGAAAGCATTCTTACCTCCGCTGTTTGGCCAGAAAAGTCATGATTGAGGCAGTGATTGCCACGACAACACCAAACAGCAGCAGCCATCCCATGCCTGTTGTCTGTGTCACTGCTGGAGAAAGAGACAGGGTCATTCAGGCTCACCTTGCATTTCTACCCTGGTCAATAAGCAGGAGATGGTAAGGAGACAACCTCAATTTCTACCCCAGACTTTCTCTTAGGGACACTGAGGCTTTCACCTGGGGCCCAGCACTCTAGACATGAGGTCTGAATGAGGATGCTCAGAGAAGACTGCCTCAATGAAAGGAGCAGTGCATCAGCTACCCCATGGCCTGGCTGCACCACAGACCAACAGCCAACATGCTTGGGGCAGGACAGCTCCCTGTTACAAAGACCCCTGGTATTTCCGACTCCTCCTGGTTTAGGGACACCTCCACAGATGATCCATGAAGTGAAAAGAGAGTGCAGTTGGCCAGAGACACGCGAAGAAAAGGTGTTGACTAGATGAGTGCTTGTTGGCTGCTCACTGCCTGTGATGGAAAGGAGCACCTTTGAGACCCAGAAGTCAGATAACCCTTAGCAAATGGAGCCTGACCCGACTGCCACAGGACTATGTAATACTTCAGTTTGAGCTGCAGATCAGTGACAGCAGGGAAGCTCAGCGCATGCTGCTGACATTGATCACAGTCATCCTGCCCTGCTTTATTTGAACAAAGATGCCCTATTTTCATAGTCTCTGTTCCACCATGACAAGCACTGGTGTACTTCTGTGCATAAGGTGCTGTGTGCTCCCTGTGCAGTGGGAGTGGTGGCTACCAAATGAAACACCCATGCCCAGCATGACCAAGCATCAGCGTCCAGATTCAGAACTTAGCCCTGAGAGCAGGCTCCCTTCTCCCCTCAGCTGAAGACAATACCCAGTAGTGGGGGCACCTCTACTAGATCTCCCGCATTTCTGAAAGCTGCAAGCCGGACCCTGGATGTTTGACACTGGAAAGGAAGCTAAAGGCTGCACTCTTGCTGTGGCACCCAAACCTACAGCCAACCCCACCAAACCCTCTTCCCATGGGCCATGCTGTAAGGTGGGCTTTGCAGCACAGTGAGAAGGTCAATACAGACAGCACATATCAGCCCAGGCCTGGGGTTCATGTACTCAGTAAGCAACCCAAACATGCCATCCTTACTAGACTATTTAGAATTTGTTCTAATTAATTAGATTTGATTAGAGTTCTGGAAGCATTCTCTGCCAGTGGACCAACTGGAAGGGCAAGGAGAGCTGGTAGTATGTACCGGCAGGGCTGGTTTTCAACGTCAGCAGAGGACTCCATTCACTCCAAAATCCATGGTAGCCAGTGTCTTCTCGGGGTCTGGCTCTCACTTGGAACTCATACTCAGTGTTCACCTGGAGTTCCCCTGGCAGGATCACCAGTGTCCGTTTATCTTCATGGACAGCTTTAGTCTTCTGAGTCTGTGAACAATTAAACACCAAAACACTCAGGGCTGGAGTGACTGCTCTCACCTTACCCTCACTGCACAGTGAGGAGCCCTGCAAAGTAATTTCCTCTGGTTTCATGTTGTTTTAGCAAGGCCATGCTCTGGCTGATCAGTAGCCACATGGGGCCCTGTGGAATCCCTCCATGCGGGACAGCATGAGAAGCGAATGAACTATCAGCCTTCCCCACAGGATCTAGTACTTCTCAAACAGTTTCTGCTTCTTGATTCTTTTTTTCAGTTTTGCCTGTTGTCAGTCCAGGCAAGCAAAGAGACAACTTTTCTAAACCATGAAAACCCTTCTTCCACACCACTGCTCCTGTCCTGGTTGTGCTGGCCTCCTCTTTCCTGGCACATACTACTTGATGGTAAACTGACATCTCACTTACCTCCCAGGTGTCGGTCCTTCTCTTATAACGCAGCTGATATTCCAGCTCCTCATTCAAAAAGTAGAAAGGAGAGTTCTGGTAGATGGTTTCCCAAGAAATATTGTAACCCTCTGAGAACACAGCAGTCAGATTGAACGGAGGCTGGGGTTTGACTGAAAGATAGGATGGTGTTACCCTTCATAACATTACTGCAGACAAGAGGTGGCCCAGCATGGTATCAGCAACGCAGAGCGAGTAGGGATTAAAACCACCCTGGCAGGGGTGGGCCCTCCTACACAGGACAATGTCTACAACATTCCTGCCTCTCAGGCTGAGCAGTCCTGAGCCGTGCACAGAACCTCACACCTCAGCAGCATAGTGAAGCCAGGCCCACATTTCTTGGAATATGCCTTCTGACTATCTCCTCATCACCTAAGGAGCAGGGGAAGATAGCACAAAGGGCTAATACCTCCTGGGAGATGTAAAGAGTAGAGCCCCTTGTTCTTCTCATGAGATAGGAGGACTCTCTGTAGTCATGATCACTTGCACAGTTAGGGAAATACCCCTCAATGTAACAAAGACATCAGGAAAAGCTGAGGCTAGTGGACACTGCATAAACCCAGTGCAAATCCCTGTGTCACAAGTGCCTACAAGGAAAGCTTTTGCAGGCCCTGCAGGGTGTCTTCATATATCGAAATGCAGTAATGCCCAAACTCCAGCGCCAGTCTGCAGGGTCCGCCACTGAGCTCTAATGCCTCTGTATGGAGACACCTAGGAGACATGCAAAGCACCACTACCCAATCTATAGTCTGTCAGTGGGGACAAGGAGCTTTCCTGAAATGTTACAGCATTTATCAAAAAGATGACACTTCTCATGTAAAGTTTAATTTCAGAAGACTCCAAGCAGAAAAACCCTTTTTCATATGTCCATATGGTACCTGTCTGCCTGGCTAACCACCCCTTTTCTTCAGTTTGCTGCACAACTCAGAACACACCAGCATTCTGCCAAGTCAACTATATGATTGCACCCAGTCTTCCTGTCATGCAGAAGAGATGATTAGGAATTGCCCCAGAAAGGGGAAATGCCACCTCCATTGTGTCTGGGACACGTTGTGCCACCCACAATAAAGTCATGATGGCTCAGGTGTCCACTGCAAGAGCCTCCTGGGTCTCCTGTGAGGACATTTGTGGCATTTGCAATTAAAGCAATTCCTTCTGCCCTTTAGATTCTAGCCAAGAACAAACACTTGCATAGTCTAGGTATGAGACTGGTCTAAGGTGGAAATTTATCACCTACTGCTTCACGGGGCAAAGGAATCTCCCCATGAAAAGGCTGGGGCCAAGCCAGCTCTAAGCTCAGCCTCAAGCATAAATGTTTCTGCAGTTTACAATAGCAACAGTAAGAGCACACAGTGCGCTGTGCAGATGAGTGCACACCAAACATAGCCCCCCACCGCTGGCTGCCACACTCACTGCTTGCCCAGACTATCCTAGTCAATAGACTTAAGGTCAGACAGTATTTATCAAATCCACCATTTTTGTACTTACTGTTCTCTGCCATATAAAAGCCTTTGGAAATCACGTGCTGCCTATCAGCTATCTCTGTAACATCCACCTGGACTTTGATATCTGCCAGGAGTTCAGTCATGTCCACAGTGCACATGTAGTGCGTGTGACTGGTGTTCCTGGACAATTGCAGGAGACTGCAGGCAGCCACAGTATTTTCTGGATCTTCCTCAGGAACCCTAAAACCACCAAAACAAACAAACAAGTCCACATTTACCACATGCTGTAGGTGGACTAATCTGTTGCTGAACCACCAGGCACAGAAATTAATAAGAAAAGAAAGAGGCAACATGTTCAAACAAAAATTTATCTTTGACAGATTGTTCTTTCCTTCTATTTACTCAGCTTAGCATCTTTGAGAGAAGTAGGAAAGTGATGTTGAAGTGTTTGTGGAAAGGAAGGGTGCTCACCAGGGCTGCACAGCCCAGGACTGCACCCACTTCCTTGCTGGGGCAGAACAGCAGCCATACGAGGCTTGGTCAAGCTGCTTGAGCCCTACCAGCACACACGAATGAAAGTCCATTGTTAACAGCAGCAAAGACAAGGTATTCCCAGGGCAGAAGACAAAACAGTGACAAGGAAGCCGGAGTCAGTGTAGGAATCAGTGGCAAGCAGTGCAGTCAGTGGACACAGGAACCAGGGATCCTTTGCTAGAGGAGAAGCCAGTCAATAACTGGAATAAGTACCAAGTAAAAACCAGCATGGCAGCAAGAACAAGAATTCTGCCTAAGAGGACAGAAGGACACCACTCTGCTATGGCCACATTACAAGTTCCTGTTGACTGCACTTTACTCATCCTACTGAGACGTACCATGTTGCAGTGAGGTTATATGAACTGGCACCCAAGTCATTTCTCAGGATACAGGACAGGGTCTGTACATAGTCCACAAAACAAGTGAGGTTTTCACAACACGCAGCTGTAGGTTTGGAAAGAGAAAACACAGTATCAACTTTAGAACTTTAGCAGAACTTGATATCAACATACACAGTCCTCAGGGCTCCCACTAAATCTGAAGGGAACAGACCACTCTGTGCCAGCCCCCCCCAAGAGTCTCCAGTCTTGGAGCATAAGATGTGTTCCATCTCTACAGGGAGGCAAGTCATTGACAGCAAGATAAGCGTCAAACAAAAATCTATTAAAAATGCTGGGCCAGCAAATGGCATGCCAAAATACCAGGAAATGCCCAAATTGTGACTGAATTTTCAAACTTATCTCTATCCCTTCTCATATAGTCACCACAGCAGGGTCACATAATATTTCTGCAGAAGTCCTAGCTTATTTAGCACATAAAAGAGGCATGATCACCCAATCAGAAACAGTAGCATATTCAAACATTTTAATGATACCACTTAAATTGAATACTGTTCTTCGCTAGTCTAGTTTTCATTTTATGACATCTACATGGTATTTTGCACATTTTAAAGAAGTGGTATTTTAGTAATTCTTTCTTTACCATTGTCTCTGCTTACTCTTTTCTACAGCTTGATATCTACAGAATCAATACTTTTCATGTCCAGCTCCAGAGGCTCAGAATATGCTTTTTATGGAATTCTGGCAAAAAAATACTGCAAATTTTTAGTTACTATAATTTCCATAAATCATTCTAATACTAAACTGACAGGCATAATTTATTAATCACTTAAACTGAAACAGACTTCTAAAGAGAACTTGAGACGCAATTGTAGAATTTACGCTGGTCATTAAGAAAATTAGCTAATTTGAAAGTGGCCACAAAGCAGCATTTACGCTCTTCTAATTGTTCTGCAGGAGCTCTGCTCACATATCAGTATCTGGTATGTGCTGTACAAAGGCACTGTTGTTCTATGCATAACCCACTTAAGTTATCTCCCTGGATTTCAAGGCAGGGAAGATAGCAGTACAGTGAGAAATGTCTGCATTGGTGAGTCCTCTCCTGACAGCATCTTGGGCTGACAAGAGGCACCGCTACTGAACTAGGAATAACTGAGTGAGGAAAGGCCTGTAGGAGATGCAGCATGCCTTGCTGGTGCAAACCATGCCTGCTACAGTGACTATTCATCCCTTACATTACAGTATCACCCCTTTTTGATGGGGAAAAAAAAATTATAATCATCTAGGGGAAAGATCTCAAGGTCGTTACATCCATGGTTAAGTCAAGCATGGGTCCTCCTCTATCATCAGGACTGCCCCCAGCCTGATGGGAACCTGTTACTTCACAGCCTTCAGGCACTCAAATCCTCTGATGCCAACCATGTTGAGGTTGACCTCCCTTTGTCATTCTGCTGCTTGCCTCGTTAGAGAAGCTGCACTCCCTGCTTCCTACCTTCTCTTTGTTGAACATGCTTTGTATTCAGATGGGTTGTTTGCATAAGACAAAAGCAGGCCTACTCGATCTGCTCAACAACTACAATGCCTGATTTTACAGCTAAAGAGGCTGCTGTATGCAGAGAACAAGCAACATGGAATGCAGGCAACCCCCTGCATTGATGGACCAGAAACATCTGTGCCACCCTCCAGATCAAAAGACAATCCTCACAAACAAGATGTCTCTGCCTTTACAGTCACAATCCACAACAGGCATGTCCAGTGGAGGGTGCAGCCTAATTCTAGGCCAGAATAAGTTCAAAGGAAAGCAAAGTCCAACTTTTCCCACCGACTTCACTCATCACAAAAGTTTCTTCCTAGTCCTATTGCATCAGAGCACACACTGCTCTCCCTACACGAGCTCTGGCCAGCACTCAGATTTCTGTACAAGACCCCCCCAAAGAGTCAGGATGGCGACAGAAGAAATTTGGCAATGCTTGCGACAGACTGGCCCCAAGGGCGTACATATGCTTTATTAAACTGTAAGTGATTCAAATTATGTGGTTGTCACTTTGTTTCATTTTGACTTTTTCATTTCACACTGACTTCAGAATTTTGTTCTAAAATTTTCATTAAGTTTTAACTTTTCATTTTGATCCCTCAGTAGGCTCTTCTGAGGGCCCTGGTACAAGCACTGTTTGTTCCAGAGTCCTAAACAACATTTTCTCCCTTAGCCTAACTTTACTCTCCTACAGAAACAGGGTTATAAAACCCTTGCTTTCCTTTAGAGAGGGCAGCAAGTATTAATAAGCATTGCTAATTAGCATTCTTCTATGCTATTGTGTTCATCAGTCAAATGGACTACTATTGCTAGGTAGCTGGTAAGCTGTAAGCATATCTTTGGGCAAGAATCTGTTAATAAAATTAAGAAGAGGACAGCTTTTTACTGGGAAGGGAATATTTAAGTGTCCTAAATCCAGTTAGGTGCAGGATGAATTGTCCATCCTTGGCAGCTTCAGAAACAAAAAAATCAAATACTTTTAACAGTAAGATCTAGTTTGGTCCAAACTGAAATTAGTACAGGGTAGTTCCCTGGCTTGTGTTACACAAAATTCAGACCAGACATCATAATGGTCCTGTACAGCAGGAAGGTACAACTCTGAATTCATCTTTTCTGCTAACTTAGGTTTGGAGCAGGTCCCACGCTCTGCCTAGAAGCAGCACATAAAACGCAGCATGTAAAACGCAGCATGTAAAACGCTAGGCTTGCACCTGTTCCCTGCAGACGCTGTTGTAGCTGCCTTTTTCTGTCCAGCTGACCTGTTCAGAAAGTCCGCTCTGAGTCAGCTGAAGCTCGAACAGTGGGTAGGAACCAGCAGGAAGTGCACAGTGCAGTCCTGAGCAAAGGGGCTCTCACCAGGAGAGGTTCACTCCACTATCCCTGGCTGGCCTGCCACCAGTGGCTATAAGCCCTCGGGATTATCCTGGTCTTGGCCACCAGAACCTTTCCTATGGTAAAGGGTTTTTTTTGGGGGGAGAAATCCTACTCTAGTGTCAACAGGAGATATTTCAATGCAAGGCAGGCACCATCTCTGCACTCTCCCCACTGGTGCTGCTCCCTGGAGTGGTATGCAGTCTGGTGGAGCTCTGCCCAGCTGTGGACTGTCTTGTGTCTGTCCTCCACTGCCCATGGAGCCTCTTCCATAACTCATTATCCCATGGAACCCTCTCCCCTGGTACTCTATCTTGTACTTGCTGTCCCATGGCAACCTTGTGCCATGCACATCTCAGCAGAGCCTGTGTTAATGGCCACCAAGATAAATCCTGTGGGTGTACAGCCCGGTAGAGATATATGGGAACTTACTGTACTGGAATAAAAAGAAGAAGGAAATACTCTGGAGCCACAGTTTGTTCCTCATGTTCGTTCTGACTGGATGTCCTGGAAACAAACAAAACCCCAAACTTTAAAAAACCCAAACCAATTAAAAGTTCAGCTCAGCCATCTACTCCTATGTTGAAGGTTGAGGTGGAATTAATCTTGCTTTCATTTAAACGTCTAGAAGTAAAGTGCATAACTTCGGCAAGTTGTCTACTCCACAGGCTAAGCTGGGGATGACCAATAGCCCTGCCAGCTGGCCATAAACCAGGTCAGTGAAATCTCTATTCTTTGCCAGCAGCATGTGCACAGAGAAAGCAGCAAAGTGACTGCAGCCTCAGTTTATCCATGAAACAGGAAGGCACTTGGGTTAAGTGCTAACCCATTTTTTTCTTCATTGGTTTCCTGCAACTAGAAATGGCTTGCAACTAGGAGAAGTGACATTGCTGTGGCTTAAACATCTGTACAGTGAATTAGTCAAATAGAGTCTGAATGTCACTGTGGGTCTGTATGAGCAAGGTTTGTGAGAAGTCATTGATTTGGCCTACCCATGGTTAAATAAGCATGGAATAACTAGTTAAGGTACTCCAGTAAGGCAGACCAGACAAAAAAAACAAAAAAAACAAAAAAACCACCAGCCTCCCATGTGGCACAGAAAAGAAGAACAGCACTCACTTTAGGGGAAGGCTGTCCTGATGAAGTTTGGTGAAGAGAACCTACAGGGAAGTCTTCAGAGAAAAGGACAGCAGGATGTTTACAACAATATGAGGAAACAGCATCACATACAAATGACTGCTCAGCCCACAGCCCCTGCTCCAAGACCAGGCCCTCAAGCCACATAACACATTAAGGCTGTGTTTTCACAGTATTTAACATTTACAGAAACACACAGATGTGCACAGAAAGACTTAAAATGAGCTCCCTGCAGGGTATTGGCTGTTGATACCCAGTACAGATTTCAGCACTGTTTTCTCAAGCTATTCTGAAATGGGCTAGGCTGCCTGGGGACAAGACTTTGGACAAGCAACCTGTATTATTTTTGGGACATACTTCTGTTGGCAGCAAGTTGCAAGGATGCACAGATGGCAGGGAGGGCCCACATGCCATGCCACAGAGCAGCAACATTGTCAGTGACTGGACACACAGGAGTGTCTCTGCAGAACCCGGAGCCCTGCAAAACCCCCTGCACTAGATTGCACAGAGGCACCTGTGAAAGTGATATGGGTGAAGACTGGGCAGCAAGCTGCAGCCACCAAAAGATACCCAGAGCTCCTAGCAGGGCCTGGTGCAGGCCAAAGAATCATTTGGGTGGGAAGGGACATTTAAAGGCCATCTAGTCCAACCCCCCTGCAATGAGCAGGGACATCTTCAACCAGATCAGGTTACTCAGAGTCCTGTCCAGCCTCCAGGGATGGGCCACCTACCACCTCTCTGGGCAGCCTGTTCCAGTGTTTCACCACTCTCATCATAAAAAATTTCTTCCTTATATCTAGTCTGAATCTCCCCTCTTTTAGTTTAAAACCATTACCCCTTGTCCTATCGCAACAGGCCCTACTAAAAATTCTCTCCCCATCTTTCTTATAAGTCCCCTTTAAATACTGAAAGGCCGCAATAAGGTCTCCCTGGAGCCTTCTCTTCTCCAGGCTGAACAACCCCAACTCTCTCAGTCTGTCTTCACAGGAGAGGTGTTCCATCCCCCAACCATTTTTGTTGCCCTCCCCTGGACCTGCTCCAACAGGTCCATATCTTTCCTGTGCTGACGACTCCAGAGCTGGATGCAGTGCTCCAGGTAGGGTCTCACCAGAGCGGAGTAGAGGGGGAGAATCACCTCCCTCGACCTGCTGGCCACGCTTCTTTTGATGCGGCCCAGGATAATTGGGTTTCTGGGCTGCAAGCACATGTTGTCAGCTCATGTCCAGCTTTTCACCCACCAGTACCCCCAAGTCCTCGTCTGCAAGGCTGCTCTCTATCCCTTCATCCGCCAGCCTGTATTGATACCAGCGGTTGCCCCCGGTATCAGGACCCAGGTCCTGGGGTGCCTGTGCCTCCCTCCCGCCCCCCACCCCCCAGCCCAGCAAACACCCAGACAGTCACTCAGCAGAGAGAATGCCAGTGAAGCCTCTCCCACTTGGGAAACATTTGTGGTGCTTAAAAATTTCCCAGGTTTACTCAAATAATGAAAGCAAAACAAATTTAGCAGCCACCAAAAAGCCCCTGCAGCCCCACACGAGCCGAGAGACTTGCTCTCAAGGCACCACGATGTCCAGATGAGATCAGCAAGGCTCACTCAGGAGGTGCCACAAACACCTCATGGCTGCAGCTCCTCAGCCCTGCGGTGGCAGCAGCCATGCTGCTGCTGCCGCCCCTCCTTTCCTGCCAAACATATCCTGCAGATGAAGCATTTGCTCCAGCTCAGCAAGGAGCCCCAGGCACCCTGCCAGTCTCCCTCGCCTGCTGCGAGAGGCAGGACAGAAACTCTCTTTCCCCACACTCCAACCCTTCCTTCTGCATCACGCATTTCCTTGAGGAAACACCTTTTCTTGACCCCTCTGGTTCCAGTTCTCCCAAGTTTTATCTGTATAACAACTGTCGTCATTACCACTACTTCTGGTGGTGCAGTCTCTGATTACTAAGACACAGCCCACTGTCTAACCCCACCTTGTGCTCCCACTCATCCTTCCACCGCTCTTCTCCGAGTTCTCATCCCTTTGAGGAAGGCACCCTGTTATCCTGCCACCTGAAACCTGCTCACCCGGCTTCATGCTAAGACTGGCTGCACCATGAAAACGGATGCCCTCAAGATGGGCAGTCTCCTGATGCTGACGCAGCATCTGCTTGTGCCTTCCTAGCAGAGGGCCCTGTTCCTTGCAGCACATTTAATAGAAGAGCTGTGACGAATGAAGTCTAGGCTGGGGCCTAGACGTCAGTAGCCCTAGAGCCACGATACATGAGCTCTGCCTTTTTAAACCATCCTTCTCCCTGTGGAATACCTAGAACCTACTGTTGCTGGGCTCAGAATATTCAGGGGTCCCCCAGCTTAGGGTGCCGACAACCTGCCCAAACGGGCCTGTCCTACCCTGAGAGCGTGCACAGTCCCCAGGGCTGCTGCTCTTCTTCCTCAGGCCTTCGTGCCCTCCCACTGACCGTAACCCAGCACACGCTGTGGCCTGCAGCATGGCCTAGCACCATCGAGCGCTGCGCCCCGCTGCAGAAGCTCGTCTCAGCGTCACTGTGCTTTGTGACTGCCACGCTCCACGGTCTTGGCCACGCCGTAAGGCCAAGAAGGGCAACTCGCTGCCTCTTCTTCAGCAGAGGAAGGAAGGGTTGGGCCCTCAGAGAGCTCTGCAGACCCACTGCTTGTTTCAGAATCCAACTGGCAGCACCCCTAATGTTTCATGTTCATGATATTTCTGTAGTTCCCTCATTTTACCCCCACTCCTGCCTAAATGGGCAGAGCAAAGAAAGCAAGGGAAGTCTTTGCTGCTTTTAGCTACTGGACTGTGGTTTCTTTAAAGTGCCTTCCCCATTTTCCTTCCTCTGCTCAGAGGATAGTACCGTCAATCCAATGGGACAGGAAGGACTGATCAGGAAAAAGTCAAAGCAACAAGCCCAAGTAGCTCATCGAGAAGATGTCTTACAGAGATATCGGAGGCTGCCCTTAAACACTGGAGAGAGGTTAACACACGAGGTTGTAATCTAGAAGGAAGCTTCCTGAATAAGAGCGCAGTAGCAAAAATAAGACAGAAAAGCAGTAGGATCTGCTAAGACAGGTGAAGCAAGGGGACAATACTTCCTCACTCGGGACTCCACTGTCCCATCTCTTTCCCTTGCCAGTGCGCACAGATTAGTCCCACACTTATCTCCTGTTCTCACACAGTTTCCTACCTCAGTGCGGTGGGGAAGGACTGCTGCCTCCGAGAGCACCACAGAAAGCATCAGTGCCATGTGTGTCTGACCTCCTGGCTGTGCTCCAGGTTGTGATGACAAGACATGGATGTCTGTGGAAGAGCTGGAAAAGATGCAGTTCTGCAGCAGTGTCTCTATGGTCTTTGACGGCTGGAAAACTTCATGGCTTCGCAGAGATGTACAGCAGCCACTGTTCTGAAGCTTCCTCCAGTTAGGCCCTCTGCAAGCCTCAATCCCAGTCTATGATTAAGACCCCATCTTTCCTACATCCCTCCATTTGTTACACCCTTCCCATTTGCTTCCATCTGTCAGCACCCCGCTCATGTGACTGTTCACTTGGAGGGAAGAATGGCAGTGGGCGATGAGCAGAGGCAGGAACTTACTCCCTGTCAGGCATTACAAAAGTCCTTTCTACCACCTCATTTCAATTTCTCTGTCTGTGAAATGGGGACTCTGAGACAGCTTCATGCATCCTTGAAACCCAGTTACTTAATTCTTATAAAATCTCAAGCATCGTACAGCTGCTAAGCACCATTGCTGCAAACGCTGTAGTATCCTAGGGAACAGTGTGTGAGAGCACAGTAATAAAGTTGATTAGCCATTCGTATAGATGTGCACATATAAATGATGCTACAAGGTTTTAATATACCAGAGAATAGGAAATAGGACCAATACAGACACAGACATTTACAAAGGTTATTTTTGTTAAGGATCTGGAAATATGGTGCTATAAGCTGCCGAAGAAGGATGCAGTCTAAGCTCACAACTTGAAGTGTCTCCAGGAAATGTATGCACTTACAAAACTTCCACAAACAAAAAAAAAAAAGCCTAATTAACAACTCAGTTTAAGTAAAATAATAATAATAAAAAATCTGGTATTTCCAAGCGTGAGAAAAGTAAATGTCATAGCTACACCCAAGCAAAAAAAGAGTTGAAGTCTCTCAGTCCACCAGTTATATGCAAAACCAAGCTTTCTTCTTGAAAAAAAAATCCATTACCAATGTACACTGCCATCTAATCACAAAGCTAAAGCAAGGGGGAGGCAGCAGGATTCTCTAGCTGTCCAGTAGAGGCCAACAGCAGTGACAGCAGGGGCACGAGGGCCACGTCAGCTACAGGAAAAATTTACAGTGAAGTCACAGATATCAAGCAGTAACAAACTGGCAGCAGGGGAAATTGGTGGAAAGGTGGACATTACCTTGCCCCGTCCTTTCAGCTGTCCATTTCAGCCCTCCAACACTTCCATGGCTGGCCTGGCTAAATCATTACTGTAACTGCAGACACTGCATACACGAGAGCTGGAAAGCAGGTGGATCTCATCAGCACTGAGTAAGAGTAAAGCCTACTTGTGCACGACCAAAAGCTGTAGTGTATTGGAATACACAGTGATAAATGGTGGTTGACGTCACCACTGTATCAGTATTACTGTGCCGACAGAAGGATGTGGTGAGCAGAGGAGGCAATGAATTCAGGTCCAAACACCCACACATTTATTACTGTATCGCTCTGCTCTCTTATGTGAGAAAAAGGTGGGAGAGCAGAGAAAAACCTCACAAGCCTCAGATCTAGAAGGTCATAGCAGGGCTGGTGGAGTTTGAGGCTTGCAGTAGAGAGGCATCAGTGCCAAGGCATTAAATGGTTAAGCCTAACTATATAGTACAGTGTGTACCACATCGGAGACAGCCAAGTACCACTGCGCTCTGCTTCCACCTGTCTCCAAAACGGCCCCTGGGACCAGGGCAATAGCACCAATCCTCAGACCACAGGCAGGGAGGTGGTCTGGCTCCGGCACAGGTGGAGGGGCTCATCCCTACCCTGATCTCATGCCTGCAGCTTGTGTCTGGGCTGGGACTCTCCAGATTGCAAGGCTGACACTGAGGGAGGGTAGGTCAACTCACCTCTGCGTGCCTTAAAAGGGGCTGCAAGGAGCCCAGTGCACGCTCCTTGTGTCCTTGGGCAAGAGGGAAAGGAGCAGCATTATGGAGGGGACTTGGCACACACAGCACAGCGTAGTAGTAGGAGGGTAAAGAACAAGGAGCTGGAATGACTCAAGGCGACTGCAGCAGTGAAGTGGGCACAAAGCAGCTGGGTGCAGGACGAGCAGGCTATGTCCAGCCCTGAGACCTGCTGAGCCAAAGAGCCCACTGCCCCTACTGCACCCACCACACAGCGAGAAGACTCCGCACATGCGGAGACTTCGTGTGGCACAGCACAACTCAGCCAGGCAGCCTGGAGCAGCAGATGCACGGCCAGCGGGGGCCAGCTCTCACCCAGACCTCAGCGCTCCTCCGATAGCTATGAGGAGAATTACAGGTACGGGAGAGTCACGGCGGGTCAGTCTGAGTACAACACATTTTTATAGTAGTTAAAGAACAAAACAAATCCCATCCCTCATGTAGGCAAGCACGCAGCAATCACAGGCCGTAGAGGGCATAAGATTGTCAGAAGATGCTCAAGACAGAAGGTCCCAGCTCCATATTCAGCAGAAGCAGCTGTCTCTCTTTCAGGTAAATAATCAGGAGCTTACTGCTTCCAGCATATATTCCATCTGTTTGAAAGGGAGAAATCCAGACTTAAAAGGCTAGACTGCTGATCCCAGTCTGGAGCAATGAATACAGAGTCATGGGGAAACTGCTAACAACAGTGCAAAAGAGAGCAGCTCCAATTTCTATGCTGATACATAGACAGGAAGAAGGTGAGGGGTCACTATGTCAGGGAATGTTCCCAGGATACTGTAAGAGTGTTAACAACATGACAGAGGTTTTATAAAAGGAAGTAGGGTATTCTGGGCTGTAAAGCAGGCCAGCAGGTCTAAACCAAAACTGTAAGAAAAGCTAACATGGGATTCAGTTAATATACAACAAAAGGATAATAATACAGAATAATTGCAGCCTCAGCAGTTATACAGAAAATATCAGCACAAAAATTAATGAGCTAAGTTTAAGAAAAACAGGCATTTAGGTGCAATATGTTTAAATTTATAAAGCAGTTCATCTTAGAGTACCACCAGTATTCTTGTTTTAAAAGTTAGCTCTGTAATAGCAAATGTGTATTATTGCATGTTTTAAAAGTAGCGTGGCTTGTGCCTGCCAGACTATCACTCTTTGGACTGATCACACATGCTGCCCCTTCCCTCCTTCCTCTGCACAAATAGTGGTGCTAGCACACCTTGAAGAGTCCTGTGTAACCATGGAGCAAAAGCTGCACCACTGTCCTGGTGTGTTTCTTACTAACTGCCTAGGAAATGTCTAGCTTAGCTGCTCAGCCTAATTGACCCTGTGCTATCCCACACTACACCCAACAGTGACAATCTCCGCAACCCACAGGCAGCATCAGCTGAGACAAGTCTTTTCTAGAAGCTTGGGCCTGACATTGTGCCGGTAAGCGATTCACAAAGCATGCAGAAGGAAGACCTGGTCTCTCTTACAGAGATTCTGCCCCAAACACGAAGAGGAATAGCTGTTGGGCTAA
Organism: Gavia stellata; assembly: GCF_030936135.1. NCBI lineage: Eukaryota > Metazoa > Chordata > Aves > Gaviiformes > Gaviidae > Gavia > Gavia stellata. The sequence goes on from NC_082611.1 coordinate 374,659, forward strand.
GTAGCAGGATCTTTGCCATGCATGTTATAACAGTGCACAGCCAGCACATGGGCCAGCCCAGTTACCAGCAACTCCCTGGCAAGCATGGTCGAGAACCGCCTGCCCTGCCCTGAGTGGTCCAAACCGTCTGTTTTTCCCAGGGAGGTGTTTACTGTATAGAGACTAGGAAAGAGAGGTAGGACTGAAGGGGGGTAATGAGTCCTAGGAAAGGGCAGCAAGGGCAGTTGAAACTTCTTTTTCTAAGATAGTTAATTTTAATTTAGGAAAGTTTATCCTTCGCTGACTGCCAGAATGCAGATGTGTACAGTTTCCCTCCTGTGATGCTCACTGATGGTGAAGCATAAAGCCAAAAGAAGTACTAAGGGCCTGCCAGAAGACTGGAATATCCATCCATCATGAATGGATGTGATGAAACTTAATGATTGGTTCTCTTCTGTCTTCTAGGACACACATGAAGGATCTCTAGGAGCCCCAGTACCTGTTGCCACCTGAAGCACAGTACATAGGTACACCTCCTGCATGGAACAAAGCAAAGCAGAGGGCTCAGTGTGCAGTGACCATCTCCAAGAGCACACAGCTCTAGAGCTACTCTGTGCTGTGGGGGCACTGACTGCTCTACACCTGAGGTTCCATGGCACTTCAGGGCAGCTGAATCCAGCCTCCAAGGTAAAGCACTTGGAGACCTGAAGCAGTTCAACTGCCATGGATTTATGTTGATTTGAGATAAGAGGCAACTACTTAATCCAGCTGTAATCCCAGCCCAGCCTGCAGTGGCAATATTCACCAAGAAGCAAGTGTGAAGGGCACACCAGGGAAGTCTTGGTAGATTCTGCTAAAAGTTATTGATGACCCAAAAGCATTTTGCCATGACTGGAAGAAGGGCAAAGTCTGTATGTATTTATCAGCAAGAATAAATACACACAGAGGAAATAACAATCAGAGCTGACAATTCCTTTCTCTAGGAGAGAGACTTAGTGACACTTGCAGTTACCAAGCTCACGATGTGGGGAAAAAACCCCACACAAACAATACTACCTCTGTATTTTCTTCCTGTCACAATGGAATTAAAAGAATATCCTCAGCATCATCAGACCTGGTATAACTCTAGGGTCAAAGGCGCCTTTACTGGCTGGTGACATTTAGGAGGAAGATAATCATACATTACGATAAGTAATGAGTAAAAAAAATGGCAGGAGAACAGCTGAGGCATGAGTAACAGTGTTCTACTGGAAGGGAAAGCAATAGAAGAAACCACCTCAAAGCTCAGGAAATGGGGTAAAATATGAATGAGCCAGGCAGAAAGCGGAGGTGTTAGTCAGCAAAGCAGCAGGTTGAAAAACAACAAAGCCTCCCAGCTGGCAGCCTGTGAGCTGACACAGGATGCTGCACACAGGAGGGAGTGCATTGCTTTCGGTCTGGCGAACGCTGAGTGCCACCTACAAAGACCCCAGCACCCTGCCCTCCTGCCTCCCTTTTGCCTTTGCCAGTTGTCTCTTCATAGCCACCAACATTGGGCTCAGCCTCTTGTTTTCCCCAATATACCTCAAGTCTGAACCCCCTCTGCATGAAGGCTGTAGTAGGAGGACATCACTTTGGCTCCTGCCAAAGGAAAAGAGCTTACCTTCACAGAGCTCTGACTGTGTACATCTTGCTCACATGGAGGGGATCGCACAGAGGCGCGTATCTTCTCTTAGGAAATCACCAGACACATGCTGGTAAACAGAAACAGGAATGACTGTGCCTGTGAACGCGCCCTGACCATCTGGAACAGAAACCTCCAGCTCTGCTCAGGCTCAAACCCACCACCCTCATCTAAGCCATACAAAATATGCCTAGAGCATCTCCCCAGATGCCTCACTGCACTGCATAGATTCAGCCCACAGAAAAGCACGCTCTCCCCAAGACAGCCTCCACAGCACCCTCCTCTGAGAGCCTAGACCCCTCTGGACAGCCCACAGGGGGTACTCTCCCTCCATATATTTGTCAGAGCCCTGCCCCACAGCTGGGTTCTTGCAGCTGCACAAACTAAGCATCAGCCTTTTCTTGTCTGTTCAGTTGATGTGTCCCATCCTCTCCACCCTCCCCTATCACAGCCATTCTCAGACTGGACCCAGGTCACACCTTCTGTTTGTGCTTCCAAAGAGCCCCGACTCTGCACGAGGTCACCAAGTCTGTCACACATTCCCACAGCACTCACCAGAGTCAGCAGTGCTAGCAGAACTCGCTGCTCCTTTCATGCAGGTTGGCAGAAACTGACCCATTTAGAGCCAACATCCATCAGCTTGTCCCCAGATCTCTGCTCACAGGGATGCACTAAACCCAGAACTCTGCTGCTGGCATACAGCTATTTATGGCAAGAGCATCACCTGAGCCTCTTAGAGCTTTGTTTTGCCACAGCTGTCAAAAACCAGCATGCCCCACCCATGCTGCCGGGCCACAAGCTTTTACAGCAGGCCTTCCACACCTGGGGCCGGGTACAGCAACTGAGTGTGCCTTGGACAACTTCTGCCACCTCTAAGAGGGTGAAAAACACTGGCTATTTTCAGCCTGACTGTAGAAGCACTTTCAGAGCAAAAGCCAGTGGCTCGCGTTGCATGCTGCCTCCACGTGGCAAGCAGTGAGCTGCAGGAGACAATCGCATGGCAGACCATAGCCTCCAGCAGCATTGCTGGCTCCATCCCAAACCCGCAGAACATGCAGTCCTAATACAATTAGTGGCTTCTCATGTCACTGGCAGGGGTGTACTGTGTCTTTAGGAGAAAAGGCGGTATGGGGGTGCAGGATGGACAAACAGGCAGAGTTTCATTGAGAGGCACCTTGCAATATGTTGGGGCATATTAACAACATTGGAGATAAAACAGATTTCAACAGAAACGGATTGCTCCAAAGTAGCCACTGTTTCCAAATTCAAAACACATTTCTGCATAGAGAAGCCAAAAGGCTTCGTGGGACTTTCTTGGGACAGCGTGAGTTTTGTGAAGCTGTGGCTTTGCTATGATGCTGGTAGGAGTTCATTGTAAGGTGACAGAAGGCAGGAGCTTGTTTTGTTTGAGGCTAAAAAGGCCAAAACATGGAGTTATTGGCTCCACTAGAGCACAGGGACTAATGTGATGAAATTGTGTCACATCGGTGTATCCGCACCCAAAGCAGCACCAGTGAATGTTTACGGTGCTCACCAAGAAGAGGAGTCTGAAGGTTGTTCCTACAAAATGTAGGGGCCGGGGGATTCCATGCTGCACTGTGGCTTTGGTTGTGGTGTGAGGCTCTTGCTCGAACAAGGAAGCTGCTTGGATCCCCTGGTCGCTGTTCTGTAACCAGGTCTGCATAGCCTAGTTTCCACACTCCTTACCCTGCCACTGTGCATCTGCATGAGTTGGAAAGTGATGTGCTAGGAGCAGCAAGAAGCTAAAACAATGGCAGATAACATGCAAAATAGAGACAATATGGACAGCAGTTGAATGTGTTGGTCTTTCACACTGGGGAGCACAGCTGGAGGTTTTTAAGACAAGTCGTCAGAACAGCAAAGGTGGCCTAACCAGAAGTGGGAAGAACCCCTGATGCTTCCGGACAACAGTATCTGTTGCAGGGGCCCAGCACAGCTCAGAATGAGGCCATGGAATATGTAGCACGTGCTAAACTATGGGTCCTAATTTCTGCCCTTGCGGAGGAAACAAGGCACTTGATGGCTGTTGGCTCCCTCATGCTGTGGAGGAGCATACTATGTGCTTCCGGAGACCCTCAGCTAGGCAGCAGGGGAGCAGACCACCCAGCAATGAACGGCCCTGCATAACCTTCAAGCCCAGAGCCTGTCAGATAAGACACACCGGTTAGTGAACGCAGCACAGCATGAGCCTGCCAGAGCCAGCTCCCCCAGAACACTGCTGGCTGCTCACCAAGGGCCAAGAGTGCTAACTTCAGGGCCAACCGTGGCCAGTGCAGACCTGGTTCTCACAGCAACTCTCTAGAGCATTGAGACAAGAACCCGGGACTGGTTAGAACCCTGACCAGGTGTGGAAATTCTACGCCCAGAAGGCAGTCCAGTGCTTTCTCACCCTGTTATAATGCTTGTTGCTGTGTGGGCGGCTCACTGCAAGTGAAACCAGCAGTGGCTGAGCTGGGGAGAAGCAGCCAACCTCAAACTCTTTAGCTTATGGCAAATTCCCCCATGTCTAAGAGCTGGGGAAACAGCAGCAAGTAGGAAAGTCCCAGTGATATATTAGTCACTGACTCAGTCACCTTCAAGCAGAGGACAAACACCACACTGCTCTTACACAATGGAGCACAGACAGGACCATGGAAGCGGCTGATCCATCACTGAACTGGGACAGGAGCTCCTTAGGACACCTGCCACACTCCGTGGACCGGGGCAGGTCTAGTGCAGTCATGCCTCTATCAAAGACAGGCTGCGTCTCACAGGCTGGTACCAACTCTTGCCATTACAATTGCCTCTCTGCATTGAGAATACAGAATTTTACGTCTCCTGCACAGATGGTCAGTTTTACAGAAAGTATTCTAGCTAAGAGCAAAAAAAGAAGAAAACAGCTGCTGCTCCCCCCTACGCAGCTACATGTGCCACAGCAGTCAGTTCCGCACACTGTTCATTAAAGGCTGCAGCCAGTTTTTCTTCTCTTTCATCTTGCAGTCTTGCTGGAGAAGTAGAAGGCGGCTGCGTGGAAATTTCCATGTTGTAGAAAGCCACAGAAGGGACAGGATGGAAGCAGGACAGCACAAGGAACAAACAGAGCAAAGCACCTTTGGCCAGAGTACAACAGAGATGCAAAATTCCTCTCAACATTGTTTCTCAGCTTGCCAAAGGAATGAGAATACTCAGGACTTAGCAAACCAGTGGTGCTGCTGATGGCTGTTATTAGGTACTCTGAGAAAACACACCAAGGTACGGCAATTTAGTAAGCTTTAACTTTGGTTAAGTATGTTAGAGAGGTACCTGGAAAGTGCCCTCTTCCTCACTCAACTGTTTTTTTTCCTTTGCTTTGGAGCAATCTGCTTTGAGACACAATAGTCCTGCAGCTGAAAACCAGACTAGTTCATCGCTCTGACCATGGTCTCATCGCTCTGATTGTCAGCAAGTTCACGCTGAGCTGTTGCTCGGCTTCCGACCTCATCACCACAGTTTAGTGAGACGGGCCTTGAGGTCTGTGTGCCATGGCTGCAACATCTGATGAAAAGCTGACAGCATGACATGGCTGCCTCAATCATAGCAGCGTGGTGAAAAAAATTAAAATTCCGGGTAATGTGTAATCATGATACATCACCATGTGGGAGCCTGGCGCAGACCTTTTACTCAGCATCCTGCGGGGGGGGGGGGGGGGGGGGGACGGGACGACACACGATCTGTGTATATGTGTGCCTGAGCATTGCACGGGCACAGTTCCCCTGAGAATAAGTCAAAAACACCTATTCTTTGTGAAAGCAACTGTATGCAAAATTGCACACTTTGAAAGCACCTCTGCCAGAACTAGAATACAAACTGCACAAATCATGCTCCGTAATGAGTCTTCTACAGAAAAAACGTGGCTAGGAGAAAGCAAACCGTCCTCTCAGTCTCTATTCACTAAGGAGTTTTGTCACGTAATTCCACAGTCAGAGGTAAACATTAGGCAGCAGGGTTTTCGAAGTCACAACCCCCTCATTTGCTTCTCTCACCCTTCATTCCTTTGGCCATGTCACTACTAGCATGCAATACCTAAAAGAACTTGTTTTCTTAGTTTGTAGCTCATGATGGATAAGCACTTGGACATCTTTGCACCCTGCCTGAACAATGCAGGGTCCCAAAGCAAGATGCAGACACAAATTATTTAAAAAGCTGACCCCTCCCTCACCCTAAACTAACTTGCCCCTACCCCCAAGAACTTCACCGCACATCTTCAAGCTCCTGTTCCATACTAGTCTCACCCTCATCTTGTGGTCATTGTTAGTTTTCCACAGGCAATGACAAACCTGTGGATTGACAAGAATTTTCCAACAGCTGTTCTGTACAGATGCACGTTTCCAAGGAGCTAACGCTGCTCAGGAAGGAGAGAAAGAAAAAAGGCAAGGCTGCGGCATTCTCTGCAAAGGAAAAGCAGTGTATCAGAAGTACCCTCTCCTGAACTGGGAATACACCTGCTTTTCTCAGGAACCCACTTCACTCATGTGAGTCAGATTGCTAATATTTGGTACGCAGCCAGGTGAGAAAGATGTGGAGGCGGAGCAATTGTGAGCAAGTAATAAATGGCATTGTAACTAGGCTAAAACTTGGCACAAGCCTCCACTTGCACTGCAGTCTTACAAAACAAACTGAAAAACACTAAAGATACACTTAGTACGATTAGTAATTCTCTGTCCTGGTAGGAGCCTTCCACTAGCTAAAAAGGACATGCTTAGAGGGTCCCAGCCTTCAGGAATTCCTCTCTCGGGAGAGTAAGCTGCTTTTGCAAGCACCGGCTGGTCCGCAGGAGGTGCGGCTCAGGCCAGTACACCTCACTGGCACTCCTGGGAGCCAACCCAAAGTCAGAACTCCCACGCACTCCAGGCTGATCATCATCTTAGGCCAGAAATGCGTCATTTGAAACCTACCTGCATTTTATAGCCTGGCAATAAATAGCTCCAGACGGCAAAAGCAGAGGCAGTGGAGGACAAAACATGAACTTAGCTCCCGCTGCAGTCATGCACCGTGCCTATCAAGGGACAAGGGGTGAGCTGGCCAGCCGCCCAGCCAGCCCCGGTGTTTATCGCCAGTTCTGGGTTATACAAAGACATTGGAATAGGGCTCCCTCTTCTCAAAGAGTTACAGTTTGATTTCACCGCAGAAATACTGAAGAGAGAAAAGGAGAACACCACCAATGCACAGAAAGCCATCGAACAGAAATGAGCAGGCAGGAGGGCATAGCTATGCAGAAAAAAAGCCAGGGAAAGGCAGAACAAAGCTGGGGCTCAGCAGAGAAGCGCTGCAGCAAACAGCTTTCCAACCCTGGCCTGAGCAGACCTCTCCTGGCTGCTCCAGCCAAGTGCAAGCCTTCCAGGAGGATTTCTCAAAGAGCACAAGGGAGAGTGCAGGAGCAGAAGGGGAAGAAAGCACCACTGGTGTCCCTGGGCCTCCCTTAACAGCCCTGTGCTACTACAGTAAACAGTGAGTAATGCATTCCGGTTAGCTGCAATAACTAGCTGTGAGCTTTTGCTTAAACTTGACTTTGCTTGGATTTAGGGAAGTGAGTCGGCTTACCCATGAGGCAGACCATGGCCTCTACGCATCCTCCTATTCCACCATTTCACTGCGGGTTTGGTTGATGGGTCCTGGAAAGCCTCTTCATCTGTTTGCCTCACAGCCCTCCCACTTCACAGAATTTGTGCTGATGTTTAGTGCAGCAGTGACTGCCCTCACGCAAAGAAAGAGTATTTCTGATAGAATTAAACCTCCCCTGAGTGAAAATAAAATTCAGCCTGGTATTTTCAGTAAAAACAAATAAATAACATGTTCATCAGCACCTTAGCTACAAGCAGTTAACATCTTTCACTAACCACCACCACCTTAGTGAAAGTGAGCTACAAGCCAGTGCCTATACAAATATTATCACATCTAAATACAGACACTTCACTGAGAGTCTCCTTCCAGGGCCTACACACCCTTCTGTACCGCTGCGAAATTGATGCATAGATACCTCTGCTACTTGGCCAACCTGAACTTTGAAGAGAGATTTGCAGTACAAAATTCTTTCTTACAAAACATGTTAAACCTGTTTCTGTGCTTAGCATTACGGTTTCCTTCCTTATGAATGGCAATGCAAATAGGGTTTTCTAAATAATGACAATACACATATATAAATACACATTATATTACTTAACGGTTCTTAACTATTTTGTGCCACTGTCAGCATACTAGGCTGGAATTTACCATACCAAAACATATGATAATGCCCTAGAAAAGTTCAGAGTCGTGAGTAAAACTTTTGGAACAATTATCCAACAAGAAGTATATGCTGCCAGGCATAACTCTCATTCTGACTGGACAAGAACAAGAAGCCAAAAAAATGCTCCATCAGTTTACGGAGTCTGACCATAAACTGGCTAAACCTTCTGGGAAAACACTCCTTAGAAATGTCTGATTGCATTTACAGCTGTAGAAGTATGAAATAACTCTGCTTGCTTCTACAGAATAAGAAACTAATCATCAATAATAGCATTGCTTAAGCCCAAATGACAGTAATCTTTATTCCAGGTCTTGATTGAGCAAGTATAGAAACATACACCCCAGGCTGGGGCTAGGCACGCAGGACCTCCCTCCTCCCCTTCTCCCCCAATAAATAAATTACAGAAGCTGTGTGATGCTGTCAGTGGAAGTCAGTCACTTCCCCTTTGACCTGCACCTAGGTCCCTTCCAGCTGTGTCAGCACCTTCCACATCACCTTTTTGTGCTTCCCAAGCCACATGCAGAGCCAGGGCAATAACCACAGGAGCTGTACTAAGAACTCCCTCTTTCTGCAGCTGCTGCTCACTTTTAGAGCACAATGACAGCCAGAGAAACTTCAGCTCTGGCTTCGCTGCCCCGACAGAGTTGTAGCTGCCATTGTTAGATGCTAACCCCTGATGCTCCCCAGGGGCCGGTATCACATACCGGTTGCCAGCCCTGCAGCAGGCATGAGTGTTACAACCCACTGAAACCATGCCTGAACTGTAGCAGCCCTCACTTCAGGTAAGATTGGAAGAACAAACAACGTTTCAATTTGCTGTACAGTTTATTTCCAAAGACTGGTTTGGTTCAGTCTTGGCGAGGGTGTCTAGGCTACCTTCATGTAGCAGTTGTCCTCCTGTGCATGGGCTGGTACAAGTTTCATTTTTTTGTCATTCTTCCTGTTGTTTTCCATCAAAAGTTCTACTGGTCTTTTTTTAACTGCAGGTGCCAGTCTGGAACCCTCACTGTGAATGGTGTGAGAATCAGGACAGGAGTTATCCACAAAAAGAGGAGGTGACAACTTGTCCGAGACCAAGAGCTCCAGGGGCTCTGCAGTTTTTCCTTCTAAGTTTAGCCCACTGCTGTCCAGTGATTCTTCTGGTAAGCTAGCTGCTGAGCCACACCTCCTGCCCACCACATGCTTTATCACCTCTTTATTTTCCCCTGCACTTCCAAGTTTCCTCAAGTGGTTGTGTGTATGGCAGTGAAAGTCAGTATTTAGTCTGTTAATGCTGCTCTCTTGCATTCCTTTATCCGTGTAGTTAAAGTTAGTACGTTTTGTCCCCTTTATAGCTCTTTCACGGCTGTTAAAATCTTGACAGTTCAGCTCTAACAAATGCGACAGCCGTTCATCTCTGCTGGTATTTTCATCTTTGCTCTCACTAGACAGCTCATTAGAGTTGATGATCCAAAGGCTGCCATCACTAGTCTGCGCAACATTCTCACTAGAGGCTAAACCTGGGACAATGCTGCAGTCAAAACCCTGTACAGTCAAACATCTGTGGTCATCTGTCCTCTGGTCAGGTTCACAGCTCATGGTATCTGGAGGTGTTTCTCTCAGGCTGTTGTACAGAAGATGAATGACGGGTTCATCTAGTGACCTAGAGATAACCACACTGTCATTGTCACAGTATGTACCAATACATTTAACTGCATTATCAAAAGGTTGATAACCAGATGTTTGAGGTCCAATGGGGCAAGAAATTGTATTGCCTTTCTTTTCAACATTTTGATATGTTACGTGCTTATGTATTTCTTCCTCTGGCAGGAAAGCTGAAGCACTGTCATTTGCATGTGTGGAGAAAGATGGAAAATCAGTGTGTTCTGAACAGGTGTTTTGAAAATCAAGCTCAGTGCAAGGAGATCTGTAGTTGGTATAACACGTCTGATTGCTAGGGGGTCGATAAATTTGATCTGTGCAGCTAAGTTCTGGTGTCTCTGAAAACTGTGCCAAAGGTGGTGAGGAGCACACATTTTCAAAACATGGAGTCAGGCTACTGTTAGCCACAGACTGAGACATGAGGGTATCAAAGCTCTTGTATGCAGAGCTACTTGGTTCCTTGAACGCAGACACAGGAATATCAAAGCTCTTGTATGCAGAACCACAGGGCTCCATGGATGGAGAGATAAGGGTGTCAAAGCTCTTGTAGGCAGAACCACAGGGCTCCATGGATGGAGAGATAAGGGTGTCAAAGCTCTTATATGCAGAGCTACACAGCCCCATGGATGGAGACACAAGGGTATCAAAACTCTCGTGTGCAGGGTTGTTTATTCTATCTTTTTTGGTCCCAAAGGATGGTTTATTTGGAGATTCCTGGATCAGAACACATGAGTCATGCTGACTTTCAAAACTGCATGGAAAAAGGCTTTGATGAACCATATGTTGAAGATCTCTTGCATCCAGAGAAGTAGAATTTATGCTGGAGCTCTGATAGCCAGATTCAAAGGATCCTTCTGATTGTTCTGACTTCTTGCTGGCTGTACTACAATTGTAGTCATCTTGAGAGGCTTTGGTGAAAAGGGAGACTGTGTAAGAAACACCACATGGCTGCTGACTCTGGGCTGCACTTTCTTCTGGATTTTGCTGTGATGGATTTTCTGACTCAAGTTTCTCAAAGGTTTTATTCTCACCTGTGATGATGTCTGGGTCTTTATTGTCTTGCATGTTGTTTTCATCTGCCAGGAGCTCAATAAACATGCTAGCTAGTGCATCATTGTGTTCAGTGTGCTCTCTGAAAGCAATGACACTGCTCTCACAAGGCTCAGATATGGGGATCTGGTCACTAGCCTCTTCCTGGCTCTCAGCCTCAATGTCGGTTAAACATTCACAGATTTCTATAGACTCTTCAACTAGAATTGTCTCAGGGGTTAAAACTGCACTGCTGCCTTTTGGAAACCACTCTGCAGACGTGCTGTGGCAACTGCAAGATTTCTCAACATTTCTGATATTATCTTTTCCCTTGAAGTTTTGGCTTGATAAACTTTGAGCCAGACAGTTCTTGCAACTTCTGTTTTTGGAAGTCAAAAGGAAAGGACAGTTAATGTTTATGTAATAGGAAACTACTTTATGCTGTAAAGCAGAGGGTTTTTTTTCCTTTATCTTACTTACATTTGGTTTTCCATGTGACTCTGCTTTAAGTCATGGAAAGGGAACTTAATTTCATCAATGTAGCACAAAACTGAAAACTAATAAAGATACAAATGAGATTTAGAACACATGTGAATTGTATTTAGTATCCCCTGCACTAGCCAGACAATAGCACTTATTACATATTCTACTTCTGGTGATCAGGAAAAGATATTTTTTGCAAAGCCTTTAAATTACCTTGACATTTTTTACGACCAAATGGCTCTTTGCTGGATTTGGGATTTGATCCCACCATTCTTTCTTCACTCTGCAAGGGAAGAATTAAAATTGTTTGCTTTGACTGCATTTTGGCTTCATCAGTGTACACCTCCCTCTTTTGTTCTTCTCTCCCTCTTAGCCATCTGCATTGCAGCAACAGGAAACGCTTGTTCTGTGCATCTCCAAGTGCTGCTTTTCATTAAACTAGTGCAAAGATGTTTGTATGTTTGGTGCGTGACTGCTCTGCACAACCACAGTCATATGTTCTTCTAATCATGTTTGAAATGATGTGAGAAACAGATAGGATCCCACTTTCACATTACCACTAAAAAATGTAAAAAGAAATACAGATATTTAACCATCGTTACTGGAACTCCATCAAAGACTGGGGTCCAAAACTGACAAACCCCATAACTGCAGCCTGTTTTGGATGCTGTAACAAGCCCATTCTAGTAAGATTAATAGAGAATATTCAGTTATCTGTTCAGAAAATGACAGAGTCAACTCATTCATGTTTATAAAACATTTGCTCATAGAGAGCAAGATAAAGGTGGTGAGGAAAAACAAAGCATTACATTCCTGTACGACTGGACATTCAGCTAATCAATAGGAATACTGGTATCTGTGCAAACTGCTACCCTATAAAACCTGTGAACAGCATGATACATACTTGGTAAAACCGAAGTAACAAATTACAGATACTGCCATGATCAGTATGCAGGATATGGGAACGGCCATCTGCAGAATGTCTTCAGCTGTTACTTGGTAATCTGTTAAATAAACATACATATTTAGATGTGTATGTGCGTAGAAATACAAGTACTGGCAATACCAAATTCATTGCTCTTCTTTTGCACCTTAAAAAAAAAACAAAGCTCCTTGAGAGGATGTAAAATAAAGCCTCCAGCAGATAAATAACAGAACATACACAGCTACCAGTGGTGATGGTGTGTGGCATGTCTGAAAGGTCAATGCAGGTACTGCAGTCAGTCACTGTGAGTGTTAGGAGCTGGGAGAGCCAACGTGTACTGTGTACTGAGGCCGTTTGTCAGCTCTCAGGGACAAGCCTGTCACACAGTCCCTAAAATGGCATTATCATCTCCATTGTAGTGCAGCTATGCCTCTTGCCTTTCTGTTGCTCTTCACAGATTTTTATAAGTCCTCAGCCCTCTGACGGTTGAAGTATTACTTAATTTGCAGCCTAAATAGCTCTTGTACATTTATACCCGCTTGCTCTTACGTCAATGTTGTTCTTTAGTTTAAATATCTCTTCTCCTTCCCTGGTGTCTCCTTCATGAAATATTTATAGAGAATAAACACATCCCCTTTCAGCCTTTTTTTCACAAGGCTAAACAATACAACTTCCCTTGGTCTTCTCTTCCTTAGTTTCCCCAGGAGCTGCCTTTTTACGTCTCTTCTCTTTGGAAGCCTTTACAGATGTCTCCACAATAGATTCAAAAGGATGAAGATGATGATTCCATAACTCTCCTCTGAGAGGAGAGAGGCAGGGCATATATGATATGGTTTATAAAACGATACCATCCTTTTATCAAGCTGCTATTTGTTACAATACTTACCACAGTGAAATTCAACTTCTTCACTCCATTCACTCCAGTAGGCCGGATAGTCTGTATAGTTACACCTTACACTTGCAACATAATCATAGCCTCTCCTCAAGGAGCTTGCAGTAATTTCAAAGCTTTTTGCCTTGTAGTTAATTGCTTTTACAGAAACCTGAAAAGAAAGTGAGAAAGTTCACTCTTGATTTCTTTATGAGGTGAAGGGTTAGTGACAGCAATTAAGTAACACCAGTGTTACATGTTTCAGTGACCTTTCAGAAATGAGCAAATGAATGACTCTATACCTAATCTGCTGTGTGTGATAACTGTGTTTTGTTGTCATTAGCAGGCAGTATTTGTGACATGCCACCATGCATGTTCTTCCCCTACCAGAAGAAGCCCAGCCCTTAAGTGCTGCATTGTTCAGGAGGGTGTCTGAAATGCCTCAGGTGCGCCACAGAGTCCTGAACAGCCTCCAGCTTCCTGATGTCTGAGGAGCAAATGAAGTCCAGGGAACAGAAGCACTGTGTTTTCAATCTCCGCCCTGCCTACTGTGAGCAGCAGATCATTTTGGGGTGGCAGTCAGAAGAGTTTCAATCCTTTAAAGCCCAGCTGAACCACCTTGTGGCAATGTGACCTGTGGCAGGTGTGTGATCAGGAACATTGTGGGACTTGTCCTGGCTGGCCCTTACACCATTATTCATTAAATGTTTTCAAGACTTTTCAGAGGATTTTTTAAACCTGAAAGCTCCAGAGAGACAGAAAATGAAGAGACTGGCTGTCTCTTACCTCTGTTGGGTGCTGCTTCCTCCAGTATTTCACTTCATAGATGACCGGCTGTCCATAGAGCATGGATGGAGGAGAGTAGCTCTCCTCCCAGCTCAGATTGAAATTACCATTTTCAACTTTCTCAATGGTAAGATTTTTGGGGGCCCTTGGCTTAACTGTATGTTAAAAAATACAATTAAGGAGAACATGGCAATGGGAAAGCATTGATGGAGAGAAGCAGAGAGACAAACATTCACCAGAGACCAGAATCTCATCGCAGTCAATGCATGGAGCCCTTTTCACTATGCTGTAGCACAAGGATATAGAGGCCAAACCAGAGCAACTGCGAGGTATTCATTAACAAGCACTGAATCTTCAAGCTGGCTGAACAAACTGCAAGTTCAACCTTTTGGTGCACTGGATGCAGCTTTCAGCCTGGAAAAATGGGAACAACCTCCGCCCTCACAACAGCATGCTGTGCCGCGGGGTAGGCACAGAGCTTCTGACAACTTCACAGCCAGGCTGTCCCGGCTACCCGTCTCTTAGAAACTGATGCAGGCTCCTGCTTATTCTGCTGATAAGCAGCAGTGACAGTCAAGTATTCTGAAAAGAACCAGCTCATCAATGCAGATGAATGCCTGCCTAAGGTATGTGAATGATTTCTCTGAGTGCTTGAGGTGACAAGTATTATGAACAAGCACACTGTTCTAAACAAATGAGGCGCCTAAAGAGAGACATGAACTGTATCTATCCTCTATCCTGTGAAAGAGCAGAGTCATTAACTTTTTATCACTGGTCGTTATAATCCAATAGCAATTGCTGTAAAAATCTCTGTCAGGGGGATGATTCAACTAGCATGAAAAATCAAAGTAGAGACACGAATGGAAGAAATTTCAGTAGGCATAGCCTAGCGTCTTTCAGGAAACTGGAACTAGCACATTCCTCTTCATCCTTGAGTTCTACAGCCACAAGTAAAATGCACTAAAGACACGTCTAAGCCCCCAAGCTACTGCTGGCTGGCAGCTGGGAGGCTACAGCTAGAGGAAGAATCACTCTCTGCTTGCCCCGTTATTTATACTCTTTCCTTAAAGAGTCTACCCCAGAATCAGGTTTCTAAGCTAAATGGATTTTGCATTTAAGCCAGCTTGGCACTTTTCACCTCTGATAAGGAAAAACTGTTCCAGTGACACGAATGAGGAGATAGCTAGGATTGCAAAGCCTGGAACCAGATGTCCTAGTGACAAAGTAAACAGTTTCTTACCAACCAGGGCTGGTGTAACACTGTAATTCCACATAGCAGTCCCATTGAACTGTAGAGCTAGAATATAGGTGAGGCCCGATACAAAATAATCTGGACATATTGTGCAAGTGCACCTTAAACTGTCTTTTCCATTCTCAGGGACACACACGTGATTTCTGAAAAACAGGCAGAAAATTATGTGATGTTTAGAGTGTGGCACACTATTTCTTGAAAGGGTGAAATCAAGCTTCCCAATGGGTAGTGCTAATCAAATCCGAGACAACCAAGCTGAGTTCCTAGAAACGTTTAGCCCAAACAAATCTAAACCAAAACTGAGCTCCCCCAAACTCCCAAACAACCCACCCTCCCCAAACACCCCTTGGATATCTGTATCACACAAATGAAAAGCTTGACAGAAAGGCTAAGGATTGATCCCAAGAGGACAAATTAACACCCTTTGTCACACTTCAACCTCTGAAGGAGCGGACTGACAGCTTGCTAGTATAGGAACAGGATTACTATAGTGTACGAAGTGAGGTTATTTGCATGTCTGTGTGGAAAAATCATATGGAGAGAAACAGGAGAGCCCAGATGCATCTTCCTTTGTAGGAGGTGACGACTGGCCCTGCTGCAGGACGGGGACAACAGTCTGTGCTTGAACATGGAGTTAAACTGTATGCAGAGATAATCACCTGGGCTCTAGGGGAGAGTACCTTTCACAGAGGGTACAGTCTGGAAAATCAGGTAAGATTTCTCCTGAAGGAGGTAAAATTTTGCATGAAATGAAGATTGAGTAAACTTATGAGAGCCCCACCACTCCTACAAGTAGAACTTGATCACTCCTCTGTACTAAGAGTGCAGAGAGGTCTGCAGAAGAGTAGCCCACTGAACAGAGTATGCTGTTAATTGCAGCAACCCACGTTCCTCCTGGCAAGAATAATAATCTGGATTACTGTTTGTCCCAGACACCCATGGCAGAGGGGGGGAATCAAAGCTGGTAATGGCTATAGGATATACGAAGTTCCAACAATGATAATGTAACATCTTAACACTTACGGCAGAAAAAAAAATTCCTTCCTGTAGTAGAGCAGGAATTCTTTGGAACAATTTGTTTGTGCAGGCACCTTCCAGTGACAAATCAGCTCTTTGTCATAGTCAGTGAAGCATGCAAATTCCTGTGCATGTCCTGCAGCCATAACTAGGGAGAAGCAGCACGCAATGAGAAGAGAATCAAAATAATAAATTGGACTAAGCAGAAACATTAACTTTTCCATCTAAACAGAGCTACCAACCCTCTATATATTAAGTGAAAGCATTGTTATTTTTCATGTTCTGGGTAAATGGAAAGAGATGCATGTCACCAAAGGTCTCCACCTTTCTGGAGACAATGTCTACGGTCGTGGAGAGGAAGAAGGACTGCAGTAGTAATATTGAAATAGAAAGGCACAACTCATCCAACGCAGTCTTCCAAGCATAGAAAATCTGATTGTGATAGCTCTATCTAAAATACATCAACATTTAATTATAAAACAGCATCATCCTATGTGTTAAATACAAAAGGTTCAAAAGCCAAAATGCAGATAATTAACAGAGTCAGACCAAGACCACTGCCTACACGAATGTACTCATGCTTTATCTACAATGGTTCTAAGCTTCCCAAATGCATGCCCTCTGCCTCCCCAGAGCAGTTTGCCATCACCTAGATGATCTTCCTGTCACAGGCTTCTAGTATACACCTTTTCTTAATTTCACTCTGCATTTCCTGTTCTGTCTTCTCTACTTTTCATTGTTACGATAGTGTTTGGAGACCTGGAGAGATTTAGAGTCACATTGTTCCAGGCATTGAGAGGGTACAGAAAAGCCCAAAGTCTCTGCACTCCCCATGTCGCGTCTACAATCTCCTTCACTGGCAGTATTTAAGGAAAAAATAGAAAACATTGGTCAAAATATCCTTGTTAGAACTGGAAAGGGAAATGGAATACACAATCCTCAGTATCCCTTCCAGCCTCATTTTCCGTTATTTCAATGCACTCCACATGAGTGAAACAAGGAACAGGAGAGGAGGAGCTATGTGAGAGTAAGGCCATGCTGTTATTAGGACTAACAGTGTGCCAAATGTGGTACTGGAATGTGATCATTTCTGAATGAAACAGTCAGAAATAGCTAATACTTTTATCATCCCAGACAGTTCTTTGCCTTTGTTGATGTTTGACTTCTCTGTTACTGGTAAATATTAACAAGATCTCCCTTTTCTTGCACAAGTTGTACAGATCTAAATCCTTCCCTCCTGCTCTACATCTCAACTCCCTATAAAAACTTAGGATAGCTTTGGCTGGTTTTTAGAATCCTATTAATTGATATTTTTCTGATCGTTTCCTAAGGGATTCTGCTAGAAGGTTTCCTGTAGCAATTATCCAAAGGCCATATAAAGACATTATTTCATTTCTCCATAGTATGTAAATAATTTTGTTTACATGACCCAGCACATTACTCACTCTCCATTCTTGTAATTTACATTGCAAATTCAAGATTAAGTTGCCAACAATTCACATCCCGTAAGGTCCCTGTCCTTCAGCCACTGCTGCTTCACAGACTTATTCTTTCCAATGGGTACCTAAGTTTCAGATTATTCCTCCCAAGCAAAACCTTTTGTTGTCAAAACCACCTAATTTCATTTTATCCTTCCTACATTTCTACTTTTCTGTAGTCCACTCATGTTATTTGTTCTGATGTAACTTCTGCATACTGTGATACAGTCCAGTATCTGCAAATGTAATAAACATGATGGTCAGATGCCTTTTAGAGGACATGATACGTTACATACAATGGGATCTACCACCAGACCCTCTGGTACTTCAGAAAAAAACATGACTCAAAGAAACACTTAATTGTTTAGTACTGACAGTGTATGGTCTTTCACCCTTGTTAAAATCCACACATTGCTTTCACTTGCCTTTCTAAAAGGCCTCTCATAAAACTTGACTACCAAGCAGTCCTGGATCACTTGAGTAAGCTTAATAACCTCAGTGAGGCTCACTGACACAAATGAGGACATATGGCAATGTCAAGGAATCATTTAAAAATTCTACAAAAACCATAATCTACATTGTCTGGTATATTGACTGGTTATAAACCTAGAAGTGACTGCAGCTCATGGTTTCATTAGTGTTCAAATATTTAGAAAAAAATTTGGTTTGTTTTAGTTACTAAGGCTAGATATTTAACTTGTAGATAAGAACTATCACTCTCATATCCTTTCTGGATGGCAGCACCACATTTAGTTCCCTTTTGTTCTGCATGGTCCCTAACTCTTCCAAAAACCCCAAGAATCATCAGAAAAACAGCAAGTTGAAGATTAAACTTCCGCAATACTGTTAACAGTCACACTGCTCATTTATTTTAAAAGAACCATTACCTATTTATGCTGTTGCTGTTGTTTATATTTGGTTGCCATTTGTGTTTTTAGTTTCTTTTTTTTTCCACTTTGAGATGTACTTTTAGAAGAAGTACTAACATTTTAAGCCCTTTACAGATGAATGTCATTATTTTTCAATGTGTTAATGATCTTACACTTTCAAGAATATGCCAATTAAATGAAGCTCTTCCTGCTGTGTTAAGCTATGATGATTAGCAGCTTTACTTTATCTTGCCTTTCAGTCTCCTCATGTCTTTCCAGGATTCTAAATTATCTTCTGTATTCTTTTCCTGGGACCTTCTTCCTTTTCCATCTCTGGTACACTGTATTTTCTTTAAACCTCAGATATTTGAGAATTTCCTTTTGAAACCACATAGAGTACAGAGTTTGTTTTCAGTTCGTGTAGTTAAAAAAGGGAACTGAAATACTGGATTTCTTTTTTAATCCTCAACTAGAATACCATGCTGAAGAAACTTAAAACGTGTAGTTAACTAGGGGGGAAAAAAAATAATCTATAAAATTAAACCTTGATAATTTACAGAAAACGTGGGATTATCTAGATTAGATGACCCAGCCAATGCGCTCTTGCAAACCTTGATCTTTCTCATTATTTCATATTATATTAGTTCACAGTACATAAGAAAGTAGCTAATAAACCTTCTTTTTTAGAGATGGTCTCTTTTTATTTTTCTTTTAACTATTTTGGTTTGCTTTTAAAAAAAAAAAAGAAAGAACACCAAAAATCTGTAGACTACTGTGGAACTACTTAAAAACTACAGAAAGCAAAATGTAAGATTCATTTTCCGGAGAATAAAAATGCATTGTCAGAAAACATGATTTTATATATCTAACTTGTCTTTATAATCAAATATCATAAAAGATACAAGGAAAAAACAATTTCCATATTCAGCCCATGCCACTTGAACTTCAGAAAATAACCAGCAGCATTAAGCCCTAATGCAGCTACACGTCCTGCCAGACCATCACATGTCAGTCATCTGCCCCTGTACAGGCACAAGTCAAAGCACGTAATGTCTCACAGCAAGCGCCTACAAAGTTTGTTCAAATCCAGTCAACTAAATTACCCAACTTAGCAACTCTGCACACTTTGGAGAACACAAACTGACAGATGCCCTTTAACAGTAGAGCTACAGGCTCCATTTCATGAGCACAGCTCCCTCAAGGTTCTGCATGATGAACAGTGGCAGTTACGAAAATAAGCAAATGAGAGACTAGTGCTTTCTACTCCTACGGGATTTCCACAAAGATGTCCCTGGGTTATTGCTGAGCACCTTGTTTGCAGCAAGGTCTCCAATGGAGATTAGATAATGGGGAAGCAGGGAGATGACTTTCCAAACCTCAGTTCCTCCTTCCTGAAAATTCCTATTTCTTCTTGCCCTTATGGAAAAGGTCAACAAAAAGAAAAAAAATCTAAGCATTTATTTTAGTATACAGGTATTTCTGACATTTGAAGCTACACATTTTGTGTTAGTTAATTAATGGTAATAGTGTTGCCTACTAGTCATGGGAAAATGCTGTCGATAAAAACTTCAGTATAACAATTTAAAACATTGACAAACGTACCTTCATTTGTTGTATACGAAAAGAAAAGGATCCACAGGGTATGTGGTGCAGCACTTGGGAGTCTTGCCATCGTTGACACTGGCCAGGTTCAGCAGGACAAGCTGTGCTGAAATTCTGCCAACAGAAAACGTTATTATAAGCTTATAGCAGTGTCCCAGTTAAGGTAAGGGTGTAGTTCTTCCTACTGCTGCACCAGATTTTAGGATTCAGATCCCCTGCAGTGCCTGATCCCCCTCAAGTTAGCTCAGGGAACAGCGAGAAGTGTAGAAGAATAAGGATAATACAAATGACCTAGGAGACTTTTCTGCAAAGTTTTAATTACAGAGGATACTCGACTGACACGGGCAGTGGACCTACTCTTTTCAGCTACTAGAAAAGCAAAGCTGCTCATATGTGAAACACTAAAAGGGTAAGCACTAGACCAAAATCATTGACAATCAACATGTCACCACGGCCCTACGATTCCACTCAAGACAACTGAGAGGATTTAAGAATGAAGTGTCTGACCTATTGACCAAAACATTTTCCCCAAGTCCTACCACCAGTACCCTAGATAATAAGAAAATCATCCTCTTGAAAAAGACTTTAGCAAAGACCTCTAAGCCTTGCTTCAACAGAATGCAGATTCATTATACCAGTAAATAATTAGAAAGAAGTTGTAAAACACATACCTAATCATGATATAACCAGCACAACTTCGGAGAAAGAAAATTATGCAGCTTTTATATATTAGAATTATTTAAGCATAGCAAAGCTGCTTAAGTAAACTGAAAACAGATGAAATAATTAATTTAAGACTTTCAAAAACCTTATTTTCCCAAGATTCTTTCGCTGATGCAACATAGCCACTTAGTGGAAGATCATATTCTGGATTAGATACGGCTACCAGCTTTCGTATCACTAGAAATGTATGTGATGCATTTAAAATTTTGGTAAATTTGTAGGTGAAGTCATGCTAACTACTATGGAATAACCATGACTTTGCATTCAGTATAAAAAGGGAAAAAACTTGTTCAGCAGCACATTGTCTGTTAATACACAACCCTTTTGTCCCTTCCTCTCATGCTCTTGGTACTTTCTAATCTCCGAGTCAAGACACGGTGTCCTTACTACCTGCATGCTACAGTTGCTCTGCTTACATCTGCCAAGTTCCCAGGTGGCATGATATTTTTGATTTCAAAACCTCATGGTTCTCTCTGTGTGACTGAGTAAAGAGCAGAGAACTTCTCAGAAGATCGCCTTTAGCAGGACAGCGGTGTTGGGCTTTCTGCAGAACTTTTGTTAGATTCTGAAGTAGAAGAGACCATTGAAATGTGTTTGTTGATGCTGGTTCAAATACCCTCTGCTCCAGCTACCACAGCAGAACCACCTTTGACACTTCTAACAGATTTGAGTTTCACCAGCACACACGACAAAAGGAATTGGCAAGGGATCAGCAACTCTGCTGTGGTATAAACTTGTTAAGTGATTAGCTTAGGAAAAATTTAATGACCTTTTGGAAGTATGCATGTGGGCGCTGTATACATTTAAGGATGTGCAGCCCCAGAGGCATGCTACCAAAGCCATATCCCCTCAAAAACCTGCAATCTCTAAAACTGGGAAGATTCTCAAGCACAGCTGCTAAATATTTCTTGTCAAATACTCAAACAGAATAAACACAAGGTAGGCAACAGCCAGACTCTTTCTCAGTTGAGTAACGGACACAAAAATCACTTCTTTATAAAGAAGACCACACCTTTTATTAATAAACATATCTACACCAATCAAACTGTTGTGAAATGTAGCAATAGAATCTTAATTTTTTTCAGTATATTTAGAAGTACTAGCACTTCACTTATGACGACTCTTTACTTTGGTATGGCAGATTCAGACCAAGGCAATTACCGCACAATCCAAGTTTCTGCGCTTGTCAGAAAAGTCATGTTTAATGATACCACATTTCTTCCATTCTCACGTGCATGACTGACCAGTCTTTAAAACAAGCTTCTAAAGATTAAACATGAAAAATTTCAGTCTTAGAGGTTAAGGGATAAGAACATAGCTAGTGAAACCAGAAGATTAGAATGGAAACTCTTTTGTGACCTCCTCCGAGGCAGTTACTGCACATCTAGTAATAAAGGACATACTTGAAAGACGCATTTCTCATAAATGCTCCAGAAAACTATTGCTCAAGAGCCGACCTTTTCACATTTTGGGAACAGACAAAACATGACTGAGCACAGATCTTTTGAAAAGAACACAAGTGCCTTTGCTGTTGCTCAGGAAAAAAAAGAGCATAAAAAAAAATCCTTCTTCTTTTCCTCCTTTTTCCCGGAATTCTCAAGAGAGGAAGCGTTAGCTTTCCAGTCTGTTGTTAGTAACACTGTCACATGACTGGAGTTCTGAGAAACTCGCAAACCTTTGCCAGAGAATCCTGTACCACATAAGCACGTATGAATCAGCAGATGGCAGAGAAAAAATATCTTCCCCATAGGAGAAAAGATCTGCACACGTTGATGAAAACGGAGTTAACCCATACCTCTAATGAAACTGCAAACTTTTTTTTTTTTTAGTAAGAGTAGTGGACTATAAATCCAATGCAAAGGGAGAAAACTTTAAAATGGCGTTAGCTTTCCTGTCTGTTAGCTGTTAAGTTTTTCTTTGTATCAGATAATGAAATACCAATCTTAGAAAATGTATGTAACACACATATAGAATACTAAAATCACAACAAACCCAGTAATCCCAATATATTTGTGGAAAGTAAGGTGTAAAAGACACGACTTCCCCAAAACAATGAAAGAAATCTCTATCAGGGCTAGAAGCATGTCTATGTGATTACTGGCACAAGTTATGGGCTTTTATCATTTATCATTTCTGCCTCTTGAAAAAAAAAGCGATGTGATTGAAAAGATTTCATTTACTGTCAAGAAAAACAGTAATAACTTCTGGTCTGGGCTTCTAAATAAATTAAGGTCGTATTTAATCTACAGGCATAATTTGTAAAATTGTTAAGCTCAAAGAGTAACTCATGCCCAAAAGACAAGCAATAGTAATTTCTACGTAAGGCTGCTTAATTTAGCTTTGCTGCAATTGTACAGGTAAAGGAGCACTCCCTATTTTAAAACTGGCTCTTTTTAAAATTGAAGCACATCTGGTCTTATGCTTTCTGGTTTAAAACACTGGCTGAAACTGCAGACTAGAATGAGATAAGCAGTATATAGCAAAGCGGAAGTTCAGCAACTGATTTTTTGATCAAAATTTGAAAAAAACAAAAAGTTATGGAGTCATTTCCCTCTTTTTAAAATTGCTGCTTTGATTTTTTTTTTCTAAGTGCCTATACAAAAAGGCAAACCTATGCGACCATAAATCATAATGCATACTGTTTGATATGCAACATGACTGTCAGAGGCAACCACACAAAGTATGTGTACAGTGAAAAGCGTAGGCGTCTCAGAGAAAGTGGGTTTTCACAAGAATTTGGAAGTGGAGGAGGGAGTCCTGTATGCTAGACTAAGGAGGAGGTTTAGATGAAAGAGTAAACTGGAAGGTATTTAGACGTTCCAATAATCAAGGATGGCAACTTTGGTCAATGAAGGGCCAAAAGATAAAATTCAATAGTTCCCAGTTCGTGTTATCTAACTGAACAGTAAAACCATTCCCACATGCTTCTCGGCCATTCAATTAATACACCCTTGTGTCAATGTTATCTCTTCTTGCTGAGAGCACTGCAGTGGAAAGCGCTGGGCAAGCAGAAACTCAAACCCACGACCAGGTCCTTGGATCACCAATTCTTCAGTGGGGCGGCTTTGTCCATTTTTTATCTTAAAGCAATAGTATGTGTATTATGCCCTTCTCTAACACAGTATTTCCTGCATCATTGTATGATCACTGAAGAAGGAATTCAACTTCAGAATTGTGGATTTTAATGGAGCAAGACATTCTTTTAAAAAGAGTAATTTTACTAATATTTTAACATCATCCTTGTTCCACGAATTCCTTCATGTAGTTTGGGGTACTTACCATTAATGTCATTTTACGCAACAAGATACAAATGATATCTGCATTTCTGGAGCAGGACAGAGCACATCTGGATAAACCTCTCCTCATAAATACGAGAAGAGCCTCTCAAAATGAGCAGAAGGGTTCTCTTTAAAAAAAACCTGTAACATGTCAATTTTCAGTTAGGACTTAAGCTGAAGTTTCTGCATTCCAGCGTATTTTCATATTGAGATGAGGGAAGGCAGAAAAGGGCATAATAAGACAGCATTTGGGCCTATGAGGAATACAGCACTTTCACGGGTTGTGACACACTGCAAATCACCGTCTGCAAGCAGCAAGGCAACTTCAGATATCTTCTGGTTTCGAACTGGCAGAAACTATGGAAACTGCTGGATTCGGACAAGTTGGAAAAAACCGCCAAAACCACCACATGCCGAGAACAGCGCACTTCTGATGCCCCGCTTCTGGGGGTTGAGCACAACTTGTCCGTAAGTCCTCTTAGACTCCACGCGCAGTGGGGGGGGTTTCACAGCGCGAACTGCGGGACTCGGGAAGGGCTCTGCAGCTCCGAGCAAGCGCCGCGCGGTGACGGCGCCGACGGCGGAACGCGGCTGCGGGCTCCAGCCGCTCCTGCGGGGGAGCGCGGGCAGAGGGCCCGCCGTCCTGCGCCCAGCCGGCAGGACTTCCAGCGGGGAGGGCTTTCTGGGAGCGACACCAGTCTCCTCCCAACCGCCTTCAGAGGCACACCCCCAAGGACGGGCCCCGCTGCCAAAGCCAACGCTTCCGCCGACTCGCGGGCTCCAGCCGCGCCCGAGCCGCCCCGTCCCGGGACGCGCCGGAGCCGAGCGGCGCCCGCGGCGCGGGGGTGCCCACGGCCGCGCGAAAGGGCGAGCGCGCCCCGCCGCCCCCGGCAGCTCCCGCCCCCCGCCCAGCATCCCTGCGGGGCCAAGCGACGTCTCCCAGCGGTAACCGGAATTCTGCCCGGGCCGTCCCGTGCCGCCGCCGGCCCGCTCGGCACGGCAGCGCCTGCCCGCCGCCTTCTCGGGCCAGCTCAGGCTGCTCCCCCGCCCGCCGGGACGGCCGCCGCAGCGGGGCCGGGGGCGCGGAAGAGCGAGCTCCTTCTCGGCACCGGGAGCAGACCGGCAGACGCCGCGGCAGCCGCGAGGCGAAAACCGTGCGCAGTCAGCCCCAGCCACAGTCAGGAGGAGCCGCGGGGGGTACCTTGCCTGGTCTGTCTCGCGGTCGGCGCGGCGGGCTCCCGAGCTCCGGTGCGGCCCGGGGCGGTCCCGGCCCCGCGGCACCTGCGGGTCCGCCCCGACGCGGCGCCGCGCTCCCCGGATCTGCGTCCTCCGCGGCGGCAGCGCGGCCCGGCCCGGCCCAGCGCTGCGGACCACGCGGGCACGCCCCGTCCCGCCGCCCCCGCTCTCAGCGCGGCGCCGCCGACGCCGGGCGGAGGCGGCCGAGCACGCGCGACGGCCCCGCCCGGGACGGCGGGGAGGCGGGGCCGAGCCCGGCTGCGGCTGCCCGCGGGGCCGCGCCGCGCTTCCGCGGCGGGAGGAGCCGCCGCACCGCCGGGGCCTGGCGCGGCTTGCGGGAGGACAGTGGGGGCACGAACCCCGCGGCCGCCGGCCCGGCAGCGCCCTTCCGCGGCGGCGCCACTCGGCCGGGCCCCGCTCTGCCGGAGCCGCGGGGGACGTTCGTCTCTGCCGCCGCCTCGGCGCAGGGCGCGATCGGGACTGGGCCCACCGCCCCTCCCGAAACGGTGCAAAACAGGCGGGGGACGCCCCCCATAGCGGCCCCAACGCGGGGCGGGGCGGCGCCGCCCCACAGCAGCTCGTCCCGGGGCGGGGCCGCCCCCCCCAGCCGCCTTGTTCCGGGCTGGGGCCGCCGCTGCCGGGCCCCGGCCCCGCCTGCCGCTGAGCCGGCCGGTGGCAGGCGCGTGCAGCGAACGCCGAGCTGCCGAGCGTGGGGGGTCAGCGGCGCCGCAGGCCGGCGGGTGAGGCGGCCGGGGGAGCAGGGGGTCGGGCGGCCCGAGGCCGGGGGCGGCGGGGGCCGTTTCTCGACGGCTGCCCGTGGCTTCACCCGCGGGCTGCGCCGGGCGGCAGGCCTGGGGCCGAGCGGGCGGTGACGAGGCGGCGGCCGGGGCAGGCGGGAGCGCGGGCAGAGGCCGCCGGTCGCTCTGCGAGCCTGCCCGAGGAGAGCTGCCGCGAGCTGGGGCGGCTGACGAGGGCGCGTTTTGGCGCGTCCCCTTCAGCAGCTCCCCGCGCGCCGCAGCCTCAGCAGCGAGTCCGCGCCGGCAGCGCCCGCCCCGCGGCAGCTCCGGGAGCCGGGGCTGCGCTCGGCCTCGCGCCTGGGCCGGCGGGAGCGGCGGAGGGCAGCGGGCCGGGTTCTGTTCCGCCGCAGCTTGTTCGCTGGCCCGGTGCTGCTGGTCGGAGGCCGTCCGTGTGCCAGGGCGGAGCGGGAGCGGGAGGCTGTAAAAGCGGGGCGCAGGCGTCGTTTCTCAGTCTGGTCAGTTCTTGGCCCTTTGGCTTGGAGCAGTCTGGAAGCTGCTTTTTCCTTGTGAACTGTTAACGATCGTTTGGCTGCAGCGGTCAAGGAGTTTCTTGACATGCTTTTAATTTAGCTCTGATGTTCTTCAGAACATTTCGAGGAGGATTTTCTGTCTGAAGTATGTTACACTCTAATTAGGCAAGTTACTAGGATATGCAGTGAGCAGAAGCATCTAACGCAGACCTATGCAAGGTATTCCGTTGATTGTTACACACACGGCGCTATTTTTGGTTTGGGGATGTGATAGCGCAACGCCTATGTTTTATTCCGTAGCTAAAATTAGTTGGACTTCATTTTTTGCATCCTTCTCCTAGAACCTTGGAGTTAGTCACCATCTGTATTCTGAGAACAACCTGGGGGATCTGCTTTTTTGCCCTGATTCAATGTTAGAGAGTTTAATTGAAATCTTCTGTTGCTTGGACTGCGTATTTTTAATTTGCATGAACATGTGCATTAATTCCAGCTTACACCTCTTGCAGCACTTGAAGCCTGGTGGAGTATTGCGATGGCAGCTCAGATGACTGATGCTCATCGACGGTTCTTGCAGGTCCTGATGTCTCATGGGATAATGGAAGGATCGGAGGCTAGGAAATTACACAGGCACTGCTGTGAAATCCATAAAGGTGTGTCTCTCTTTTGGAGAAACAGTAGGGAGATGGAAGAACTATTTTTTTTTTCCTGGTGCAGCTTGCAAATGATTAGATTTCTGAAAAGCATACACCATCTAAAAAAAAAAAGTTAAAAAACTTTAATGATGTGAGTGTTCTCTCTCTTTTCTGGAAGATAAAAATAACACAGCAATGTGGAAACTAAATTTTAATCAGGTCAGACTCATACAGAGCACTTTTTATTTCAGCAAAGATGTTTTTTATAAGTTATACATTTAAAAAAACCCTCATTTTTGACACTGATAATGCTGAAATTTCCCAAATGTTTTCCTTCATACTTATTTGGAAAGATTTCCTTTGGAATATAATATGAAGTGTATGCTGTTATCCATCTTGAGTAAATCTGTCACATCTGACCAATTACATGGTCAGCTGGTTAGTTTTAATATATGTCATACCAAGCTGAATTTTATGGCACATAAAACAAAAATTTGGTTGTATACTATCAAATCTGTTTGAAGTTCATGTTCGAACTTAAGTAGTACAGAAATATGTAATCAACTTGATAAGGATTTTTTTTCAGAGATCTGCTTACAGATCAGAAATCTGTATTTAATCTTCACTAATTTTGAAAATGTGGTGGGCACAAACCAAAATAAAGCTGTAATGAGTAATGTATTTAGCACTAATTAACCACTAGGTCTCAGATGTGTCAGTTGCTGGTTCCCAGAAAATAGTGAAAGAATAAAATCTCTCTATTTTCATCTTCTCCTTGTTTATGAACAAAATTGAAAAGGACAAGGAATGCGTAAGAACAAAAAGTGCTATTTAAAAGGAAACACCCAAATGCTGTTCAAATTAGTGATTTTAAACCATTACTATTGAAAGGCAGATAACGCCAACAAATGGTTAAATTACACATTCTGAGATCTAATACACACTGAATATATGTCTCAAGTTATTTCCTAGTTCTCTAGTATTTATGACTTTAAAAATAAAAGCCTTCTTAACAGTTATTTGAGGGGTTTAGTCAGTTCAGGATATCTGTGTGAGTCTGTTAGAGAGCTGAACCAGTAACTGCAGGGGAACTGAACTGTTCAGTTGCTGGTGGCTAACCAGGGTGATAACTTTAGTATCACCATTGCTAACTAGTCTTCCTCTCTGTTAAGAGAGAAGAGACTGTAGTTGCTGGTGCGCACAACCTGTTGAACTCCATCTTGCTTTGTTGCCACAAGTGGAGTCCTTTCTGGGCGATGGCACTATTTATGTATTTTCCTTAGTCAAAAGGAGTCAAACGGACTCCATAGGTTTTCAAACTCTTGAGCCAAAAGAGCTTATTTCAGCACCTGCCCAAATTACTGACTGAAAAAACAGAAGCGTGGAAAAATAACGTTGCTTTTTACAGGTTTAATCCTGTATTTGTGAGAACCAAGCCACTGTGATTTGTAAAAGAATTTATCATAAATGCCAGAGATGGCCTAAGCCAATAGCATGGCTATAATGAGTTTATTGTGCGCTAAGAACAAAGAACCTTAAGACAAAAAACTTAACAGCTAGATCATGTTTTCAGTATGCAGGATCCGTGAGCTGTACTGCAGTAAGAGCTGATAGAGTTATTTTTCATTAGGAAGGTCTATTTAATAGAAGGATTCAGAAAAAAATGGCTCCATTGCAAATGCTGCCTACCAAGTACTTGATATTTTTTCTGCATAGTGACAGTTGATGTATAATGGAAAAGTTTGTGAAATTACACAGATACAGTGTGCGAGTTTTAACTGTTCCAGTTTTATTAAATGCTCTACCTAGGAAAGCTTTTTGTCATGTTGGGAGACAAAAGTATGTTGAACTTGACTCACTGGATGGAACGCTCCCCCCTGCATTTGTTTTGGGAACAAAAGAACCAGTGATTTGACAAACCCATCCTTGTTAGGGGTAAAGTTAGCAGTACCACAATTTAAGAGATCGTGGTACAGCATTTTTATGAGGAAAATCAGCTGGACTGGACTGTTTCTAGATGAAGTTCTGATTTGGATGTAGTTTCTTCAATAACATCTTAATACTGCTTAGTGCAATCTGAACCATGTTTTTCAAATTGGATCAAAGCTAATGTTACTAAAACTAGCTTATTTGAATTAATTCCTTTCTCCTGCAGGTTGTAAGCATTACATAACAAAGCTGTCTCCTATCTATGACACTGGTTTCCTTAAATACAAAAGGATAAAAAAGCTGTGTCAAATGAAGTCAAGTCATAGAGTAACCAGCCTGTGCAGCCTCTGAGCAAAGTGATCTGGAAACTTTCCCTCTTGGTGTTCAGCATGTTCTCTTGTTCTGGTTTACTTCAAAATCCTAAGCCTTTTGGCAAGGAGACGCCTTCTTATTTTTTGTGTATCACCTGCATGCTTCTTGTTCGCAGACAAGTGTCTGTGCTGTAATCTGCACACGGGTCTGAAGGAAAGCTCCAAACATCTATCTAAGTGCTGCGTAGGACCACTAGAAAGTGTACCATTCAGTTATGATACAAATTGCAGGCTTGTTGAGGAAGGTTATTATAATCACTAATACTTTTTTACTGTAATCCCTTAATGCATGCTCTTTCTGTCTGCATTGTGTTATGGCTTCTGCAGTTATGGAACATGTTATAGTAAAAACTTAAGTGCGAAGTTAAAGACATCTTGCAGATCTCTAGCGTTATATACTAGCTAAGGTACCACGACATTCTCAGCACCCTTTCTGGGGGGGCTTTGTGTGTTGTCCGTAGCTGGCTTTCCCTTTGTTTGTATAGTCAGGGAAATGGTAGTATCTGAGTTGGCAATTGCTGGACCCCTTTACAAGACACTATCTGTGGGAGGAGAATATGTAGTATATTATCCTGGCCCTGACCCCAGCCTGAAATCAGGAAACAGTAAAAATAGGAGAGTTTGTAGTTATTTTTCCTGCTGTCTTCCAAGCCAGCTGAAGTTTTTCAATAACTGAAGCTCTGGGTTTACACTACTCTGAGTAGTACAGCTGGAAAGATGGTGCCTCTCCCCTGGAAAACACATTTCTGTCTGTAATAGCACAATTTTTTTTTTTTTGATCATGGAATAAACATTGAGATTCATGTGCTCTCTATCCCGTGATAGGTTTCCAAGTTTATCTGTTTTTTCTTTGATTCAGCACATCTTCATTTGACGAGCATTTAAATATAACAATATTAGGCATTTTTGTGACCAGCGTTTAATTTTCCAAAGACATGGCCATTCACAAGTGTTTTCTTTGCCACATTCTTCAAGGCCAGAAGGTTAACAGAAAACAAATATATTTTATTTTGCTATATTTTTCATGAACCTAAGGGTAATTTGGAGGGATAAAATCAGGTTGCCTTTCAAACCAACGGCCGTATTTACTGAAGGACAATATAACGTAACATTTATACAATTAATTATAAAATGTAACTGTATATTAACTTACAGTGAGGTTCACTAGAAAAATGGCTGATGCAGTCCATATATGAAAGGATGTTTAGAAAAATGGAAGAACGAGAGAAAACTGCTTTTTTCCTGCCTATTTGGATGTACGGAAGGAATGTATTGATTAACCATTCATTAACGTGGATCAGTATCAGACTGGCTTTTGTCTAACTGTTTTGTATTTTATTGAATGGGCTTGGTAGCTGAACTCAGAAGAAAGTAACTGTTAGTGTCAAATTTAGTCTACAGTCATACCAATTTCTTAAGCATAATATATTTCGTGCTTGGCTGTTGAAAGACCCACTAAATAAATTATATAGGAGAAACAGGGATTCATAGGAAGACAAGCATTTTTGCTTTATATGTTTTGTATGTCTTTTAGTACTTAGTATTCTAGGAGAAGCCCCAGCAGCTGCTCCTATATGTGACCCAGTGTGCTCATTATGCTTGTACCTTGTCTGCAAAGTTCAGCTAGAGCTTAGGGGAATTTTTCTTATTTGTGGTGGAATTTGCAGATAACCATCTGTTTGAAGGCTACGTTTTATGTTAGCAGAGAAGTGTTTGCATTGCAAAACAACAGAAAAAGCCACTGTACAGTTGTTTTGATATTTTGCTTTATAGTGCATCAAATATGTCAAAACTAGAAAAAGAAAGCACGGCTCTTGGCTCCTCAAACTAGGTATTTTTGTGTAGACAATGAAGAATATCACAAGGCACCAACAAAAAAGGGACTGGGGAAGATCAGTGGGAGTAGACAGCGAGATCACACAATTCCTCAGCAGTATTTTGCTATAGCGTAGTGAATGCTTTTAAGTAAATGCACTTCAGTTATTCCTCTTAAGTGTTGTGGGAGACGTGAACGCTGAGGAAATGTTCTGATGAAGATGAGATGAGGTTTTCTGGTGGATGGCTGTTCTTTCTCCCATCTCATCTGCATCATGTTGCCCATTACTAGTTCTGGAAGCCATGCACCTGCAGGGTTAGTGGTATTCCTGTATCTTGTCGCAATGCTACCCACTCTACAGGGACTCTTCTGTTTTTTCTGTGGATTTGTATCTACTTATCCACAGAATTTAAGGTCAGAATGAAGTAATCTGTTTTTGTGTCCCAAGTAACGCAGGCCATATTTTCTGCTAAATATTTTTTGCTGCATATTGGATGACTTGTAGCTGGATTGAAACATAAAATGTAGAGAAGCTTATCAATTACTCATTTAGATATTCTGGTAATGAAGACTGACTACACCCCTTGGGTCAAAATTCAATACTCCCTGTGTTAAGATGACTGAAAAAAGATGGGCTGTGTCAGTCTCAAGTTGTACTGAACCAGCATTGTGGCAGAGTGTAGGTGTTAGTCATCGCTCAGGTAGTGGGTTAGTGGTTACACTTTTAAAACTGAAGTTTTGGCTATGAGTCCTTACCGAAGTTCATTAGAACTTTTCAAGTGTATCAGCATTGCAGTGCTGGTGAAAATCCATCTGAGCTGTTTGAATAACTGAGTATTTTCCCTCGCTAAACTCCTCTGCAGTCTGATTGGTTTTGTTCTAAATCGTTGCGTTGCAGTACGCTACTAGAAGCAGCAACTTACTCTTCTTCCCAGTGATTCTTTTTCATGGGAAGGCTGAAACACGTGTCATAGATGTATGTGTAGAAAGAGGTTTAATGTGAATGGTTTCATACAAGTTTAAAATAATGTAAAGCAGGATACATACAAAAAAATTAGCAGTGAATGACGTAGTCTAGTCTACAATTCAAATATCATTAAGCTCTCTGAGGTAGGGATTGCCTGTTTTTATGTATTTATGTATAATACTTTGTGCTATTACAAGGAAATGTTCTGGCTTGTTTTTGATGTTTAACAGAAGAAAAAAAAGGTATTGTACAACATGTTGTTGCAAAGTGTAATTAAGAATGTTTTGTTTTTAAAAAACTTTGTAAACAAACGTTTAGATTCTCTTACTGGTGATGGTCCTGTTGCTTCAGTTTTTTCTAGCTATAATAAAAGTCAGATGGCAGCATTTTCAAATCCTGATAGGGAGCTTCTTATTATATTAATCATCTTGGTACTAAGAGTAACTGAAGGAAATGGGGGAAAAAAAAATCCAAACACCACCACGTTTTTTTCCTCAGTTAACTTTTCTGAATGTTTCATTCTTTTAGTCTTCTGTGAAATGAAAACTGAGTATCAGTGACTTAAAATCCAAAGTAATTTGTCATGTTACTCTTCATGGTTTATTCTATTTTTATATTTAATTCTAAAGTTTGCAAACTGACTAACTCTATGCCAAAAGCCGTTGTACAGTTATTAGTTCTTTAAATATGGTTTGATCTTGAAAATCAGCTGTAAATATCAACACCGGTCCTTAGTGGCTTATATTACATCTGCTCAGTGTCATCAAAGTAGAAGAAAAACATGACATTTTTGTATTGCTACTTTGCAGACTAGAATTGTACTTAATCTTCTGCTTATTGAGAACATAGAAGCTGAAGTACGTAGGTCTCTTGCTGTAAACATGGGAGCTCTAATTCATAACAGTGCCAGTCTTTTTAAACTTATCATGAAGCTGTGGGATCTCAGACTAATCTAAGTAATAAAGATTCCTATTGTTCACTTGTCTTTAAGCAAGAAAGTTTAAAAGGGTGCCTGTTGAAAAGTGGTAATTAACGAAGAGTGTACGTTCGTTTATTACGCTACCTTGCTGTTTATAGTTTGCATACAGACACATTCAGAAAAGTTTCTGGTTTCTCCGAGTACCTCTGCTTTATCTTCAGTGAGGGCTCTGTTCAGCTTTTCTGTGGAAAATATTTGAGTTTATTATTAAGAGTTTGCTTAAATTTAGGAAAAAAAAAACAAAACCAAACCCCAGGATATTTGTGTTCCATTTATTTACTGTTTGCTGTTTCCTATTTGCTCATCTGCTGTCTGTCACTGAACTGCAATAATTTCATCTAAAGAAAATGCTCCCAAGCAGAGTTCTAGGCTAATACATAATGAGTGCTCTTTCTAATGGTGTCATGTGTTACCTTTGTTAGGTGTTCAGGGCTGAGAATTTTTTATTGACAGAAAAAATAATACCTGGTTCCTGCATATACTTGGTTTTAAATGCTATGAACAACTTTGTTGTGTTCATAATTGGGTACTGGAATAGTGATTTGCTTTAACTTTATTTGACTGAAACCAGTTTACAGTAAGTACATCTGTGATACAGTATTAGCTGAGATTGCATTTTATGCCCTAGAGAAGGAAATTATTTATTTCTGTTACAAAAAGTAATTTACAGCAATTGCAACTAAGTCTTAGATTTTATTTTATTTTTTTGAGGTTCTGCATTTTACAGGGGAAGTTATTGGAAATTAAGATTTTTCAAACAGTTTAATCCAGTATTTTGGAAGTAGGGTAGTCCTGGCTCTAGTATGCATTTAACATACTCATGTTACAACAAGGTCTTCTTAAATACAGTCTTTCAAAGTAGTATTGACACCTCTGAGATATTGTACCAGAAGAAAAAAGGACAAAGAGATTCCTGTACATGTGTAGTTGGAATACAAAGATTACTGAATGAATATCATGCTAGTTTGTCTAATTTATCTTCAAATCTGTTAACACTAAATAACTTGTTTCCAGTATATATGAATTTGAATAAACAGTTTCTGTCCAATCAGTTGCTATGGCTGCCTGTACAAGAACTGTTTCATAGAGGTGAGTTACAAGCTTTTGCAAATAGTAAAGGACAATTTCTCCTGAGTCTGGAATTGTAAATTGACCAACTTTTTAGATGTTAAAATTGTTAAGTGTAGCTTTTGGTGTGGTCTGTTCCTCGTTCATTTTCTATGCAGGATTCATATCCCCTTTTTTTTTTTCACAGATCATCTACTAGAGCAGCCATTAATCTCACATTTAAACGTTACAGCTGTTGTACTAAAGAATATTCTTCCATTATCTTTCATCTTGCCCTCTTTCAGATCTGTCATTAGCGCTCCCTGGCTTTGATGTATGCAGTGTTTCCTGCTGACAGGTGCCAGGGAGGTGGCATGACAATTTAACAAAATTATGCTTCCTTTAATATGATACCTACTTTATTGTTGTTCTTGCTGTTTGTTGGTTTTGATATATCAGAATCATGAACGTTCTGGGCAGGAGCATCCTGTGACTGATGTTTTTGCATTGTACTACACTATAAAGTATAGTGGGGTTTTGAGAGTGGGACCTGTGTCTGACGCTGTTACACAAGTGATTGACTCTTATAACTGGGAATGGTATTAAGTTAGTGATAACTGGTAGTATTTTTGAGACATCAATCCTTTTTCTAAAGTTATGAGCTGATACTTCACTCTTTTTTTTAAACCCTAGCCTGCTGAAGTCAACAGAAGTTTTGCCACAGATATAAGTTTGTTTTGAATGGAAACTCTTGAGGGCGTGTGCTCTTGACATCCGAGCAAAAGCCATAGCACGTGCTTCTACAGAATGACTCCAAAGTCCATCTTAATTATGTCTATGATAGACCTTCTGCTAGTATTT
Organism: Gavia stellata; assembly: GCF_030936135.1. NCBI lineage: Eukaryota > Metazoa > Chordata > Aves > Gaviiformes > Gaviidae > Gavia > Gavia stellata. Next base: position 409,625 of record NC_082611.1, read on the forward strand.
GTTTGTAGAACATGACACAAGATATTACCTGTATTTCTACAATGCTAGAGTTTTAAGTTTTCTGGTATGTAACTTGATCATTTACATGCCATTAATTTGTGAAACAGAACACAAAGAAACAAGGAATCCCTTGTGTGTAAATGAAAGAAAGCAAGTATGTATTTGTATTGTGCATAATAATTTTTCCTTGTCATGTTTTCTTTTCTATTCAACTTAGTTCAAGTCACTGTAATTAATGATTAATGCGGTGGGTTTTATACAGCGAGGCAGAATGTCTGGACTCTCTCTCTAAACTCTGACTTTCAAGGAGCTGAGCTTCTCTGAAGGCTAGTAGTCAGCAGCACAAGAAAACGATATGTCTGCTGAATATACAAACCTGTTTAAATTCTGCCTCACTAAGTTTTAGCTCTTTTACCGAGGATAAAAAAATGTTTCAGCAGATAAATATAAAAATATCTGCCTGATATGTAGTTGTTGGGGTTTTTTGTGTATGTGCTTTTTCTTACTTATTTTCAGTCTACTATGCACATGATAAACTGGATGATTTCATCAGTACTATTAACAGCCATCTACAGCCTTTGTTTATGCAGATCCGGAAAGGACTGTCGGAAGGTCATGGGAGAGCACATTATGCTTTAGTAAGTATGGGACGTGCTGCCATCGCGTGGTTTGGCTTTTCATGACTGAATGCGTGGATGGCAGAGCAAGCCTCCTGGGTCTCCTACTGAAAATTAACCTTTGAATAATGTGCCAATAAAAGGTCTCCACACCTTCTGATTGTAAATGGGCAAAAAAAAAATCTAGCTGTATCTGTGCGTAATAAACAGAAGGCTGCCCTCAGTGCCATCTTTGGATGTTAGAAAGATTGAGTTACCTAGGGTCCTTCCTACAGTATATCGATAATAGAACTGCTATTTGGAGAAAACAGGATCTAGAACCGAAGACTGCATGTGCCAGCAGGCTTCTTACCCTTAGCAGTGTCTTGTGTGGTTTATGCGGGGCTGTTCCACTGTTATGCTGGTAGCTGCTGTAGAAGCTACTTGTAGAACAGGGAAGTAGGAGGATAAACTGCCAACAGCCTAGATGCATGGAAATGGAACATGGCAGCAAGGGCTACAGCAGCGTCTGATTTATTTAACATAAACATTGTGTAAGTGCTGAAGTGAGATTTCTTTTTCAGAGGAGACTTTCAAGAGGAATTTTTAAGTTAGAAAACACGGAGAGCCCTCCAATGTTAGTTTTCTTTTTCTCTTACTTAAAAATCAACCTACCATAAAAGGGTTGCTATGGAGTGGCCTATAAAGTTTCCCTGGATACTCTGAAATGTGCATGTCAGAGATGGAAGATTATATAGTAATTTCAAAAGACCATACAGGAGGTATTCTAACATTAGCTGCTGCTTTTAACCTTTTTGGGTCATTTTCCCAATTAAGTTGAGTTAGTATTAAATAGAAGTAGCATGTGCAATAAGAACATGAAATATCAGTAACTGTTTCTCACAGTGAAACAAAAATGTGTATTATAACACAGTCACTGCTACTGTCCAGCACAGTATCCTGGTGTAATGTATTAGTTCTACTGGGGGAGGTGGGATTGTGTAGGACCTTGGCTTGGGCAGAGGCAGCTGTGGAGAACATGTGGTTGGAAGATCAGGCATTTTAAAGAAAGGACTTGAGTACCATCAAGTGCCATCTTTAAGGAACAGTCTCTTTCATGCCACTTAAAGAAATGACGTTTCTGTTACTTGTAAGATGATGTATTCTTTACCCCAGAAGATGCTTTACAGTTTATGGTGTAGAAATACAAAGGCACTTTGATTTCAGTTTAAGTATTTTTTTTTTTTGTAGGTGAATTTGGCAGAAACTGAAATAACTAAAATGGCATCTGACTATACAGAAAATGAATTAGAATTGTTCAGAAAAACAGTAAGTATGTCAGTTATTAGTTAGTAAGTCACATTATTTGTGAAGGTACCATCTTAAAATGAATGGAAATGGAAATGAATGGAGATGTTGTTCAGGAAATAGTTGCCATCTTACCCATGTTTATCCCAAATCGAATGGGGGAGGCGGGGATGGGAGTATATGCAAGGAATGATTGCCTGTTGAAAGTCAGTTATTGGTAAACTGAAATCAGCAATAGGGGAGTGCTCCTTGGAGTTAGTGACTTGATATATGTGCTTTCATATCTGGATTTTCAGTTCTGATTGCTGAATTCTTCACTGGCTTCAGTAGTCTAGTAGTATACTGTAGATTTTAATGCTAGCAACATACAAGTTGGATTTCCTGATATGAATAGAAACATTTGTCCATTGTTACTGGTTAGCCAAGGACATTTGATGTTTAATTTCTTATCCACAGCCATTAATGTGAGTTGTGATCATAGGATCATACGATCATATGTATATGATCATAGGATCATACGTATCTTGCATGTTTTAGTGAATTGTTCTCATAGTGTCTTGAACTTTGAGGACTTAATTTCTCCAGTCACTAGACTTTTTAGGGTTGTTTTTATTTTTCAAATCCATAAATTTTTCTGTATAAACTGGAAAGAGAGGTGTATTGACTATTCTGTGACAGCTGCAAAAGTCTAATCAACAGGGATAGTACCCAGAGATTTCCCTTCTCTCCCCCGTTACTGGTGAAGCACCTATACAGCCACGTCAGCACTGCAGAGATGGTGGTGTTGTGGCACATATTACTACTGGCATAAAAACTCTGCATGCTGCTCTGTGATAATGAGCAGCAGGAATGTTTCCAATGACAGTTTCTCTGAAGATTGGTAATACTGCTACAACCTTCAAGTGCCAGGTAAATTCAGCAGTACTAATGACCCCAGAGTAGACAAACTTAATTTAGTAGCGAGAGATTTTTCCTCAAAAGAACCTTGACAAAGAGCAGATAAAAAGAAACAGATTTGTCACCCCTGAGTATGCTCAAGGGCCCCTGGATGCAGCTTCATTTAGGCAGCACTCTACAGTTCTATTTGTGGAAATACTTTCTTGGCAAAGATTAAAACTGTCAAAGTAACAATGATTGTTTCACCTTTTGGCCTTCGTTTTACAGTTCTGGTTCAAGACATATACTGTAGTATATTTCATATGCATGGATGCTAAAAAAGCTGCACATTACTATAAGGTGTGTCTATCTAATTGCATGGATTTTTTTAATAGTTGAAAATGTTTCTTTCTGTAGATGGACCTAATCATTTTATCAGAAAATGGCTTTGCCTCTTCTACAGATATTTTAAACTTGGCTGACCAACTTAAGACAAAGAAAATGAAGAAAAAGGAAGCGGAGCAAGTGCTGAAAGTTTTTGTGGAGGATAAGTGGCTCTCTGAGGTAACTGCTGTTATCTGTTCAAGTATTTGTATTTTAATAGTTCCAGCTATTATTTTCTTATGGATGTGACAGCTGAAACTGGAGCTGTTCTTTAATGAATGATGGCAAAAATGGTTTTGTGGGGCCTGTGCTTATTGCTGCTCCAGTGATTTTTGTAGAAGAGGCAGTATATTTACAAGGAGAAAGACCTTGGGTAGGTCTATACAGGACAACATGGTTTCAGTCTCGTAGCTGTGTGTACAGCCCTGCATTGCGACATACAGACATCCTTTTTACACAACAGCATGACATACTTAAACTTGGAACAAGAGCTGGGGAAAGTTCTTCAGGGTGATCAGTGCTGTTAGTTACATTTAGAGTATCCTGAAAAGCAGTGAGGCCAAACATGTTGAAAACGCCTGTACCAGAAATGCATGGGCCACTGTGCACACTTTTGAATCTCCTTACTTCATAGGGAGAAATTGAGATTAGCTTACCACGTGGACACTGCAGTTTCTTGCCAAGACAAGTAAGACCTCAATGCCTTTTCTCCTGGATTCATTGCATCATAGATCTCCAACCTGCTGCCACACGTTCACTTATGTTAGAGTGATTTAGCAGAGATTTAAAAAGATACCTCAAGCGGTAAATGCCTAGATTTTGCTGAAAGCCAGTACAATTTCTGCTAATGTGCAAATGGAGGATCCCAAAACTGCATGTCTTTGTTAAGGAGAGCATGCTTGCTCATCTGTACCTTCCAAGGACTAGATCTCTGTTAAAGGTGTGAGATCTTTATTCTCACAGAATTCTTTATTCTCTCAGAGGATCTTTATTTGATCCTCTGAACAAATTAATTCTGTACTTCAAAAGTATTTCAGCTTTGCATTACATCAGTGTCAGCATGCTAAGTTTCACGATGGCAGAAAAAAGTGGATGTCAAATGCTTGCTCGCAGGTGGTTAGAAAAGTCAAAGAAGGTAAAAGGAATTAAAAGAAATTCCTTGTCTTGCCACTTGTTTCCTTAGAGAAATGGAGAATATACTCTGCATACTCGCTGCATAATTGAGATGGAACAATACATTCTCAGCAACTACCAAGATGTGGCAAGGAAGTGTAACATCTGTCACAGCCTTGCCATCCAGGTAACATTTGTTTTATTACCTCAGTAGGCATCTGCCAATGTACTTATGTGGTTGCAGCTGAAGTTTGTGATACTTTCCTTAGAGTATTAGGCAGGCACTGAAAAATTCAGGTCTTGTAATCTGGTAATGGTGCCCATGTATATAAAGAAAATCCTCTTTTTTGTTTTCTTTTCGGTGTAGGTATTTTATTTTCTGTCTTTGGGAAAAAAACTTGTCTTGGAGCAGTATCTCCAGGTATAAACTTGGAGAAAGCAAACTCACCGAATGAGGAACATTATTGTGCTGTCTTGCTTCCAAAGCCAGCAGGCTAGAGATGAACCCCTTATCCTTAAATAGGCATAACCGTTAAGTGTTAGCTGTCTTATCTTTGGACCTTACAAATAGCAGTCTTGATGTGACACACATTTATCTTTTGGTCCTGGGGTTTTGGTTCAGGAATTGCTCGTCTTGAACCTCAGAATGAACACGTATGCTTATATATAGCATGCTGAAGCACTGTATTTTGATAGCTGCTAAGTTACTAGTTTAGTCTTGCATAAGTGGTTACAGCCTGAACTCCTATTCCAAAACTACTGTGTTCTCTTGCTCCTTGACCCTGCATCTTCTCATCTTCCCAGCTAACATGCTTCCATGTTACTTTTTCGGTCCCAGTTTGTCTCCTTTATTGCACCCAAAGAGCTCAGCGTTGTTTGTCTTTCAAACTAAGTTTTGTCCATATAGGTAAAGGGTATTTCTTAAGTTTCCAGAAAAATACCTCCTTTTATCATTTACCAGCTTTGACTTTCGAGTATCTACCAGCTGTACTGTGTGATCCATTCTTAGGAATAAAGCATTGCTTATCTGCCGCCCTTTGTAACAACTAACCTGTCCTTCGGTTTAACATAAAGAAAGATCTCTTTTTTTTAATCAACACTTCTGATTTCAGAGCCAAGTATGTGAATCCTGTGGAATTGGAATGCATTTACCTTGTGTCAGAAAGTACTTTAGAGCTCAGACTGAACGACGCTGTCCACAGTGTAATGATTTCTGGTCTTGTGACATTCCAGGTACCAAGCAACCTATTTTCAAACAAATTTAGTGTAATAATACCAGAGAACGGACTGTGCTATTCAGTGGCACTGCCGGTATTGTTTATAACTGTAGTCAAATATCAGTTATTTCTGACTTCAGTTGTATGTTTCAGGCAGTACACCATACATGGGCAACACCGAGCCCTGAAAGTGCAAGGATTATGCCTTATGGTCACTAGCAGATCCTGTGCATGTTGTTTCAAAGAACATAGAAGTGGGGGTGGGGGGGTGGGGAGGGTAGGGAGGAGGAGACAGACAAAACACATGACACTAAAACTTCTGGAAATACCGAGCTTCTAGGAAGAGCACAGTCCCTTTGGAATTCCTCTGTTTAGCCAGGGAAATTGGACAGTCTGTACAGGAATACAGGAATCTATAAAGCATTTCAAAAATCTGAAGGTTATACAGTATCATCCTTTTCTTGTGTGTCATTTATTAACTCTGCTTTTGTTTTCTTTACAGGTATGAGTCGGATAGACTCCCAGTCGCCATCAAAAACAGGGAGAGCAGAGAAGAGCTTCATTCTCAACACTAGATGATGCTAGTAAAACTTGCTTTCAGTGAAATCTTTTTTCCCCACTCTTGCAGAATAACCAGACTGTATTGTATTCATTAGTAACAGTGCATTGTTCAGTGTACTTATTTTTTTCGTGAAGTTTTAAGAATCTTACAATAAAACTATCATTGACCTTCCTGTTCTCCTTCTTCACAGTTATACCTGCACAGCTTTCTCAGAGGCTATTTTGTGTACGTAGTTCTCAGTAGTCTTGGGTTGAGACTCTCAGTGCATGTTTGGGAATGAAAGATGCAAATGTTTTTAGTCAATCCTGCAAGCTGATCTATGCAGGTGAACTATTCAGCAACAGTGTTCCCTATTTGTAGTTTTCAGTTGCACAACTGAAAATGAAACCTATTACTAGCACCACAGGGCTTCAAGTAGGTGAAAAATCAATGCAGCACGTGTGGGCTCCTCACATGGAAGGCTGGCTGAATATTTATCTGTCTGATCTAGGGCTAGAGTTTGAACACTTTCAGTGGGCACTGTTGCTTGGTTTTTGTCCCTTTAGATACAGAAAAGGTCATCTGACATAAGGCCAGGTCATGAGCAGCTATGGTCAGTAAGAGAGGGAATATTCCCACAGCCAAAATGATTGGGAAGGAGCAGGACAAGACTTTTGGGGCAATGACAGCTTATATCTGCAAAGTGTTGAAAAAATTACGGTTTTAAGATTCTTTTTGTTTTTAGTATTAGCACTTCACTCTCCAGTTTTATGTAAAGATGCTTCTTCCTTTAAGAGTGACTTGACTTGAGAAAAAGACAAGCACTAGATATTGCCAGATACCAGAGTGGAACGGGACCATACCTCTGTAGAAACCTGTGACACTGCAGAAGGTAGAGCATCAGCAGTTCAGTTGATGCTTAATCAAAGTGTGATTAAGCTGCAGTTTACTTAACTGCAATTAAACTATGGATAAACTACAATTAATTATGTTCCTAGGCCTTCACACCAGCAACTTCTTCTGTAGAGGAAGCTTTGTGTTAGCTTTTTTTTTTTTAATGTATTGAACCTTTGGGTAGCACCATCCCTCAGTGTTTATGTAACTCCAATTTTTACTGTTACTAAATCCAAGTAGAAGATAACAGTAACCTGATGTTCCAAATATAGTTTGAAGCAGAGTCCTGGCAGCGCCCATATATAGAGCTGTGTCAGATGTACACACGCACACAAGATGATGACCTAATAAGTTCTTTATGAGGAGTTCATGTTAGAAACATCCACAAAAATAAAGCGGCTGTATCATCTTCTTTCCATCTACCCACGCAGATTTTTTCACCATGCTGAAGCAAGAGTTTGTTGGGTTTTGTGTGTTTTTTTTTTTTTAATCCACCCCTAACCTCTGGCTAGGGAAGAACATTCTCATGCTTAAAAAGAATTGTCTTGTGAGAAGATGCCAGATGCTACCTTTTCTGACTTTTAATTCCTATTACAATGTTACTAGACTTTATGCATGCTTCAGAGTTATGACCACCAGAAACTAACAGAGAAGCTGATATCAAGCGATCGTACATAGTGCCAGTATTTAACTGGAATAAACAGAACCTGCCCAGGCATCAGAATACAGGACTGAAATGCAGCATTTCTGAAACTGGGAAACTTAACTAAGTCAGGATCTTCCACATCAACCTATAAAAAAACCCAAAACGATCATCAGTAAAATGTCTTTACTCAAATATGATTTAATAAAGTAACACTACTGATATTAAAATTTCAGGAAACTATTTACCTGACTAGTGTTGTGAAGAATTTGGCTTTCATGTGGGTACAGGTTTTCTGAATCTTGTGGTGAATATAGACGGATATACTTTCTTCCAAATACCTGTATATATTACAATAAATGTTTTCCATCTGTCATTAACCTGCACATTACTGCGAACTGTGGGCCATAGCTGGCATTTAACAGTAAAATATACCTGATTACAAGAAACATCATTATCTTTGTTAGTAATAAACAGACATTGCTATAATAAAACATTAAAACAAACCAGGGTATTGGAATTCAAGTACCTGTTCCCTTGGAGCAGATAAGAATTTGAAATACCAGGAAATGCCTTTAACCAAATTACTTTAAATTGAAAGTTTAAGGCAGCCAATTTATACAGTGTTGTTTGGGCTCTACGTAGCTAGAAAGTAATTGGAAGAACTGAGAATAAAGAGGTGGAGTCTTCAGTGCAGTTCACATTAGCAGGCAGAGGCCACCTGCACAGGGTGACTGCTAAGCTTCCATATACTCCTGTAGCTCTTATTTCTGTATCATCATTAAATCAGTTCTTTCATTGGAGTGCTTAATTGAACGACTAGAATTCATAAGGCAAGTGCACTGACTGACTTGAACACTACACCGAATTGCAAGTTGTGAGTGCCTAGAATGAAGTGGCAGAATCAACGAGTCAAAGCTGATTCCTGCACTGATACCCGTGGAATGCCCAAAGAAGGCATAAGGTGAATATTCACGCTGATTGTGCCAGGATTCAAGACTTCTTCAAGGGCCAGGCAGGATCACATTTGTTTGGGACTACCACGTTAAAGGGTAGTCGGTACTCTGACTAACCACAGTACCCTGGACCAGCATTATGCTACCAAACTATTCCTAACCTAACTTTTCCTCTATCTTAATATCCCTTCCCATATAATAGAACAGGATTTCCTGAAATCTTAACAACACCCAAGTTGTAATGCTAGATGTTTAGAGTTTGTTGCTTCAAGGACAGCACATGAACGTATTCTAAAGGCTGGACAAGTATCAATGTATTCCTGCCCTGTCCTACTCTTCACTATCACTAGTGAAACTACCAGAGCATTGATCTGAGTAACTATGGGTGTCCATGTGTTTTTAGGATGCCTTCCATACCCCAAAGGGATTATCAATATTAATTAGCTCACTAAAGAATCAAGTGATATTTTTGGTGATGTACGGAAGTAAAGAAAATGTTGGTTATTGCTCCAACAGCGCGGTTTCTGAATCCTTCAATTTTTTTGGGGGTGGGTGTTACCTGGACTGCCATCAGCTATTAGCGGCTCCTTCCTTCACTTGCCTCGTACATAATTACACAGCAGTTGTAAAAACCCACTTTAGGAGGGCCTGAATTAAGCCTCAGTTCCAAGTGAAAACACAGGGTAGCAAGATGCAACCGTTTGGGACAGAGGAACTAAGGCTCAACCCGTAAGCAAGCACAAGTAGAAAGTATTCCATGTCATGATCCTGCTGGAAAATATTTGAAAGTGTAAGCCGTATCTTTTTTTTAAAAGAGTCTGATGAGATGGAGGAAGAAACAGCAATCTTCTTCCAGCAAGCAAAAAAACCCTCAGTGTTGGAAGATGTACAGTTGTCAACTGCTTGGACCAGGAATACATCTTTGGACTAGTATAGTGCTTACCACAAAGGGTCCCAGTATTTTACTGTGTTACTCTGCACTAAAAGTCGTCAGGAAGCCTACCAACAGTAACTCACTTAGCAGCAATGAGGTCACAGTGCAAATACTACTTCATCTGCCTCTCTGCGTGCACAAGTAGATATTTTACTGGGTAACCTGAAGTGAATTAAAGTATGCACCTAAGTCCATCCCAAAATCTTGCTGTTCCAGGAAAGGAAGTTCTTTGGCACACTATGACAGGTTCTTCCCAACTCTGGTACAAATTCCTTGCGTGACCTTGGAAAAGCTGCTTCTTGTGATTTCCATTTATCATCTGTAAAATGAGGGTAAGTAATGGTCTATCTCAATGAGGAGCACTTGCGGCCTACAAGATTACATTAAGTTGCAGTAGTGGCAGATGCAACAGAAGAGCAAAATAATATCTGCATGTCCTCTATCCTTCAATTGTTCATCAAGTTGGCTGCTATCCTTGTCTCTAACACTTACATACCATAAGCATTTTTTCTAGCTATAGCATTAACAACATGCATAGAGTAAGTAGAGTACAGACCTGGGCTAAAAAATTTTGCTGGGGATCCTGATGAAGAGGTGAGATAGTGCCTTTTGGACCAAACCAAGCGTTAATGGTGATGTTATCTTCTTCACCTTCCCCCAGGCAGCAGTAGTCAGGGATACTGATATCCTCTTTCAATTCTGGGATCTACTCCCATAAAGAAATAAACATTAAAAAGGGTATGTGCTGACTTACCAAAGGTATGTAATTCATAGAACAAAGGAACAAGGCTTGACACAAACAAATGACCTGCTTGTCCAGTAAAGGCAGGAGAGAAGTAGCTGAACGGCTAAGAATCTGCAGGAAACGTCCTCACACTTTCTGTCCTACCAAGCAGATTCTGTTGGAAGGAGAGGTGAGGGAAAGAAAGGGGTTTCTCATTCTTCAGAGACCCTTTGCTTTAGCAGAAACCAGAGAAACCCACAAGAAAAAAACGGTTTGCTGTTCGTGGAAAAGCAGCAGCTGATCTTTTATACACTAACCTTGCTTCTCCATGAGATTCCTTTTTATGTCTCCCACCAACCTTATCTTTGGTTAACTGGAATGACATTTCAGAATATGACTGTTTCCTGTCCAAATCTCTTCCCTGACTTACATATTCTTTGGGGAAATGCTGCCTTCCAGGTGATAGCCCTGTAACTATATGCTACATTGTACCAAAACAGCACTAAGACTGAATGTCTTCACCCCTGAAAAGGTTTTGTTTCCATGCCTTTCAGCCAAATGGAATAAACCCCGCCCTCCGTTCCTTCAAATTGCAGGAACAGAAACTTAAGAAATACTGTGAATTCTCTGTATGCCCTTCCATCTAGTAGAGCTGACATCCTCAGAGATGACTTGTGCTACAAAGGGAACACCTGACTGCAGAAAGAGAAAAACATTCACTCAGTTTTACCTGATCAAAAAGCTGGTGCTGGGCAAGGTATCCTACACCATTCTGAAATTACAGCAGAGAAAGAAAAAAAATGCATAGTGACATATAGGGTAAGACTTCTCAGTCAGTTAATTTACTTATAGGTGAGTAGAGTCTACTCATAGGTAACATCCATTTCCAATGTCCTACTTCAGAGTACTAGAATTGTTTCAACAGTTGACTAGCATAAGGGGTCTTCTGAAATAGTATCTTACAGCTACGCTCAAATTGAAAGAGTGTAGATACATCCCCACAATCAACAAATTATCTAGCTCGAGTTACTGGAAGAAGCCTAGCTGCAATCCTACAGAGTCTCGACAGTTCTGTTGTCAATCCTGTGACAACGCTCTGCATCTTTACAGCTAGACCCTGCTGGTACACAGGCTAGTTCACCTTCACTCCCTGTAAGTATCTCGATACTCTATTCCAGGCTGTACCACAGACCAATTTGCAATGGCACATGGTCCTTCCTTCCAGAAGACTAGGAAACAGAAATGAGGGCTTCAGATCCTCAGCTGTGAATGTAAAAGGGCATTCAATTGCTAATCAACTTTTTTTTTTTTTACCTGGTGGTACATGAATTTGGATCTTGATCCTAGATCTCACTAAGCAGTTCAATAACCAAGAGGAACAAAAATGCTGGCTGAGGATCCCTTATCCTTAGACTCCACCATTCAGGCTTTTACTGCAGAAGCTATCTATCTGTCCATCAAATTCCAGCTGCTGCTTTTTATATATAAAAATCAAACCTAACTATTGTTGCAATAACTATTTGTAGCTTCAGATCTTGAAAATATGTCAAACCTTTTAATTCAGAGTTGTTCTTATAGCATACCCCCTCCCTTGACACCACCTCTAAGCATGTTTGTTCTAAGTAGAAATTCTGTACCAGTAACACACTGCTGCATTTGGAGATGAAACAAAACCAGACTGACAGACCTCATTCACAATATACTGGTTGATGAAGTCACTGACAGTCATCAGCTTCTGAGACCATTCCTCATCCGTGTATCGGGTACCCAGTTCCACGGGGACTGTGCGGCACCCTGCGACTTGACAAAAATAGTCCACACTGAAATAAAGAAAGTTCCATTACCCTTTTATACTGCTCTTCTTACTAATTTTGAATGTAAGGCAATCAATCAAAATCAATCCTGCAGAGTAATAAAATTCTACTACCACGAGTTTCTTCCCTCTAAAACCAACCAACTAGAGGCAAAAGGCAGAAGAAAAGGATGCAGGCAGCAAGGAAACAACCAGTCAAGTTTTTGTGTACATTATGCCACAGTTGTCTTTTGTTTGTTTTTTTTTTTAAAAAAAACCTTGTTTACCTCAGTTAACTGTTGTTTTCTTACCAGCTAAGGCGATTTAAGCTGTTAGTCTCTCTTGACTAGGGATGGCTATTCTTTTTGCTGCCTGCTGCTGCATTTGCTAAATAAAATGTTGCATCTTTTTATCATTAATGCTAGATCAACTCTCTGTCAGCACCAAATTCTGTATACAGGTGCTAGTAATACCCATTCTGGCTAAAATCAGAGGAATTACTTTGCCTGATGGTATACATCTCTCCCTTGACAATGATACTAACTAGATGAAGAAGTTAATCTTTTTAAATGTCTGAAGTTAACCAGTGGAGTACCTTCCCTCAGAAAAGAATAGAACCCTTATGAAATAACAAGTGTCTTCAGTTAATGTCAATTTTACACCTGGCTGTGGAATGAAAGCAATTGCTCGAACTAAGTGTGAGTGGTTTTTCCTCTTCTCTAAGGAATCATGAGCTTTATCTCACAAATATCCAATTCTCAGTATTGGAAATGTTGGCTCCATTGCTTACATCACACAAGCAGCACAATGTTATTACTCGCTCTGAACAGCTGTGTCTGAAACTGAACACTCAAACACGACACCGAACAAACATCAATGCTTGTACTTGTGAATGAAAAAGCCAATGATGCTTACTCACACATCTCTGAAATTCACTTTCCATTGCACTAATTATCAGCAAGTTCGGAGACGTAAAAATCGCTGATCTATGTCTGACACAGACCCACTTAAGATGTGAGCAGCTCACTGGAACAGTTAGCAACCCATGCTCGTCACCAGTTTCTGGCCAAACAACACACAGCATCAGCAAACGGCCAGGGTACTCGCCAGCACGGCAGGGCCCCGGGAGGCAGGGCTGAGGGCTGCCTTCCTGCCCTGTCCCAGCCAGGACCCGCTTTCCCCGCGGCACTGGAGCGCTTACCGTGCAATGAGCTGGGTGGCTTCATGCGCTTCCCTCATCTATGGAGCAACTTCTACAGAGCAAAGACAACACTGCAGCAGGAAGGTGCTGCCAACGGAAGTCACTCGCGATGGCACCCGTCTTCTGTGAAGGTCTCTACCGCCCTACCGAGCACCAAGACACCTGACACACAAAACGACCCTTGCCCTTACTAGGGCAGGGAAGAAACTCTTTTCTCACCTCCACTTCTTCATACACGGCCAGTGGTCAATAATCCCCTCTAAAACCACAGGCTTCTGCGGGATGAGGTAGTTGTCTCTGAAGTGCTCCAGCGAAGGGCAGCGAAGGTGTGGAAGCGCATCTTCCGGCTGCAGCGCAGGAACTGGAGGGGGGTCAGCCCGGGCCCTCTGGAACAGAGACCTCCTCCTTCAGCAGCCGGTGTCGAAGGCCTCCGCGGCCGCCCCGGGGCCCGGCCCTGCTCGCCCTGCGCCAGGCCGCGCTGCGGGAGGGGCCCCGGGGCCGGCGGGAGCGGATGGCGGGAGGGGGGCGGGCAGCCCGAGGGGGGCCGGGCTCGCCCCGGCGGCGGGAGCGGCCCGCGGGGTGAGAGCGAGGGGGCGTCCAGGGGAGGGGGGGTCGCAGGCCCACAGGGGTGGGGCCGCGAGCGCAAGGGGGGCGCCGAGGGTGGGGGAAAGCGGGGAGGGGCGAGGGGAGGGGGGAGCCGGGCAGGGGAGCGCGGGCCCAGGTCGCCTCAGGGCGGCGGGCGGTACCTTGGCGCTCCCCTGGGCTGCGGCGCGCCGCTTCGCGCGGGGCAGGTGCGCCTGCAGGACGCGGACGAGGCGGGCGAGGACGTTGTCCAGGACGGAGGCGCCCATGAGCAGCCCCATGTCGCAGAGGCGGACGGCAGGCGCCAGCGGGCGGCCGGCGGCAACCTCGGCCAGCGCCCCGAAGAGGCAGCCGTAGGAGTAGACCTGCCGCCAGGCCTTGCTGACCTCCCGCCACGGCCCCGCGTTCAGCTTCTCCCAGGAGTAGTCGCGCAGGACGTCGCCCAGGCGCCGCAGCGCCGCCGTCGCCGCCCCGCAGGGCCGGCCCGCCGCGCCGTAGAGCAGCCCGCGGGCCCGCCGCAGCAGCGGCAGGACGCAGTCCTCCACCTCGCCGCTCAGCGCCAAGGTCAGCTCCTCCTCGGCGCCGGGCAGCAGCGCCCGTACCTCTGCCCAGAGCGCGCCGCCCGCCGCGGGGCCGGCGGACGGGCCCTCCGCGCCGCCGGGCGCCGCCATGGCAGCGCGCCTCCACCGGCTCGCCGGCCTCCGCGGCGCGGCGTTGCCGGGCCTGGGCGGGCCTCGGGGGGCAGGCCCCGGCGGGGCGGGCCTCGGGGCGCGGGTCCGGTCCGTGGGGCCGAGCGCGACCGCGGCTCCGCCCTCCGCCGGGCCGCCTGTGCGCCGGCGGCCCGGCGCGGCCCGGCACGCCGCTGCTGGGTAGCTCCGCCCCAGCGGCTGCGGAAGTAGCGTTGGCGTCGCGTAGCGAGAGCGGGGGTGCCGCGGCGGCTACGCCCGGGGCGGAGGGCCCTCGCGGCCCGTGGGGCCCCCGCCGCGCGCTGCCCGCGCCTGCCGCGGGTGGGCCCTGCGGGGCTGCCGTCGGCTTCGGCCGCTGCCGCGGCGGGGCCCGTCGAGGTCGGCGGTGGCCGGCTGGCGGAGGCGCGTTGGCGTCGGGTGCCGTTACCTCTTCCTCGTACCTGCCCCTCCTGCCCTGCCGCCGGCAGCTGGTCCGTGGGCTGGCGGAGCGGGCGTTGCGTCGCGCTGCTCTTTACGGTGTTCTTCAGAGCGCGCTTCCAGCCGGGAGTTTCTCGGCGGCTGTGAGCCGGTGCCCGGGGTGCCGCTGGTGGAAGAGCGGCCCCGCTCACGGGGGCCGTTCCTCCTTGCGTTTGTGCCCTTAGGCTGCAACAAGTCTTTACGCAGCTGCATAACGAGCTGGAATGGAAACCTCTTTAGATTAAAAAATACTCGTTTTCTTAGGGCAGTTTTATCCCAGATCAGTCTCATCGCCCGGTTCATCGCGTAACTGTGTCAGCTTTTACGGATGTAAAGAAGGGAGCGATAGCGGGGTTACGCGGGTGAAGAAAGTGGAGCGATCCCTTTTGGTGGCTTTGCTGGTTTTTCGCTGGGTTAAAGGCTCTGTGAAACTGTTGCTTGGGTCTCCATGAGCCGTGTAATATCACCAAAACTCAGTCTAGATAGTGTCATTTGGGCCCTTGGCCAGCGAGTCTACTGGAATTTAGTAATTGTATGATTGATGCAGCTGTTTGCATTGAAGGGGAGCATATATATCCAATCTAGTTCTCTTTCTGCTGTAGCTTACATGTTAACCATACAGTGATGGTTACTTCAGAAATCTCTCTGTTCCAAAAGTGGGACAGCTATTACAAGTAGATGACTCCTGGAAGACTGGGAGATACTGTAATCAATGTTGAACTTAAGTATTACAAAGAAAGCCGATCTGGGACCTTGCATGCTGATCTGAGTAACGTAAGAGGAGCCTAGAAGTGTCAGGGATGAACACTGCTGTGAGGCGATGTCCTTTTGGTGGTTTATGCTGCATGCTTTTAATCTGTGCTTGAGACGTACTGCCTTCATGGAACATGCACCTCAGTCTTCTAACACGCTTTGCATGGTATCTTTCAGCCCCAGCTTGCTTTGATAATGTGCCCTGAACATGTTCTCAGTACTTCACACAGAATCGCTACAGTTGGAAAAGACCTGCAAGATCATCAAGTCCAACCATCAACTAACACCATTAAACCATGTCCCACAATGCCACATCCACACGTTCCTTGAACACCTCCAGTGAGGGTGACTCCACCACCTCCCTGGGCGAATACTTAATACTTGACTTAATAATACTTGACCTACTTAATACTTGACTGCAAAGAAAATATTATTTTACTTATAATTCAGCAGTTCTGAGGAATGTCTTAACATCATGAACCAAAATCTAAAGCAACATAATAAGAAATGAGGAATTTGTAACTCATGAAAAATTTTAAAAGTGTCACTTGTCTGGGGTTGAAATCTTCAGACTTGATGCAAAATATGAGGTTTCCAGAAGAAGTTAAAATCATCACCTTTTGTACTGACAGAACACTCGTTCTTCTTTGTTCCGTGCTCAGTCACTAGTGCTTTTGAAAAAAAAGAGTTGATTTGAGTCCTCCTGTCGCTGCGGCTGCTTGTGACTCTGCTCTACCCCATTCCCCAGCTGTCTTGTTTGAATCAGTTCCTCTTCTTCTGTCACACTTCAGACTTGCTGCATTGGCGTATCATGCTGGCCCATCTATTCTCTGTCTTCTAACTGCCTTTCTCTCAGCACCTTAAATTCGTCCTGTGACTGTGTGATTTTAGCACCTTCATCTAGAATTTTCTCCTCCTTGATTGCTAAATGTTAACATATGCTGATATAAGAGAAAGTATTTAACCAGCAAGGAAAGCCTCTTGTTAGACCTTGTGTTTGATATTTGTAATTTATGATGCTAGCAAGCATTGCTAGTCTTGTGCTTATGGACTGTCCAATTTTTATTGCCATTTATATTAACTTCTATTCCTCTTTAAGTTGGTTAATACAATTCTCACTAAATCATAGTTTTTCTAGTTGAAATATTAGGAATATTTTTCACAAATTACATTTTGAAGATTCGGATTTTCTTTGTGGGATTTTAAATTACACCAAGTTCTGAGCGCGTAATCTTTAGTGCAATGCTGGGTCATTAAGGCCATGATAAGCTTTATCAGTTTGACTGTAGGTGAAGAACCAACTGGGAGTAGATTTTAGTTTTTGGGTATTCATGGAGGTTCAGTGTTTCTCTTTGAGTATACACTGGAAGACAATTCTTTCTAGTCAGTCATATTTTGGTACAATGGTTTGAATGCTGATATAGCATCAATAGTCTCGACAGGACTGAGCTGTATATCTGCTAAGCTAATAAAGATAGGTTTTCAGGTGTGTATTAAGTCTTGTCGTAGTGTATTTGGCCTTTAGTCTAGGAGGAAAATCCACTAAAATCTCATAATATCATACTGCATCTTAGCAATTTGCTTGAAATTGTCTTTATTGGAAAAAAAACCCAATAGATTTGCAAAAGCTGAATTGGGAAGTTTTGCTATCAGAGTAATTAACCTTGCAGTACATGGATACTAGTTTTGAATCATCTGTAAACTAATGCAGATATTTTTTGTTGTGAGCTCTCTGACCAAGGAAGTGGGTGCCTTCAGTGCTAGACGGTTCCATTCTAAGTCAACAAGAGATGATTTAATTCCTGCTGCCATGAACGAAGATTATTGTCATCTGTGTAACCTGCAGAAATTGATGTGAAAAAGAGTCCCATTTCCCTGTGGATTATGCCACCATCACTGAAACTTGTGCTGCTTTCATCAGAAGTAAATTTTTAAAAGATTTTGGCAGCCAAACTGCCTAACCTTGCAGAAAGATCTCCCTTTTAAAACATGGAGGAAAAGTTGGTACCAAGATTTTTTCCCTGCTGCTTCCTGCAGTATAGTCTACAAAGCACGTTTGTTCTCCTTTATATTCTTTGTATTTTTTAAATATGCTCCAGGCAGCTTACTTTCTCCTGGCACTGACATTCAGAACGAAATTACCTATTTAAATAAACCCAAATAAACAGGCACTCAATTAAGAGAGACAATAAAGACTGGTAAACCATATGTATTTCTCTCTTCTGTTTAGTCATAGATTCCAGGACCTGCGGTTGCTTGATGTTACCTTGTCTGCCACTGGTGGAAAAGTGATTAGTTACACCAAATATAAAAAAAAATGCTCTGTATCTTATCTTGCCTTTGTCTTCATTGGAAAGAGCAGGTGTTTGGCCTGTTCAGAATTGAATTATTTATTTGTAGTAATATTCTCTTTTATAACACTCTTTCCTCATTTACTAATTTGAATTAATGAACGAAGTCCTGCGATTGTTTTTGGATTTTATTAAAATGACATCAAGACACATGCTCAGTGATTCACCACTTGAGTCCCAAGTAGGACATTTTTACTAGGTGGATCAATTTTTAAAATTACAGCATCTGCTTGCTTGTACACATTTATTTATGATTCTTCCCCAGGCGAGTATAGCAGGAGTCTGGTGAGTAATAACCAGCTGTTGGAATTAGCAAATAGGGAAAGCAGTTATTTGATCTGTGAAGGAGTGTGGGAGCCGAGGCCAGAAGTAATAAAAACTAAACAGGTGCCCCAAATTTATAAACCCAAGCAGGGACTTGTAAATTACTTGCACTGCTGATGGGCAAAATTGTGTCAGATGCATTGACTTTGTCTGGAGTTTTTATTGAAGATGAAACCCTCTCCGCCATCGCGTCACATACAGCCCTGCAAGGGAGTTTCTGGAGAGCGCCCTGGGTCCAATTCTAGCACTTCGGCAGTGCTCAGCCGGTGTGAGCAATAGCATGCAGAGCACGGCAGCTCCGTCTGGTGGCTTCCATCAGTTGCCGCTCCGATATATCAGCAGAATGGGCAAAAAGGGAGTGTGAGGAAACTCTGCTCTTGGACCACCCTGTCTCAAATCCCAAGTGTGCAGTGACTCTGGTCCTTTCTGGTGCTCTTTTGAGGTGTGTTCTTATACTGAGTAGTTTCTTGGACAACCGCTGCAGGAGCACAACAGCAGCACCAAAGGTTTTCCATCTCCTCAGGACTTCAGGCTGCCACTCAGCTCCTCAGGAACTCTGTGTTCTTTTTGGGACCCTAGCACTCTGGAATTACCAAGGGAGGTGGTCTGCTTCGTCATTACCTGTGCTTTGCGAATGAGTCATCGGAAGATGCTTTCTGTGGGACTTCGGCCCTGATCCTCACCGTTGATGAGACCAGCCCTGAAGTGACCGTTGCAGCTTGATGGGGGAGGCCTGTCCCCAGAATTAGTGTTTCCTTCCACTAAATAATGGGGCAGCTAAATAACATCTTCTGATAATTTATACCTCATAACCGTCTTTTGGGGTTCCATCTCTTCTCAGCTCTGCTCTCTTTACTAGGCTTGTATACTGTTATATAAAACAAACTAGTTAGCTGCCAATTTTTTCATTATTTCTTTCCTAAACTCAAATTTTTGAAATTTTATCAGGATACAATGTATGCTTGCACAGTAAACCACACAAAATTTAAATGTAATAGTATAGCAAATCTTACGTAAGAATTGCAAGTAGAATATCTTAACAGGTTTTTATCAGGCTTACTATCTTCTGTTCTAGTAGAAGCAAAATGAGTGATAGATATGAGCACTGTTTTCCTAGAAAAGCAGCTCTTTCTCAGACTATACAAAGGTTTAAAACCTGCTAATCTTTATTCCTAACTATTTCAATTATATATGCATTTAGCTGTATCTATAGGTTGTGTATCAGCCATGTTACATTTTATCATGTTAATTACCAGTGCATTAGTCTTACATTGCATATAATTAATTATTGTGTTGTTAGAGGTTAATTTTTGTTTATTTTGGAAAATACAAGTGGTCGCCACTAATGTCTTGTGAGAACATATATAGTACTAAAAACACTTACTGTTTATTTTACAGACATTTCAAAACTAGTACACATGCACTGCAAGGTTAATTGATTACTTAATAAGCAAATCAACCTTAAAAAAGTATCATGGTTGGAGGTCATATATTAAAGTAAACATTATATATGCATTTTATGTTTGTGCCCCAGGTCTAGATTCTCTGTTACAAAAGCTAACAGATTTTCAGCTAGAACTTAAAATTCTAGTCGATTTTATTAGTTTGCCCATTTAAAAAGAAAGCCTTACTTTAACCAAGTGTCTTAATGAGTTAACAGGCTATGTATATTGTTTAGCATCCTTGTTCTCTGAATCACTATTTCCAGTGGTTGATCTAAGCAGAACGGGCATCTGTAGATTCTTCATTCTGCAAAGTGAGAGAAAGCTGTGCAGGTTGATGTTGGTGCTCTGATGGTCTCCCTGCAACACTGGTGCCCAGCCGCTGTGCTGCTGAGGGCACCTACCTGAAGCTCTGACACGTCAGGGTTACTGGCTCCATGCTGGTAGTGACTGTTGCTTACAGTTGTGGTGCTTCTATGAGATGATGGCAATCAGTTCCCCTCCAGCCATCTGCATCAGGAAGATCCTGTCATGGTTGGCCTGGGTGGTGTCTGCCTTTACCTGCCATCACAGCAGAGAAGTGCCTGTCAGCGTCAGCAATGGCCCTCTCTGCCTGGGGCAGGGATGAAGGGGTGGAAAGGCTGGTACTGCTGCTGCCCTGCCATGTGTGCCTTAGGGTAAAAGTAGACTGTTTCTGCTTCCAGGAGTGGTTGGCTGGTACCTTCCATGAGCATTGAACTCATTTTAACCCCCGGTCTGCCCCCTCCAAAAAAAAGGGGGGAAAAAGTGAAAACGGGAGATAACATGCCCTCTGGTCCTGAGATGGGAGTGTAAATTGATGATTGCCATGACAGTGTTAGTCATCATGGCTGACTCTGATTTTCCATTACAGGGGATGAATGGTTGTCTCTCCCTCTGCAAGAGCAGAAGTATGAACACATAAGACTTTAAAGACTTTGGATGTCTTTCCTGGCTGCTTTGTCTGCTCCTGTGGACAGGAGATGAATGATCAAAAGCCCAGCTAGAGCTCTATCTGGCCACAGTCATAAGGGATAACAAAAAATGTTTTTAAAAATATATTAACAACAAAAAGAAAGTCAAGGAGAATCTCCATCCTTTACTGGATGCGGGGGTAACATTGTCACCAAGGGTGAGGAAAAGGCTGAGGTACTTCATGCCTTCTTTGCCTCAGCCTTTAATAGCCAGGCCAGGTATCCTCAGGGTATTCAGCTCCCTGCGCTGGAAGACAAGGATGGAGAGCTAAATAAACTCCCCATGATCCAGGAGGAAGCAGTTAACGACCTGCTATGCCACGTGGACACTCACAAGCCTATGGGGCCTGATGGCATCCACCCAAGGGTGTGAGGGAGCTGGCAGAGGCGCTTGCCAAGCCACTCTCCATCATTTATCAACAGTCCTGGTTAACGGGGGAGGTCCCAGCTGACTGGAGGCTTGCCAACGTGACGCCCATCTACAAGAAGGGCTGGAAGGAGGATCCGAGGGACTACAGGGCTGTCAGCCTGACCTCGGTGCCGGGGAAGATTATGGAGAGGTTCATCTTGAGGGCGCTCACAGGGCACGTGCAGGACAACCAAGGGATCAGGCCCAGCCAGCACGGGTTCATGAAGGGCAGGTCCTGCTTGACCAACCTGATCTCCTTCTATGACCAGGTGACCCACCTAGTGGGTGAGGGAAAGGCTGTGGATGTTGTCTGTCTGGGCTTTAGTAAAGCCTTCAACACTGTCTCCCACAGTATCCTCCTGGAGAAGCTGGCGACTCGTGGCTTAGACAGGTGCACTCTTCGCTGGGTAAAAAACTGGCTGGATGGCCGAGCCCAGAGCATCGTGGTGAATGGAGTCAAATGCAGTTGGCGGCCGGTCACAAGCGGAGTCCCCCAGGGCTCAGTTTTGGGGCCGGTCTTGTTTAATGTATTTATCGATGATCTGGATGAGGGGTTTGAGTGCTCCCTCAGTAAGTTTGCAGATGACACCAAGTTGGGCAGGAGTGTTGATCTGCTGGAGGGTAGGAAGGCTCTGCAGAGGGATCTGGACAGGCTGGATCGGTGGGCCAAGGGGCCAATTGTATGAGATTCTACAAGGCCAAGTGCCAGGTCCTGCGCTTGGGTCATAACAACCCCATGCAACGCTATGGGTTTGGGGACGAGTGGCTGGAAAGCTGCCCCGCAGAAAAGGACCTGGGGGTGCTGGTTGACAGCTGGCTGGATATGAGCCAGCAGTGTGCCCAGGTGGCCAAGAAGGCCAACGGCATCCTGGCCTGTATCAGAAACAGTGTGGCCAGCGGGAGTAGGGCAGTGATCGTGCCCCTGTACTCGGCTCTGGTGAGGCGGCACCTCGAATGCTGTGTTCAGTTTTGGGCCCCTCACTACCAGAAGGTCATTGAGGTGCTGGAGCGTGTCCAGAGAAGGGCGATGGAGCTGGTGAGGGGTCTGGAGCACAAGTCTGATGAGGAGCGGCTGAGGGAGCTGGGGTTGTTCAGTCTGGAGAAGAGGGGGCTGAGGGGAGACCTCATCGCTCCCTACAACTACCTGAAAGGGGGTTGTGGGGAGGTGGGTGCTGGTCTCTTCTCCCAGGTGACAAGTGACAGGACAAGAGGAAATGGCCTCAAGTTGCGCCAGGGGAGGTTTAGAATGGATATTAGGAAAAATTTCTTTCCTGAGAGAGTGGTGAAGCACTGGCAGAGGCTGCCCAGGGAGGTGGTGGAGTCACCATCCCTGGAGGTGTTCAAGGAACGTGTGGACGTGGCATTGCGGGACATGGTTTAATGGGCATGGTGGGGTTAGTTGATGGTTGGACTTGATGATCTTACAGGTCTTTTCCAACCTTAGTGATTCTGTGATTCTGTGATTCTGATTAATAGTACCTACAGAATTAATTGTTACACAGGAGTTATTTTCCCCAGATAAGCAAGGTCTTCCTGCTTGAGAATGACACAACTATGCATTTTGATTGTATCTTGGAGTTGAGTGTATTTGTACAGCGAAAGTGTAATGACGGAAATGTCTTTATCAACCTGTTTCCTGCATTGTGTTTTTATCACTGCCATCTGCTCTGCCGAGAGTGGCAGCTGCCAGGTCTCACAAATAGCGCTGTCATGTACTTTCATGTAGAACAACACATTGTCATAATTTCTCTGATATTACTAGCTGGAATAACTTTAAGTGAGATAAGGTGACATTTTGCATGGCACTTTGGAATGTATTTCATTGCAGTGTGTGTAGGACACACAGTGTTCTTTCTGGAGCAGGCTATAACAGCACAGCCAGTTCTACTTTCAGAAATCACTGGAAAACGCTTATTTTTCCAAAACCATTATGTAACATCCATCTGGGACATATGTGTCAGTGCTGAGATGCAACTGAGACGTAGTCAGTATTAGTATTGCTTACATATGTACCTTTGCTGGGTGGAAATTATGTAAGTTAGACTATTTTTAAAATTTAGTTATTTCTTTTTTTTGCTTATATTAACTTGAATCTCCTTCATATTTGCAAACATGTTCAGACAGCTCCTTCAACATGAAAAGAAACAAAAAATCTTTACAACAAGTCTTTAAAAAAATCTTTATATCAGTCGGTACTCTTTCTGTTGTCTCAGCTGGACCCTAGGTAGGAGAGTTAATTTTAGTCTAGGCCAGATTCCACTAGGTGTCCAGCCTAAGCTGATCCTCTGGGCTCTCTTGAGTTGTCTGAGAGAGAGGGATCCATCCCAGCCTGAGATGGGATACTTAGGGTAGGCAAGCAAGTGGAATAAATTGCTCTCTGTGGGTGTCTGTTTCTCTCCTCAGACTACAGAAGGAAGCTAAAAGACTAGCTTAGATGACCTTCTTGCCTTTTCGGCGGATAAATGTAGATGAGGTGAACCACATAGTGAACATATGCCAAGACGTTCTCTTGTTCTGAGTGCCTGCCAAAATCTTGCTTGTGCACCAAGCGTAGGAAAAAAATTGGTGTAATCCACCTTCACAGAGATGCGTCTCCTTAAAAGTAATGAAGTACATCCTCTTTTACATATTCATCTCATTCTTTTGGATGTGTGCTTAGTGCAGTTTTTAGTACCCACGTAGTCCCAGTGATTTCTAGAGCAAGTGGCTGGCTAATCTCCTCTTTCTGTCATAGTCCCTATTACTACTTGCTAGCGATGAACAGCAAGGAAGGAAGGAAAATGGTGTGTAACTCAGAGAATATACCTGTCTGTTGCAATATACCTGTCTCATATATGTGTGTTGTAAAGTGTGACACCAAATCTGTCTGCCTACTGGAAAGAGTTACAAGGAAAACTGATTTGGGATATTTCTTCTTGCTAATGAGCATTGATGAGAAACAGGCTTTCTGATGTGGCAAAAAAACCAGTTGTGATAAAGAAGGTGGAATATTTATTCTTGATTCATAGAATCATAGAATCATAGAATGGTTTGGGTTGGAAGGGACCTTAAAGATCATCAAGTTCCAGCCCCCCTGCCATGGGCAGGGACACCTTCCGCTATATCAGGTTGCTCAAAGCCCCATCCAACCTGGCCTTGGACACTTCCAGGGTTGGGGCATCCACAGCTTCTCTGGGCAACCTGTTCCAGTGCCTCACCACCCTCATAGTGAAGAATTTCTTCCTTATATATAATCTAAATCTACCCTCTTTCAGTTTAAAACCATTACCCCTTGCCCTATCACTACCTGCCCTTGCAAAAAGTCCCTCTCCAGCTTTCTTGTAGGCTGCTTTCAGGTACTGAAAGGCTGCTATAAGGTCTTCCTGGAGCCTTCTCTTCTCCAGGCTGACCAACCCCAACTCTTTCAGCCTGTCTTCATAGGAAAGGTGCTCCAGTCCTCTGACTGTCTTTGTTGCCATCCTCTGGACTCAGTCCAACAGGTCCATGTCCTTCTTATGTTGGGGCCCCCAGAGATGAAAGCAGTACTCCAGGTGGGGTCTCATGAGAGAGGAGTAGAAAGGGAGAATCACCTCCCTCGACCTGCTGGTCACACTTCTTTTGATGCAGCCCAGGATACGGTTGGCTTTCTGGGCTGCAAGTGCATACTACCGCTCATGTTGAGCTTCTCGTCAATCAACACCCCAAGTCCTTCTCCTCAGGGCTGCTCTCAATCCATTCGCTGCCCAGCCTGTACTTGTGCTTGGGATTGCCCTGACCCATGGGCAGGACCTTGCACTTGGCCTTGTTGAACTTCATGAGGTTCGCATGCGCCCACCTCTCAAGTCTGTCAAAGTCCCTCTGGATGGCATCCCTTCCCTCCAGCTTGTCGACCGCACCACACAGCTTGGTGTCGTCAGCAAACTTGCTGAGGGTGCACTCAATCCCACTGTCCAAGTCGCTGACAAAGATGTTAAACAGTGCTGGTCTCAATACCGACCCCTGAGGAACGCCACTCATCACTGGTCTCCACTTGGACATTGAGCCACTGACCACAACTCTTTGAGTGTGACCAGTCAGCCAATTCCTTGTCCACTGAGTGGTCCATCTGTCAAATCCATGTCTCTCCAATTTAGAGACAAGGATGTCATGTGGGGCATTGTCAAATGGTTTGCACTAGTCCAGGTAGATGACGTCAGTTGCTCTTGCCTTATCAACCAATGCTGTAACCCCATTGTAGAAAGCCAGCAAATTTGTCAGGCACGATTTGCCCTTAGTGAAGACGTGTTGGCTGTCACCAATCACCTCCTTGTTTTCCATGTGCCTTAGCATAGTTTCCAGGAGGATCTTCTCCATGATCTTGCCAGGCACAGAGGTGAAACTGCCTGGCCTGTAGTTCCCTGGGTCTTCCTTTTCTCCCTTTTTAAAAATGGGGGTTATGTTTCTCCTTTTCCAGTCAGTGGGAACTTCACCAGACTGCCATGACTTCTCAAATATGATGGATAGTGGCTTAGCAACTTCATCCACCAGTTCCCTCAGGACCCACGGATGCATCTCATCAGGTCCTATGGACTTGTGCACCTTCAGGTTCCTTAGATGGTCTCAAACCTGGTGTTCTCCTGCAGTGGGTGGTTCTTCATTCTCCCAGTCCCTGCTTTTGCCTTCTGCAACTTGGGCAGTGTGGCTTGAGCACTTGCTGGTAAAGACTGAGGCAAAAAAGTTGTTGAGTACCTCAGCCTTCTCCATATCCCAGGTAACCAGGTGTCCCGTTTCCTTCCGGAGAAGGCCCACATTTTCCCTAGTCTTCCTTTTATCACCGACGTACCTTTAGAAGCTTTTCTTGTTGCCCTTGATGTCCCTGGCCAGATTTAATTCTATCAGGGCTTTAGCTTTCCTAACCTGATCCCTGGCTGCTGGGACAATTTCTCTGTATTCCTCCCAGGCTACCCGTCCTGCTTCCACCCTCTGTAGGCTTCCTTTTTGTGTTTGAGTTTGTCCAGAAGCTCCTTGTTCATCCATGCAGGCCTCCTGGCATTTTTGCCTGACTTCCTCTTTGTTGGGATGCATCTCTCCTGAGCTTGGAGGAGGTGATCCTTGAATATTAACCAGCGTTCTTGGGCCCTTGTTCACTCCAGGGCTTTATCGCATAGTACTCTACCAAGCAGACCCCTGAAGGGGCCAAAGTCTGCTCTCCTGAAGTCCAGGGTAGTGAGCTTGATGTGCCCCCTCCTCGGTGCCCTAAGGAACTCAAACTCCACCATTTCATGGTCACTGCAGCCAAGGCTGCCCTTGAGCTTCACATTCCTGACCAGCCCCTCCTTGTTGGTGAGAACAAGATCCAGCATAGCACCTCTCCTTGTTGGCTCCTCTATCACTTGCAGAGGGAAGTTATCATTGATGCATTCCAGGAGCCTTTCAATGGCTTATGTCCTGCTGTGTTGTCCCTCCAACTTGTGTCATTTTCAAGTGCAGTAGGATGTAAAATGCTGAACAGCTGATGAACAATATAAAGGATGGAGGCAAAGAGACAGCTTGCTTGCTAGTCGGCCTGTTTGGAACGGTGTGGTAGGTGGAAAGCTTTTCTGACAGAAGTGTGGAAGAAAGCCAGGACATGGCTCTTTTACATTTCTCTGCCTCATCCGAATGGATGTGTAGCTTTGGCACTTCATTGCTAGCCAAGCAGAGGCCATTTGAATAGTGTTCTCCCAATGCAAACAGAAGATCAGGCTGGAGAAAAGTCCTTTGGCATTTAAATGAAGTTGTAAGTCTTGCCTGTCTTTCCAGTAGTGCATTTCAAGAGCTGATAAAGGCTCCTGGCATTGTACTGATCTTGAGGGCACAGCAGATCACCTTTTTATCCTAAGGGTAGGGAAGTGTAATTTTCATTAACCACACCTTATATATATGTATGTACCTTAAGAGGAAGAATATATAAAACCCCATATTTTTCTTCCTCCCAAGATTTACACATCTCATTTGAAACTTCTGTTTGATTTATCCCCCAGACTAGGGCTATAAATGCTGCATGAATTTGTTTTTGTGCTCTGTTTTCAGTATATTTAGAAGTGTACACAGTTATTTGTGTTCATACATCATATTCTTATTAATGAGCACAGTATAATTGTTGGTTGTATTGACTTTTGTTTCTGTGGATGTTTTTAAAAGATATTTTAAAGGCTTTGCTGGAGTTTGCATGTGCTTCAGAAATTAAATTTAGTCTGTGATTTTATTACCCTTTTTATTTAATTTATCTTAACTGTTGCTTTCAAGCTGTGAACCAGCTGTTGACTTTGAAAAAACATTGTTCAATTTGAAAGGAGCATTTTAAAGCTTAATGTAATGGCTGTAAGTAATCACTACAGCAATTATATTCTCTGGTGTTGTGCGTCACTATAATAATATTGGAGGGTGTGAGAAAATGCAGGAGAGAAACACATCAAGCTCAGACTTCTCAGTTTTGCCTGTGCTGCCCAGCATCTCTCTGTTCCGTATATAGCTTGGTCTCACTGCTTGAGTCGTGGCAGAAAAACTGAAGCTCCACTCTGTTGTGGCTCTGTGTGTGCCCAGCAGGAATCAGGGGCTGCTTCTGAGCATTGTTCTCTGTTGTTCTTCTCAACTGGACAGGTTTTTTTCTTTCTCCATACAGGCAGATAGTAGATGGACGCTTGCTGCAGTGGCAGAAGCCCTGCGGCTCTGCTGCCTCCTCCTGAGTAGTTCCAAGATGTTGCACTTAATACAGAGTGGAATTTTGGTTTTGACTCTTCTTGAGCAGCTGTGTACCCACCTTGTATGGTGCCAGTGGTAGCAAAGCTCCTCACAGAGCATTCAGTGAGGCTGGCCAGGGGCGGAGTGCTTGGCATCCTGCAAAGTGGGGTGGTGCTCCTGTTGTGCTCTGGAAATGAGCAGCTACTTGCCATAGTGAGGAGAATTAATAGAAAAATTAAGGGTGTGTTTTCATCCACATTCTGAGAAGGAACATCCTCCATTTATTTGTGAGCAACTCTCCAGTTCAAGCAGGCTGGCACACTTGGGGAAGAGAACTTTCTGGGTCACTGCAGTGAAAATAAGAGAAGCAGCATGCACTCTGGATCCCTTCATGTTGCAACAAACCATGAAAATGCTGTGCAGCTTCCTCTGCCCTGGAAATTCTTTCCATAATGATTTTAAAAGGAATGTAATGTAAAAGGAGTCATCATGGGAGTGGGCTACATTTCCCAGTGAGTCACCTGGCTGTGCTTTACACACCGGTTGTGTTTGGAACCTGTGGACTGTAGCGGTGCTCTGAAAAGGTTGTCCACCAGATCGCACAGCTGTGCAGGACCTAGCCTCTCCTCTGCTTTTGCCAGGGTGTGTTGCGCAGCAGGTTCAAACCACCTACCAAGCTAAATCATCAGTTCCCGTTAACAGCTTCGTGAGGCAATAACGCAGCTGGGGAGGACCCAGTAGGAAGCTTAGATTCAGCAATGTAGTAAGCTTTCCCCAAATTTACTTTGTAGCAAGATCCTTCAGAATAAGGATCTAAGGACCGCAAGGTCTGAGCCAACGCAACATAGCGACAATAACAGGAGGGACAAGCATGCAGGGAGCTAGAGGCTTTGAGAGCTTGAGGCAAATGGGAGACCAGGCTTACTACTGAGGCAAAATTGCTGGTGTTTGGTTGTTGTGGTTTTAAAGGAAGGATAGATGATGCATTTGGAAGTGGGTTTTGTGATGGCACTCGTAATGGATGGTAGTCATGGTGATATGATTGGGATGATCCTCTACTAAGAGGTAGTCTTGCTTTGGCATGGTAACACTCAGCTAGAATGACCTGTACTTTACCTTAAAAGAAACAAGTAAGATTAACATGAGAGTGAAAGCAAACCTGCGTGTATCTGTGTGTGCAGTATGCACCTGTATGACATCTGCAGCAAAATGAACTTTGATGTAGTTTCCTGTTTCTCCACCTGTGTGTGGTGCACAGGAAAGCAAAAGCACTGATACAGATCTAAGTGTGCTTCAGAGATAAGGTGTATCCCTTCCAGACAAGTGTGGTAGAAGCTGGGCTGCTGATAATGGATTGGCACAATGGGGTAGAGAGAGAATCCTCGTTGTGCCAAAGGCAATATGACATGTGAATTACATTATATACATATATGTATGTATAAATTAGACATTCGGAGAAGGTAACTGCTGTGATGGAGACGGACATGGAACAGCATGTTCTGGAAGTTAAAAGCTTAGCCAGCGTCCCATGGTATTTTTTAATGTAGCAGAATGAAATTCCTTTGGGTGCAGCAAATGAGACCCATAAAGTGTAATGCCCTGTGAAATCACAAAGAGCCATTTTCAACAGATGGAAAAAACAACTTTAATAAAAACCCCAAAATTGATAGACTCTGCCTTTGATAATCGAAATACCAGGTTACACTTTAACAGTATCTATTACTGTCTATAAAGTATGTTTTGGTTGTTAAATGCACTTGCTGGTTTGTCACTTTATAGAATTTAAAGTGATGAATCCTATATTCTTCTGTCTTCTTCACTCTAAGAAATTAAACAAAGCCTGTGACAAATAGCTCCCACGTTACACACGCTCTTTCAGTCTGCTGTCTGCTGCACCTGTGCGCTGTTCCCAGTGTGGAACCGACCCCCTTGTTTCGAAGCTGGTTTTAGGAGTCCCTGTGGTGGGGCGTGTTAAGAGCTGTGAGCGGACACAGATGAATAGCCCATTGCCAATGGCAGAGTGGTGGGCTGGCACCCTAGAGCCAGGGAGCTTTCCTGTGCCCCTGGAGAAGGAGCACCACCAGGCAAACGGGAGGAGAGTGCTCACCTTCCCCTCACTGCACCACCTCTGACCGCTCTGATACACACCTCCGCAGTGGGGCACCTCTCCCGGCTGTCCTGTGCCGCTCAGTGCAGCTTCCGGCAGGATTTCAGGGGAACGTTTGCTGAATATTCCCGGGGTATGTCAATGCTAGCACTTGGGAAAACTCCCTGTGCACCAGTGATTGTAACCTAATCAGGGAAAACCTGGAGACAGCATGGGGTGCAGGAGGAATTGGTGTTTTGTTCTTTTAGGAATGCCTGAAGTCAGTAGCACGTGAGTAAATGTGACACACTGAAGACTTAGGACTCCTGTAGAGAAGGGCATGCCTCACTAATCTCTTGGAGTTCTCTGGAGAAGGCAGCAAACACGTGGGACAGAAGAACTGGATTTATATGTTCCGCTTGGATTTCCAAAAAGACGTGAGCAAGGTCCCTTGTGAAAGACTTCTAAATAAAGCAGGCAGCTATGGGATGAGAGGACAGGTCCCCAGAGGGACACATAACTTAAAAAGCGCATATGGGGTAAATGGCCAGTTTTCATGATGAAGGGAGGTCACCAGAGGAATCCTGTCAGGATCCGTGCTTCAGCTGTTCGACATACTCGTACCCGGTCTGGAGAAAAGGACAAACAATGACTATGTCTGCTGACAATTCTCAGCTATTCAAGGTAGTTAAAATAGGAGTTCACTGCAGAGCGCTGTGAAAACTCTTCTATATAGTGAGTGATGTAATTCAGTGTAGAGAAATAGAAAGAGATGAGCAGAGGGAGAAACAATCCTAATTTTGTGTATACAGTGATGAGTACAGAGGTGATTGTTAAGTCATGAATGAGACCTGGGATTGTAATAAATACTTATATGGAAGTGCTGGCATAGCACTCAGTCATAAAAGTAAATAACAGGAGTTCTTGGAGAAGGAAGAAAACAAGTAATGAGATTATGTCCTTGCATAAATTCCTGGTGCTGCGCACCTTGGATACTTTATGCAGTGCTGTTCCCCCATTTCAGAAAGCAAAGAATTGAACTAGAAAACGCTAGACAAGAAAGGCAAAGATGATCAGAGATCTGGAATGGCTTCTTTATGAGGACAGCTTTGCCTTGGAAAAGAGACGATTAAATGGAATATATGTGTGTAAAATCATGTGGAATAGGAAGGATGAGGAAGGAATGATTGTTCACTGCCTCTGTTCATGAAGGAGCTGGGGGTGGAGGGAAGGACGTGACAATACATATGTCAAATTCAAAGCATAGAAAAAAAGGGACATACTTATTCACACTGTGCACACTGGAGCTGTGGAACTCCTTGTGCCAGCATGTTGTAGGTGATAAAACTTTCACAAAATGAAAGCATAAAATTGTGGAAGAAAAATCCATCTATGAATATTAAATACCAAGGACCGACCCCACTCTGACTCAGAAAGTTTCCAAACTGTATGCACATCACTAGAGGTTGGGGACATGCTGCTGCATGCTTTCCTAATTCTTATATTCTCTAGACATTCTTCTCCTGTCTGTTGCCAAAAGCAGGATCTTGGGCTGAATGGACTTTAGGTTTGAGCTCCTGTGGCCACTCTTACATGTCTATGTTATCCTAAATTTGACATATTTTAGGTAAGAAATTGCGTATGACGTAGGTTTACACTTAGAGCCAATATTTTTTACTGTTGTTTTGTTTACCTCTAAAATTTCCCTCTGGCTCGTCAGAGATAACTGCAACCGTAGGCTGCGATGTGTTTGGTTCTTGCAGTGAAAGTTGTATTGCCAGCAGTGGAAGTCAGATCTAAAGAGAGGAGACAAGCGCCTTGTTGCGTGGATGTCAGATTCCACTGGAGATCAGTAGGCGAGCCCCTCATCTGGTGATGTTTTGCTGACTGATAGGGGTGGAGGAAGAAAGGGGACGAAGAGGTTCAGTCAGCATCTAGGATCCATTCTGAATTCTCTGTGAGACAGTAAGGCCCTGGAAATGTTTATGGAGACTTCCGTGCAGTGGATGGTGATCTAAGTCTATGCACATTTTGGTGAGTGTTCTTAATGCCTCTGCAAGGGGACAGCAGCCTGCTAGCACAGAGGAACCCAGATGGTCAGGAGGTTGTGGCCTTTCTAGATGGAAATTTTGAATGGGTTAAGCAGACACTAACTCCAGTCTCCACCATTCCCATTCCTTTGCATGCTTTGTTGCTCACTGTGTAGCACAAGAGTCATGGGGGTAAGTTCAGGGCTCCCTCTCACTCCATGGCTGTGTTGCTGTCAGGATGGAGCCAGCTCCCCAGCTTTTCCTTTGCAGGAATCTTCCCATTTACATGCCTCAGAAATAATTCCTGTGAGTTTAATTAATCACAGTTTACATGGTAATAACCCTTGGAATATTTTTTATGGGTAAATAATGTGTATCGCCTGCTGGGGGGGGGTGTCTGCTGGTTCCAACATTCAATTATTGCATAATCTACTTCCCATTAAATGATCAGAGAGTGAGACCAAAGGAAACTAACAGCAGCAGGAATAATTAGCAGCTACTTTGTGTCTGGGGCACGGATGTACCTTCTTAACGCTTGTTCAGAAGCCCCTACAGTTAAGGAGAATGCAGTTTTTTGGTGCTGCCAAGCGAGTGCCACAGAGGGTTGTCTGGTTGGCAGTGTGGTGCTGTGCACAGGGACCTGGCTAGTTCTCCATGCAAGGAGCCTTATGCCCAGAGAAGTTCCATGCGAATGAGGCTACTCAGCCCCTGGTACCTGACCAAGTCTAGTCCCTTTCCTCGCTGCACGTCTGGATGCAAACTGTATTGCAAGGGGGTTGGGGAATGCCTGGCTGCAAGATTTTTTTCAGTCCCTCTCCTCCTTTCGGGCAGGTTCAAAGCAGCTCCAGACGGTCACAAGTATATCACTTTCTTGTGAGACAGTGAGAAGGGGAGTGTCATTGTCACCCAGCACCTTTGACAAAAGAGAAGGTGAAGAGGCTTGCCCAGGGCTGCACAGTACGTCTGCAACAGAGCAGAGTCAGGAATTCACGTGTCTGTGGCTGGGAGTTACCAGCTCCACGCTCCGTTGCAGCTAGACAAGCCCTTCTGCTGAACAGTGGTCCAGGAGCCACCCTGTCAGTGCAGACCTGGCTGGTAGCCTCTGGGAGGGTGACATGCCTGCCCAGCTAGCAGCCACATACACAATCACAGCATGCACAGGGAGAACTACTCTGAAGTGAGATGATGTCTGGCTGGGAAGCACTTGCTCAGGAGCACACTCCAGTCCCTGCACTGTGATTATCCTAAGCACCAGTGTATTTTTCCCAATTTATGTTTCCTTTTCCTCCCTTGTCTTTGCTATTTTTGCTTTTATTTAATGTTGTATTCGCTGTTGTAATTACTTCTTTAATCTGTAATGTTGCTGCCTGCCCAACTCCCCCAGCTCCTGGTCGTCTTCAGGACCAGTGCTGTAACAAGTCATGGTGTCTCTCAACAGCAAGGTTCCTGCTGAAATAGCTCCCTAAATAAATAAAAGGCAAATTGGATATTGGAAAAGAACTTTAAATAACATATGAATTCCTAGGGAACTACATCTTACATCTCTGTTAGGGACAAATGGGTTCAACATAAGTAATAATCCTCTGGAATGAAAAATAAAGAAACACTGTTTGCTAGCCTCTGTGGGCTGGAATGAAAATAGACTTTGATGATAAATAAAAGCAAAATGCAAAGATGTCCCTGGGTGGCAGATGGGAGCAAAAGATTTAAACATCGCTGGACTATAAACACACGATCTCTGAAATGTGCCATAGCTTGCCTCCAGCTAGCTGCTTTGGATATGATGGGTCTAGTTTTTTCGTCTTGTGTAATGGAAAGAAGCTAAAAGCCTTTTACTGAGGTAGCATTACTGGCAGGCCTTTGCAGCACATGCTAGACCATGACCTTCCCAGAGGGAGTTGCACCTTTCAAGCACAGCCTCATTGTGCTGAATTCTCTTTAGTGAAATAAAACTAGTTGAAATTCTCTCAAGGACTTTCTGGTCTTTCCCCATACTGATGTAATGCTAAAATCCTCCCTTGTTCCCACTTCACGTGATCTATTAATATCTGCATTTTGATTGCTATATCCCTGTTGTTTGATACTCACCCCTTCTCCACACCTGCTTCAGGAGTTTATGACTGGACAAGCCCCAGAGAAGTGTGCACATTGGCTCCTGGCATTCTTCCCTTCCTGTGCATGACGTGCCCATCCTTTTGGTTCTGGGGCAACATATTCCTGTCACTGGATGCTTTGCTTCCTGAGCTATAAAGTCCTCTGTCGAAGTAGGATGGTGCCAGTGTTTCAAGTCTGTGACTGTGATCAAGCAGCTGAGCTCATTGTGGTGCAGGTGTGATGGCATGCGCCGTCAGGGAGTCCCCATGCGTGTCCTGTCCGCTGCATCAGAACGTGAAGCAGGGAGTATGGGTTTTGCTGCCCTTCATCTCCTTCCATCTGTTCGCTCCCCCAGTTACAGGCAGTGGGTATAGCTACTGCCGCTACTGCCCTACTGTTCATCTTCCTTTGCATCTCCTGGGTGCATGTTCTTGCTGAAGAAAAGCTGATTCTTGCTCCTGTGAGCCTGAGCCGAAGATGAGCACGTTTAGTACCGTAAAAACCCCCTTCCTTTTGAGAAGCACTTTATCTTTGCTAAAATGAAGTTCTGGATATGCCTGTTCACAAAAACCAGTCCAAATTATTCCCTGCCCAGCAGGGTTGTGCTGCACCCTGGTAATGATTTAATATCAGCTCCTGAAGAGGGCAGCATGGGTTAGCTGATGATCCTTCACGTGGAATTATACTTGATATTCCAGCCATGTCTAAGGCAGAGCTAGTGAAATGTAAAAGAGCATTGAAGGAATTGGTAGTAAAACTCATGGCTCTGTGATAAGATGCCTGGGCTAAGCAGACAGAGTTATCTCCATTCCTGTTACTACAGGAGAATATGCCTCTCACCAGCAGTTGTGCTCCCTGCCACAGGCTGGCATGAAGTGCCTGGTGCCTGTGGGACCTGCCTGCAGGCTGCCTCCGCTCCGCTGTCCAGGGGAGAGCACAGACGCAGAAGAGCACATGCAGGAACACCAGCTGGTCCCCTTTCTTGAAAAGACTGACCCTACATGTTGGATGGATTTTGAGACTCCGGAGTTGTGGACAGGTGGTTGTTAATTGTTGAGCACTGATGTTGCACCCAGCTCTGTAGAATATGCACGAAATAGCAAAATGAAAATACAAATCCCCTACAACAAGGAGCTTGCACAATGGTGGGGTATGAAGTACTTTTTTTACTAAGAGGAAGACACTGGGAGAGCTAAGGGGAGGGATCAGCTTAGTTAATGAATCCTGGGACTTTGGTGCCTGCCTGCCTTACAGGTGATGAATGAACAGTTTTTTTCCTTGAAGCAGAAATCAGGATGGTCTTAAGCACACAACAAGTCTGGAAAATCACGTGGAAGTACTTGTGACATCCACATTAATACCAGATGAACTAATCAGGATTAATGCTAGTGGGAGTAATACCAGTGGATATCACAATGATTAGACTATTATAATAATGAGTTTTCCAGGGAGGATGATGACAGGTGATTTATATACTGTGCAGGTATTTCTTCTGTGTATCCAGATGATAAGCAACTCTGGCACTTTGCTGCAAGAAGTTGGGACTTTTCCTTATTCCTGAAGTAGCCCAGAATGTGGCAACTAGTTAGTTGGCCAGAAAGATCCTGGGCGGGAAGGGAGGGAGGGCTGGGTAGAGGAAAAGGATGCTGGTGTTTCATTCCTTAACTGCTTGGAGAGAGCTGTTGTGAACCTAGTACTGAGATGTTTTCTGGCCTCACTGGGAAAAATGAGAGCTCTGTCTGGAGATGTGACGCAGGGACGGTTTTACAAGCACCGGAGTGCTCATAGGCAGTAAAGTGATGAAGGTCTGACTGCTGTTTTATCATCAATCTCTACCTTTCTGCTATACAGGCATCAGCTGCCATTTTCTGTTCTGGTATTCAGAATAAATATATCCAGTGGAATATAAACCTCAGGGGTAAAGACATTTTCACATGGTGTATATGTGTACAGTGTTTGGCCACAGAAGGCCGTGATCTAATTGTGCTAGGAGTCATTGTCATGTAATAGTGATTGCGCAGAAAAAAAGAGGAACCTGAGGTAGTAAGAAAAGGTAGTTGCAATTTTCCATGCATGGCATTTAAACCTTCACTATTTTTTCTGTGTCTTTGCTAAGCACTGACTGTAGTTGTTGCCGTCTAGGATGCATAGACACTGCTCCATAGACTTTCCACCGTCTCTGTAGGCCGGCAAGAGACAAGGTATTCTTGTGCAAAGCCTGTTCTGCCAATGTGTTGTCAAATTGTTGGGAAGAAATTTCTTCTCTGGAACGGAAACCAGAGGACAGAGAAATTACCCAGTAGCTTGTTGAGGATGCAGAAATGATGCCACATTTGAAGCTCTCATGGTAGATATTGAAGCTCTTTTATTCATTTGTGAACAGAGTGACCAGGGCAGCAACAGCTGAAATTCTTTTTTCTCCTCTCTCCTCTTGAGTTGAGGGATACCTGGATCCTTTCCAGAGTCCCATTTTGGACTTTAGAAGCATGTGGGTACCTGCATCCCATATGCAGCCTCATTAGTTAAATACACAGCTTTCTACCTTCGATGCCCCCCTTGGGGAAGGTAACACAATATCACCATTATTCTCAGTTTTATAATAACTTTTAAAAATTAAATCAAATGTTTAGTAATAATAATAATATTGATTTTCAATGTAAGCCTGAAAAAATGAAAATAAGTTTAGAGCATTTTCAATATTGAATTTTCATTATGGGTATTTCAGCTGCTTCCCTCTCAGTGAGGATTGTTCATTTGTTCCTACTGCTGTGTGCTTTGCACACTAAGACCTGGGCAGCTACTAAGTGGGAGAGTGCCACAGACGCTGAGCACGCGTTGTTCATTCTGATTCCTGCAGCAGGTTAAGGTTGAATAGTGAGTTAAAAAGCCAAGGCTGACACTGCTGCCTAAAAATTGTCGTATGTTTCAACTGTACTTGTTTTGGGGTAGAATGAGATCCGAGGCAGCATCTTTCAGGTGATAAAGTCCTGTGAGTCCTTTTGTTTTCACATTGAGAAATGACTTTGGGACAAGTTTCCAGATGAAAGCAGCCAAAAAATTCCTGGGATTTTTCCATCATTTTTGTGATTCCTAAGCAGGGACAGCACCTTCTGCCACAGGAAAGGGCTCTGTGCTCTGCAGCAGGTTAATAGGCTCTTTTTTTCTTTGGAAATGCTGCAATTCCTTTCCTGTCTCAATAATCCTCAACCCTCAAGTGACAATGTGGGCTTGTTAGAGCCCTGTCCAGGAGAGCTGCTGTGTTCAGATCATAATCTGGCAGAGAGGTAGTGTCCCAAGCCAGAGCTTCTTGCCCACCCACCCCTCTCTCCGGATGATACATGCACGAGGATTGAGCATGAGGCGATGGGACAGGTATGACCTTGTGCTGGTTGTGCTTCTCATTTCAGTGAATTCAAAGCAATCTGCATGAAGTGTTGGTTTGGAAATGTTAGTTTGGAAATGTATGTAACCCTAGGCACATACACCTAGGGTTAATGTGTTATCAGTGTTATACCAGCGAACTTTATTACATGCTGTTCAGATACACAAACATATTTTTATGAAAAATGCTCCCCATCAGTCCTTCTGTTTTATTTTAAACAACCCGACTCATGAAGGGCAGCTGGTAATCTACATTAAAGCAAGACTGTGCTGTGCTATGTTGCCACTTGAATGCTTAAATACCCCAGAGGTTCTTTTGCAGATTTGCTCAGGTGACAGTGTCATCTTTACGTGCAGCTCTGAGGGTCTCTTGGCCAGCTCCAGAATGGGACGGAATGCACGCCAGACTCGATTACTAATTACCTGTGTTCTGAACTTACTCTGTTTGATGCTTGAATTAATCTGTTTTTAAAACTGAGATTAGACTTTGCAGATATCTCACTGATACGCAAATGTCAGGCTGGGAAGTAGCTTCACACCGAAGGAGAGCTTCTGTGAGGTGGTTGTTCCCAGCTGGAGCACAGGGTGTCCTGAACAGGCAACACTTGGTCTTGACAGGCTTGGGGCTTGATACTGCCCTTTCAGAGAGATTCTGTCTTTGCTTAACCTCATTCCTAGTGCTTTCTGCTCTGTGTTGCTGTATTGCAGAATGAAGTGCCTGATTCAGTTCTAGATTAACTTGGTCTCTTCTTCACAATGTAGATTTACCAAGGATCTCTGCTGGGGAAATCAAATGGAGTGCCCTGGCAGGTGATAAAGACATCCAGGAACATTTTGTGTCGTCTTGCTGAAGCATGTTAGGCCTCTTGTCACCAGCTAAAGATCAGGATGCTGCATTCAGCTCATTTGTTTTGGAAGTAAAATAGAATACATGAACACTGCCAAGTGCTTTTCATGGTGCTGGGCTAGCTCCACAGTGAGCAGCCCCCCAGGCAAGAGTGGAGTTAGTATGATTTATACCAGCTGTGAATCTAGTTCCCTGCACTCACTTTTTTTGTGCTGTGCACACTGGTAAGATGAGCAGTTGAGCTTTTGCTAGGGAGTATGTCAAACTTGCTAATTTTGCTCAGTCTTGGATCAGAAGAGCAGCAGTACTACCTAGAAGCTGGAACTGGAGAGTTCAATATTTTTGCCATCAGAACCCCATTAACTAGAAAGGGGATAAAGTGATCTGTAAAGAAAGCTCTTGTTATGTCTGTCTTCTGTGCTGTTAGTTTGTCAGGCATTGACATTAGACAGTGTTCATACAGGAACAAGTTACACTTGTCTCTCCCTGTTTTGTGCCCCTGGGATGAAATGACAATACAGCACAGCTGGACTAACGGTGACACTGACAAGCTTTCTAGTTTGGTAGATTAAAGAAGAGGAAAGGAAAGGCATGTACAGTGATCATCTTAAAAGCAGTTGAGAAGGAGACGATATACTGGGAACACCAGAGTGTCCACTGGGGTCTCCAGGAGCTATGCAGAGCTCTGCCTTTGGAGGCCAACAAAGGAATTTCTGCCTGCCAGGGAAGAGGTTTGCCTTGGTCAGGTCCTGCATAGAGTTCTGGTTCCACTTCTTTGCATCAATTCATGTTTTCTTCCAGATAGTTGACTACATCCAATGTCTTTGGGAGCAATTTTTATAGCCTGTTTGCACAGCAGGGCTCAGCTCCTGAATTACTGGCAGCTGCCTAAGTCACCAGGGGCCTGGAGAGGAGAGGTTCTGCAGCCATCAGAGCAGGTCAGGACCACATCAGCAGGGCAACCACATGCACCTCCTAAGAGGTAGAGGTAGTAAAGGCCATGGCTCTGATCATAATGGCTGGGTACGGCTGGGAGGCAAGATGAGGCTGTCCAGCCAGTGAACAGTGAATGTCTTTGCTATGTGTAATTGGCTTGTGGCTCCAAAGAGCCTCTTCTCTTCCCTAACTGCTGATGCTCTCATCTGCCCTCGACTCCTGATCCTTGCGTCTTGCTCTTGCTAGCCTTCTGCTTTTGTTCTCTTTTTCAGCTAATCACTCTCTGTCTTCTGTCTCTTGATCCCACTATGTAAAACACCGGCTGTACGTAATAAAATCAATGAAATTTCTACTCAGACATGACACGTCAGACCAACCAGTGGAGTCTGAGCAAGGCAAAGGCACCCTATAATTAACACCTCTTACGGCAGTGCAGAAAGGTTGTCTCATTGCACAGAGGCACAAGGGCATGCCCCATCCAGACACGCTGTCTCCCTGTCACTTGGCTTGACTTGGAGGAGCCAGAGTTTTTGTTGGTTGCATGTCTGTCTTTGTAAGGAGATGCAGGGTAACAACTTTAGCTTGGTGTCAGCTGGCTGTTTTAAGCCAAACTAGACTGCAGGCTACTTCCAGGTGTCCTTGGGAAGAGGCTGAGTTTAGACGCTTAAGCTGTCCACTTGATGAATGAAAATGAATCTTTGCACACCAAAATTATTCTGATACAGAAGCTCTGAGAATTTATTAACCATTAACATTCATGTGCAATCAAAACATAACTTTTTTCCTACTAGTTCACAGTTGTTAAATTTGACTTTCCAGAAATGGTTGCCAGTAGCATAATTGAACAGTTAACTAAATGTATTAATGCAGTTTGGTTCAGTGTAATTAGAGACCTATAAAGTACATTTGCACATTTTCAGCTTTGTAATATTACCTAGGCTGCTGGAGTATGGAGACCAGGGCTAAACCTCCCGGCGCTCTTATAACAAACCAAGGAATCACACCTGTTTTGCCAGGGTTGGTGGGGCAAGTTATGCTTTAACATAGCAAATAAAGTACTGAATGATTTAAGCTGTGCAGGTTCCAACCACTTTGTAATCCATGTTGGTGAACTGTTGGTTGGTTTAGAAGATGAACCCCACTGTGGGCTGAACTCATGGTTGGTGCAAGCACTGGGCACTCCCAGAGTGCCGAGTTGGCTGAAGTTGTGCCTGGCTGTGGCAGTGACGCGGAGCCAGTTTTGCATTGGAAGTAACTAGGCAGCAAGTTGCATGGCTGCCTCGCATTTGTTCCCCCAGCAGGGACTCAGCTTCCCCAGTCAGCTGTGGTGTTTTCCTGCAGCCTGTTAAATGTGGTTGGTTTACACTGCACTTCCCCTGCAAGAGTAGAAGAGCTCTAGGTATATTCTGATGATAAACATACATTCAGGCTACCGCAGCAAATGAGACCACAGGAACTGTGAGCATTGTTAGTTTTCCTTATCTTGTAATTCAGCTGAAACTTGAAAAAAGAGTTAGTGTTTGTTATGGGGCTGGGTCTGCCTGCACGGTCAGTGCTCTGTGGAACCTCGGACATGGCACATCCACCCAGTGTCTGTGGCGGGGGGATGCAAGGGCTGTTTAGTTAGTGGGCCAGTTAGTTATCTGGTTGGCCCTGACTGGTTGTTACTGTCTCAGGGGTAAGAAATACTCCCAGACTTGTGAGCAGATGAGCACTTCTGCTGTGAGACTGTGTGGGAGGGACAGAGGATAACAGGGCTTAGGTGGAAGAGGTGACTGCATTTCTGCTTTTCAGACTCAGCCTGCTAAAACTGGCTGACTTTTACATGAGATGCTTTTACAGCAGTAGGGTCTCTCCCTGAGACA
This sequence comes from Gavia stellata, assembly GCF_030936135.1. Lineage (NCBI taxonomy): Eukaryota > Metazoa > Chordata > Aves > Gaviiformes > Gaviidae > Gavia > Gavia stellata. Next base: position 450,719 of record NC_082611.1, read on the forward strand.
CCAGGCTGAGGAATGTGGTGTGGCTTGGCAGCAAGCGTCTGCCTGGCGGGGCTGGAGGTCCCTCTCCAGAAGATGTTTCAGCACAGCCAGGGGCTCTGCACAGAGGCTATGCACAGGAATCTGGTGGAGGAGGCTCTCTGGCTTTTCCTCTGCAGGTGTGTGTCACAGTAACTGCTTCCCAAAGTGTAGTTTTATCTTCATCTCCATGAAAAACATCTACTCCTGCCACAACTCGCATGGAAGAGCAAACCATCCCCAAGGGATCTGTGGGAGACTGGCCTCGCAGCCACAACTGCACAGTAGGTGTCCAGGCTGCTAGTGTACCCTACCCATGCCCACTGGGGCAGCAGTATGCACCTCTCTGCGAGACATAATTCTGCACAGTCTAATCAAGGTACTGGAGAAGGTGTTCATTAAAGCGTTCCCTTCTCAGTGACTTCTCCAATGCAAATCTGTCAGACTGCTCCCTGCCTAGAGATGTTCATGCTTGGAAACGCAGCTTTCTGCACTGTGTGGTACTGGCCTGACAGATTGTCCTGAACTCCTCTGCTACTTGTGCATCACAATCTTTTGGGACTCCAACTTTCTCCCTCTGCCTCCTCCACCAGAAAGATTCTCCAGGGTCTGTTTCCTCTGTCGTAATCCAGTGGCTGCTTCTTTCTCTCCAGGCATGCTGCCATTGACCATTTTGGCTTTTGTTGTTGTGAAGATGGTCCCCAAAAAGCTGAAGAAGCAGACAAAGAGTAAGAACAGTTTCCAGGAGAACAGAATTGAACTTTTTGATGAAATTCGTGAGAAGCCTTGACTCCACTGCAGCATACCAAAGGCAGGTCAAGGCATCTTTTAAACTTTACAAACATGACATTTGTTTCTCCAAGGCTAAACCCACACCCCAAATTTATGCACAAGTAGCAAACTTCTCTGGGGATTTTCACTTTCTCCCCATGCCCATGTTTCTGTGCATCTGTGCAGGACAGGCAGTTCTGGTTAAATGTCAATGTGTGAATGCAACTAGACCAACAGATATGCTGTTTGACTCACACTGCTTTGCAGCCCTCATGAAAAACCCTCATGACAATGCCCCAATTAACAATCAATCTATCCAGCCCCAGGTTTCATGACAGGGCAGTGGAGAGATCTGGGGAGCTTCCAGCTGTTCTGCTTAGCCAGGTCTGAAAACCATGGTTTGAATGAACACCAGGTTCCTGAATGCCAGTGACACGCTGCACAGATAAAATTACTCAGAGCCCTAGGTGGAGGAGTTGCCTGAAATGCGCCATGTGGCTGAGTTCAGGGTCAAGCATCAAGAGCAGATGGTCAGAATGTGGCATCTGGAGACCCAGGGCTCAATTTCCTAGAGCTGTTCTCCATGCACGGAGACCAGAGCACACATTGCATCACTTTCCTGCTCTCTGAGCCCTTGCATTCATCATAGTCAGTGCCTCACTGAAGGTTAAAAGATGTCATCTTACAGTGTTTCAGAGGCTTACTCTTTACCAACAGGAAATTTCCAGCCTTGGGGTGGGCTGGTTGCCTCCCTCTTCTGTTAGCTGTAGACTTACAAAGAGGTGTTCATATTTTAAATATGGTGCAATGACATCAATAGTAATAATTATTGCATGCATCAAAGCTTTGGAGATTAGCCACGGATCATGCATCTAAATGGCAAATGGTTATAATAGCTCCATACGTGAAACATCAAAGTCTGAGGAAACGTTGCTCTGTTATAAAAAATACATCAGAATGATCATTCCACTCCAAGCAAAGTGCAGAACTGTAGACGTGCATGGAACAAATGCAACACATTTCATACTCATTTGGGTGTTTCAAGTATGGGAAAAATTGATTCCACAGCTCCAATTACCAATCCACATCAAGTGAAGACTGTATTGAAATTATGAGATTTCACACAATATTAGGCTTAAGTTGACTCCTCCTTGTGAAAATGTATTTATAATTAGGGCCTAGAAAAGCAAGAAGCAGTATTTGAGGTTTTAATTTTTTATATGCTCCCTGGCAGAGAGAGAAGTGGCTGAGATTGCATAAAATTCTTCAAACCATGATGTTTCAAGTATCCTTTTGCTGAATTGATATGGCTTTCTTGTAGATTAAAGGAACTGCATTGTTGTTTTCTTTATTAGGAGAAAAGTATTCCAAACTGAGAAAAGCTCAGGCTTTCTCTACTGAGCCTGGGGACAGCTGCTGGAATAAAAAAATGCAAAACAGTCCCTAGAACAACAGAACCTCTGAACTCAGCAACTGAAATTCCCAATTACAGACGTGCTGCTGTTTCTCCTCCCTCATCACAGCTGTTTAGCTTGATCACTCCCCCAACCCCAGTGGGACGAACAGTGTGAAGGATGCAGTGCCATGCATGCTCCGGCAGCCAAATCAAAGGCCCAGCCAAGTCTGTGCCTCAGCTACGAGTCTGGAGGAAATCAGAGACCCTCATTAAAGTTTCAGAAAAACCTAACTGGCATGAGGACAGCATTCAAAAATGTATTTGGGGAAAACAAATATTGTTTTAACTCTATTAATAATTGATGCGTTGCCAGCAGAGATCCTCATAGCATTAAGGGAATTGAAAATTAAAGGCACAAAGACACTACTTTAAGAAAACATCTTGATAAATAATTAATATGGCATAGGTCTACTGGAATCTGAAGAGTGTAGGTTTTAGCTTGTCATGTCAAACCTATGCTTTCTAATACCACAGTTTCTTCCAGAATGAGAGCATGGTCATTTTCATTTTATATTGACAATAGCTCTAGTTGTTTATGCTGCTCAGCTGGAATAATTTACTGGCTTCTCTGCCAGTTGCTTGGGCTGAGCCCCTAGGATCCTAAGTAGCGCATACCCAAAGATCATGGCTTTCTTAAATCAAGAGGGAAAAAAGACGGATGATTATTTAGAAGACAGACGAGAACATGTCTGTTTCAGGGAAACTACTGTTTGTCAGGGTCAGGCTGGATCAGAAGAAGAAACCCTGGCAATGCCTGTTTAGCAATATGATGTATAAATAGCTGGGAGAGGTGTCTCGGGATGTGTAACACCCAGGCACAAGCTACTGCTTTAGTTTGTATGTCTCTAGAGAGATGCATTTTCAATGGTGAGGCCAATCTCGGGGACTACACTGAATAATTCAGTGGCTGGCACTTCCGCTGTGCATTCTATCTGATGGGGATCTAAAGGACAAGAAAAGAGCAACCCAGCATTCCACAGAATACACGACTAAAGAAAGGCTGGACATAGAATGTGCTAAAGGAAGTAAATACGGAATTTCAGCATTTGCCTTCAAACCAGCTCTCTACCACCGCTGTGAGCAGAGCCTGTGAGAAGCAGCATTCAGAGACGTGGCTGAAGAGTTGAGCTGATGCATGGTTCCTACGTGGAGAGACACCATAGTTTCAAAACAGAATACTGAGCACCGTGTTAACTAATAGAGCTTCTGCCATCTCTGAAAACCTGTGTGTTGCTGAAGGGCGTACAAGCTCTTTAAAGTCCCGATTTATTCCAGTCCACTCCTATCTTTTAGGTTGTTATAATGAAGCAGCTAGTAAGTCAGGCATAATTGCTGGCAGGCATTCAAATTTAAGAAACTGCACAAGAGCATCCACAGAACTATATTTATCATTTCATTCCTTTAAATAAAGCAAAAGTGAATGCTGCTGCTTCATTACAAATGTCTCAGTGCTTTACATGCAAAAGGTTTGTTGAGATTGATGGAATTCATAAACACCCCTTATTTACTACAGCAAAGTTAATAATTAAGCAGAAGAGAGAATATCCATGAATGCTGTTATAAAAATAATTCTTGCCCTAGTTCCAAGCAAAAAGCCCATGTAAATTAGTGATTGAGAACATAAGGGTAATCCACTAGAACTATAAAGGGGGGTTCATTTTTTCCATTCTGGATAAAGTAAATACAGTGGTCAGACATTAGTGAGTGCAAAATTATCCAGACTGCAGCTGAGCGTGTTCTGTCTCAGGTAGACGCCCCTTGCACCATCTGCCAGTACACGGACCGCATTCATTGCATCTGCCCCGTGCTAAGCGAGAGCTCACCGTTCCTGCCTGCTGCTGTGACCACCAGCAGCAAAGTCAGGCCCTTGCTGAAACCGGAACGTAAAGCATGTGGGCTGGCACCCACTGGGAAGGTTGGGCCTGACATGCCGGAGAAAGGGTTGTGGAAAATCACCTCTTGCCCATAGTCAGAGAAGCGGATTCCCTTGAAGAAGAATCCTTTGGTTTCAGGGCCGTTATTTCCTCTTGATTGCATCGCCGTTCTCTCTCCAGTACGGCTCCCCCGGCCCCTGTTGGGGCTCAGATGGGAAAACGGGCAGCACCTCGGTTACAGCACAGCAACGGGGAGGCCACAGGGAAGAGCCACGCGCAGCCGGCTGCGGTGCTCAGGATGGGCGGTGGGCGCCGTGTGGGAGGGCTGCTTGGGACCTCTTCCAGCTGAGCACCTTGAAGACCAGAGCTGCTGCCCTGCAGGAAGAGGCTGGCTGCAAGGCTGTGCCGTCCCGTAGGCGTGCCTCCCCATCCCGCGGCTGCCGCTGAGCTGTTCCGCAGTTCTTCCCTGTGTCCTTGCCTGTGGCTCTCTGTTCTCCTGCTTCCACTCCCGCCCTGCTCTGTACCCTCTGCCCTGCATTCCTCCACCTCTCTCCCTGCTCCTGCCTGGCACTGCCTGCCCCACCTCCCAGCCTTGCTTCTGCTGCGTCCCTCCCTCTTGCTGCTTTGCTTTCCTGGTGTAGAGGCCTTCTGTACGTCCTGCTGCTGGCTGGCAGGATGAGCCTCCATGCCTGCCAGACAGCCCTATCGTTATTTAAAGATGCTGACTCTGGGATCCTCATCCCCGTCAGGCAAAACTGAGAGTCTGTCTGATTTAACAAAGCAGGGAAACAAGCCAGTCAGAGTTATCTCGATCTGAAGCATATTCTAGGAGTGATTAGCTGCCTAAACTTACACTGTAATTATCCGTGCTGAGTGGCTTCTGCACATCATTGCCCATTTTTCTGAGTGTTTTTATTTCAGTTGATAATAGAAAATGAATAAAGCCTTAGTTCCACTCTGCTTTTGACACTTGTGCCAGAAAATATCTGAAGAGGAACATTTTTGTGTTCACAATATTTAGATTAATATTTAATTTGCTGGCACCCAGCAAGCTGATTAGTTTTCCTCTGATATGGCTCAACTTTGTAATTACAGAAACTGGCTCCTCCTGGTTTGTGCCTGGGGTAAGAGGCTCAGAGACCATCCTGACATCACTGTGACCACCATTTCACCAGGCTGACACACTGCGAGGTTAGCATCATCTGAAATCTCTGCTCCTGGAAAGAGGTACAGACTGGGACCTGCTCCATATCTTCTGAGGACAGAGATGATCTGTCCTTGGTTGCATTTAAACTGAAGGCAAAGAGAGTGGAAACAAGATGCAGCCCTGTCAAGTCTCAAGGAATGCATGATATTTGCCTGCTGCTGCAAACGAAGCCTTCCTTGGTGACAGAGGCAGAGACAACAGGTAAACTCGCATCCTTTGTTCCTAGGACCACGCTCCCAATGCTTCCTTCACAAATGGGACTACCACCTGTGACTCAGTCGTCCAAGTGATTAAGCCTTCCCTATTTGCTCAGAGAGCAACTATGGTTCAGAATCAAATTCACCCTTTAGAATTAACCCATCTGTAATGTCCATTAAGTCTGGATTCTCCTGACCATTTATGCAAAGAAACTTCTTGTCTTAGTGCCATATTCATCTTGCACTGTCAGTTTTACCCAAGTCCTAAGCACTCAGTAATAGCAAGACTGTCAGGGTGTTAGTTATTCATTAGTTTTCACTCACTTGAAGAATATATCGTTGTCATAATATGGCACATTGCACTGGGAACAAACTCCCCATGCGGACAGGGATTAGAGCCATTTTTCAAATGCTGCTGACTGTTAATTTGTACACTGTTTGAAGGGAAAAGGTCTTGTTAGAACTCCATTTTGAACATTACTTTGGCAGAGCATAGTGGGCAGTTTTCACATCCTCTCTGATAGCTAGGGGACAAACGGGTGCTGGTAACAGGGATACAGAGCACTAACCCTTGTGGCAGTATGTGCCCAGCGCCGCATACACGGTTCTTGTTCGTGCACTCAAAGCTAATCAGGTGACCCTCATCAAAATCCACTTGTTCAGCAGCTGACTCTACAATAGCTGGTGGCTGCTCAGCCTCCATCCCTCATCATTGTCCTCCAGAACTGTCTGCCAAAATTTGATCAATGAGAAGTTCAGATATTTTGTTTAGCTGCAGTACAATCCCGGCTGGGTGAGAAAAGCACCAGGCTAGTGCCACAATGAACTGAGCACTGTTAGTAGCCAGTCCATGGGCAGCTGCTCTGCTCAGGAGAGGGATGGGAGATAAGAGAGATAAATCTGGTAAAACTGGGGAGGAAAAGTTGTTCTTATATGAAAAAGGTGAAGATAGCCACAAGTCTGCAGGTTGGTGTGGAGGGAACATATTGGTGGTGAGAAGGGGGGACCATTTCACGCCAGCTATAAGGTTCCTGTTGTGTCCCCACCACTGAGGAGTGCTGGGACGAGGACCTTCTGCAGTAATGTTCTTGCTGAGACGCAGTGCACCTCAATTCCGCATGTGCAAAGCGCGAAGCGGGAGGTGTGCTGTGCCCGTGCAGAGCTGGCTTCTTCTGGAGTTTGGAGAAAGCGGGTCAGGCAGCACACTCTGGTCTGTCACCCCATGTCTCCTCGGGCCAGAGGACTGTTTTCTTCAAGGGTGGCTTAACGATGGAAAGGAGAATTGATTAACATTCAGAACTGCTCTATTATTGAACAACTAGAGCAGATCTTCTTTGTATTAAAAATGGGTCATCTGGGAGAGGGGAAGAAGTAGGGCTGTATGTCTGAGCCAGGGCACTTGCTATTCTCAGCTCTTCCGAGTTACCTTTCATCCTCTGAACAGCTGCCCACAGAGAGCTCTGGGAAGGAGGATGGCAAATACTGGAGGTCACAGTCCAGCTGCCAGCTCCCATGAGCCGAGTGTCCTGTTTGCTTCTAGACCAAAGCAGCAAGTGGAACAGCCGCTGCTGATGGGGTGTCCTGAGCTGTGACATGTCTCTGGACTTCCCTCACGAAAGGCAGAAAAATAAAAAAGGAAAATTAATCTCTCAGGGGCAAACAAATCAAACCGTCAACATCTGCTACAGCTCGTAGCCTGCTTAAACACAGGTCTGGACTAGAACATTTGTTGTGACCCATGCTCTTCCCAGATTCATCTTATGAACTGGAAGAAGCAATTTGTCTGCCCACGTGCCCTGCAGTACTGATACTTGTTAAATCCACATGCTTCGAAAGCCCTAGAATTGAACTACTGGATATGTGGAGAGAAAAGCAAATAAAGCCAGGCATTATATGTTCGTTTCATCTAGATAATATTCTGATAAGGCCTGATTTATTACATTTATGTCTTAAGGCCAGGCAAGCCTCATGGGGTCTCACCTTCGTCCCAGTGATGAAGTACAATGAGGCGGCAGGAGAAGAGTTTGAGAAAGGAGAGCCAGAAATCCTGTTTGCCCGTGGAGGTCTCCCAGTGCTTCCTTTCCAAGCTTTCCAATACACACAGTGCTGTCTAGTTCATCGGTTAGCTGGCACATCAGCTGTCGCTCTGTGTCCCGGTGCCGGGCTCATGCACGCTGCCTGCGGCACGGCTGCAGTCAGGACTGCTGCCTTGGCTCCGGGTGCCAGCGCCCCCAGGGCGTGGTGCCCACGGCTGCCCAGGGCGGCCGTAGCACTCACCCTCCAACCCTCCTTCTTTGACAAATTATTATGGTAAGAAAGCCCAAGCTGAAACCAAGTTATCAGTGACAAGAACAATATGAGTATCACCTGTGAACTGGGGATAAAAAATAAGGGAAGACAAACACTAGGCACACAGAGGGTTATTAAACCCACAATACCTAGGGATATTTCTAAATGAAAAAAATAATCTTCACACTGAAGTTGCAAAATGATGCATCTCAGTGTATTAATTCTGCCCAAATTAGCAGTGCCTAAAGAACTGCTGACATTATCTGCTAGCTTCGGGGAGTCTGGTGGGTTGAGCAGAGCAACAGAACTTTGGTCTCCCCGTTCAGTCTTTTGGTCTCCCCATTCAGTCTTCGGGACCACGGCTGGGGAGAAGGCACTGCATTTCTGCGCCTGGCTTCCCTGCTGGCCTGCCGCTCCCTGCATCGGGTCCTGAGCAATCTGCGCAGGTAGGAAGGGAGCGGGTGGGCACAGGGTTTCCCCAGCGAAGTGCCTGCTCTTTCAGCCAGCTGCTGCTGCTGCGGCTGCCGTTTTGTTATATTATTCCTTCATGTTTTGAAGTAGGGGAAAAAACTGGAGCAGATGAGGATCAAAATCTTTGTGGTGTCCAGCACCTTTTGTGGTGAACCTGGAGTGAAATCACAGAAATCTTCCAGGAGATTGGTTCATTTTTAATGATATAGGATTATAGTTTGTCTGTTTAATTCAACCTGAGTGACATAATATCTTTCATTTGGACTTATTACTAGCAGAGCAGGTAGTCAGTTGGAAGCAGACCTAGGGCAGGGCATTTTGTCATTATTTTAAATTTTCTCTGACAAAATTGAAGGCCTTGAAAAGACTAGAGCCATTGCAAAGGATAGAGCATCAGAGAATAGGTCACACAGTGTATTAAAGAATGAAAATTGGTTCATTCTTTCCTCTGTTGAATAAGCAGCTGTACTTTGGTCCCTGTGATCCATGAAATAAGCTGTCAGGGAAATAGGAAATGTGCCACATTTGAACTTCACTCATTGATTCCGTTCTGATCCAAGGTGCAGTATTAAAATGCATTACAGGGTGCAGAATCTGCAGCAGTGCCAGCAGCTAGGCCTAGCTTGCTAGTCAGTTGTCTGGGCTATTTGTTATTAGATTAATCAGTGCTTTACAATGCTGGGACTCATTTACTTAGGTCATCTGGTCAGAGCCAGCTAACAGGAGGAATTTCACAAAAGCAACATGTGTTAGTTTTAAATAAAATCAAAGGAGGAGGCTCGGGAGGGGTGGTTCTAACAAGATCTATTGGCCGTTTTATCTGGAGAAGCAATTTTCAGGCAATTCAGAGATTCTGACAGTAATCAATGTAAGAAGGGGCAGCAGAGACTTCTAGAATATGGGATTACTAGCTGATGCACATTACACCAATTAATGCCTACAACTCTAATAGACTGTTTAGCTGCAAAATTGAATGGAGGACATTCCCATTATTGCATAAAAACCATACCCAGTTTCATTTTTTATAACAGAACACACCTTCTTCCTTTACACACCTTTTCCCAAGTAAAAAAATTAACCTTGTTGTGCTCTCTTTAAGTAGCGTATGGAGGACTGCCTGCAACTAATATTTGCTATAGTAAGTCTATTTTATCCATGCTGAAGTGTCTTTTGCTTCTTTTGTGAGTTCTTACAAGTTTTATTAAATAAAACATCATTTTTGCTGCCTTTGCTTTATTTGCCTCAAAATTGTGATTCATAAAGATGGATTTTTATAATTAAGGTAGAAATGAGAAATAACCCCCTATATATAATTTAAAATGTTGAAATTATAGAGACTATCTAACTTCTGCTTTAAATCACAGGAACAAACTGTTCCCCATTAGCAGCCCTAATTAAATCCATTTTTCTATGAGTCTTTGGCAAATTCCATTTCAGCAAAGCTGTATTAAGCTCTCTTTTATTTCCTCTTGCTTTGCAGAATTCTCTGTTTGAGATGAATAATAGGTCGAATACGGTATGTGACGGCACTGTAGACTCCGAAGATAGAACATGAACAAATATATTATTCTGGAAAGCTGGCATAAGAACGCTCTGAGGATTTAGAAGCATCTCAACTACCAGACAGGTAGGAGCCCTACCATTCTGGCCCGGGGCGTTGATATATGGTGCAAGAATTGGCAAGCATCATGTAGCAAAGAGGCTGTGGAAAGGTGGAGGGGGCTTGGAGAAGGGGAAGAGAGGGAAAGTGCTGAAGCAAGCAGCATGCTGTTCCCCTCTACACAGCACATTCAGGTGTCACTCCTGAGCTCGGGTCTACCACCTGCTGTGCCCTGCTGGTGTTGTCCTAGGCCGTTTATGAGGAATGAGCAGTTGCAGAGGGGTGGAGAGGATAGCCAGCTCTGCTTTTCTTCAGTATGTGCAGTCATATGGCGAGGTGTTTTCTGCAAGGCTGTGCCGATTTGCCTGTAGCATCTGTCTGAGTCTTTGTGTCGAACCTGTCCAGCAGGGGCCATGCTCCTGCTGAGCTCAGACCTGTTTCTGCATATAGACCAACACCTGGCCTGGGTCACTGGTCCTGTGCACAGACAGCTTTGTTAGGGTGATGCTCAGTGATGACTTGACTGAGGAAGCACTGCACAGACCAGAGAATCCACCTGAAACACCCTTTCATTTTGCAGTCCTTTTGTGTGAAGATTAACTTACTCCCAATAACTTGCAACAGTCCCAGAGCAGCAGGCTTACTCCTTTCCTCAAGCGGCTCCATCATTCATTTACTGTAACGATTGGCTTCAGCCTTCGATTTCCTTTGTGGAGCATATTGGAAAGAGAGAGGCTGAGCTGTGAACATTAATAACAATGAATAATAACAGTACGAGTTCCACAAGCTTTAACAATCAAATGAATCAACAATCAGGACAGTTTCATTAATAAATACTTGCTGGGGTTAGATGACAAGGGAGATAGTGCCAGAGGTGTGTATGTCAGTTAAAGGCACTTATCCTGTGTGATCCACCTCTTAGCCCCTTTGCTTACCTGGTAGGTCCCATATTCTCCTCCATGATCTGCCGTGGAGGGGGCAGGGGCCAGAAAGAGCAAAGGAGCAGACAGCTTGGGCTGTGTTGCGCTGTTGGTATCTGTATTGGGTTTACATGGCAAGGTTTTGGTAGTGGGGGTGCTGTGAGGGTGGCTTCTGTGAGAAGATGCCAGAAGCTGCCCCTATGCTGGACAGAGACAGTTCTAGCTGGCTCTAAGACAGACCTGCCACAGGCCAAAGCTGAGACCATCAGCGACGGTGGTAGCGCCTCTGTGATAACGTATTTAAGAAGGGGTAAAAACTGCTGCACAACAGCAGCCGGGAGAGAGGGGTGAGAACATGTGAGAGAAACCACTCTGCAGACACCAAGGTCAGTGGAGAAGGAGGGGAGGAGGTGCTCCAGGCGCCGGAGCAGAGATTCCCCGGCAGCCCCTGGTGAAGACCGTGGTGAGGCAGGCTGTGCCCCTACAGCCCATGGACATCCACAGTGGAGCAGATTCTACCCTGCAGCCCAAGGAGGACCCCACGCCGGAGCAGGTGGATGTGCCTGAAGGAGACTGTGACCCCGTGGGAAACACGGTCTGGAGCAGGCTCCTGGCAGGAGCTGTGGACCCGTGGAGAGAGGAGCCCACACTGGAGCAGGTTTGGGGGCAGGACCTGTGACCCCATGGGGACCCACACTGGAGCAGTCCATTCCTGAAGGACTGCACCGCGTGGAAAGGACACGTGGAAAGGACCTGCGCTGGACCAGTTCATGAAGAACTGCAGCCTGTGGGAAGGACTCACATTGGAGAAGTTCGTGGAGAACTGTCTCCCGTGGGAGGGACCCCATGCTGGAGCAGAGGAGGAGCGTGAGGAGGAAGGAGCAGCAAAAACAACGTGGGATGAACTGACTGCAAGCCCTATTCCCCATCCCTCTGTGCCGGTTGCAGGGGAGGAGGTGGAGAAATTGGAAGTGAAATTGAGCCCAGGAAGAAGGGGGCGGGGGGAAGGGGTTTTTAGATTTGTTCTTATCTCTCATTATCCTATTCTATTTTGATTGGCAAGAAATTAAATTAATTTCCCCAAGTCGAATCTCTTTTGCCCGTGACAGTAATTGCTGAGTGATCTCCCTGTCCTTACCTCAATCCATAAGCCTTTTGTTGTATTTTCTCCCCCTGTTCCTGTTGAGGAGGGGAGTGATGGGGTGGCTGGGTGGGCACCTGGTTGCCAGCCAAGGTTGACCTACCACAGTGTCATGCTGCAGGAAGGCATATGCCCTTCAGTGCCAGGGAGGTGGATGCTGCTTCTTCTCGGCCTCTGGCTGACACGCAGAAATCCCTGCTGGGTGCAGCAGCTCTGTGTGCCAGCCCTGGTTCACTGCCCTCGTCTTATCATGGTACCGTAGGGAGCTTGTTACACCGCAAAGGCAGTGGTGCAGAGTCTGGGGTGACTTGTACTCCCTGAAAACACAGGCAGGAGTGGCTGAGCAGAAGTTGGTATAATGTTCTGCCATTTTACTCATACAAATAGACTAGCTTCTTCATGACTTAGGGCAAAATATTCCCTTTCCAAAGCTACCAAAGTAAAAGCTGGGAAAGACCTCTTAGATTACCATATATTCCCCTCAGGACAGAGTGAGAGGTGCAGGGTAGGACTGTCCAGCTCATCTTTTGCTGCTTTCTTGTTGGGTGAGCTGAACCTGGGCTGGTTTATAACCTTTTATACAAAGCAAATTCCTGTGCCAAGAGGAGCAGCCCTGGTCATTAGGCTTTTACTATAGCAACAACAAAAGGAAACACAGGCTTTGTTCAGTCTGATTTGAAATCCAGTGTAGAGCGATTGTCATTCAGCTAAGGAGGGTTTGAGGGCCAACCACCAATGTGTTCATTCATTTCAGGAAAAGAGAATGACATCTGTAATCATGATTAAAGGAGCTGTTAATGTCTCTTTCAGGTTTTCCTGCTACTATAAAAGCAAGAGATGTGGTCTTCTCTCTCTTTGGAATTTGTAGCAAATATGTCATCTGCCTTTTTTGTCTGGGCTGTATGAAGTCAATTTTGTGAACTTCCATGTTTTAAATAAATCAAACTCTTTTCTATTAGAAGCCCTGCCCCGGGGCACATGATGCTAACAGAAAGGACAATTGGTTTGAAGAGAAATCAAAGTTCAGGGGTAAAAGAGAGCTCTCTACACTTACAAGGGGTAAAACTGAGAGCTGTTGCGCTGAGGATCTGTGCAAGAGTTAGGCTGCCTGCCAGGAAAAGATGCCTCCCTTATAAAGGCATGGGGTTTCACCTCAAAGACAGGGACTGTGAACTTCATTCCAGCGTGTCATCCCACTGTTTCCTGCTGCTTTTATGCATTCAAGTGACTCTGAACCTCCTCCGCCCTGCCATGCCTGGCAGGTAGGAGCTTTCATCAGGCTCCACATCACAGGCTAATTATACAGCACACTGCAGATGCTTGTAGTAAGCAGGCTTTAGCATGGCTTTTTTGGCCAGGGCAAGCATGTTACACTGCTGGGCTAGCAGACCTGGGCTACCTCTGGGTGAGTGTGGGGAATATTTCACAGCCCTTGTAACAGACCTAAGCCCTTTGCATACCTGTGCCCATGATGAATTGTGCGCATATCTGGCCCCTGCGTGGCAGTAATGGAAGTAGTGCTGGCTCAGATGAATCTTCACAGTGAAGGAAGAGAGCAGATTGGCACTCCGTTTCTGAGAGCTTGGTGCCCTCTTTTCCAGTTCCAACAGAAGTATCTCTGTGCTTGTGGCCCGGTATTTCCTTTGTGAGCAATAATTCTGGAGTGCAGAGGTGCTTTAGGGTCACAATATGTGTGTGTCCAGAGAGCAGTGATGGGGCTTCAGGCTTTCAATGGTTTTTAAGTCCCTTTTCCCTTTGATGGCATCTGTTGGTTCGGCCACCCAGCACCTGGGCAGGTCAGCATTGCTGAGCACATCTGCTGACACCCAGTGCAGTCCATACTTTTGACCTCTAAGGTTTGATCACTCCTCTGGGCTTTGTTCCCAGACTGCTCTCATCTCACAGGCCTAACAGGACTTGTAGTGGTACATACAAAAACACAAGACTGTCTTGCAAAATGAACAAATAGATCACGAGAGAAAGCACTCTGGACTCTGGTGGCTTCTTGTGCTATTGATGTGTGCATGCAACGTGGCCAGAATTGCCATTGGGCAAACCCTCGAAGTCAGTGCAGTGAGTCACCCCACAGACACGCATTGAGTCCTGTGGCCTTCTGTAGTTTTTGCCTTCGAACTAATTAGTGCTACGCAGCTGTTGAAGCTATTTTCTCTTAGTGCTGTTGCTTTTTGTCTTGTATCCGTGTTTTGGTATGCTTGTTGCCTAATTCCACTGAATCCTCCTCTTGGCATCAGGAACCTCTTTGTCAAGTGGATAGTGTTCCTGGCAGCCTCAGAGCTCTCCTTCTTGTTCCTCTGTAGCCTTTGGGCCTCTTTGCCTTTCCAGGTTGCAGAGACTGTGGAGAGGTGCTGAAGAACAACTTGTAAAGTACCATGTGAAGGTTTGTCTTTGTGGAAGTGCTATTCCTGAGATGCAAACAACACCCGGTGCTCTTCTTTTTGTCCTTAATCATACATGGGCGTCCTTATTTCTTGAGTACCACTGGGACCCCTTTGAATTGCTCCTTTAAGTCAAGTCCACCTCACAGTTGATATCCAAACTTCTTATAAAAAATGAAAGTGCTTCTCCTTCCATGACAAAGCACTGGCCATTGCTATTTGAGTGCCATGCTGACATACGCTCTCAGCATGTGCAAGCGCATTACGTCTACAGCACTGGTAGCTTTGGGCTTTGTTGCCTTAACTCCGCAATCGCTCTGACCTCACAAGCTGGAGAGCTGGGTACACTTACCCAGCGGAGATCTGTGATCAGGAACCCCGTGAGTGCTCCTTGTGTGTGCATTGCTGCAGCAGAAGCTCCAGGCTCTGGATGGAGCTGATATGCAAAATGCTGACCAGTCACAGCCATTAGGGCTTCTCTTCCGCTTCTTAGACAAGTCAGGCTGCGAGGTGTGGTGTCCAGGCTGGGTGCCACGACAGTGCTTTACATTCTGTCTGAAGCTCTGCTGCAGTTTTGATGAATAGGATATGCCTTTCCAGTGCCTCCCCAATCTGCTAGCCTCATGCAGCTGCTTCGTCCTGTCTCAGATGTGGGTGAAGTGATCCCACACCAACAGTAATGCTGTAAAGGGCGTCAGACTTGCAGAAAATGTTCTATAAATTAAATAATAGTAATGATTTAATAAAGATGCTGTTAATGTTAATTCTCAGCCAGAAATATAGCCTGTTCAGTCTCTTCTGAAGGTGGGACATGCATTTGCCTCTTCTCCTGCTGTGACTAGCTAGTCTCAGGATTACCATCGTTTTTTCAGCAGAAGGCCCTGCAGTGTGCCATGCTGGACATTTCTAGGGACTCAGTAGGTGCATTATAGCCATGGTGCTCTGGCACAGCACTGTCTGTGTTCCTGATACGTCTGTGCGCTTTATTGCTTGATTGTGTTGGTAGGTCTGTTACTTCTTGCTCTAGCAGTCTGCTGGATTTCACTCTTTACCTACAGTTTATTTTCTAATGCTCTCAAGACCAGTGTAAGGAGATCTTCACTCTTTTTCCAGGCCATATTTGGAGTTCTTGGTGTTGACAGATGTGGTCCCTGTGTGTTGGTTACTCAATGGGAGATCACTGGGGAAGGCCAAAGCTGTTACTGGCTCACAAGAACACAGTCTCATGAAGCAGCCCTGGAATGTGTAATATCAGTTAAAAGTGACCAATGCAGATATGAATTATTAAGTCTATTAGCATGGAGCTGCCATAATGAAGTGTCAAATTCTTCACAAAACCAATTCCTATTAAAAAGACCTAAGATTAAAAGCAGAGTAGATTCTAAAATGATGGGAACTGAGAGGAATGAGAGAACACAGTATTGATCATCCACAGCAGTCATGTCTGTTTCTATTTAGAAATATGAAACACAGATTAATGATTCAGTATCAAAAAGGGGCCCAGAGGGAGCAAGTCTGTTTAAGTCATGTGACTGTGACTGTAAAAACCTCGGCACTGTCGGGAGCTGGTAAGAAGACAGCAATGGGAGAGGGTCTGAGTAGCAGTGGTTACAAAATCCCAGCACAAACAGGACAGGGAAGGGATGTGTCTCACAGAATCATTAAGGTTGGAAAAGACCTGTAAGATCATCAAGTCCAACCATCAACTAACACCACCATGCCCACTAAACCATGTCAGATTTTAACTTCATGGCAGTGAATAGGCATTGAAGGTCGGGGTTCCTGGGGCATGCAGCAGGCAGAACAGAGGTAAGAGACAACCAGCTGTATCATCCACTGGGTTGAGATTCAAGTTTTCCAGCTCAGCCATTAACAGTTGTGGTGGGTTAACCCTGGCTGGCTGCCAGGCACCCACAAAGCCGCTCTCTCACTGCCCCCCTCTCAGCAAGAAAGGGGGAGAAAATAGGATTAAAAAGCTCCTGTGTCAAGATAAGGACAGGAAAATCGCTTGCCAGTTACCATCACAGGCAAAACAGACTCGAGTTGGGGAAGGTTAATTTAATATATTGCAAATTAAAAATAGAATAGGATAGTGAGAAAGAACAACACCACTAAAAACACCTTCCCCCCACCCTCCCTTCTTCGTAGGCTCAACTTCACTCCTTCACTCCCAACTCCTCTCTCTCCTCCCTCCAAGCGGTGCAGGGGGACAGCGAATGGGGGTTGCGGTTGGTTCATTACGCTTTGTTTTGCTGCTCCTTCCCCGTCACGCTCTTCCCCTGCTCCAGCGTGGGGTCCCTCCCATGGGACACAGTCCTTCAGGAACAGAGTGCTCCAGTGTGGGTCCCCCATGGCTGCAGGTCCTTCCAGGAGGCTGCTCTGGCATGGGCTCTACACAAGTCACAGCTTCCTTCAGGCACATCCACCTGCTCCGGCGTGGGGTCCTCCTTGGGCTGTAGGTGGATATCTGCTCCACCGTGGACCTCCATGGACTGCAGGGGCACAGCCTGCCTCACCATGGTCTTCACCAGGGGCTGCCGGGGAATCTCTGCTCTGATGCCTGGAGCACCTCCTCCCCTCCTTCGCCTCTGGCCTTGGTGTCTGCAGGGCTGTTTCTTTCACATTTTCTCACTCCTCTCTCCCCAGCTTTTGTGCAGCGTTTTTTCCCCTTTCTTAAATACGTTATCACAGAGGCACCACCAGTGTTGCTGGTGGGCTCAGCTTTGGGCAGCAGCGGGTCAGTTCTGGAGCTGGCTGGAAGTGGCTCTGTCCAACACGGGGGCAGCTCCTGGTCTCTTCTCACCGAGGCCACCCCTGCAGCTCCCCCGCTACCAAAACCTTGCCACGTAAACCCAATACAACAGGGATGGCAAGTCATAAAGAAGGAACTGCATAGACACTGCCACACCTGGAAAGAATTTGTATTTGCTCTGAAACCTGTGCAGGTGTTCTGGATTTTCCTTACTGAAGCTGGGCAGTTTTTCCTTGCTTCAGCCTGAATCTGCATCCAGGAAATCAGAAAGTGCATTGCAGAAGACTAGAAAAATGAAACCAAGGTGTGAGGCAGAAACTTACACCCTGAATTCGCCTTTTGAGGCTGAGTCTTAAGATAAAAGGTAAAAGATGTAGAAACAAGTTAAAGAGAGACTTTGGATGGAACGTTTTGTTTCCAGGAATAATAGTTATCAGCATTTCTTAGCATACAGTATAAATTTGCATGTCTGACTTTGTTGAACAACTCTCATATTTATATGTGTGAGCATCTGTGGGTTTGTGCTGCTGAATAGAGGGCCAGAAGTCTGTGGAGACCCATACTCCAGTTCAAGCCTTTTCTCCAGTTACCAGCTGCTTTCAGAGAATGTCCCACAGTCATACAGCTCTTGGGAAATGTATTTCAGTTGCCCATAAATTAATTTATAAAGCTTCGGAAATGCCTTTTCCTTTAACCTTTTCAGTGTTCCAAAATGCAACATGTGTGATCTGTGAAGAAGGGGATGCTTTCTGTCCCTACAAACGCAGGCACAATCATGTTTGAGAACATCTGAGCTTATTCATTATTCATCTAGGCACATGCATGTGTAATTCTGGCAATGCGTGAGTAACTTTCCCTGGTATTGTTGCCTAGGGGGATGCACTGTGAGGCAGAGAGCTAAGGTTTTATTCTGTTACCTGGTGCTGATTGAGTGCATGGCCTTGGGAAAGTTATTTGACCTCTTTGTGGATCATTTTCTCAAAAAACAAAATGGCCACAAGGGAAATTGTCCACTCATATATCCACTAGAAATCTAAATTCAAGTAGAAAGGTAGTCAAGAGATTCTGAGAGGAAATGTAGAAAATGTTTGAGAATTTGGTGTCCGAGTCATGTCCAAGGCATTTGGAAAAATCCCTGTTGAAAATTCCCTATATGGCATAGAACCACAGCAGTTGTTTGCTACTGGCATTGATGTATAAAAGGTCCTTCTCCACTAGCTGCACGTACTGCTTCTGTGTGGTGTACTGGCACATCTTCCATGTTGCCCGTGTCACGGGGTGATAGAACAGTCTTGTAGATTCTACTTGTTTTAGGGTGATAATGCTTTGTTTTGTGTATGCACACACACATTTCTCTAATTGCTGTGCAATTTTATACATAAAGTTCCTTGAAATGGTTTCAGTGAGATCAAGTAACTTGCAAAAGCATGATAACAACCCCATGCAACGCTACAGGCTTGGGGATGAGTGGCTGGAAAGCTGCCCTGCAGAAAAAGACCTGGGGGTGTTGGTCAACAGCCGGCTGAAGATGAGCCAGCAGTGTGCCCAGGTGGCCAAGAAGGCCAATGGCATCCTGGCCTGTATCAAAAATAGTGTGGCCAGCAAAAGTAGGGAGGTGATCGTGCCCCTGTACTCGGCTCTGGTGAGGCCGCACCTCGAATACTGTGTTCAGCTTTGGGCCCCTCACTACCAGAAGGTCATTGAGGTGCTGGAGCGTGTCCAGAGAAGGGCAACGAAGCTGGTGAGGGGTCTGGAGCACGAGTCTCATGAGGAACGGCTGAGGGAGCTGGAGAAGAGGAGGCTGAGGGGAGACCTCATTGCTCTCTACAATTACCTGAAAGGGGGTTGCAGAGAAATGGGTGTTGGCCTCTTCTCCCAAGTGACGAGTGACAGAACAAGAGAAATTGGCCTCAAGTTGTGCCAGGGGAGGTTCAGATTGGATATTAGGAAAAATTTCTTTGCTGAGAGAGTGGTGAGACACTGGAATAAACTGCCCAGGGAAGTGGTGGAGTCACCATCCCTGGAGGTGTTCAAGGAACGTGTGGATGAAGCATTGTGGGACATGGTTTAGGTTTAATGGGCATGGTGGTGTTTGTTGGTTGATGGTTGGACTCGATGACCTTACAAGTCTTTTCCAACCTTAGGGATTCTGTGATTCTGTGATTTACTCAAGCAGGATTCTTGTCTACGTGTAGCTGATGATTTGTTGCACCTCCTCTTCTCGACGTGTGTTGGGCTGGTGTAATGTTTTGCTGGCACCTATTTTGCACACACGGCCTCTTTCCGGTTGTGCGTGAGCTAATGGTGCTGCTCTTCACACTTCCTGTGCGTGTATTGCAACACCTTCCCACACATACGATTAAAAGACAAAACTTAATTTTTCAGAAATTAATTGTGCTAGCAAAATGGTTTTTAGAACACTGCGGTGAATGTTCTGTCAGCTTGACAGATGAAGGTAATGCTACAAAATGAATTTTGTTGACAAAATAATTTCAGGGTGTTGATAAAATGCGTTTTGTCTTCGGAGTGAAAAATACCAGACTGACAAATACTATTGTCCTTAGAAGTGTTTTTTCAGCTGTCAGTCAATTATTCCCTTTTTAAGCCAGCCAATGATAGTTCTTCATATCGGAAAAAGCTTTCGTAAAAGATAGCATAAAGCTCTGAAGGACAAAATAATTAAACTTTGATTTGTTGCTTTCAAATTGAAAACAGCTTTGTTACTTTGATGAACAAGGATTGGTCGCCTGCAAAGTAGAAACAGGTGGCAAGCGTTTGATGGAGATTTGACACGCGTTGTGGAGAAGAGAGGGCGGACTCGGAGCTGGGTTTCTTGAAACAGCTGTTTGTTTGAAAACTTACTGCTAGACTATTTGAATACGTTGCAAGCTTTTAAAATGGGTTTCCTGCAGATTTCACAAGCCATTTGCATGCACTTAGAAGGCTCATTTCTTCTTTCCATTGTGTTGCTCTCCTTGAGCGTGAGAGAGGGGATGCGCAGCCAGTTTTCTGCCCGCCAGCACGCGCTGTTGGCTGGGGCGGCCAGTGACAGCGCACTCAAGGTGGGGCAGGGGCTGGCATTGCCCGTCCGCCCGGTGAGGGGCCCAGGCCCGGGGGCTCTGCCAGCCCTGGGCCGCCCCGCTCGTGGCTGGCTGCGGGGCTGGCGCCCGGGGGCTCGCCAGGGCCACGGGCTGGCGGGGCAGGGGGTGTGCCGCTGAGGGGCACGGGGCGGGGGGCGGCGGACGGGGCCCTGCAGCCAGTGGCAGCATGCAGGTGGTGGCAGGAGGGCCTGGAGCACAGGGGCCCGCGCCTGGGCGCCGCGCTCCTTCCCGGTGGCTCTGTTCTGCTCCAGCAGCAGCTTCCCGCGGTTCCTGCCTGCAGAGCTGGGCTGCCTCAGCCCGGTGAGGTACTGCCCGCCACTTGCCACCCCGGGTTACAAGACTGACTCTTCCCACTGCGGCCAGAAGGCCCTGGGCCTTCATCTGGCACATTTTTGGGACAGAAAGCCTTTCCAGGGCGACAGCCCAAAGGCCACTCACTCTGTGCAGAGCAGGGCGGGACAGGCAGAGGCCTCCTCACTCTCTGCTGCTCAAGGTGCTACTGCAAGGCAGAGGCTGAGAAGTGGAGGGGGGTGAGGCTGCCGCGGCAGACTGCAGAGGAGGCAGTGCTCGGGAGCTGCCCGGTTGCACGGTCTACAGATGTCGAGACTTTGCATCAGTATTTCCTATGGTGACCTGCTGACACCAACAAAAACATGCCTCTGGAGCATAGGCAGCTGGCACGGCTTACAAACACTGATACCAGCACCAGGCTTCTGGTTCAACCTTAATAATTACATGTACGTAGAAAAAAATCTCTGTGTCCTTTCATCAGCTCCCAGGAACTTCAGGCCCCTTATCATGACAGCTATATCATGTCAAGCCCAGAAAACCAGTGCCAAATCTGATGAGATTTTATTTTTTAGTTACTGGACCAAAGTCCTGCCTGGTGCAGCCCAAGGAAAAGTTAACCAAGTTACAGTAGCGGTAACTGGAATCAATATAATTGCAGTCACTAAGTGCCTGGAGCTGTTTCTCCTAGATGCTGTTTTGGGTAAGGATCTCTTGGGCTCTCTAGCCATTCTGCTGCTTCCCAGGAGGGCAGCATGCCAACATTTTTTCTGAAACTCTCTGGTTTCTTATTGGGATCTTAGGTTCAACAGGCACAACCCCTTTTGTCCACAGAAATGCAGGAACAAAATCTTGTGTTATGTACGAACTGGACTCTACTGGGATTTTTGAGGAAGCTTGAACTGAAGGCAATAGTCTTGTGATGAGGTAATGATGCTTCATTGCCAGGTTGTTTTTTTTTTTTCTTCTTTATCAATACTGGCATAACTAATTACGTTAAAGCATAAATGACCTTGTTGGAACAGCTTATCTTAGTCAAATGAGCGTGCCACTCCCACAAGTCCCTGGAATGACACTTAGCATAATAGCTCCTTAATATGTGGAACATCTGTTCTTCATTTTTGAAATAATCAGTGACTCTTCCTCATTACCTTCATTTACCAGTGCCAAAGTGAGCCAGCCATCCCTGGCATAGCATTTAAACTTTTTAACTTATGGCTGGATGGGGTTTTGAAACCACTGACAAGAAAATAAGCAATCAAAACTATAAACTACCTGAAATCCCAGTTACAATTAATGTGTGATAATTAACTAATGGTAGTTAATGGCACTGGCTAATAAATTAACAAAAGCACAGGTTCTCTTTTGGAGTTAGCATAACAGGGATGCTAGTAGCATCAATTATGCCTTCAGTCTTGCTTTTAAGAGGTACTGTCTTTTGCTTTAGGAACAGTAGGATTGAAACCCCTCCAACAAGCTGAGCACAGTGGATAGTCTTTTAAAACATGCTAACAAATATGAGAGCCCCTGGTGACCATCCAGTCAAGCCACACCACAAGCAGAGCTAGCTGTCTGCATAAATAGCAGCTCTCGTTGCAGCAGCACACGGGCTACTCGAACACTGCTTCGGGAGAGCCAGGGGAAGACATGGGCTTCCCAAGGCCCTGCAGGGCAGTGAGCTCTGGTTGTTTCCCTGCTGAAGAACAGCCCCCGCACTGTCTGCCCCGGGCACTTCTGCAGCTTGTGCCAGAGACACTGTCAAGAGCAGAACGTGCCTCAGGTGACAGAAGAGCCACGTCTGGCTCATTAGGCCCAAACCAATCCCTCCAGCTTGGCTCCTGACAACAGGAATATACGATGTGGCCACTCCCCAGGGGAACTGGGATTTCTGAATACTATTTGCTGATTGAACTTCAACAGAGCTGTGCTTTCCCCTTCTGTGCTGTCTGTCTTTTGCAGGCAGATAGCGGCCTGGCTTCTCCCTGCTGAGGCACGGGGGACAGGGGGAATCAATGCATGCCTGCTAATCTGCCTTCAGTTCACTTCTGCCTTTTAGGCTGCTTGGTCCTGTGGTACGATCACAACAATGCTAGAATAACACCTTAAAACCAATCATTTTTATGGGAACACGCAGAGTATAAAAGGTCTGACTGTCTGTGCACACATATACCATCAGTGGCTATTACCCAATAAAGCTGTCAGATAGAGAAACATCACAGCAAGTCCTTGAACAATATCTCCTCAAGTTTAAACAGAGAAAAAGCTCCTCACAATTCATTTCTCGTAAAAATAAAGAAAAGAGGATCAATACAAGCTGAACGAATGAATCAGGGTTGCTTCCTATAGATAAGGAGAGAAACAGCGTTTTCAGCCACAGGTGCTGGCTTTGGGAGGGCAAGCCACTGGCCATGAAATGACCCTGACAGACTTGGCAGGAGCCCTCAGCTGCTAAATGCCAGTGTTGACTGCATGCATTGTCTTCTGCCAGGATTTGACTTTTATTCTGGAGAAGAGCAGGAGCCCAGGGTCCTTCCCGAGAGCTGACAGGCCAGGGACTGCTAGACAACCCTGTTCTCTCTGCTTCCTCCACAGTGAGGACACAGTCTTGGCACAATGACAAAGCTGGAATAATGAGCAGGGTGTAAACAAGCTGCTCTGCTGCACTGGTGCCCTCGTGTCGGTAAATGCTGTCAGCGTGCTCCTCCACTCAGCGCAGATGTGCCCAGAAATTCTAGGCTTCATTGTCCCATTTTTGCAGCAGTTCTTGGCCCCAAAAGGAGCTGTAGAAAGTGCTTTAATTTCTCTGTAGTGATTAGGAACACAGTGCTTCCTTCATGACATACTGTCTGGGCATCGGAGGCTCCTGCACACTGAGCCCTTTGTATTCCTCTCTTCACAGTGTGAGTCCCACGATGCTCCATTTAATGGATGTTATTTAGGTTGAAAGGTAAGCAGCTTAAATGCTTTGCTTTCTAGCATCTGTGTCCTGTTAGAGCCATCTCTCACTCACTCTCAATTGCACATTTTGTTACATGAACATGTTTAGATAGAACAAGGATTTTTCTCTCCTTCAAATATTTATAGTGATGACTTGTGATGTAATCAATATGGTTTGCAGAATCTCACCCTGCACCATCGCATCTTTATTCTTCAGAATAATGCTTGCTGCAATATTATAGCTAGGACTGACAAGATAAAGCTGAGTTAAAACAAATTGCACATTATCTGCTTCCATCCTGCTGTTGAGATTGCAAAAGAGAACAAATGAAATTCTATCAAAGAGAAGCTCTTCTCCCTCCTCCCAAGCAGAGGAGTGGCAGCTCCTGAGGCAGGCCGAGCACAGCTCTAACAGAAGCTGTGCTGAGATGGGGCTCCTATTCCCTCATCCCCAGCAGATAACCAAAGTGCTCCGGGCCAGGCTCCAAGATCCGCATCCATCTTGCCTCCATGCTAGATCCTGAGCACATCTTTCCCAACCCCTCTTCAGTCTTTGCTGAGTCAGCTCCTGGGGGATCTCCAGAATTCAGCATGCCATTACAGGACATGCAGGAGTATGGTCTGAGCTCTCCTCCTGCAGCACACCCCAGGAGGTGTAGCAGTAGCTTGCACCTGCTGTTGCCTGGTCTCCTTGCCTCCTTCCCCCAAGAACGACTGCAAGGAGAAACACTTTCAAGGAACTGGGACTGTAGGACAGTTTTTCCCTCCCTGCCACAGCCAGCAGTGAGCTAGTTTTCATGGGCCCAAAGAACACTGATATCCCACACAGCCCCAGCAGGAGATGCTGGCAGGATCCCTTTGTGGGCCAGTCCGAATGCTGGCCGTCTGCTCTGCCAGGCCTGCGTCACGAAGTCCAAGTGTTTGATGCTGCAGGCCTGCTGTGAACCTGCCTCTTGCCAGCACATGGTGGAAGCACTTTTTGAAAGATTTGGGGAAAGCAGGCAAGCTATGGGGAGGTTTGGCTGATGTAGCATTTGAGGAAAGTGCTGTTCAATATAGATATGTGTACTCTGTGCTGAACTAAGAGATAACAGGAGCTCTTAATGTAGTGAGGAATGAAATGCAGCCTTTTCAGGAAGCCACATGCTCCTGTAGTTGATGAGGAGTTGAGAGCACCTTGCCAGAGAACTGCCCAACTAGGGGACTCGGCACAAAGTCAGGCAGCATTTAATAACATCCACGTGGCTCCTTTGTGCCATGGAAGTATCTGACTTTGTCTCAGTCAGTGAGACTGGGATGCTTTTTTGAGCACAGAAACTGCTATAAAGAACATTATGCTATCATTGCTCTGGATGGAGCTGCCAGGAATTGCTGCATCTTGCTCTTGGCTGCAAGGTGGCTTCACTCTTTTTTGTTGTATGAGGTAGGTATGTTTAAGTTCACTTGACAGGAAGCCTCTTGACATCAGCAAGAAGGCACTGCAGACAACTCTGGCTTAGAGGCCAAAGAACTTCCCACTCTTGTTGCTGCTCCTATGAAAAAGAAGAAAAGAATTTCTCAAAAATAAACCACATTTGACCTGTAAGCAGAGAGTGTAGCTTGGCAGATGGCAAGGGAGGAAATGAGGGACCAGGCACTGGGAAAGATACAGGCAAAATGCCACCTGATTTCTGTCTACTTAAAAACCAGTTCTTTACTGGGAACAGTGGCACTCTGCCTCTGCACAACTCCCTGCCTCAGTCTGTGAGTGTTGAACCAGGGACTCCTCCAGTCTGAGACTGAGAGCTGCAGAGCAATGCTTAATGATGTGACTGCTACCCCAAAGGGTAATTGCTGATCTGAACTACCTGCAACGCCCCTGGAAAGCTGTTTGTCATCAAAGACATTATTTAGCTAGCCAATAGCAAAGAGTAATTTGCAAATACTCCAGGAAATAAATTTCTACAGATTTTGAAGATACTAAAAGGGATGGATCATTATTACCTGGTGTTAGGAGTTATTTTTCCTAATTCTGTGTAGAAAAGTCAGGCACATGCTGGTAGGTGGAAGCAGCAGCAATCCTATGTAGCCTTAGTGCCTTGGTTCAGAATATCCTGAGCATAGCGGAGTCAGGAAAGACTCTTCCTCCTCCTTTTGAGGAACACAGAGGGATTATCTCCAAGCCCGTAATTTCTTAAATACCTTTTAATTGCTGCAGGGCCAGTTCTGTCTGGGTCAAGTCCCTGAGAGGTGTCCTCCTGGGCACTGGACTGTGATGAGCTCTGCCAGCACCCAGGTCCTGGACAGCCCCAGGCTCTACCTGGTGGCTTGGTCAGGACCTCAGCAGCCTTAGCCCACGGTTCCATGGCTGGGGGAGGCTTTAGTGGCTACACCAGCCAGCCACCTGCTTTTACATCTAGCCAGAAGGACGGGAAGTGTGTACCACGCTTGGCACTGGACCATCCTGCCTTGGGAGATGTGGCTGGCACAGCACTGGGGCTGCCCTTGTCATTGCAGTCCAACACCAGTTAATGCAGCTCGGCAGGGAGTGCACCACGTCCACCTACGGCGGGTGCAAGAGGTGGCATTCGTGCAAAGACATGTCAGTGCCATGCCACTGTGCCTGCCTGTGGCCACAGTCATCTTTGCCTTATTGTCGATAGAGATTAATTAGCATTTTATAGCATACATGTGGGGGGCTCCCCCCTATTTCTGTGTTAAGGCAACACAGCTAACCGCCCTGGGTCAGCTGCTTGTGAATACCTTGGGACTCATTCTGTCCACGACTGCCCAGTGAACAGAGGTCCACAGCAGTGGAGCTGGGCGCTGTGTCCCTCTCCTGGCCTCCTTCAGACGCACACAGAACCTCGTGAAGAGCAGATGCAGCCAGCTTCCTTCTTCATACTGGGAGTGTCCTGCACCTGCAGTAATATCCCATTCTAGTAAGGATGCTGTTAATAAATGTAGGGCTTGAAAGTGCCAGTCGGGACCAAAATAGTAATGAAATTACATCATAAATGCAGCAGCAAAGCTGATGTGGTTCCCTGTTAAACGACTCAGATGTATATACCATTTCATAGAGCGCTGAGGAGGCACTGCAGGTTCCCTTCCCCATCCCATTCAAAGGAGCGCTGTCTGCTTTGAAAGCCTGTATTTTTTCCAGACTATCAAGGGGTTGGTTTCTTTGGACCTGACTGCAAATCCAGGAGGCCTTTGTGTATATTTCACAGAGGTCTGTCCCTGCAAACCGACTCTGTTGGTTTTCAAGCTAGTCAGGCCCAGGACCTGCTCTGTGTTCTCTCCCTTTGTATTTGTATCACTGTTCTATTACAGCAAGGTGCTGCAGAGGGGAGATGAAAAGAAGCTTGGAAGTCTGTTTCTATGAAAGTATGAATTTATTTTTAAATTTCTTGAATTATTTACTTTGTCTGCCTTTTTTTAATGACAGGTGAATACGTTTATGCATATTTTCCCAAGGTAGCACTTGGCATGAAGTGAATTAATTACATGCAGAGTGAATGCAGCTGATGTTAATTTTCAAGTCAAGTTTCAGCTTTGCTGAAATTTCAGAAAGAAAGTAGTGTTTTATAAATTAAACTCTGCTTTGTATGCTTTCTTTTTAAAGCAGGCTTGGCATTTGGAAAGGCACCAGAAACAGAAAACAAACATACTAGATGAGGGAAACTTGTCTTTAAGAATGTACTCTGTCAGCTATCAGTAGACAGCTGTGGAGGTTGGTGTGGCAGCCCATCAGCTGTATGTGGAGGGTGTAATAGACTCCAGCAGCATACCAACACCTTTGGCAGGAATTGGTTTCAGTGGCAAATTGCTGGTCTGTGGCACGAGCTGCTGCTTTGAACTGACAGGGTGATTAAACTGGTTGCTCCTTTCTGTGAGAGAGTGCACGCCCTGTGCGCTACTAGGGAAACCTCATTCTGCTTCAGAGCAGTTTAGATGCTGATACCACCAGAGCTTAACTGAAAAGGATCCTGCACTGCCATGTCTGCACTGTCTGTGCAGCTGCACTACCAGCAGGGCAGGCGAGGCTGTGGTTCCTGGGAAAATCAAACCACCACCAGCATACATTGACAAACTGGTCCCCTTTGTTCTTCCATCTGAGGCTATAGTTAGCATTTCAGTTCCTCTCTCCAGAAGGCTGGAATGATCTTACATTAACTCTTGTGGTATGAGAAGTCATGGGAGCACAACCCCAGAGCTGGATAGGTGCCGTGGTCTGGAGCAGTGGTGCTGGGTCTGAGTAGCCTGAGTGCAGGAAATGCCCCACTGCTCTCCAGCAGACAGGCTGGGCATGAGAGCGGTGACCCTGGCAGCTGCTTGCCAGCCCTCAGTAACTTGGCCCTGCAGGTGGCTAACATGGAAAGGGTCATAATTAATTTAACTCTCTATCCGTCAAGCCCAGTTTCTGTCCCTGGAACGACAACTCGTACATGATGCTTTCGAAGAGAGCAGTTCCTTCCAGCCTCTAATGCTGCTTATAGGCAGTGTTGCCCTGTGCAGCTTAGCAGAGAGCAGATCTGATTTAAATGTGGTCTTCTGATTTTTCTGTGCTGTAGTGTTTACTGTCCAAGTTCTTATGTCCCAGATTTCCAGCTGTTGTGTTTAAATCTGATGGAGATGACCCTGGGAGCAGAGGGAGAATCTCTGCTGGGGTGAAATTGCTTTGGCTGTCCACTGCCAGTGAAGCACTCAGAGCTGAGCTGGGTGAGTTGCAATATAATCCATGTCTCATCTGCATAATTTCTTCATCTTTTAACATGAGGACTACAGTTTAGTGTGTCTGACTGAATTTATTGCTCTGGGTCTTGTTCTGAGAAGCAATGACCACTGGATGCCCCATTATCTTTTAGCTCATGTTTCATCTCATGTTTCCTGTAGCTTATGGCCCATATCTGATGGTGGAATGTAAAATGAGTTTATGATTTGGAAGTAGAAAAGGTTAACTCTAAATAACAATAAAAAGTTAAAATGCGGAATGGAAATGTTGCTTTAGTTTTTATGGGTTCTACATAATTTTGTCTCCTTCCCTGAAGGATTTAGTATAAGTCAATGAGACAATTGCATTCAAATCCTGTGGGCGGCTCTGCCGTGACTGAAGAGAAATTAGGGGATATATACAAAGTAGTTTTATAGAAACCATTTGGATGGCTGCCCGCTGGGGGAAGCACTTGGTGCCTGGGCTGTACTGTCCCTTGAACGGGACAGAGATGGGACAACAGCGTGCTTGTGGTAAGAAGGGAGGACACAGCTGCATGCTCTTGGAGCCATAATGCTGCACTGATGGTCCCTGGGGGACCTGAGTGCACAGTGGCCTCTGCTTGCTGTTCCTGCCCCTGGCATGTTTGCTGAGAGCTACTGGGAAGGAGCAGCTCATCAGATGGCTTCTTGCTTGGAGCACGGTTCTCGTTTTAAATGTGTTGTTGGCTTGTTGGTAGCAACTTACCTTCCTAGGGCTGCTCAGCATCCAGTGCTGTGGTCTGAGGCCTCCCAGGAGGGAGAAGTACCAGTGAGAGATTTTGCCATCTAGCCCAGACCCATGGGCATTTCTTCTGTCCCTCTCCTTAGCCTTGCTTGAGGTGTTTGCTGAGCTCCAAAACTTCCCGGAGCAGTCCCTTGAGCACATGCACAACCAAGTTGTGGCTTTGCCTGTCCCACATGTGGTTCAGAGCACCATAGAAGGATCCTCCTGTACACAGGCAAGGTGCTCTGCCTCGTCCTCCTGTGAATGCTGTGCGGCACATGGCTGGAAAAGGCTTCCTGAAACTTGGGCAGCCTTAGTTCCTGATCTTTGGGAACGGAGAGGTTAAAATCGCAAAGTAACTGTGGGTCTCTGCCCATGAAGGGCCCTTGGGAAGGGCTCCTGAGTGAGAAGGACCACTAGGACTCAGCTCTCTTTGCACAGTGGCACTTCGCAGGGTGTGCTGCAGAGCTCAGTGCTCTGCAAGGCTTGTCTGATGCTCGTAGCATGTCTGACGTTCCAGACATGACTAAGCCGTTTTCGTGGAAGAGATGGAATCTGACAGTTTTACTATTCAATTGTTTCTTATAGATTTCAAACAAAAATAAATTGGCTTATTTTAAAAGAACAAACTGTGGCAAAGCTTTTGTAAGCAGAAGCGAGTGGTCTCTGAAGCATGGCAGACAGCTCTGTATTCACAGCCGGCTAACAAGCTCTTCAAGGCCCAGTGCAGAGGGGGCTGGCCTGAAAAGCAAATGCCTCTTCTCAGCTCTAGCTTTGCCTTGAAGCACTTGGGGAAAGAAGTGCAGGGGAGGAAGCGGAGGTGGTTTTAGAGTCTGAGCATCCCCCATAAGGCAGGCTCAGCCCCACCGCCACCA
This sequence comes from Gavia stellata, assembly GCF_030936135.1. Taxonomy (NCBI): domain Eukaryota; kingdom Metazoa; phylum Chordata; class Aves; order Gaviiformes; family Gaviidae; genus Gavia; species Gavia stellata. Next base: position 480,467 of record NC_082611.1, read on the forward strand.
CAACAGCACTGCAGACAGCACGTTGCTGGCACTAGTGAGCTCCTGCCAATGTCCCCCCGCCCCAGTGGCAGGGTGCTTCTTGCAGAAGAAGCAGTGAAAACCTGTGTGAGGCTGGCACGGTCTCTGCCATTTCTGTTGCAGTGGGTGCAGGAGGCCAAACAAGATCAAGTGTAGCTGCTGACCAAACATTCTGGGAGACATGGTTCCTGCCCTGCAGGGCTGACAGCCTTGGGGTGAGACTGCAAGGAACAAGCAAGGAGGCAGTGGCCTTGCCTGCCTGCGATGGATGAATTCCTTGGCCCTTCCAAGGGTGGGTTCTTCACTGCTGGGGTGCCTCCCTCTCGAGGGCAGGCGTGGGGCTGTGTGAGCTGACTGTCCCTGGAGGGGCTCTCCGTGGGTGCTGGCATTCCTGGGGCTGCCTGTAGCAGACTTGCTTTTTCCAGGGTGCTGGAATTGGTGGCAGCGTGGATCTGTTTGGATGCCGCCTGGACCCCCATCCCCTTTGTGAGACTGCTTTCCACAAATGCAACGCATCTAGGGAGCAGCACATCCACAGGTGCTATGATGCATTTGGTTTGCATTTAGAAGGAATTGCTGGCTTAGGAGGTTTCTCTGCTGCTTTTATAAATCACAGGCCTGTCATTGCCCTCCAGGCAGAGTCCTGCTGACATCTCCTCAGGACTGGTAGCCTCTGCAGACTGCCAAGCCTGGGGTGGTGATGGGGGATGCTGTGCCCAAGCCGGGGCTGGCAGTGGGTGCTGGGGAAGGGCAGGGTGACCACCAGGCCCCCGGGTGCAGTCTGCCTGCAAAGGAAGGGTTTGGTGCACGTGCCCCGGAGCTGCTTGCTGGCAGACCATTCCCAAGGAATTAATCTCGATGCAGACAGAAGAGCCAGGAGAGCAATTGCCTTGACATTAAACAAGCTGGCAGAAAGTGCAGGGGCTGCATCTGGAGCAGTGATGATAAGGACTGTGTCTGTCAGGATGGGGCTCAGAGGGCTGGATGCCTTGCCGTGCCCCCACAGGGCGGGAGAAGGGAGCTCGGTGGGGCCAGGCAGCCCCCACTGCCCCTTGCACACTTCTCTTGGGAACGCCTGTGGTGAGAGCAGCAGGCTCCATCCCCTCGGGGTGCTGTTGACCCGAAGAGCTCTGTGCCTGCGCTGAGAGGTCACCCTGGCCCTTCAGCACCGAGCTGGACTTCCCTGGCGCCAGTGTTGGCCAGGAGCAGGACTGCAGAGCCTGCGGCAGCTGAGGTCCTGGATCCTCCTGCTTTCCTTAGCACCTTCGTTAATGGGGCAGGCTAGAGAGCCTGGCTGTTCTTCTTGGGCTCTTTGCACCTTTTAGCTTTTAAGGACTGGCATGTGCTGGGCTATCTGTTTATCAGCTGGAGTTTGCTAATGAAGGTATAAGTGTTCTGGATTCTTTGGAGGACTTTGTTTGCAAAGACCCTGGCTGTGAGGAAATGGCTGTGAGGAAAATGCCTTTCATCGTTCAAGATAAAGAACATCACAAAGCCTTGGAGACATGACTTCATTCAGGAATTAAATTTCAAGAGTCATCTGGTGTCAAATAAGTTTCATTTAATAGGTCACTCGCTTAAATAAAGTTTCTGTAGAAATCAATATCTCTTTCTCCTGCAATTGACAGCTCAAGACATTGAAAATGGCATTTTTCACATACTGTTTATTTAATTTGAGGAGGAAGAATCCCTCCCACACCTTCTGCTTGGTCGAGGCAATGCTGGTACAAGGTTAACAGTCTGTTGAGGTGGAAACCTGCCCTGTCCTTTCCCACGGGGACAATGTGAGGTCATTTTAGCACAGGCTTGCCATTTTCATGTGCAGTCAGGATGCCATTGTCACAGGACTGTATCAGAGGTGTGTCCACAGCTCACTGAAGGAAACAGGGACAAGTCATTGTGTTCTCTCTTACAGCTGAGTTTGGCAGGACAAAATGCCTCACTATATCTTAGCAGAACTAGACTTTCTGTAGAGGCAGATGTCTGCGGGCTGTGAAGACTGGAGATTGCAAAAGGGATGCCTCTGTGTCCAGAGTTGGTGAATCTTGTAATTTCAGCCTCCCTTAAGAAAACGGGACACCTTTGCTCTGTGTTTTTTATTTCAGTCCGATAGTATCCCATGGGGAAGGGAGGAGACTCTGGCAGCTTTCTGCACCATCTCCCAGGAGAACTGTGTGTAGGAAATGAGAGCTGTTATTATTCCTACTATAGTGACATAATTGTTTCTGAACACTTGCTGTTTCCTCCACTTGCTTTTCAGTCTTAAGCAATTTCTGAGGTTGACACGCCATCTCCAGTCACATTTGTCTTGTTGTATGGCATGACTGATGCAATTATAGCTGACATTGTCACAGGATTTTGCACAAATGCCTTCAATTGCAGGCTAGCAGATGACCCCTGAAATGAGCGGCAGGAGACATCAATGCCCTAAACTTCCTCCACAGGAAAGAGTTGCTGGCTCTCAGGGTAACGTGTGGCCAGTGTCAAGTTTTTCAAGCAAACGCTTTTCTGCTGGTTGTGTGCAAGAAGCAGTGTTATTACTCCACTCTTGCACAGCCTGCAGGTGGACTTTCCCTGTCAGCGTTTTTGGCCATGACACACCACCTGCAACTGCTGAGAGTAACTGCATTGGTAGTAGACATCAGAGTTTGAGATGACTGAGGAGTGCTTGAAGTGCTTTGCCGCCTCTGTGCCCCTGGATACAAGTGCCAGCAGCCACTGTGAGGTGCAGAGCAGTGAAGAACTGGGGACTACCCCAGCCATCAAAGCCAGGTTCTCCAGAGATGCATGTCCTCGCAGAAAAGGAACACTCTGTCACTCCCTGGGTATTTACTGTGGGAGAGTGGCAGGCTGTCAGCGTGCTTGCAAACGCTTCTCTATGAAGGGGCACCTCGAGTGGGGTGCTGTGCAGGGAGGGAGAGGAAACACCTCGGATGTGAGTTAAGCAGTGGGAAGAGCAGCGGAGGCATTGGGGACTCCTGTGCTCACTCATGGCACAGGCACATGGAACATTCACCAGGCACGAAACTTAAAACGGGGGTGGAAATTTCTTCTCCTTGGAGTGTACAGCTCCAGGAGGCAAGATGTCCATGGGACAGCAAATGCCGGCTCTCGCGCAGAAAAGCAGGCAGCGGCTGGCAGGAACGCTTGGCAGGGCACCAGCCGGCTCCAGAGCTGTGGGTGGCAGCTTGCGGCGGGGCTGGCGGCTGAGCACACTGAGCTCCCCCTGCGCGGGAACAGCTGCTGGGATGCAGGGAGCAGCTCCTGCTTTCCTGACAGCTCCTTGCTGTGGATGGGAGAGGCCAGCTGGTTTGCGAGAGGGACAGGGGTGGCCGTTCACTCCTGACCGTGCACAGTCTCATTGCTCTGAGAGCGCAGGAAGGCACTTTCAGGACATGGTTGGAGCAATTCATAGCAGCTAACCCAGAGCTAATGGCAGTTCCACACTTCCCGCCCAACAGACAGAATTAGGTGCTATGTAAAATCACCCAAGCTTTTAATGACCTCTTTCAGACACAAACTGACCATCTAACTTTGCACGATTCACTGAGATTCCATTTTACTCAAGGAAATAAAAATAATAGTTTAAACTGTTTCAAATATAGCTGTAAATCCCTAAAAACATTAACCTTTTCCAAAGCATTAAACTGATCCCTGGTGGATTCTCAAAATTGCTATTAGAAGGAAGCACGAGATACTCTCTCCTGAACTTTGTGTTCCCAAAGTAAATAACGAGCCACGCTGAGTGTGGGGTTTATTAGCTTTCTGACTGGTGCCTGACTGTCTCCTCACCCTATTCTGAGTCATCAAACATTAGCACTTGCTGCATTATGAAGGCAGAAGTTCATGCACAGAATCACAGATGTGAGGAGGGGGACTAAGGTGATGTCTGGGTTCAGCGAGGGAACAGCAGCGGCCGCAGAGAGCGTGGGAACAGAGGAGAGCTGTCTGGCTTGTACAGCCGTGCATCTTCCTTTGAAGAGATCTGAGGCTCTGGTGTTCGATTGTCAGAGGGACTTGGCTGGAGACGGCAATAGCAGGAAAGGTTTAATTAGGCTTCTGCATCCAACTTGTTCATTACGCAAGACCGGATCTGGTATTACAATTTGGTGCACTGGCTGAGGGAAGGGGATGGGGACCGCTGACCTCTCCGGGGCCACAGAGGATTGTCCCTGAAAGGGTGAAGTGGCCTAAAGGAAACACCTTTTTGATAATAACACCACAGTCCTGCCCAGGCAGGAAAAAACAGATCAGGGCCCTTTTGCTAAGGATATGCTCCTGTTGTGGCACATGCATCTGGGGCAATTTCACAAAATGAATACTATCATAAGAAAACTGCGAGAAAGGAAGAATGTAAATGTAAACATGAACACTGGGATTGTTTAAGGTACTTTAGCAGATACCCCAAATGTTCATAATCTCACAGTCATGAAGAAGGCATCTCCAGTTAAAAAGCCTCTTGATCAAGAGAGAGCTTATGAAAGTAGCAAGTAAAACATAAAAAGATACAAATATGTATCTCATTGGGAAAATGAGAAACTCAGTAAATGAAACCTATTTGGCCATTCATCTGAGAGAAGGCACTGGTATCAGTGAAGAATCTTTGGGTTAGGACCAGGCTTAAACGTACCAGGAACAAATGAAATCTTAGCCATAATTATGTTGAGGACTGGGTTCTGATCGGCAGTCACAGTGTAGGCAAGGCTGAAATATTCCTAATCTGTATTTGGAAATAAATGGGTGAGCCACTCACATCCTGCATTAAACACAGACTACTTTATTCTACTGGACACTAGAGGGGATGATTAACTGGGACTGTTGAATGTTTAAATTTGGAAGATGATATGAAAGAGTTCTTTGAACAATTAATGTTGGTTTTGAACAAAATGTGGAGCACTAGAGAAGTTTGAAAGGCCAGTAACAGTGACTGTTATCAGCATATTGGGAGGGTAAAGGAGGAGGCCAGGAGCTGTGGGCTGGTGAGGCTGATAGTGTTCCCAGAAAAATACGCAGAAAAAGAAGTTGCTTCCCCACAGATTGCGTGTTAAAGAACTCCTTCTTCCTTGTGTGTTTGGGCTGCATCTCAAGGGAACGCTGCATGTAGTCTTCATGAAGAAATCCTCTCCAGGCGGCAGCCCAAGACCATGGGATGGGAGCAGGGCAGCAGGAGCCAGGTCCGAGGGGGTGTAAGGGGCGGCTGATGCCAGCAGGAGGGTTTGCAGCAAGAGTTGTGGGGCAGGCAGTGTGGAGCAGTACTTCCTAAACATTGCCTGCCTTGGGGCAAGGGAGCAGGAGCGGAACTGGCTAAGGAGAGGTACAGGAATACATACCAGCAGGGACGGGTCGAGATTGGGAAAGGAGGGTAGGTGAGCTGGGCCTGGGAACCAGAGCAGTGGGTGGAAGAGGTTTGGAGAGGGCCTTGCTGTATTCCTCTGGAGACTGCAGCAGGAGATTTTGTGTGCTGTCAGGAAGACGAGGAAGTAGGGGCTCTGGTGCAAGGGAGTGCTAAGCCTTTGAGATGCCTTTCTCTTTCTTGTTGAAAGAATCTGTACTGGGTACAGAGCACACTGGGATAGGAATCTTGTCTGGCTAGCCCAGCTGCAGCCAGCCGTGCTGGTAGACATAAGAGCTGTCATAGCTCATCCCTGCCTGGTCCTGCCATGAAGGTGCTTGTGTCCCGGCTAGCAGTAGTCCTTAGAGAAGATGCAGGTGCTCACTGCTAATGGTGACGTAGCAAACCGCATCTCCTCTGATACGGCTCAGCACCATCTCTGCTTCGCTGTGTCCCTGTGGAGCCTGGCTCTGTGTTAGACTCTAGGCAATGGAGCTCCTTTTCTCAGGCTTCCTTTGGTCACATCTGCACCTGCCCTGCTGCTGCGCTGCTTTCTGTAGCGCTGGCTCTGCTATCCATTCATAGTGTGCTGAGAGAGCAGCTGCAATTGTATGTCCAATAAGGGCAGATTGCTTCTAGGCTGCTTCAAGTGCCATTAAAAGACATTTAGTTCTAAGAAAGGACAGGTTCACATTCTATCTAACATCCTTAATGCTTTTAATTTCTATGAGCAGTAATATTGATTCCTAGGGCTGTGCTGACTGTAACACAAATGGACAGCAAGTGGTAGGAGGAATTTCCTAACCTTGCTATATTGGGTCCCCTGAAGGTGCCGAGTGATCTGTATGTTCCCAGCAGCTGTGGTCTCGTAATGACAAAGGCTTGTGACCTGCATGCTATCAGATACGTCCTGGCTGCCATTTCCATGGCAGAAGCTGGGCAGGGAAGCAGCTTTGTATGTTCAGTGCTCTCTAGTTTTCCTCTGCTGTAGCCCCTTCTCAGGGGCCCTCAGGCTTTTATGGCATTCCTGGTTCTGTAATGCAGGGACAGCCCCTGGATATGTCCTGCCTCCTGGCATGGTTCAGTGCAAAGGCAGGCGGCGGGAGGCAGGTGCCTGTGCAGAGTAGCGCCGGGAGGCTTGCTGATTCCCAAGCCAGCTGTGGGCGAGCCAGCGACGGTCGTCGTAAGGGCCCCACTCCGGCATGCTGTGCCTCCGTGGGGCGGCCCTGCGGCGGGCAGGATGACTTTCAGCAGCGAGAGGCAGGCTGGAGGGGCTGGGGGTCACTCTGCTGTGAGCAAACGGGGACGGGCCCTGCCTCTGATAATGACACTCTGCCCTGAATGGCAGATGCTGTGTTCACAACTTCTTTTAAGTAGCTCCCCACACTGTTTTTAGACTGAACAGCTGACAATTATCAAGCTTATTACTACATTCATCCCAGGCACTTCACATTGAATTACTGATATGTTAAATATCTGATTACCTTTGAAGCTAACTAGCTTGCAATAGATCCAGCACAACAAAAGCATTCTTAGCTCTGAGAAGGTGACAATCAAAGTTGGTGCCATCTGGTTTTTTATTGGTAAGGAGTAGAAAACTCCTTTGTGCTCAGAGAAGATATCACAATTGGAAAGCTCTGATACATAGCTAAAATAAGACTTCATGTTTCCCATCTTTTCATAGCTACCGAGCTTTCAATAGTGCAAAGTCGATTTTTATTTGAACATATTTGTGAGATTAACCTAAACCAGGGGCCTGGGCTGCAGTTTGCCCTTCTGATAAACAAGGATAAACATAACTGGTACTAGCTGAGAAAGGAGATCTGGCAATAAACAGAGCATTATTGAAGAATGTTATTTTCAGAGGTGCAACTGCTTGTCTCTGACAAATTAAAAAGGGAAGCATCTGCAAGGCACAATGTGAAGAAAATACTCCAGGAGAGGTTTTATCAAGAGCTCAAGGTAATAGTCCTGTGGAGACAAGTCTTCTGGTGCTCTGCAAAGTATTATGATGCTAGATGTTAGCATTCAGAGAGCCGAAGTAGGCATTTGTATGCGTTGTGAAAGGAATGGTATGTTATTTAGACATGCTTTCCTCTAAGAGTCCGTATTGTCTAATTCTCTGTCAGTAAATATGTGTCTTAGAAGGGTTTCTTCCAATTGAGGAGGGAGTTCACCCTTCAGTGCCTCTGTAGGAGAGAGGCTATATAGGCCACCTCCCTGTGCCTTCTCCAGGCTGATGCCAGTCTGTCTCACTCCTAGTTTTTGTCTGGACATTTTAATAATGGGGCAAAGACAAGTACAGGAAAGCTCCTACCGAGTAGTATGCCCTGTGCTCTCGGTCCCTGTAGCCCACCTAGCAAACACTTCCCCGAGCAGCTGCCCTGCGTCTTGCTGAGTTGTCACCTCAGACCTCCCTCCAGTTCTGCAGCGGCAGTGGGTTGGGAGCCTGCGGCTGCCCTATTCTCACACTGGCAGCCTGCGCCTCGGGAGGTGCATTTCATTTGCACTGCAGCTGTGGGTTAACACCGTTAGACGACAGAGGGAGGAAAGGAGTGTATTTATGTGTGAAGTGTGTGCATGCCATTCCAAAAATTGCTGGAAAGAAAGTGGAAATAGCATGTACAGTTGGCCAGGAGAACAGCGTCTTAATTTGACTGGACGTTTATGATTTCCCATGCATTTCTTAAAGAGGCATCTTTTCCCTCTGTGTTTAAGTTAACTGTGGTCCATCCAGTCTCCGTGCTGTCTCCTGCCTGAGGAGGTCCATGAACCTGCTGGATGCTTGTGTACCCCAAGCATGGTGTGAGCTCTCTGTGCCTCCTTTCCTGCAGCCCAGCAGTGGGAATCCCTGCACGAGGCTCTACTTGGAGCTGCCCAAGACGGAGTGGTGACTCAGCAGAGCTGCTGCCCCATGGGAAGAGGGGACATGGCACACAGCACCTGCCTGTGTGGGCTATGGGAAGCACCCGCCTGGAGCCCCAAACAGGTTCTCAGGTCTTTGCCTGCACTCCATGTTTAGTGTCTGCCTGTCTTCCAACCCTTCTCTAGAACCGTCATTCAACCTGGCTTCTGTAAATTAGAGTGTGCAGATATTTCAGAATATGCAGACTCAGGCAAGTCTTCCCTTTGACTGCAATGGTAGTCAATTGTATTAAAGAAGCAGCTACAGCTCCGTAGCAAAGACCTATGGGGAGACAGTGTTGGCCTTGCAACACTGGCTTTCAAAGTCTTCGGAAAAGCATTCGGAGGTCTGTACACCAGAGAGAGCTGTCCTGAGAGGCACAGGGCACTCCAGACTGTCCGGGCTGATAAAGCAAATTCCCGAGGGAGCTGGGACAGCCCGATCTGAAGCAAATCCAGGACGGGAATTCAGGAGACATCTGCCACATTCAGAGAAAAGACCAAACACTGCTGCTGTTAGGGCTGGAGGGGAAGGTGGGAAGGAGGCAACCACCCGAGCAAAGGCAGGGAGGGCACTGTGGCAGTTAGCTTCTAGCTAGCGTCTCTTCCCTTGCTACTGCACAAGTTCACCCACAGTGCGGAGTGAACACATCCAGACTCCCTGGCTGCTCAGCACAGGCCACTCTGCCAGGACTTTGCAGGACCATTAAGGGGGACTGCAGGGAAAATGTGGCAGGCTCAGCTAATGGTTGGAGCAGGTGACTGCAGATCAAGGATACCCGTCCTGCTGCCGGATACCCGTCTTCTGTTACTTGTCTGAACAGAGTATTCATGCTTTGTAATGCAGATGTATTCTTTCATGGAAATGATCTGTAATGCATCAGAGGGGAACATACTTGGAGGGGTGTGACAAAGGTACAGTACTCCTCCTGACGTCTCATGCCATTCCTTAACAAAGTGAGTTTCAGAGATTTACAGTCAAACAAAAGGTGGAGATGAACCTTTTGTAAATGGTAACACTTAACATTCCTGCTGCTTTGAAGCTGGAGGCTGAGCAGATGCTGTGTGCTACAGCCATTGCCCTCCTGAGATCATGGGTTTTAATTCACCTCTGTTTATGTTGTCTCTTCCCTGTGTGCCGGTGTGACACTCTAAAATGTGCTCAGCTCCCAAGGTGCCTATGGACCAAATGAGGTCCTGTTCCAGCTCTTCCTGCTTGTGTCCCACTCATCCTTTTACAGCATGTTGGGCAGCACCATCTGCAGCAACGTTGAGCTCCTCTATGGACCTTTCCTTGAGAGAATCAGACGTTCCAAACCAGTTCCGCAAACCTGTCATCTGAGGAAAATCTTGGTCATCTAGCCGTGTTCTTACACCTCCTGAAGCATAAGCTGCAGGGGTCACTGGGGAAGTTATCAACAAGTTTTCAGAGAAAAGGAGCCTTTCCAGCGGGTCGGACTGCCCTCCCATGTGATGAAAGCACTGACTTCAGTAATGCCTCTTCCTGGGAACCCATTTGCATGGGGAACAGACTGCATGCTCTGAGGACTTTCACGTGTTTGTGCTGGAGCTGGCATTGTGGATGACACAACTAGGTCCTTAAGTCAAGTCAGGCTTAGGTCTGCCACTTTGCTAAGTGCCAGCCAGCTCCTTGGAAGGAGGAAGAAAAATGTGGGGAGCAGGCAGGAAGGCAAGCTCCCAGGTGGCCCTTGCAGAGGTCTTGTCATCCGAGGACTAGGGCAGTGTGCTGCACAAATAGGCTGTCCAACTCTAGGGTAACTGTTAAGCTTGGAGATAGATGTTGTTGTGGGTACCCAAGGAGCTTCTCCTCCAGAACTGCATTAAGCATCACCTGTGGGACTCCAGAGAGACTGCAGAGGGGAGCTGGAGTGCCTCACAGACTTGCTATAGCTAATTCTTGGCACGATTTGTAATGACAGTAGGGCAGAGGAGGCTCCTAAATCTGCTTATTGCCCCAGGGGAGTGTCTTGCACTTCTTGCATTGGAAGACTTGCTCATGAGCACAAGGCTGCATCTACAGCATCAGGCTTCTTGGTTCTGAGTAAGAGAATGAAGCCATATGATCTCACTTGTGTACTTGTGGCAAGCAAAGAAAGGATATTTTATAGAATTAATTTTAATAGCACTTAGATGCTTTCTCCAGTGTCCATGACTCATTCAAGGGGCCAGTGAAAGAACGGCACAAGCCCATATTCCAGGAAAACGCTGCTAGGTGTCTCATGCTGGCTGGGGTAGAGCTCCGACCCTTGTCTGCAGGACCTCAGTCCTCTACATGAATTATGTTTCCCTGGACAAATCTAGTGAGATGTAGATGAACCTGAGATAAATATGGTTTCTATAGTCCTTGGCACTTCCTTAGCAGAAGAAAGTTAACCAATGTAGTTTATTAAATGTCTTACAGCTCTTGCTTGGTCATGTTTATCCATAGGAGACCATCTATTTTCAGTATGATTATACTGCAGGGAACTGGCAGGGTTTGCTGCAGCAAATTCCTTCAGCTGCCCAAAGCTCAATCTAGGGCTTGGTGCTTAACATGCTGCTGCAGTACAGACACATCCTTTAAGGATCAAGAAAGAGATGTGGATCGGGGGTTTTTTCTTCAAAAAATGACATTTTGAAGTAGGTTAAATCTACCACTTTTCCACATTTTCTCAGAGAGAGATTTTGTCTGGCTCGTGTACGTGCTTTCCATGAGAAATTATTTATGAGCTCCTGAGTCCCTCACCTACTCTTCTTGATGTAACAATAGTAGATCTGGAGGAATGACCAAGGTTAGGTTTATAGTCTCACTTCAGATGTAGTGCCAAGTTATTCAGTGTTTCATTCTGTTAGTGCCTGAACCAAAGGGCAATTTATCTCAGCAATGTCCTTCAGATTATACCTATATACCATTTTACCAATAAGGCATGCACCTGCTGCTCCAATCCCAGAAGAAATCAATGTTTCATTTCAGAGATGCCAATTCATTCTCCCCCTCCTTTTGCCGTTCTTATGAAGACAAACTTTTTTAGGGGGCGTGGAAAGAAATACAGGATTGTGGAAAAACCTTGTCTACTTTAGCTACCTCATCCTGTTCAATTATGAATAACAGACCAGGTCACTGTAGGGCATGGTCGTCAGGGTTTAAGTGATGAATATATATTAATGGAATAGGGTATATTCTTTGCTGGAGTCCCCTCCAAATAATTGGCCTAGACTTCTGCAGTCCTAGTGGGAGGTATAAGAAGTGACCATGTCATTACTGTCTTTGCTGGCCAAATGCAAAACTGTAGCTCAGCTCCTTGCTCACAGCCAGTTATCTATCCTGGTGCTTGTATAATTATAATACATGCTTTATTGCTTGTCAATATTTTAACCTTTCTGACACATTATCCCCTAGGGCAACTGAGCAACCTTAATAATATAGCTGATAATTATCCTCCACATGAATAAAGTTATCACCAGGGTCCTGTATAAATTATGTGGAAAAGATGACAGATTTCACTGGCTGGTCATCACAAAAATGGGAAGAGGCACAGATTGTGACAGCTTAATGGGGAAGGTAATAAAACCAACAATAAAGTCATTTATAATATAAGCAATGATTCTCAGGCCCTTCTATTTGTTTTCATGCTAATAGAAGATAAATGTCAGATTAGGAACAAGACCTGAAATTTCTATTAAAAATATTTGGAAAATGTCATTAAATATCAGCAATTCACAGCTCAGGAAGTGCCAGCATGGGTCTTAATTACCTGTATGAGGTCCTTGGAAGCAAAGTGGGGATAATTGTATTTGCTTTGCTGTTTCCTGGGGGGCTGCGAGGAGTAATGTTTCCACAATGCTGAGAGCATCAGGACCCTGTGCTGTCCCTGCGGGCAGCAACTGCCCCTCACTTCTGGAAGGAGCAAAATGCTGTGTGGTGCCTCAGCAAGAGGAAGCGTCCCGGCCACTGGAGGAGAGCACGACAGATCCCTCAGGGATCCCCAGCTGGGTACATCACGGCTGTTTGGGCAGGCGGCAGGTTTCATAGGGAACCCAAGCTGTCTTTGTAAACAAAAAAAAGACTTCAATGCAGGTGTGAAAAAGTCCTGCAGCAGTAATGGAGAGGTGAGAAGGGGGGTGCACTATAGTGTATATGAAGGTATAAGACACGCTCACTAGAAATACATGACGGGCTGGTGTTTGCGTCTTTAAGTTACATGTCAGTATTGCTGGTTAGTCATCTGGAATGCATGCTGTGAAAATGCATGCGTCCAGCCCTTAACATTTGTACTCCGCACTGACAAAAGGTTTGGGAGTGCGAGTGAGCAGTGGTGGGAGTACGGAGTGAGCAGAAGTGTCCCGGGGAATGGCTGAGGCTCCCTGTGTGAGACCAGGGTAACAGCTGAAAGAGCGGTGGAGCAGGAGGCTGCTGCCCCAGCTCTCCTGGGGGAAAGCCTGGGTGGCCTGGGGATGATATGGTGCTGTGGCAGGAGGTGCCACAGGCACTGCCCTGTGCCGTGCAGGTGCTGGGGAGCTGGAGCAGATCAGGGCTGGCATGGTGCTGCCCAGCAGAAAAGTGCGGGTGCTGCCTGGGCATCGCCCACTGTGTGCTAGCTGCCAGTGAAGCCAACGCTGCTGTGGCTGGAAAAGCAGGAACAGCTCTTCCCAGCGAACAGCCTGGCCTGGGCCATGCTGGCTCTGGATGGTCTCTTCAGCATTCATCTCGGCGCGGGCATTAATCTGAAGATGTCTCTGGGACGCAGGCTGGGGAAGGGGTGGGGAAGGGACAGTGATGGAAATCGTATTTGTATCTATCTGTGCTTAACATTCATGGTGCGTTCTCTTGCTTGCATTTCTTCTAAACAAGCACTTTGAGGTCTGAGCCCCGGTGCCTCTAATCTAGCGAGCGCCTTATTGATCAAGTCTTGCCATTTGATCCCGAGCTGCCTAGTGTTGCACAAAAGGGGTAAATTGCTCCTTATACTTTAAAACAATCAGAATGTTTTTAGTGCATGTAGGCTTCTATGATAAATACAGAGGCACAGCTGGGATGAGAATAGCAAAAGCAGAGGGATAATTAACAGCTGGAACACCGCAAACCAGTTCCCTAGCCCAAGCCCTGGAGGAACATGATACATTCATCATGTTGCTCTCTGGGCTGATGCTACAGCTCTGGGGTGTGAGGTATTGAATTACAGTCTCTAGAAAATATTGTTTGGGGAATGTTGAGGAGAGCTGGTAAACAATGTGCTGGAAGGTGACAGATATGTTTGCAGCTTCATATAGTGCTTTCACAATAAAAAGAGCCATCCGGGGTTTTCTCATCACTGCCCTGCCTGTCAGAACTGGCAGACAGCAGGCTGTCTGCCAGGCCTTGGTGAGGGAAGTCAAACTCAGCAGCCAGTGGGCTTGCTTAGTTCTGATAACTGTTTTCTTTAAATGATTATTTTATTACTGAGCACTAGACTAACAATGGCTGATGAATCTCAAGCTTAATGAAGCACCATCTGTGATTCAGCTGTTGTAGAAAACAACATATAGAGAGCTCTTAACATTGGCCTTGGACATAGTCTATCCTGGACACCCCTTCTGGGCTCTCCTGTCCTTGCTGTGGCGTCACGGAGGATGCCAAAGAGGCTCCTAGCTCAGAGCTGCTGTCCACATGAGCTGGGCATAGCCGGCAATCTCCCCTGTGCTTGCACCAGGAGCCGTACAAAGGTGGGGCTAGTGGAGGCAGCCAGGATCTGCTTCATAAGATGCTTTCCTTTCTATCCCCCTTCTTCACAGGGAATCATTCATAAGACTTTGATCTAGGATGACACTTCACTCCTACAAACCTGCCAGCAAGGCATGGCAGTCTCCCTGAGTCAAGCTGACGGCTTGCTCCAGTGCTGCCTACCTCTCGAGGATCCTGCGTAACCTCATCAGTGGGCCCGCTATGCAGTGCCCACCTGTCAGTCATGCAGTAAAGCACACACCAAGGTAAAGAAGGGTGAATACTAGGTTCTCTCTCAAATGCTACGTTCCTCTGGCAGCAGAAAATAAACACTCACTTACTTCATTAATGAAATGGGTGACTCCCACAGCCACTGTGATGAGTGGTGTCTGTGCACAGGGGGTGAACAGGAGATGAATGGTCAGATTTTCTCTGTGTCTTGATGAAAAAGGGGAGTCTGCTACCTGTTAAAAAAAACCCACTAGAATCTCAAAAGGAGAAAAAGACACAAGAGCTGTTTACGTGGGGAAATCTACCAACAGCAGTATGTTTCTTCTAGATGGATTTTTCTGCATGTGTAATGAACACTCCCAGCAGTACTGGAGCATATGATGCCCACTTGGATGTCTGGTGAGGATGCAATAGATGCTTTCTGCAGAAGATGTGGGATTTAAGGTTATTCCATCCTTGCTCATGTGCCACCTCCAAGGGGGATGGGTTGTAACTGCTATGACATTACAAATACTGCTCCAGAAATCCTGACTGCATGGTTGGCCCTGAACCGGAAAGCTTCGAGCCACCTGCTCCTTGCAGGGATCGCAGCGTGTCTCTTTGCGGTGCCATGATTATGAAAAACCATGAGGCCCAGGTTATGGACTTTGAGGCCAGAAGAAGACACAGCAATTGCCTAGCCTGATGTCTTGCATAGACCTGGTCATAGGTCTTCCTACAAAAATTGGAGAGCTTTATAGCCAAAGGGGAAAAATTGTCTGGTGTTGGAGTGGTCCCTGCCTTCCTAGGGAAACTCTTCCCATGATGAACTGCCCCTGCTCTTGCCCTCACACACTCCAGGACTGCCCAGGTACTGCATGGGAAAACAGGATATTCTCAGGTGGGCAGCTGTTCTTGAGCTGCAGGGTGGACAGAGGTCAGGGTGCTTGTTACAGAGCGTGTGTCATGTCAGTAGCCCCAAGAAGGAACTGTGGTCCTCAGGGAAGTACAGTGCAGGGTTTCACTGGTTCTCATGTTTTGCCTTGCAGTGCAATCTCAGTGTAAATTTCTACCCTGTCGCTGCACCTTGAGGAGCAGAAAATACTGTTATGTGTAGCAGTGGAGAAAGACAGGTAAAGGAAGAGCAAATGCATTTAGCAAGCCCATTCCTGGTGCACCTCCTATGTGAGAGAAAGGGATGAAATGTCACAGATGAGGTGGGAAGTGAGATGTTAGACAGGAGGGAGTGCTGTGGAAAAGCAGGCAAGAGCTATTTGGTTTTATTTTAAGACCTGCCACTATCTAGCTGTATTTCTGCGACTTTCTAGGGAAGCACCTAGAGACCTCAGAGGTGGGAGGTTTTCTAAAAACAGACAAAATTTCTGCTAAACATCAACCTGTGCTTCCTCAGTGCTTTGGTGATGCCATGCAGGCGGTCGTTTCCCATGGTACACTGCATGTACAGAGGACTGAACCCTGCTTGTGCTGGGATCAGGTGCCAGATTTGCAGTCTCCTCCTTGTGCCTGTGTATGATGTGCAAGCGTGCATTTCCATGTTTATACCTCTGGCTTTGCCTTGGCTGTTGCCTTGGGCTGTGGTGAGTCTTCTTCCCCTGCAGGAACTCTGCCTTCTGAGGAGGTGCTGGCTTGAGATGCTTCCGTGGGAATTTTGCAAGTACTTCTCTTCACAACTGCTTTCATTGTCATGCGGAAGAAAGAGGTGGAGGATGGCAGCAGTGATGGGAGGGCCTAGGGAGGTAGGTTGGTTTGTTCCATGCCTTCAGCAGAAAGGCTACAAATGCTCCTCCCTGCCGTTTGTGTAGCGGAAGGCCTGAGGCTACAGGCAGCATGTTGCATGGTGGACCAGGAGCGGCTGAGATAACGTTGTTACACTCCAAGGCATTGGAGAACTGCCCCTAGCAGAGATGCTGCATCCCGAAGTGCAGTTGCAGCCGGCAGAGCTGCGCAGGGCTCCCTGGGGGAGCGGTGCCCACGGACATCGGGCATCGGCCTCCAGACGCTCGCTCAGGGCTGGCTCAGGCAGCCGGCTCGGCCAAGGGGCCCTTGCCTCGCTGGCTGGTGCAGCTGCTCTGAAGCTGTGCCGAAGTGGTGGTGATGCTACAGCTCTCACTCACGTTTTGGCACAGCGTGTTTTAAAAATGACCTGTTGTGCATGCTGTTTCTGCGGGGAGTGATGGGTTGGCCCTTAGGGAATTCGGAGAGGTTTTATTCTGCTGTCAAGGACAGGGAAGTTAAAATAACCTTCAATGAAGTAAGTAAATAAACAAAGTCGATGAATGTCTAGTCCCTTTTTGCTCCTTGCTGCCTCAGCTCTCCCTCCTCTTTGTCTGCATTTCTCTCTTTCTCTTTTTCTTTCCACCTCATTTCCCCTGAAAGGTTTTCAACTTGTGAGTCAGGTTTCCAGGCATGGATTCACTTGCAGAGTCTCCCGTAGCAGGTGTCGGGAAGGTCAGTGTGAAAGCTGCAGTTCTCCCCCAGCTTCTTGCTTGAAGGAGCAGAGAGCAACACGGGGAAGACGAACCTTTCCCAGAGAAAAATCTGAGTGCATCGGGAGCCCAGTTGCTTGTCGCTGGCAGCTCAACTCAAGAACGAGGCAGAGAATGGTTTCTGAAGGGCAGTATGTTTCCAGGTGCGCTGGAGCTGCAGGGGCCCTGGGCAAGTGAAGGTCTCAGCTCCTCTCACCTGCACATGGTATGGTCTTCTGTTGTGCCCTTTCCTTCTTCACCCCCAGCAATTGCTCAGGTTGTTTGGACTCTGGGACCCGCTCTGCCCTGACTGAGCTCAGCTCAGCAGCAGCTCCGTAGGGCATGTATGGAAGTCAGCTTTGCAGAGGACTGGGCTGGTTGGAGCCTTCCCGGCTGGTGGGGGAGCTGAAGGAATGCTCCATACACCTGCTCCTGAAGAGCGGCGAGGTTGCCTCTGCCTGCTAAGGAAGGATGAGCTAGTCCAGCAGACTCTGTTGGAAGCAGAGAAGCTATGTGGTGCTTTCCATGCAAAGCTGTGGATGCAGAGGCTGCCGGCAGGTGCATCTTTCGTGAACACAGCTGAGCTGGAAGCAAGCAGCATGCCCGGAGCTGAGAAAATGAATGTGTCCCACTTCCTGATAGCTCAGTCCTTTCCCAGCCTGGACTGCTGCTCAGCTTATGGCTCCCATGGTCCTCGTGGCATCAGGAGCAGCATGGTGCAGGTCCACCTGCCCAGGCTGGATTGCTGCCAGGGGAGAGCAGCCTGTATGCAAGAGCTAGCCACCCCTGGCACACGTGGTGCCTGAGCAGAGGGCAGCCGGAGCAGTTTCGGAGGGGCTGCGGTGGGGCATCTGCTTCCCCTCCAGCATGGAGCTGGCTAAGCCAGCAGCTTTTATGGGCTCAGTTCCTGCTCCAGAGTGGCACTGTGATTACAGGATGGACGTAAAGTCACAGAATCACTGTCAAAACCTAAAGTAAAGAATTTGGCTCATAAAAAATGTGTCACCCAAACAAATAGCAGAAGAGTTATGATTTTCCATTCTCCCTTCCTAGAGCCAAGGGGAGAGTGTGCCACTATAGCACACAGCCGAGGAGCTGACCGTGGCCAAAGCAGAGCATTTCACTGCCCCTGGAGAGGCCCTTTCAGAGTTATTAGTCATAAGTTTCTATTTAATGTACTGATTAGGGCCAAGAATTGTAGACAGCCACTGACTGTGCATGTGAATTGACTTAAGCATTATTATGTATGACCATCATCAGCTCTGCTACCCAGGAAGATTGATATACAGAATGAATCTTCTCAAGCTGTTTCTGAAAAGATTCACGACATTGCAGTGAAAGTGGCTTCCAATGGGAACCTCTGTGTACTGATGTCAGCATATATTTTATTCCCCTTGACTACAAGGGCTGGTTAGGTTACGAGCCTCCCACTGAAATGGACTGCATACAATTGCCACATAATTGATTCTTTTCCTTGTAGTCTGGTGAAGTTATGATTCACCCCTGACCCCCCCAAGAGCAGCAGTCAGAGCACCATGGGTTGCTTATCTCTCATCCAGCTGCACTCACTTGCTTTTCTTTCCACCTGGCACAGGCAGAAGGGAAGCCCCAAAAACAGAGGGCAGGGAGCAGCTGCTAGGCATGGTTTTAACCCTGGACTTGCTGTGTGAACAAGCAGTGGGACTGCAGGACTGCACAGGTTCATAGGGTGCTGGTGCAGGCAAGCAGGCTGGGGTTGACATAGCAGATTCAGCTGCAGGGTGATGCTGAAAACGGGCTGCTGTGAGCATTGGTCCTTGGCAGGTGCTGCAGCCCAGCAGCCTTTGTCCCCAGGACCACACAGTAGTTTTCTGCTGTGGCACATCACAGCTGCTGCTCGTGCTGGTGCTGCCCAGGGCAGAGGACACGTGGATGCCTTCAAATCTTGTGCTGAATGTATGCAGCTGCAGTGAAGGCTCAGGAGGCCTTGGGAAAGAGCGTGTCTCTTTGCCCCTTGCTCGCCTCCCTATCTGATTTGATCCTACCAAGGGGCTGTGACTGATCCTGAAAATCTCCCTGACTCTCGACCAAGCAGACACGCAGAGAAGCACAGGATGCCCATCTTCCTCCTCTGGCCTTGTCTTCCTTCAGACGCTGCCCCTCACTGCAACACAGCTCCTCTCTCCTCTGCTAGACCTACTTGATTCTGCGAGCGTGTGGCTCTCCTCTGTGCTGGCATTTTACAGTGGGATGGAGCAGTGCTGCTGCTGCTTGGAGCCATCCTGCTTCTTGCTCCTCCACTCCTTCTTGCAGGAAGAAGTGCAGCATCTTCACCCTGCGTGAGTGGAGTCTGGGGGTGAAGTGGGGTGGTGGGGATGCTGCTGCTGCTGGGAAGACCATGCATGACAGGGAGCAGAACCCTCTGTGCATACTGCCGCTTGCACTGCTGTTTGACAATGTCAGCACTGTTTTAGTCATCTGTTTACACTTGCTGGTTAAAATGTCCTCTTAAGTCTTCCCCTAGGAACAAAGCTTTCTCCAAAACCTGTTTACTTACCCTGTGTCCTGAGTTCTTTTCCCTGCTGGGGGGAGGGCAGTGCTGAGATGCTCTGGAGCTCTGTGGCACTAGCACCCTGCCAACTGGTGCTTCCCAGTCAGAGCTGTAGCCAGCCACACTCTGTTGCTTTTCTCCTTTTTCAATCTCTTGCTCTAAGTGGGATGGCATGGCAAATAAGGGTTCCTCATCCCAGCTCCGCCCCACCCCGCTTGCTCCCTTCTGCAGGGTTCCCATGCCCTCATTTTCCAGGGACGGAGGTGGATGCAGCTTTTGGTAGAATTGTGGCACCTGGGTACTTGTCCACCAGGCTTGAGTGCTCATCTGAGAGCAACACTGCTGTCCCTTGTGGGACAGAGTCAGGATGCAAATGAATACTCATTATTCTTCAGAATACATCCGTGGCTTGCGAGTACAAGCATGGGTAACTGTTTCATGAACATTTTAGGGTTTGGGTTTTTTTTCCTCCCAAACACATAAAATCTTCTAATAAATGCAAATTTTAAAAAACGGTTCTTAGTTGGTGTTAAAATGCCAATGCAAACTCCATCAGAATTCCAACTACCAGTGACCACGGGCAGTGTTTGCTGTATCAGTCAGATATCTTTTCAGGTAAACAGAAACAGCTTGCTGAATGCCTGGCTTTTGTCCCTTTGAGTAGCCATATTTAAATCAGCTTTTCAAAAATCTTTCTTCTATCACAGCAACTTGAGAGAATCCATCTTTAATAGTGTATAATGAAAATTTAAATGTTTTGTATATTAAGCAGTCTGCTAGATCTGTCTGTTAATGTAACTGTAAATAATTGCCAGATACATGGGAAAGGTACTTACCTTGCTTACCGGCATGAGCTTCTCTATTACATACGAAGTAGGCAAAGGGAATGAAATCCCAGGAGATCCATGTGAATGAAACCACCTTAAATTGTAACACCGCTGCTGTAACGTCTCTCATGGTACCCTGGAAGGGTGCGTGCAGGCTTGCTGCAGTGATCCCCACCTGGGAGCCCCCGTCAAGGTTGGCAAGTCCCCCTGAGGGTTCCCAGCAGCTCAAGGTGCACAGGCTGTAAATAGCCATTTTCTGGCCATCGTGACTCCTCGTCTACATGATCCCCCTTGTCCCCGTCTTTGGCAATTAACCCTAGATCTGCAACCCTGCCCGCAAGTTTTGCATGGTGGTGGGGCAGCCTGTGTTGGTTTCACCTGCAGCTTGTGAGCTCTGCTCTGTGAAGGGAGCAATGCTGATTGCTGCCATTGCAATCTGGCCCTCCACAGTTATTGTAGTGAGGAGACCCTTGAGTTAATTGGGGCAAGGTCAGCCATTCCCAAAGAAATGCCTGTCTGCATGGAGAACTGCAAAACCCAGATGTGAACTCCTGCCAGCCTGCTACATGGGCTGCAGTCCCAAGCCCTCAGTGCTGCATCTCCCCCACACAGGCAGTGACCGGTCTGGGAAGAATGCCGATACGCGGCCCCAGTGCCTGTTTCTGTGCTGACTTGGTACCCCGTGCTGCTTCATGTGCAACAGTGCAGGGTTCCTTACCTGTCCTGGGCTTAGCTCCCCACTATAGCACTGGCGCTGCTCACTAGTGGCATAGCTTGCGTGATCAGCTCCTTCCTCACCGTGTCCCTTGGGCAGCTGGCCTGGGCTGGACTCCCCACGGAGTGTGGGGCTGTCTCTGCCGCCAGGGAAGCACCCCAAGCACTGCACTTGCTTCTAGCAGGATCTGGCTCGCTAGAGAAAAATCCCTGCAGCCCCTTGGGGAGTTCAGCTGTATGCATGCTTTGGCTCCAAGTTCTTAAACGGTGCGTGCCCTTATGTTCTGTGCAATTTTAAAGTGCATTTCACCAAGAAATGCCAGAAGTAAGTAAGAAAACACCAGTAAGCTTAAGAACAAGGCTGTTGCCCATATACCCGTGAGCACCTGGTACAGTCCAGGCCTTGGGCCATGCTTTGTCCTGCTCATGAGGAGCACAGCAGGCCCAGACAGCATTGCAGTGTTTTGCTTCAGGGGAACATGGAAGAAACTAATGTGTTTAATGGTTTCCATTCTTCTAACCAATTAATTTGCAAGAGACATAGACATGAAGCTGAATTAATCATGACTGCACAGAAAAGGAATATTAAAAAAGTGACTCTGACAAGGGAAGAATTTCCTTCTTTGGCCCATGACAGCTTCACTGGTGAGCCAGGCACTCCATGCTGGACACATGGCTCTTCCTGCAAAGCTGGGAATGTTCCACATGCATCTGAGGTGATTTTTGATGATTTATATGACCCCTTCAGACTAAGGCCAATATAGGGAGGGGCTGCTGCTCCACTGTCTGGAAATGTGCCCAGACCCCAGAGCTGCCCTTGGCACCATGTGCTCAGGGTACCGTGCTCAGGCTGGGTTGCCTGGGGCAGGCAGCTTGTGGTCAGTGCCTCCAGCAGCCCCTCACCTCCCTTCCCCTAACCACAAGGGTTTGAGTGGCTGCCTGCTTCTCATGAGGTCTCAAGGTCTGCTGGCTTGCAATGGCCGTGTTGCATGTGGAGGTCCTCAGCTTTACAATGGGACACTTCCAGTGTTCCCAGAGGACTGGTTTTGGAAGAGCCAAGCTGCCAGGACAGGATGGCGCAGCATGATGATGCAGCTGGCTGGCACCCCAGTCTGTAACCCCCAGGGAGGGACCAGGCCTCCTGGACATGCTTTGGGAGGAAGGGGTGTGCACGCTGCCAGTCTTCAGGCAGAGGGGCCAGGCCAGGACTATTAAAAACATTTTCCCATTGAATGGAGATATAAACCACTGTCTGAGTGTGCAAGGAGTAGACTAGGTGCTTGGTTTAGCAGTTTATAGAGGTCAAGGTTGTAGTGCTCAGGGGCCTGCTCCCCCTCCCATATTTTTTCAAGGAGAGAGGAGCCCTTCCTCATGGAAAACCCTGCTCAGAAAGAAGCAGCAATGGTGCAGCACCTCATGTGCAGCAGCTGGTGGGGGATGACCTCGTCTGCAGCAGAACAGTCTGAGACACATGAGAAGGTGACTCAGTGATCCAGGCTGGTGAAGACCATCTGAAAATGGGATAACATTTGAATTGCAAGACATGTGCCCTGCTTCCTTGGCTGCATATCCATCTCCTGGAGTGTCAGCCTGAGAGGTGATGCGTGGTGAGGGTTGCCCCAACAAAGCCAGTGCATCCAGCAATGGATAAGTATGTGCAGCAGAGACTTCAGCCAGGAGTTTGTGTATGTAGTTCTCCTCATGGAAATGGCAGCTGAGAGCAACGTGAAGTGGAGTGTTATCCACTACTGACAAATGTTGAGCAAGGCACACTGGAACGAACAATCTGAATTATTCATGTATCTTACAGGTTCTGAATTAAGTGTAGCATTGTTGCAGGCAAGCCAAGGAAACTCTCTGTTCAATGTGTACCGGTAGTCAAAATACAAAACATTATGCAAGAATTCACAGGAAATGTGATAAGAAGCAATATTCGGAGCATCACACCTTCATGTAAATGGCTCCTCCACTCTTGCTTTGCAAACTCTGAGTCCTTGATCATTTCCCTCTCCAAAAGGCACTGCAGGTAGAGCGAAGAGGGAGAGATGGACATCAAAATCAATGCAAGATAAATGCATTTTGGCTGACTTGGGCAGGGACAAGTATAAAAGGGGACATGAGAGGAGAGACAAGCATCTCTGTTCAGAGGATATGATGTCCTAGCATCACAATACCACACGATATAGATACTGTATTTAGCAGGTTTTTCCTAGATACACTGTCGAAAGAGAAACTGGCCTCTGAAAGGCACCAGTTATTTCTAAGCAATGAAATCTGCTCTAGGAACATAAAGCTTTTGCAAACTGCTGTCCAAACATTGTCTCATCCGTCAGGACATGTAGCCAGTTTATCTGATGCTCTTCATTCTTCTCCTCTGCTATCAAACTGAAAACTTCTCATAGCCAGGGGAAAATGCACCCACACCTTCTCTACATGGAGTCCATGATTCCTCCAAGAAAACTGGAGCAAAATGTAATATCCTATTCAAGACCAGACTTGTAAAAAGTTGTTGCCATTTACTTTGTCACAGCGAGATGCCTCATTTTCAGTATTATCAATCACTTTTATGACAACACCAGCAAAATATTGCACTAGTTTTTCATCATCTTGGCTGATGAACACAGGAAATCCCTTTCAGGAAGGCTGGCAGAGTCCTAATCTCAGTCTACTTCCCAGTGAGTATAGCAAGCACATCTTGAATAAAGAGGGGAACCTCACTGTTTTCCTTTCCACCTGAGGATGCTGTTTGATAGTAGATATTGTCGCTGCAATGCTCTATTGGTTTGCATATTCAGAGAGTGTATGTGTGCTTTCAACAGCTAATGAAAGACGTAAAGTTACCTCCATTGCAGTACAAGATGTGTCTTGCTAGAAGCAAATGTGTACATGGAGCCTCTTCAGGATAATTCTGCAGGAGATTTGGAGTTCATTTGTAACGCATGCCCTTTTTTTTATAGAGAAACAATGTTCTTTCCAGCCAAATTGTGTTTTTTTAATAATTGTGCACACATGCCTGTGTGACAGTGCCATAAAGAAGCACAGTTAGGAAATAACTAGTTCTTGAGTTACTGTAACATGGATGCTCCCAGCATACAGAGTTGCCCTATCAGTACGGATGAGGGTTAAACAGGATTTCTGTTTTGCTGTGTGTTCTTGCACCCAAGGGTTGTGCTACGCTACCTGGGGGAGGAGTGTTGAGCAGGTGAAGGAACAGGAAGGATGAATTTCCAGGAGTGTGCACACTGCGGTGTCCAAACTGATGTCCAGAGACAGGACTTGGGCTGACCCGCTCTGCTGATCCTTGTGAAGACAGTTTTGAGACTGAAAGCAGGCCTTGTCCATTTATAAATGGATGTAGGTGAGCATGTAATGAGAGGCTGCTCGGTGCCCAGCTAAGCAGAGAGTGAACGCTCAGGGAGGTCAGCGCAGAGAGGAGAGAGCTCCTGTCTCCTTCGAGTGTGTCGGGTTTCCAGACTTCCTATAAAGGTCTCTTAACAAGAAGGGAGAGAAGGGAGCAGGGAGAGAGACTCCTCAGTGGATGTTTGGAAAGCTTTCAGTGCTCTGTCATTGGCATTTAATTAATAGACGGTTTGTAATTCTTCAACAGAGAGGTGTCTTTTCCTGCAATCTTGTCAAAATAGACTGTTTTAAATAAATCAAGAATGAATAATGTTCCTTAATATTAAAGGTCACCAAGAAAGTACAACTGAATGTTCTGAACAGCAAATCCCCCCAGGAGACTTGGAACAAGGGATTGTAAAAGAACTGGAAAAACAGAAAAACAGTGCTAACTGGTGCAAGAGAGATCCTTGGGTCACTGTGGTGTTGCTGGAATTGAGGAAGTGGGGGGTCAAGCCCCCTCCCCAGCGGATCTCTGTTCCCATGAAGTTCTCCTGAGCGGCAGAGGCCATGTCTCCCCAAGGCTTGCCTGTGTGTGGTTTCCCAGGCTGGGCTTCCCTCTCTCGGCTCTGCTCCCAGTCCTGTTGCAGGTTGGTGTGGGCAGGACCCTCCACGCCCCTTTTTCTTCCATGCCTACCTCTTCCCATTTTGGTGACCTATTGACATCCCGTGCCAGGAGGGAAGCCCAGTAGCTTGAAGTCAGCTCCGCCAGGGCTCAGCCTTGCGGAGAAGCTGGTGTTTCTGGGCAGGACAGCACGTGTTGGGAGCCCGTGCAGGCACGGGGCCAGGGTCTGCCCTGCAGTCCCATGGTGTGGCTGCAGCAGGAGATGGAGGAGGCAGACAGGTGGGGATGCTCCGTGCAATCTTGCCATTGCATGTGTAGAGCTCTGGATCTCTTGGGGAAGAGACAGAGAAAACCAGCGGTAAGATTTCTCTTAGGATTGCTGTCACGGGTTAAGTTATTTTATTAAATTACATCTAGCTGAGGATTTTCTGAGAGGAAAGGCAAGTAGGAGGTTGGGTCTCTGAAAGGCTTGTTCATCTTGTTCATCTGTTCATAATCCCATTAATACTTAGTGTGTATTTCCTGCACTGCGTTGACAGGAAGTATCAAAAATGATCACAACTTGCTTTGCTGGAGAGTTTATCATTTATCCATCTAGAAACACCAGTAAGCCCTACATCGCCCCCACAGTCTCCCTTCCCTGTGGTCATACGGAGAATCACTTGACCTCTGCCGTCCTGTAACTTGACAATGATTACAATGCAGTTGCCTGTATTTTGCCAGCTGGAGACACCTGTTGTCATGAACTCAGGGTTATGCAAGTGCTCCCTAAGGGGGATCACTGGAAAACAGAGATTTATTTGTGTGGCAATAATTGAGAAGCTCATTTTATTCCAGTAAGGATTTTCAACCACAATCAATTTCACATGCTATCATAAATGATGGAGGTCAGCAGAGCACTGTGAGTGCTTCAGCAAGCTGTGTTGGCAATGTTAAAATGCAATAAACAGCAGAGAGATGCAGCTCTGCATGAGTGGGTGTACATTAATACTTGTTTAGAGAGTGTTTGATTGGCACACCTAGTTGTTTTAGGATCTTTCTGATGGAAAATGCTACATATTTCTGTAGTTTGGCTATTGGGGTGCATTGTCTACTTTCCTGGGCCCCCTGTGGCAGCAGGGCAGTCCAGCTACCCAGTCAGTGCAGCGGGAGAGGCAGTGGCTGCTGCCACCCACACTGTGTGGCTGGGGATCGGCCCTCCTTTCCCCAGGAGGGTAATGCTTCATACCTGCGCATGGTTTTTTTTAAACCTGGGTGCTTTACCTCGATCAGTGTGCATTCTGTAAGTGGTCAATCTTGAGGCAACGGTAAAGCCCACAGGAATTAGAGAAGTGCAGCAAATCACAAATCCCAAATTTCATCCCAGCTGCCCCTCAGCACGGTCTTTCCTGGCCAGGTGTCGCTCAGAGTCACTTTTAGAAAAGTGAATGTCATTTCCAGTTTTCCTACCTTTCTCTTCCAGGTGTCAAATCTAATTAGACATTATTTCAATATCTCATGTGTTGGCCCTGTACGAGGGCTTATGGGCTGTCATCAAGTAATCTCTTAAATTTCCCTTTGATGTGCTGAATCTGTGCAGTGACTTCGGTCTTTCACTGCACAGCAGGTTTTGTAGATGTGAAATGATTCTTGCTGTTCACTGAACCCCTTTCAGTTTTAAATACCTGGAGAAGGCTCTGCTTCCGCTCCCTGGAGGCTTCGGTATCCTTGGCCCCGCTGGCAGTATTTGCGCCGGCTGGCAGTGTCTCCCCAAACTATGGCAGGCACTGTAAACACTGAGAGTACAGAAGAGCCACGCAGGAGTATCCCTGCTAAGGCCTCCTCCTTGTGCTGCCGGTACGCAGTGCTCCTGAATACAAAACGTGGAAATAATTAAGTAGATTAATTAGCTAATGTTTGCACAGGACCTGGAAAATATAAAGCACTACATAATTGCTAAGTACAGTAGATTAATTAGTTAATGTTTACACAGTGCTTTGTAAATATAAAGGCAGCATGGCAGTGCTAAGTGTTATTATTAATTAAGTTTTCACTATTTGTAAGATTCATTACAGGCAACAACAACACCAAATATTTAGTTTTCCAGTTTTACTGAATGTATCCTGGCTCACAAGCTCCACAGGAGTGAATGACGTGCGGGTCCCACCATGGGCTTTGGGGGCTGGTGGAGGGCTGTGATGTGACCATGCCTGTCTTCCGAGGACGCTACCTCCTCCCCGCAGATGGGCCAGGCCGCGGAGACCATGAGTGACATGGTCACGACCATGGAGCAGGTCACCGGCCTTGCAGCGGGCTCCACTCGCCGCACAGTAGTCCCGTTGCTGCTCTCATGCTTAATTGCCTGGAAGACCACATGAGCTCTTTCCTCGGGGCTCCAGGAAACCCTGCTTTTGGCTTGCGTCCTAGGGTGGTTTGTATATGCACTCGGGCTATTTGGGCGTGGAAAACTTACGATTATTGCCTGATGCAGTCAACTATATATAAATGTAAACACACGTTGCGCTGTCAGAGGGCCCAACATGAAAACAGCAATTGCTGTCTCATTTGTTTCTTTTAGCTGTCTTTGGCAGCTGTTAAGAAGGGCACATGTGGAGTCTGCACTTAGGTGTCATTTAGATGCAGTAGTTCCTGTGCAAATCTGCAGTATGTGAAACTCTTTAATACATGTATTTCCTGTGGAGCAATGTAAATAGCTTGAAAAGGCTGAAGCAACTCCTAGGAACTATGATGACCTCTTTATTTACATACAGTTTAATGCAATAAGAAATCCATACCACCCCCTGTGACTAATAAATACTGCAAACAATTAAAAGCTGCCTTTCATCTTTATAATTTTCTTTACCCTGTCTTGTCTGTGGAGCTTAAAACCAATTCAGGAGTTCCTGTATTATGCTTAGAATATCTTCTCCAGATTCTTACTTTTTTAAATAGCAAAAGAGGCAAATTACTAGCCATCCATTCATTAAAAAGCTGGTATTTTACTATTCCCCAGTCTTCTACATATGCCTGGTGTTTCCTGCAGGATCCAAGGGGTTTTTTTAAAGCCTGGCAGGCTTGTGAGCTTGCCATGCAACCACTTCCAACAAGGACATTGCAACCTCGGTGTACTCCTGCTCTGCAAAAGAGCAGGGACATATGAAGCTAACTCTGTATTTATTAGCAGATAGAAATTTCTCTGGTCTGTATATTTATTTGGGTAAATAATGAGACCAGGATTTCCCATGCTTCTTCAACAAGTTAATTCAACTTGAATTTTGTCTCCCAGACGTATGCTCTTGCACTGTTTATAATGCTCTGGGTCAGTAAGCAGAAGGCACTCTTCTTTCCAGGCTTATGAACTTGGCGGGGAGGTGATGACGTGGTATCTGTCACTGCTGGAGACCTCCTCACAAACACTGCAAGCCTGATGCTTTTCTGCAGAAGCAACTGCGAGAGTGTGTGTTAATCACACCCAACCTTTAATGCGCTGAAGTGGCAGGCAAGCCAGGAGATGCAGGGAAGGTGAGGCTTGGAGTGTCGAGCCTGCGGCCATGTAAGGGAACAGCTTTAGCGGAGGAACACCAGGGCTGCGTCATATCACCACTGACTGCTGTGTGAGTGCAGGAGCACAAAACCAAGGAAGATTAATCTGGCCTTAAATGAATAGGAAGTCTGGAGCCTTCCAGGGTTCACTGCCCAGCCTGCTCCATTCCGTTTACTCTGATCATCTTTCCTTGCTATGCATTGTGCTGGTCCTGATGTGTAGGACTACAGCTCTCTGCAGAGCAGGGCATGCAGAGACCCTGGGATGCCCTACTCCAGCTCTGGAGGTAGGACCTTGATCTTCTGTTCATCTGGAAGCTGTGTACTGTCATTGCTCTGGCTGTCTCTCTCCCAGCACTGCATGTCCAGGCATCAGTCTGTATATGGAGGCATGCAAAAAGCCATTCTTCGCTTTGTCACTGATGTTCTGGGTGGTTAACTGGCAGAGGGAACAACGTTACTTTGCTGAGCACATGAGGAACAGTTAGCACCCAGGCAATGCTGAGCAAATTTGTGCTGCAGGGACATCCTTTGACCCCACACTGCTGCATCCTTCCCAATGGGGTGAGGAGCTGCCCTTGCAGACTGTGCTAGTGTCAGTGCATGCAACTTTGTGGGAGAAGGCGCAAGGACGTGCTGTGTCCCCGGGAGATCCAAGTCCAACAGGAGCTGGCAACTCTGGGAGCTAAGGCAGCCAGGCAGGCTGCTGATAATGACATTGCCTTTGACACATATATTACTGATTTCTTCATCTGTCATAGAGCAGTGCCTCTACCATCTGCTGTCACTTAACACTTGGAGATGGGCTTCCCAGTGCCTTTCCCCCACTTCTGTTCATCTTTCTTTTTGCATTTTGGTCTTTGCAGAGAGTAGAAATGTGTGAAGAGCTGGAGGCTTATGGGAAGGGAATGGAAAGGGAATGCAGTCCTTCACTGAATGGCAGCCAGCACCTCACAGCCGGCATCAAGGCTGCTCCTGCCTGCAGCCCATGCCCTGCCCTGCACCAGGGAGCTGTGCTGATATGCCCATGCGCTCGTGACTGACAGGGTGCAGGGGCAGAGATCTGACAGAGATCTCCGTACTACTTGTACGGAGAAAATAGGTCTTTCTTCAGCTGCTCTTTTAGATGCTTGGAGGGCTGTGGCTTGTTGCACGTATGGGCAGACGTCCTTGCCATACGGTGGTCTGTGCTTGTTTATTGACTCTGTGCTTGTAGGACTATGATGTTTTCTGTCCATCAACACCTTTGTGAAAATAGGCTTTGTGAAATAGCCAGGAGGTGAAAGCACAGAATTTGCCTGTTAGCTATATCCTTGGTTCATTCCAATAGTTTCTTCCTCAGATTCAGTGGCAAAGATGTACAGGAGGTCTGAAGCAGCCGCAATTCAGCAGGGAGGGAAGAAGAGTGCCAGGCTCGGGGAGGTACGGAGCAGGCAGGCAGTCCTGTTGCAGTGGGGATGCTCTGTAACGCCTGGTTGCCAGGCAAGACAGAATGGCTTTAAAGAACATCTTTATTAGGGTACACTACTTAGCATCAAAGAAATGTCAGGGCTGCTCTCTTCTGAGTGCCAGCCTAAGGCACTAAACTAGCCTGTCATTCAGCAGTCGGAGTACAAACCAGAAGAACCACTGACAGAGTCCTGGAAAGATGTATTTTTCCACATTTAATTGCCCTTTTTTGCTTTGTAAACATAAAGGTTGAAGCTTAAACTCTGACAGCTCCAGTAGCCTTTTTCTTATCTCCTTAAAAAAAATGACATTCAGCTTGTTAGATTTTTCTTTTACTGCAGTCCAAAATCTCACAAAATCTGCACAACTTGTTTTTAAAGATCATTGAAGCTTTTCAGTACTCACTTTGGGAAAAACTCTTCAGCTCACAAAAAGACAAATGCTGGAGCCTGAAGAGCCAAGACCTTTCCCCGTAGCAATGCAGGATAAAAATGCTTGGGCAAAAGAGGCAGAGCAAGCAATCAGCATTCCACCTTTTCACTGGGAGCAGATTAAAGCATGCTTATCTGCTCCGGTTATTGCTCCAGAAAGAAGTGAAAGACCAAAGACGGGAGAAAAAGAAAAGCATGTGTTAAAAAGCAAAACTGGGTGTATCATAGCAGCCTGAAAACTTCCTGAGTTTAGTTCCTTCTCTGAGATGGGTTCCCCACACCTGGAAGAAGGCCTCCCCTGGGGTGGTGGAGCTGCAGGCTGTGTTGCCCTGGGCACTGTGCGTTTCCTCCTCTGTGAGCGCTGTGGCTACCGGAGCACTTGTCCCGGGTCAGGGCTTTGAGCTGCTCCCTGGCTGCAGTTATTCATGGTTAGAGAGGTGCATGCCCTAGATTGTTTCAACCGCGGAGGAGTGGTTTTGGAACTGCAGCTCTTGAAGAAAGTGCCTCAGTTTAGGGAAGGGGCTGCCTGTTCCCTCCATCTGACGTGAAAACAGGGCTGTCACCTCACCACCGCCTTCTCTGCCGAGCACCCTCCCAGCCTGGGCTCCGCTTCCATCCGCCTGCGGGAGATGGGGAGCGGGGACTGGCCCTGCCTCTGGCCCCCGGACCCCCAGCTACTTGCACTGCGCTGCACAGACACTGTGCACGTCCTCTCCCATGTTCCCAGCCTTGACTGCGCTGAGCTACCTTCGGCTTACTGAGTTGTTTCGATTAACAAGTGACAGGGAGATCAATACTGCCTTGTATTTCAGACCCTAAGCACACATGCAGTCTGCAGGAGCAGCAGCTCTAACAGGCCGCAGCTCTGGGCCAAATGAAGAGGGATTTTTCCTGCCTGTCCTCCCTGGTACTCCTTCCCATTTGCTGTGGGTTCATGCGGGATGTTCTGTGATTCTGGAGTTTGCCCTTCATCTTAATCAAATGCAACTTGCTTTCTCTTTCTGTAAGGACAGGTTGTGTCAGACTGCGCCTAAAAGTAGGTCTTAATGAAGACCAGGGCAGGAGTTTTGAAGTTTGCTGGTAGGATGCTCTAGGTGTGATCCAGCACCAATTATTTTATGGCATCTGCATTGCTGCACTTTGCTGTGCGCTGAAGTCGACTGAAGGCCATTTCAGAAACAATTCAAGCTTTTTACATACAGAACAGAAATGTAGAAAAATCCTTGAAACACATTTTGAGCAAATCCTTTGATTCAAACTGCAACCTTGAAATGACAAATGGGAGAGAGAAGCTTCAGGAGAATCTCTGTCTATCACAGATCCTTCATCTCCCCGTTGTCATCAATAAGGAAGCAACAATGATTGGCAAACTCTAATTACCATTTACTCTGCAGAGCTGGGCACAGGCAGGGCTGTGCGTTGTGGTGCTTGAGGAATAGCTGTCACAGCTGTTACGGTGAATATGTCTCTGTTAAGTTATTCACTTTCTTCATCTTCCAGTTTACCCAAAATTAAATATTGGTGTTATTCAGGTGGGGCTTTCAACAAGGTGTTGAAAGAGGACAGCTCTGCAGCAGGTCAATTTATCATTCTCCTTTCCACAACATCGCTATCCATGGGTACTATGAGGCCTCATGGTTTTTGTAATAATCACATATTTCTTTCTCTTCCTTCTACATCCATGTTGGTGTGCTGGACATGTTCCAAAAGTCCTGCCTGGTCCCTCTTCTCATGGCTGATAGTGATGACTTGCTGCAGCTCATGGGGAAAGCAGGTAGCATGTTGCTGTTTCTGAAGATTTACTGTCTGTCCCGAGTGTGCTTTGTTGAAGGATGAGTCTGGTGTTCTTCACTTTCATTTTTTTCAGGCTGCTGAGTGGTTTGTCCATGCAAAATCCTTTGACGTGTCTTCAGATAGACAATTGTGGTCTGCTGGTTTAGATGCACAGAATGTGAATGGGTGTGTGCTCCCTGGTGACTGCCAATTGCCTGGAAATTCAGACAGGTTTGTGAGGATGAGACTATCTCTCATTGCTGACATTTAAAATTTGGCATCTCCTTGGGTTCAAATGCGTTTTCTGTGTTTATCTCCTTCCAGAGCCTTGTTATCCCAGGAGCGTCTGTCCACCCACCAGCCATTAGTGATGTAGATGCTCCAGACGTACTGGGGAACTGACCCCAGAACAGTTCTCTGAGCAAAGATTTAATTCCATAATGAATTTGTCATTTCCTTATTGGGCTGAATAGTGAATACGAAGCAAGAATGCATTACTACCAGTTACTGTGACAACCCGCCTGGGGTCAAGCAGACCAGCAACCCAACTTCACTGATCATGAGCTGTCAGCGTCCTTTTTCACAGCACATCTTCCATGCTTTCCCATAGATTAAGCTTTTCTATTCAGTGCATATTTTAGTTCACACACAGTACTCAGTTCCTGTCTCTGTTGTAGGCTTTAGTTCTGTTCATGCAGATATATTTGACTGCTTCCTGGCCTACACATTTTCCCTACTGTTTAGTAGTGCATATAAATTTAACCAGAGGTGTATAGGTGCAAGTAGAGGAACCTTATGTAGATGCTCCCTAATTTTCAGTGGACCACATGACTCCCCTCTTTAATTAGCCCTGTTTTAGCTGCCTGCTCTTGTTGTATTTCTCCCTCAGCCCATCAGATACTTCATTTCTATCTTGCAAGATGCTCAGCTGATAAGCATCTCAACTCTTCGCCAGACAGCGTGTGCACTTGTTAGCTGCCAGCCAGCTGATTATGATTAGACTGTAGTTTTGATAGTTGTTTCCTGTCTTTCAAGCCTGAACAGATGGCATGCTACTCCCAGTGCAAGCTTTGACTTTCATAGTACTTCATGGCTTGGCCAAATGGCAGTTGTGTAGTCTGCACATGTGAAGCTTCTCAAGGGGATCCTTGCAAAGGGAGAGGAGCAACTGGGTTCTCTAAGGACCCTGAAAAGTTAGTATCCACTTTAGAGGAGTGCTGGGATTGTTTTATTTGTTGGATGCAGTCCTTCAAACTACAGTTTTGTTCCCCAGCTTATAAGCCTGTTGCTGATATGCTGTCAGTATCATATTTAGGCTCTGTATTTTAGAGAACAAGTAGTGTTATGGCTGGTAAGAGATGTTACTTTCAGATTTTATGTTATTGGATCAACACACTATATGTTTGCAGAACAGACAACCACAAGACCTTTGTAAGAACCAGACAAGGAGATAATTTTTTTATCATGAAGAGAAGAATCGTTCCATGTTTACTAACAAATGCTAGGCTATGTTGGTGCCTATCTGCATGGATTTAGCAAGGGACTAGAGTTGGTTAGAGGTTGTGAGCAAAAGGGCAAAGGAATGGGGAGCCTACAGAGGCCTGATAATGGATTTTCTCCCTGGATTTCCAGATCTCCTTTTTCCTGGGGCAGTTTTCAGTTCTACCATATCAGGTTTTCATATCTACCCGTGTTGGACCCGCAGCCCTAAGTGGATCTCTAGCTGCTGTACAGGGTAACTTGACTGGGCTCCTTCTGCCCCTGCCGTATGCGGGACTTGCATCAGTGACAGGAGCCCTCTGTGCCCTCCTGGCTGAAGATGCCGAGGAGGCAGGGAAGGTCTGGTGGTGACAGAGCTGTCAGGAAGGGTCTCCCCCTCAACAGTTCAGCGGACTTAGGAAGCATCCTGACTGCCTTGTGAATGTCCTTGAAATGAATAATCATCAAACATGGCCGCTGTCTGCCAAAAAATAACATCTCTCCAGCACCTAGTCCTGTAAGAAAACAGCTCCTTCTTATAAAATAATAAGCTTTCATCTTTTCATTTATTGCATTGCATGAGAACAACTGGCAGCCGGCTCACATGAGCTAATTTATTAACTAGATCTCATTCACTAACTGGGAACAAATTCTTTTTACTTGTAGCTGCCAAATACAAATGAGGTTGGGCTTCAGAGCTGCCCAGGTGCCAGGCAGCTTCCTTGGCCCATTTGTCCTTGTGTCAATGGCAGTGTCACTCTGCCAGTAATAAACCTCTCTTCTGATGGACCCTGCTAGACGTGAGCGGGTTGCTGAGCCCAACCTAATG
Source organism: Gavia stellata (assembly GCF_030936135.1). Classification (NCBI taxonomy): domain Eukaryota; kingdom Metazoa; phylum Chordata; class Aves; order Gaviiformes; family Gaviidae; genus Gavia; species Gavia stellata. The sequence continues at coordinate 514,636 of NC_082611.1, forward strand.
AATGCTTCCACAAGAGGAAGAGCAGGCTCACTGGGAGACCTATCCCTCTGTGCTGAGTTGGAAGCAGTCTGTTCCAGCTCGGAGGAACCCGTTACCACCACTGCCAATCATTTCTTCCAAACTGTGTGCCCTGCCCAAGGAGCAGAGAGAAAAGGGACAGCAACTTCCTAAGGGCAGCCATCAGCCACGCCCTGTGCCCACTCCTGACAGGCATATCTGTAATGACATAGCAATGGAAAAGAGCGATGCTCTTTGAGCTGTACGCTGGGCGCGGCAAGGACTGCCCCAGTTACACGTGCTTCTGACAAGGGCCACCCGCTCTACTGCTCCTGATCCGAGCAACAGCACTTCCACCCCTTTCTCAGGAGAGGTTTTCAGAGTTTGTGGCCACTTATTCCTCCTCCTGCAGCACTCACAGCCATGTCTTCCCCTGCGTTCCCCCACTCCCTTTGGGAGCCCTTCCCCAGCCCAGGGGGTATCAGGAGGAAGCAGAGTTCTTGCTGCAGCGCTGGGGTTGTTCTAGGCGTCCTGGCATCCAGGTCTGCCGGTGCCCAGGCTAGTGGAGCCAGCTGCCTATGCATCCAGAGGAGGGCTGCTTGGGTCACTTGTAGCCAGAGCTGGCTTGCCCTTGACAGGGCAGCTCACTAAGTGGAGTCTGTAGGAGCTGGGAAAGAGTTGCCAGTGTCCCCTCTGACTCCAGCCACCCACATGGAGCAGAGTGGTGAGCCCTGCGGCTCTGCTGCGCTCTGCCTTGCGCACCACCCAGCTGTGGCACAGTGCCTGCTGCAGCAGCGGGGACGGATCCCGTCCTCAGGACAGACCACAGCTCAGCCACGACCGGCAGACCCCATGTGGAGGCTGAGGGGGAAGGGGTGTCTTGGCAGGTCTAGACAGGGTGCCCAGGCTGCTCGCTTTCCTGAAGCCCTTCTGCTAGCTCTCCTGTTGGTAATTTTCCCTGGGTAGCACCCTCTAAGCTCAGCATTTCCAGCTGCTCCCCAGGGCAGCAGCTTGGATGCCCGCTCCTCTGTTATGTCCTGTGCCTACATGCAATTCCATGACGGTGGATAAAGCAACCTTTCTAAAACAGACCCACCCTCCCTCCTCAAGAGAAAGTCACTGTGCCAGCACTCGCTCTTTGCCAAGAGGCAGTCACTGTGCAGAACACGGTGGTGCCTCTCGGCAAAGGCTTTGTCCGGAGGCAAACAGGCTTGTTCGGTTTTGAAATCTCCAGATAGGACCAGTCTGCTGACAGTGTTTGCTTCCTCTTTATACATGCCTCCAGGTTTAATGGTTTCTCCCAAGCAGGAAAAATAACAGTAAAGATAATTCTTTTAAAACTGATTATCTGAGAGTACAGATTGTCAAGCTTTATGCTGTTGGATAAATCAAACTAACTGCTGAGAGTTAATTTGTCTGACCATAAAGTGGATTCAATAAGTGTAAAACAAAACTAATTGGTTCTCTTCCATACAAATTTAATCATACTATAAAATGTGATCAATGCAAATAAAAAGCATTGAGTAGGTTAAGTGTCAAGAATCTATAAAGGAAAAAATGGCTTATGTGCTTTCTTGCAGGAATTGAAAACTGGATGGGTGTCCATCTCTGTACTAATCATCTCACGATGCGGTCCCAGTCCCAACATACCAAGTGCTGGCATCTGTGCTGCGTGCTGTGTGTGTCGGAAGTAACTTGTCCCTCAGCCTTTGTGGTTTCTGTTTTTTCATGGCTTGAAGCTGTTGGCGGAATGATACGTGACTCTTGTGGATGCTATGCTTAACACACAAACCAGATGAAACACACCGAGCAAGATGCAGGCCAACAGCCCTTGCCTGTGCAGGCTCTCCTACAGCAAAGGGGCAACTGGCACCTCCCAGAGGCCCAAGCATGGACCCTGTCCCAGAGCTGATGCCAGGCTTGGGGGTGCATGCAAAGCACCAGGACTTCTGCTGCACCCCTGCACCCTTCCCTTCCCACCAGGGAGCGGTGGCACTGCTGGAACCTGGTATCCTCACCCACACGAGCCCCCCTCCTCTGGGCTCTCCGTACCGCTCTGCTCCCAGAACAGCCACCCGCTGATGATTTCGCCAGAAGAGCTGACTTCATGGCCCTGCCAGGCCTCGTCAGGGGGCTGAGGCACTGCCCAGAGCTCCCTGACTCCCATACAGACAAAAGCTTCAGCTGGGGATGGGAAGGAGCACTGTGCCGTCTCCTGGGGCTCGCCTGGTGTGCACCCTGTGTGTTGAGCCCCTTCAGTTGATTTGCGACTGCCAAGGCAGCCATCTGGTGAAGTGAGAGGGGGTGCCAGGACAAGAGCCACAGCCCTGCCACAGCATCCTGACGGTGGTTTGAGTCAAATTAGATGCAATCAGCCAAACTGAAACCTTTTAAATTAATCTGTTGAAAGACCTGCTGTGGGAGGCTGACACAGGCTGTAGTTACGGTGATGGCTGGAGTGTGGCTGGGGTTGCTGCAGCTGCTGCTCATGCGGAGAGCTGCTAAATCCCTCAAAATACGCAGGTTGCATCTCCTCAGTTTCCCCATGTGGATGTCCAGCTTGGACAAGACGTGGAGGAAGGCACCCACAGCTTGGCAGAGAGGAGAGACGGAGAGGGAGGGAAAGGAAAGGAGCAGCCTGAGACATCTGGTAAATTAAAGGATGCACGCAGAGTTCCTGCTGTGGAAGTTGTCAGAGCTGGGGTGGCAGAGAGAAATGCCGATGCTGGAGGTGAGGAAGAGGAGCTGTTGCAGCACTTCTCCCAGCCAGGGCCTCTTCACTGGCCTTCCTGGGGCTTCAGGGGGCACGCACGCTCAGGAGGGCAGGAGTGACTGCCACTGCACACAGCCTCCCTCCCCGTTTCGGCTCCCAGGTCCGGAGTGTTGGAGCACCCTATGGGAACACTGAATCCCAGTGGTGCTGGGCGCCTCTGGGGTGGGCATGCACTATCCCTGCATGGGGCTGGAGGCAGCCCTGCCCAGGGCGGTTTGGTGACCCAGGACCCCCCTCCTGCCCCACGGGTGGGGGCTCTGGGCAGGACCTGTGGAGGAAGCACTTGGCTTGCAGTGAGCTTCAAGGTCACTGCTGTGGCACTCTGGTAGAGGCCTCTGAGATCCCAGGAGAGATGGGGGACGGGAGGACTGGCGTCAGTATGGGGATGACTCCCCTGGCGCTGCGCCAGGGATAGTCTCCCTCCTGCACGGGAGGGAGAAGCAGAGGAGCCCTGCGGAGTCACATTCAGTGCCCTTAACCTGGGGTGGCAGGCGCGCTGGTTTGTCTGCGCGGCCCCGCCATCAGCTGCTGCCCCTGAGTTTCCAGCACACCTGGAAGCCTCTCGCTATGCCAGGCAACCTGGCAAGCCTGCTTCCCCTCGCCTCCTTTCTCCCTCCTCCCACAATTTTGGAGTTAAGTTTTAGTATCTCATAAAACATCATGTTCATATCATAATTTCAGCCTGCAGAAAGCCCTTTCCATGCAAGGGCCAGGATGCATACAAATTGCTGCTCTAAATCTCCGGCTACAATAAGGAAACTTCAGATGCTGACAGTTTACTTGATAAATACCTAATATAGCTTAAATAATTATTTAATGCAGACAAATGGAAAAAGAGCGCATCCATATGCTGCGTTGTAATAAATTATGGCTTGCAACTTGCTGGGCAATAGCAGCAGCAGCTCTAACGAAGAGCTCCACCATGGCCTGGGAAGGAGGGCTCAAGCTGAGGATTTCCTATGAGAAGGCCTTGCCAGGAGCTACTGGTTATCGGGTGGCAGACTAAGGAGGGACGAGAGCCCTCTGCAAGCCCAGCTAACACAGTACTGAGCACCTCGGTGGAGTAAACGAGCGCTTCGTCCTGCCGCTTGCCCCACGCTGGCCGTGGGGCTGGCTGACTGCCGGCACAGTGGGGCAAGCATGGCCCCCGGACAGGCTGGAGCTGCTGGAGCTGGCGGAGCGGCTGCGAGTGCCTGGCTGAGGCTGGAGCGGGCAGCAAGCGCCTGTCCCCGCAGGCGGGCCCAGAGGTGGGGTTGTTGCTATAGCCTGGAGGGAGGCGTAGAAGAGCGTTATGAGGCAAACGGCTCCCTGTGAGCTGAACAAGCTCCCAGTGCCAAAGGCATTGCTCTGCCAGCAGCGAAGCGTGTTCCCTTCCGGAGCTGCTCATGCACCACGTCCCCAGGCTGATTTTGTGGTTTTCACGAGTGTAGCGCTCAGTCTTTGCCTCCTTTGAGCTCCATGGTCAATGATCGCTTATGGGTTTTTGCTTTGCTTTATATGCTCAGTGGCATTTTGGAAGGCGTGCGGATCTCCTCCGTGAGCTCTCTGACAGATTACAAGGGCTGTACTTGACTGAGCTCGCGGTGTTCTGCCGTGTCAGCCTTACAGCAACAGAGGGCTGCGGATATGCGCCTTTGCATAGCAGAGGATAAACACAGTGGCAGAGATGGAAGATAAGTGGCAATGAAAAGTAAAATGTGGGTGCCTGCCCTTTAAAATGTATTAGGCGGTTCATAAATAAAGCTCTGTATTTTTAGGATGTATGTGGAATTGTTCAGCCTGTAGCCCCTAAAGAATCTGACCTTGAAGGGAAGAAATACAGCTATGAGCAGCCTTCGAAATGTTCTGGGAATGGACAGACAGGACAAGCGCTCTTGCTAATTATTTCAGCAGTAGATGAGCCTTGTTAGGCTGGTGTGGTTTGGGGAAGCAACTCAAGCTCCAGCACTCCTCTCACTATCGGATAACCTCCATGTGCAGTCAGACACAGAGAACTTGGGGTAAAACGACCAAGTGTCTGGTGAAATTTCCAGGGATACTTAACTCCTGGCAGTCAAGACAGTCTCTGCTGGGTTGCTTCATGTGCTGGTCCTGGACAGACAAGCTCTGATGGTACGAAACGGAACCAGACAGAAGCACGCAGCCTGGTTCCCACCATCTCGCTTGGCCCTTGTGTGCTGCAAAGCTTTTGCCCAGCAAGCTCCGCTGTGCAGGTGCGCAGTGCCAGCAAGGCTCCTTCCTTTGCCCCTCGTTCTGGCAGAGCACCTTCTAGGATGTGGGGGTCTGGGCTGTGCTTGACCTCCCCTCCCAGGGCGGTTGAACACACACCTCCCACCTCTGTGTCAGTGCCCTGTCTGCAGTAGCAGCCTGTTTGGGGTGAGATGGGCTTTCTTCTGTTACTGGAGCTGTTCCACTTTGTGTAGGGTAGTGAGCTTTTTGGTGGGGAGAAGGAAAGAGCTCGTGAGCAGGGGACTCAGTTGGGAGTAGGGAGAGGTGGGTTTCGGGTTTTGTTTCAGTGGATGCTGAGGAGTCAGATGCCTTCACTGGACAGGCAGAAGTTATGGCCCAAACTGGCAAAAGCAGCTGCTAATTTGGGATGCTTCTGTTTTCAGGCAGCTGGGGTGAGATCCAGGTCTTGTCTTCTGCTGGAATAGCTCAGTCTTTCTAAAGTATGAACGGCATCCTCCCAGCCTCTGTTTTCTGGACGTAGTGGCCCTGCAGATTCCTGAGCGGAGACAACTGTCAGGTGAGCCTAGGGATCTGAGCCATAGCCACCTCATTTTAAATTTGTTCTTAGAGAAAACACAGATGATTCCCAACGTGGAGGAATAACCGGTAAATCGATCCCTGCACGTGCTGATGCTGATAAGCCATGTTGTTGATGCAGGGAGCCAGAATCTCCATGTGCTCCGGGCTCTGGCAGAGAAAATGTAAACAAACTCCAGCTTTATGTCTGACCAAGGAGATGTAAATCAAACACGTGTGTTGAAGCCTTTTAAATGTTTTGACATTTTCCAATCCATCAAGGCTTTTAATTGTATTTTGAGTGAGTTGTTCTATATGTAAATACCAGTTAATGTTGAAATTGTTTATAGACAAATTGTCTGTTTATGCAAATCGTGTTCCAAGATCACAGAGCTTCTATTGCAGAATAAAAATGTCTCTTTTATTTAATGCTAGAAATGTTTCCTTTGGCTGCTGCGGCTTTCACAGACAGTGTGGCTCTTCTGCGCTGTCGGAGCATGGTGGAGAGTGCCAGCCTCCACGGGCGGGCAGTTACGGCATCGGGCAGGGGAACAGCCCGGCTTGGGGAGTGACAGCTGCTCCAGCTGCTCATGCTGCAGAGTTAATTCCCTGAAGCCGGTCCCCTGGGATTGTGTCAGTGCCTTGTTTCTGCCTGCCTTGCCCGTGGGCTCTGGTACCCTCTACGAACCTTGGGAAGCCGGATCAGCAGTGCCCAGCATGCTGCGTACGCCAGCCAGGCTTCCCTCTGTCTCCCTGCCTAGCTTGGGCTCAGGCAGAGCCTCTCGCTGGCTCGGAGCAATGTTGTGCTCAGGTGAGGACCCATCAGCTGGTGGATGGTGTTCTCTGGGATTCCTCTGTCTGGCTCATGCGTTAATTTGAGATTCTGGTGCAGAAGGCAGCAGGCATTAAAAACCACTCCTACTGGGTGAAAAGCAAAGAGAAATCAACATGCTGCTCCCGCTTGTGCTGTGCCTAAGCAGTAATCGAGATCATCACCTGGAGAACAAATCTCTTCCTGCCATCACACAGAAGAAGAGGAGCAGTTACTATGGGCTTTGCCTCCAGGTTTTTAATCATGGGGGAACACATGCAAATTAATGGCTCACCCATGATAAGAATCAATAGTGCTGGAGTGTTTGCAGGCTGCAACTCAGATACTCAATGTATCTGATACATAGCCAAGGGAGCAGAGTTCACACTGGATGCAAGCGTGCCTATATGGCTGCATGCAGAGGCTCTCATTGAATCCAGCCACCTCTGGAGCCGGCCCCTGTGCCCCAGGACTACACTCCCTTTCTCCTGGATTTTTCAGTCAAACAGCACTGTTGATCTGGCCTTTGTGTTTGCTTAATGTCAGCATTCTTCGGAGAATACTGTAGAGTAATAGCAAGCTGCACAGCCTGAAGTTGGGCTCCCGTATTATTTCTTCATTAATATTTGTTGTTCATAAATATATATTCACTCCTATTTATCACAAGAACACCAATTACCAACCATAAATTCTAACTGTGGGGAATATTTCAGTCCAGTTTTATTAAGAAGTGATTTTTAAAAATGTTGCTGAGGCTTTTAGCCAGTTATGTGCTACTAAATATTTAAATCTGTATCTCTTGCTGCATGCTGAATTACAGCAAGGGGATATTTAATGCTCCCATTTCTCTGGCATAAATCTGTGAAAGATTGACTGGAAGAAAAATGCAGTCATGAACAGCCCACATACACGCTGAGTGCTTGCTCGCGCCATACACCCACTCATGCGTACCCGCTGCAGGCAGCGATCCAGCCTGGGGGAGGGTGGATGCCCCCCGCAGTCATTCTGGGGGCTGCCCCGCTGCGCTGCGCTGGCGGGAGCGGGGCTGGGGCGCTGGTGGGACGGGGGACATGGCAGAGCTGCTCTCAGCCGGCTGCCCTGGTCCGGCATGCGGCACTGCTGCTGTCAGCCATCAGAAGCTACGAGTGCCTGGAGGCCTGTTACCCACCAATTAAACCGTGAGTTTTATTGTTCAACCGTGAGCCTGGTTTACGATACGAAAAGCTTTCTACAGTTAAATAGTACTAATATTAACCACTCCCGCATGGGCTCTAACAGTCTCCCCCATTAAAAGTGTGATTAAGAAATTAATTCATCTGGAAGGGATTGGCATGCGGTGCTAAACAATGGGATAATGCTTTTTTTTTTATTAAGGCTGAACCCTTAATGGCTGCATGGAGAGAGGAAGCCCTGTAGCTCTTGCATGATGGCTATGGTGGCAGCTCAACGTGGTGGGAGGACCGAGCCCCGGTACGGTGCAGTCATGGGTTCACAGGGAGCAAAGGAGGTGCGTCAGGACAGCAGAGACTCCGCAGAAGCTGGGGAGGAGGATGGGCTGCCCTGGCCCACTGTGGTGTTGCAGGGCTCCCTGCGGCAGGTCGGTGCCGAGATGAGGGCTCTCCACCGGCTGCGGGCACTCTCTGCCCTCCGCACTCTCCAGCTGCTGCGGAGACTCTGCCAGCCCTGCAGGGCTCCGGTCGCCAACAGGTCATCCCTCTGCTTGTGGCCCCATATAATGCTTGTAACGTCCAAAGAGGCTTGAAAAATTGGCACTTCAGGAGGCTGCAGAGCAGTGGTGCAGTGTCTGCTCTCCAGGGGAGGAACACCTGGGTGCCCCCATCAAATCTCCTGCGCAGCGCTGCCACTGGGCGCAGGATCGGGGCTGCCCAGGATGGCTGTCCCTGCTACGCTCCAGGGCAGCCGCACTGCCGGCACAGCCCGGTACCCCCCTGGCCCTGGAGGGTGCGAGGGCTGGTGGGTGCTGTGGCCACCGATGCGGGGCTGTGGAGCCCAGCAAGTCTGGAGTAAGGCACTCCTGGCACAGCATTAACCTGTTGGAGAGCTTAGCGTACTACAAATGGCAATTAAATTCTGACAGACATGATAAAAGCTTTAAAGTCCATCAACGTCAGCTGGCAGGTGGCTCTAAAAAGCTGTTATTTGCTTCAGAAAAGCAATCAGAGATTACCCTTAACAGCCCATTTGGGAATGAGCAGGGTGCTGGGTCTGGCAGTTTCCCTCCTGGCATCCCCTCTTCTGCTGCTCCTCTCCCCTATTCTTTTGCTCCCATTTTCTGACCTGTGATGGTTCATGGTCCGTGATGGGTCTCACAAAAGCTGAACCGTCATGGGGAGCAGCCCCTCTCCTGCCCCTGCCAGTTGTATCACAGGCTTGTCCCCAGCTCGTGCTCCGCGGCAAGGGAGCCCCAGGCGTTGCAGGGGAGCGAAGGACGATGCTGTATGTTGTTGTGGGAAGCACACACTTCCAAACTAAGTTTTCTGATTGAGAAAAAGAATCAGACAACTCCCCTTCACCCCTGGAAAATGCCAAAACCAGAACAAAAGGAAAAATGGCTTGTGAGACTGCCTCCACGGCAGAGCTGGGGTCTGTCGGGCAGGAAGCGGTACCCCCTCTGCATGGGGCCAGTGCTGGCCAGCGAGGGTCAACTGGCTCTGCCGGCCCGAGGGACTGCCAGGGGAACGCACTGTTTGCCCTGCACAGCGCACGCCGGCAGACTCTGCGGGAGTGTCTTCCCGTCTGCTTTCCATCTCCCATTCTGGCAAAGAGTGAGCAAGGGAGGGAGGGAGCAGCCTCCGAAGTGGAGCTGCAATGCTCCGAAGAGCTGTTGTTGTTGGAGACAATGGAGGGCAGGGAGGCTGCTTGTGCCTGGAAGGAGTCACTGACTGAATGCCGGCAGGAGCTGTGTGTTGCGCTTGCATACAGACACTGAGAATATTCATATTGCGAGTTATCCCATTCTTTTTCTCCATTGATTTTAATTAAGTTCACTCTCTCCTGCCAAGCCTGGGGAACACAAGCAAAAATTAAAAACACTGAAAGTCAGCTTGCTTTGCATTGGCGTCTTCTGAGTCTTCCAGAGAACAGAGGGGAAGGGGGCTCATACCACCACACAGGCATTTCCTGTGCTTTGCTAATCCCCAAATAATAAACATAAAATTAAAGTCCTGTTAGGAGAATCACAAAAGCTATTATAGCTCAGCAGCTGATATTGACTCTGATCAAGTCTTTTATGTGATTTCACAGCATTCTGGGCTACTCATCGTGCACACCCTGATCATGTTAGCTGTGGCTTGATTTATTTTTTTCTCTCCCTCCTGAAACAAAGCAAAAAGAATGGCAAGAAAAACTAATCTAATCTTGCGATAAAAGTTTGTGTCACACTTTTAAAATGAGCAGTGGAGTACCTGGTGCTGCTCTATCGCCTTTGCAGAGTCCTCCTGGGAGCGGATGCTCACTCCTGCATTGAATGTGCTGGCCTCGTCCTGCACACCACATGAGCTGCTGGCTTGGGAAGCTCCCATGGGCCACTGGCCAACAAGGATTTTATTTCCTGCATTGTGTCCATTGCTCAGAGCATGTCAGTGACGCTACTGATGTCCAAAGGAGGTAGCAGGGATCCTCTGTAGTGGCCCTTGCATGAAGTAATGTATGATGTACTCGTGCAACGTACAACTTTTTAAACAATTTTGACTTTCGTCTGCCAACAACCGGCGCCTGTGGCGAGGTGGGCGTATCACTGAATCGCAGAGAGTGGCCTGGTCTGACCCTGCTAGAGGCAGGGCAGGGTGAGCCCAGCTCTGTGGAGCGGCATGGCGCTGGGGCAGGAGCTGGGCACTGCACTTCACCTGCCGCTGACGGGCCCGCCCGGGGGGGCAGGTGGCCGCGGGCCCACTGGCTCTCCGAGCTCGAGGGAGTTTCCTCAGTACCTTTGCTTAAAAGCATCTCATTGTTTGCATTGCTTTTATTCTTACAATGAATATTATGATAGACACTAAGAGCACCAGAAATGAGATGAAGGTATCCCAGACCTGCATCTCTGCATATTTATAGAGGCACAGCTTGCGCAGCTGTGAACAGAGAAAGCAAAAACGTGGCAACTTTTTGCATGTCTCTTTCAGACATCACAGGCGAACAGAAGTAGTCCCCAAAAGTAACATGCCTTGAATCAGAAACTGGTTTAAAGAACCTGCGTTATATAGGTATCTCTCTTCATGCTATTTTTCAACAGTTAGACTCATTCTTCATATCAGATAGGGTGGTAAGAGGATAGAGGTACCTCTTATTCAACCCTAATTTTAATTAATATGGTCATCAAATTGGATATTAAAAATTAGGAAACCTCAGCAAAAATTCCGAAGGGATATAAAACAGGGCAATTTACTGTTTGCCGATCTGTGCTCTCCTCTAGTCATAGGCAGTCATGGTGACTTAGTTTTTGATAGATGCCTGGAAATACCTGCAGCGGTTTCTTTACAAAGTTTAATGACCTTGGGTCATTTAGTTTTTGAAATATTTCAACTACTAGGGAATAAAAATGGCAAGATTGTTACAATTACACTCCAGAAGGTCATATCCATTTACCTTTGGCTAAAGGTCTGAATTCCCTCAAAGCTACCACCATCCAGCGGGAGATGAGCCCAGCTGGTTTAACTTGCTGCACACCTTGCCCAGATGGGTAATTGGTGAAATACCAGGGAGGATATTGTGTCTCATGGCACTGGCCATTGGCTGGTGGGTATCAGCTTGCCCCGCGGGGACAAAAACCGACCATGCTCCGTTTTCTCACATCTGAACCCACTGGTTATTTCAACAGAGCGGGAATTTAACGGCTCCCAAGGACAGGGTTAAATACACAAGCAGAGTGGGGACAGAGGAAGCTCACATGTCCCCACAGCCAGAATGATTCACTCCATGTTAGTGGAAACTTCCAGAAGTCTCCTGCAGACTGTCCCCCCGCCTCATCCCTGCAGCTGCCCAGGGGCCAGCACCCAGCTCTGCACCCCGTGCCGCTGCGCTCTGCCCCAGAGCAGCTGCTCAGACTGTGATTTCACAGCCCAGCTGGGCTTCCTGGGACCTTCTTTCGTAGTTGGAAGGTGATTTTTCTCCACTTCTCCCTCTTCTTTAGCAATATCCTTGTCTTGCTAGCGCTCACAGGACGCAGCTGGGTGGTGGCACTAGGGAAAACCGGATATACAAACAGTTCATGGTAGTGGTTTTGTAAGAGATCTGGTTGCTTCTGTCATGGCTTGAGCATGACAGAAAGTGGGTGCACCGGTCTCTTTCCCAGGGAAATGCTCTTTTGGCTGGTTGTATTTTTGGCAGTATGTTCCCAGTTAGAAATCCAAGGTTAGTCCCGGTTAAAAAGCCTTAGGAACTGCTCACTCCTTGTGACCGTGTAGCACACATACATGTGGCAACACAGTGCCAGCCCAGATGCTGGAGCCTCTCACACGTTTTCTGGGCAGAGACGATCGCTGCAGAGCCTGCCTGGTGCTGCAGTCAAAGCACTGCACCACTGCAGCAGGGGCAGCGGACTCCGCTGCCCACCGACCCTTCCCAAGCTGTGGCACCCACTGGGCACAGTGACATGTCCCGGACGTGAGGAGAGGAGCTGACAAGCATCACAGAGATGGACGGGCTGGAAAGCAAGTGTCACTGGGTCCAGCTGTGACCTTCATGCCGTGGCACGCTTGCCGCGCGCACAGTGGAGGGCACAGCTGTGCCAGGGACTGGCTCCTGCTGCTCGCTTTACCCTCTGCTAATGCAGGGGTGAGCACACCGGGAGCCGGTGCTGCGATCCTGCTTGCGACGCTGCGGGAGAGCCACAGCTGTGGGACAGCCACAGCTGGCGGAGCAGGCTCATGGCAGGCCTGAAACCGTGGACTGGGGACACTCTTCTCCGCTGGCAGAAAAGCCAGGAAGAGAGAGGAGCCCACAGAAACAGGCTAGGAGGGGAGCTGTGGGCAGGGTGACGGGGGCACATGGCAAGGGGCTGTTCTTCCCTGCCTGTGTGTCATCCACGGTCAGAGCCAGCCCCGTGGGCTGTGACAGCCTGATTCACCACCACAGGAATTAGAAAAAGCTGCTAGAGAAAAGCTGCCTGGGACAGGTACCGTGGCAAAGCTCGGGGACACCAAAGATGTCAGAACCCACAGGGAAGTAGGAGAAAAGTTGTGGATGCTGCAGGCCTTGTCTGTCCTCGGCAGGCTGCAGAGTCTCTAGACTCCCTGGGACAGAGCAGATGCAGGCAAAGAGCAGGGGGATGGATGACAGCCAGATCCTTTCCGTGTATGAGCTTGGCACTGGCAGGAGTGAAGTGTGGGTTTGAGACTGCTTGCATTTCCTCCTGGATGTGACTTCCCAAAGTGCCTGCCATGTGGCTTGGCACAGAGAGCTGGGACGAGATGGGAGAAGTGAGGGGCACTGGCAGCCCCAGGCTGGAAGCACAGGCGGGCGCAGGCTGGGCTGGCTGGTGCCAAGAGGCTGAGCCTGCTCGAGGCAGAGGAAAGGGGGCACAGCGAGATGGTGCTGATGGTCCCGGACGGGAGGTTTAGGTACGGGCGCCCGGGTCAGTGGGAACACACTGGTGACACCAGGGCAGGCGGTGCACTCCTCACTTAGATGATTGTGTCCTGCGTGGCTCTGTCTTATTACATAAAAAATTGACTTTGGCATAAATGTCAGCTGATTCTGAGCTGGCGTTATACAAACGAGCTCCCGGGTGAGTGACAGAGTGAGCCTTCACTAGGCACATTTCTGTACTCCTCTGGCTGGATCTCATGCAATGTCCACAATGGTCACTGCAGACAGATAATTTGGGGCCCAGCCTTTGGATTAACCCGTGAAAATCAATTTATTAGTCCTCACAATCTCAGCCTTTGTATTGTGTATCAATTACATTATTCAAAAAGGGCATGATGACATAGTCTCAAATCAGTCACTTCTGGAGGGAGGGAGGTAATCTGGCTCCTCCTGGCCCAGGGAGATGCCCTCAGAGAGAGCCCCTGTCCCTCATCAACACGAACCCCCGTGTTGATCTCTCATCAACACAAACGCCCGTGTTGATCCCTTTCTGGATGTAGGGGCAGGTAGGTGCGGCTCCAGATGAGGGGGCTTGGTCTGCCTCCCTGAGACCGCAGGATTCTGCATCCTGAAGCACTGATCAGGGCCACTTCCATCCTCAGATGGCCAGGCTGGAGGAAACCTCTTCCAGGGGTGCCTGGACTCTGGGGGAGGCAGCCGTGCAAGTGTCGGAGCCCTTGAGAGGAGTCAGAAGGGGCAGCCTGAGGGATTTGTGCAGGAGCTGTGTCACAATGAGGCAACAAGGGTTCAGAGTCTTTCAGATGACTGTTTGCTAGATGCAAATGCATGTGTGAAATGCAGATAAGTGTGTATTAAACCTCTCTCAGCCCTCTCAGCAGTGTGGAGTGCCTGGAGCCTGTTTGCTTTGCTGTGGCTCCTTTACTTGCTAACTGTTAAGCTCTGCTAATCTCAGAGGTAGCTGTTGTGGGGACAGTCAGCCCCTCAAACCAAGGGTGATTGGGTTAATAGGAACCTCTTAGAGCTGCCAGGAAAGGGAATGTGCACTGAGGTTTTGCTATGTTTGATCCTTTTCTCTCTGTGGTGATGGTCTGCTGGAGGAATATCCCTTGTGGGCTTCGCACAGGCTGTTCTCTTGCTGCATGTCGTGTTTGCGTTGGCTTTAAGACAATGCTTCAAAACCAGGGCTAAGCCCAGCCAGTCTAGCTCATGCCAGCGTGCTGCTGTCTCTTGCACAGTTGTCACTGATGAAAGTAGCCCGAGAAACAGGGCGTCCCTGGGCTGTGACAGTCCGACCAAACTCTGAGTGCTTTTGGGGGAGAACTGGCTGCTCCTGCGTGCTGCCTGACACCTTCCTGGCTGCAGGGCCCAGCGATGGCATCCACAGCTCAGGAGCTGGGCTGCACCAGGGCACGGTGGCCACGTCAGCCTGCCCTGGCGTGCCTAGAGCAGTGACCTCACCCTGCCATCATGGCAAACTATTATTTATTCTTTCAGATACTGCTAACTCACAGATAATTAATGTCAGAAAGCTGCCATGCTGCCGTTGCTAATAGCTCAGCAAAAGGAGACACATTGGTCAATTAGCAACTATGGGATCTGACAGTACCTGCAAAGGGCAGACCCAGCTGCCAGCCCCCTTGGCTAATATCGTTAAGATTTGACATTTGTCAAGGCTCTGGGTGGGGAGATGGTGGGCACCGTCAGAGGAGGGGAGGGACCTGCAGGCAGAGCCTCTGCCCTGTCCTTGCTGCGGCTTCCTTTGGGGCTGGACCAGGCACGGACTTCCTGGCCCAAGTGCGGCAGGGGTCATTGCCTTGCTGTCCTGATGTGGGAATGTGGCGGAATTGCGGAGAATCGGCTGCAATGATAGACTGCCCTTTCCTGGGAGATAAGCTGTGTTCCTCTGGAGAAGTCCATGTTATGACTTTTGCAATATTGGGGAAGTATTAAATTAGAAAGAGACCTCTGAGCAAAGGAGAAGTAATATCTGCATATATGAAGGCCTCCAACTGTAGGCGCAACAATATTAGAGGATTTGTGAAGTTTAACACTGTTCTTTCATCCCGGGGCTGACACCATAACATGAGACACCACGACACACTTGGAAATAAAAATACATGGAGGATGTGGGTAGATCTGTTGTATCCCCTCCCCAGCGGGATCGCCAGCTACCTGAACTGCTGTTTGTTGCTGCACCTCTGACACTGGGATCTTTGCCCAGCACAGTGTCTGGTAGCTCAGGGTGCAGCAGGGCTGGGGAGGTGCTTGATTTGCTTTTAGCAGCCTGTGCTCCTCTCACTTGTAGGTCTCAGGGTGGTCTGGGACTCCAGCAAAGGAGGGAGGGTGGCAGGGGGGAGCTGCAGGGAGCAGTGCCTCGAGTGCCAGCAGAAAGGAAGAGCAACTGTCAGCCATTGCTGGAAAGGCTGTGGGAGAAGCTCAGGGTGCCCGGATGGGTGCAGAGAGCAGATAGATCAGAGTGAAGGTACACGTTACTTCACGTCTGCATATGGGTACCAGCCTGCGGACACAGCCCAGCAGCAGCATTTCTGCCAGCCTGAGGCTGGCATGGTTGCAGAAGAGGGACTGATGCCCCTTCCTTCAGCACTGGGTAGGCAGAGATTTCCCGTGCCCGTGAAGAGCCCCAGAACTGCCTGAAACGTACAATTGCCTGAAAAGCCGCTCCTGGGAGCCCCCCGTGCTGCGCTGGGGGACTGCTCCATGGTGCCAGGAGGAGGAACACTTTTGGAGCCACCGTTTCCTGCAGGACTTGGGCCTCCCTGTTGCTCCGGCAGCCGCGCGCAGAGCGTGCCCGTGGGACCGCGCAAGGAGGCTGCTGTCTCCATGGGGCAGCTCTGTCCTTTGCAGAGCTCTGTGTGTCTCCAGGGCCATGCGACATCTTTCCACCATTGTCTGAGGGATGTTGGTGTCAGTAGCTGGTTTATTTTTGCTTTCCCATAGCAGAAGACTCTGATTACAGCCGGTCTCCTTCAGGAAACTGATGCTTTAATATTCTGTCTTGTCCAATGAGGGCTAAATTTTATTCCTAGAATAACATTTAATTAAGCACTCTGGCTCTCTGTCTGTGATGCACCAGTGATCTCTACAGACGCACTTACCTCCATCAGCTCTTTTAAAACCAGCTGGAACTGAAGTTAGAATAAACTGTAAAATTTATGGGCTGTTCCCTCCCTTTTTAATGAGCACCCTAAGTGTGTGACAAGAGGCCTTGGGCAGGGGAAGGAGCCATTTACTTGTTTACTGGTACCTATCTTGCTCTGCAGCCTTGTCCAGCAACATCCCCCCCTAGATGGAGCTCTGTAAAAGCATTTGAAAGCAAGAAAGCAGAAGTCTCCGTTTGCCCTGCAGCCCCCTCGCCCCGTCAGCAGAAAAATCTTGGGTTTGACCTTTGTGCTGGGCTGGGAAGGAGCTAATCCCCGGGGCAGCAGGCAGGAGTGGGATGGGGCAGCCAGGCCCCCTCGGAGGGCTGAGAGCCGGCTGGGCGCAGCGAGGCAGCCTGCCCCATGGGTGACGGCTGGGGGGCACCTGCTGCTGAGCGGGGTCGGCAGAGGAGCCGGTGCTGGGAGCCGCTGGGACTGGGCTGCGCTCTGCCAGCGGAGCAGCCCTGGGACCAGTGCTGTGCTCCCTGCTCTGGCCATGCCTCCCAGCTCTTGCTCTGGCCCTGGGGACTCTGGGGCAGTTCCTGCATACCAGCACCGTTTCCCTGAAGCCTACGGTGCCACCCTGCTTTCTGCCTCCCCTCTCCCTCCCCTTGGCTTGCAGAATGAGCAGGGGGATCACCTTTTGCTTTGTCAGCTCCTCAACACCAGGATCCCCCCTCGTCCTTTCTGTGAGTGTCCTCCAGCACACCCGTCTCTTTTTGGCATCAGGGGGTTGTGCTCCAGGGACGATGGGATGACGGTGTCAGAAGAAAAACGGGTATTTGTTGTAGACTGGTGCTGCTTTTGTGCCTAAGCAGTTTCTGCCTTGCTGTCCCATGACCATCTCTCCTGCCCTCACAGCTCTACTGGCTCCTTGCCTTCCCCCACGGGCTCTGTGCAGACCCACTCAGTCTGTACCGCTAGCGAATGGATGGTTGATCACTAGATGGAAACTGAGCTTAGATGCAAAATCTGGCATTTCAAAGGTTGCAGACCAGAGGGGATGGCTCTGCTTATCCAGTCTGACCTCCTGCCAAAGACCTGCCAGAGCAGAAGGGGCAGGAGGAAGCAGCTGCCCAGGAGGGTCTGCAGCAGAAAGAGCTAGAAAGGAAAGTGCAGGTGGTTCTTCAAGTGCACCCTAGATATTCAAAAGCCCAGCAGATGCAAGAGGCAGTCAGTTGAGCAAAGTGATGGGGATGTCCCTCATGATGATTCTTCCATTATCAGCCAGAAAATCTTAGACTGTAATAGCAAAAATGTGTAAATGACTGGAAAAAAAATCTGCCTGTGTCATTGCATGAAAGGGAGATGAAGAGAGATGAAGATCGAATGTCAGCGCAGCTGATAAGGTAGTGAAAGAATGCAGGAGAGAAGCTGAGTAAAGCAAGAGGGATGGGGGCCCAGGGCTGAGGCAGCGCATTTTCATACTGCAGAGGAAAGTACATGTTGCATCAACATGGTCATCACTGGTTGTACAGATAGCGAGACATTACAAAAGGCCTGGGCAGTTTTGCAGACAGTTTGCCATTAATGCATACAAAGACAGTGGAGGCTGAGGACCGAGTTGGAAGCAGGGAGTGATGCTGTGGGAAGGGGTGGTGTGCCTCAGACGCTTCCCAGGGCTCCCCAGTACCGGACCCCCCCTGGAAATGAGAAGCAGTGGGAGGACAGAGACCACAGCAGGGAAGGTGCTCTGCAGTGCAGGAGAAGGAGAAGCTCGGTTCTTCTTTTTATGCCTAGCTTGAAAGGAAATTAAATGAGTTACTCCTTTCTCTTTTATTGCCTCTTGGGACATTTCGGGTAACCACTCTGGAGACTACTGGTATGAATCTCTAGCAGGCAGAGCTGCACGAAGCTTCGTTGGTATCCCTTACACCACACAAGGACTGGCACAAGCAACTTCTACTTTCATGAATATCACACTGAGACTGGTGGAGAGTTTCCTCCTGAGGGACTGAGCACTTGAGCCCCAGGAAATGACTGGTATCTGGTCTGGAGAGCTGGAAGAGCAGGGCAGCTGCTTTCCTGAATGTGGTACAGGTGGTAGTGCACATGGTGCTGTGCTGCCTCATGGCCACAGGATACTGGCCTATCTTTCCACCTTATCCCTGGCTCTTGCCAGTGCTATTACTCCTTTGGTTTCACAAGCACTAAATTCACTCACAAATTTTATATATATATAAAAAAGACATACTGTCATAAAATCAGCTAGCTGAGCATTCCCCAATGAAAATGAAATGCTGCTGCTCCTCAGAAGAAGTGCTGGTTCTGGATCATTTGTCTCTTAAATATTTGGCAAAGTCTGACTGCAGTCTTAGTGTCCTCCTCTCACGGCTCACCCTGGCCAGTGCCTGGACGCAGCCTCGTTCCTGCACCTAGAAGGCAAAGCATCCCGTGCTCGAGGTTTGTGCTACCAGGTATGGATTGATCTTTCTTGCTGCCAGAGCTGGGCAGTTGAATTTGTGCTGGTGGATGTGTTTGGCTTTGCAGGGGCAGAGCTATGTGTTGTTTCATCGAAGCGGGGAGTCTGCAGAGCCAGCCTGGCATGGGGCAGGGCAGCAGGGTTCTCGTTGTCCATTGGGATGTGGGATGCAAGTCTGCACTGCAGAGATCCTGTCAGCGGCCCTCTCATCTCGACTGTGGTCCATCCTGTAATGATGCTACTCATAGAGAGCATTGATCTCCTGTGTCTGGGCTCGGGGGCTCCAGGGCGTTTATAAACCCAAGGAAAATGCTGTGAATTCTGCTGCCTTGACAGATAGTCAGAAAGATGTTGGAACAGCTGCTGACCCCTGGGGAAGTGGCAGAGGTAGGTACAGTGCTCAGAGACTCCCTGGAGGGTTGGAGTTAATGTGTTTGACTCATTCTGCAGGAGCAAAATGTCCTGCTGTCTCAAAGCAGCACTGGGGGAGCAAGGGCAAGAGAGCCGTGTCTGGCCCGTTTAACAGGCAGGAGCAGGGACGTGGATGTCACTTCATACAGCCGCTCCTGCTGCTGCTGAGCTCTCGCAGAGTGCAACCATTCCCTTCCCCGCCTGCCCTGACTGTGAGCTCCCAGCGCTGCGGGCGTGAGTCTGGTCTTCCTGCCCTGTGTGCCCCTGCTCTTAACGGGGCATGTGGTGTTGCTTATCCCTGTGCTGCTTTCGCTGCGACTCAGCAGAGGCTCCTCTCGGGGAAGCTCGAAGCTGCGATTGCTGCCAGTGGTCCTCCAAGAGGCAGCTGGGTGCAGCTTTCGCTCCTGGACCCCATTGCCAAGGAGACAACGGTGCACCGCAGTGGCACGGGTGCCTGATACCATTACCCTCCTCACGGTCTGACTTCCATGCTGATGTGTCTTCAGAGATACAATGCTTTGATTCTACCTAAACTTACGAAGGGTTCTCACACACAGCTGGGACGGGGCAGCTCAGAGAAGAAGCTTTGTTTGGCCAAGTCTCCATAGTTCCCTTGTTTCTGATGCAGGGCTGATGATAGGGAAGTGGGATACTGCCAGCAGTCCCAGCTCACACAGCCCTCTGGCCATCTGAAGGTGCAACATGAAGTGAAACCAGGAGCCAAATGGCAGCTTGGGGACGAGGTAGGTGCATCCTGGAAGCGCTTGACAAAAGCTCCTGCTGCCTGAGCGCATGGTGAATTAGCACAGCGAGGAACCTGGACTGGCTGCGAACAGCAGCTGGTGCACAGCCCAGATCCCTATAACAGCTGTCCCAGCACTCCCTCGTGCACCGTGCTGATTTTGGTGGGCACATAACACAGTTTGAGGCTTATTGTATTCCTAGAAAGAATGATGCTTTGAGAGATCCCCCCGAACCAAATCCAAACCGTGGAACGGTCAACTCTCACCAGCATTAATGCCACTGAGCAGCCGCTGGCAAGGACAAAGGGGATGGGGTTTGCAAGTTCAGCTCTTGGCCTTTTGGGGGCACCTTGGCTGGTGTGCCAGCAGGTAGAGGAATGTTATAGCTCAGCCTGGAACATTTTGCACAGGCATTTCTCTTGGCAGTTTATGATCTTTTCTGCCTCAGCTGGAAAGCCAGCAGGACTGAATAAATCACCAGGCCAACAAAAGCCCAGGATGTTTTCACAATTGCCAGGACTTTATTAATTTACAAGTACATTATTGAATTTCTTCCTTCCTAACAACAGTTTTCACTTAGATGGGGACTCCTTTAGTGTGTTTGGGTGAGTATTGGGTGAGTAAAACTCCTCAAGGAAGTCACCTGCCAAATATTTGTGCCATTAATGCCAGTCAACAGCAAATGGGATGAGACGGATTTGGTGCTTTCATTTGCCACGTCTTGGAGTGCTTTGTAGAAGAGGGACTGCCTGCCTCCCCCACACCCTGGAGGACCCGGCCCTGGGTTCCACCAACTCTTAGTGCAAAAAGAGGCTCTTCCTTCAGCCCGTTCTCTTTAAGTTCTTTGTGTTTCTGGCCACTAGAGAAGTTAATTTGGCATCTTCACCTTTTCCAACTCAATAGTATGACCTGCTTCAAATACATACTGCCACCTCCGTTGAAAGGACCCAGGTGTCCCCAGAACCTGAGCAAGCTGATACATTACTACATTTCCCACTGCTTCTGGGGTGAAACACTGCTATTTTTATCTATGTTTTGGGACCTGCCAAGCCATTCCGTAACAAGAGTTAAATAAGCTACTGACACCAAAGCAAAAGAGCAGGGGTGGTTTAGACTGGCAGATGGTGTGTGTGGGCTGACACTCAGGATTACAGTCCCTGCCTGTGCAGGTGCACCTCTGCCTTAAGGAGGGGTTAAAAGCCAGGAGCTGAGCTTTCCCCTCAGAGGTGGGCAGCACACAAAGCAGTGCCTGCCGTAACCTGTGGTGACAGCGGCTCTGTCTGACTCAGAGAGACAGCAGGAGCTTCACCACCCACGTTTTCAAACCCATCTTCGGTGGGTTGCTCTGTCCCTTGCAGTGAGCAGCACTGCGCTTTTGCGCCTATGATCCAAGCACGCCCTTTGCTAGAAGCTTTACCCACTGCCTTTAACTGAGTTTCTTTCTATTGCCCACTTAGTCAAGTGGGCAATGATACTGCCCAAATCTAGCTTGTCTGTGTTCCCATCTGGGGCCCCTCAGCCATGGTAGGTCTCCCCTGTGCACAGCCTGAAGGAGACTGCTCGGCCCCCGCTGCTCCTTGGTCATGGGCATTGTGTCAGCTGCAGCTCCCGCTGCTGTGCATCTGCAGGAGAGCAAGGGGCAGCAGATGCGGCTCAACAACTTTTTCTGCAAAAGTGATGGGGCAAGTGCAATTTTTAAGCTGTTTTCTATCCATCAAGAGCTGCTGTCCCAGATGCATCTTTTTCATTCTTAGTGTCTAATTTACCTTTTCTTGTCCTTAAGGAATACCTTCTCCAGACCTCACTTTTTCCTGGTCGTGGCCTCCTCCACCACCGCTGTCTTTTCCTGGAGCACTTTTTTTACAGCACATCCATCCCCGGTGGTGCTCTCAGTCAGATGCTATGTTCTGCAACAAGCCTGCAAGGACAGTTAGTGCCTTCACAGGCTGCCTCACTTTGCATGCACAGTGTCCTCCCCACGCTGCAGCCAAGGGTAGTGGTCCATCCTGCCGTGGTGTGTGTTCAGGACTACTTGTCCTGTCCCCTGAGGTGGCTCTCCGTAGAGCTGCTTGTTAATCCTAAGTGTTGCTTTCTGCTGGTGGTTGGTGCTGCGATGGGCTGGTGCAGCTGGCTGGGGCCTGCCCTCGGTCCTGAGCGTCTGAGCATCAGTGCCTGGGTAATGAGGAGCGGCTGACAGGACGTGCGGCGACCTGGCCCCCTCCCAGCCCGGGGACATCTCTCCACACAAATCCCCCTTCCCTTGGGGCAGCCAGGCGACAATCTTTGACTGAAGCTGGGCCAGGACTCGGGAGGGGTCCTGCACTGCCATTACTGTTGCTGTTCTGATTAGGGACAGGGTTACTAAGATAGTGTGGTTTTCCTTTTTCCTTCTTAAATGTTACAGGGCTTTTATAGCAGTATTTTCCTCTTGTGTTTTCCTTTACTGCTGCATTGTGCTCCCCACCGGAGCCAGCTACCAGGGGTTATCACACACTGCAGGCTGCACATCCCAGCTCGCGTTTATGGCAAGAATAACGTTCCCGGTGCTTCTCATCTGTACTGCTGAACAGTCAGGCTGGGTCTGCTCAGCATCTCCCAGCTAGCTGCGGAGGAGCGGGTGAGAGAGAGAGAGGCTGCCTGGTTCCTGTGCTGGGTGTAAATGAACAACGTGCCCTGGGGACGGGTGGAGCAGAGCCAAGCCAGCAGCAATGGGGCTGAGGGTTTGCTTCAGTGCAGAAGAGACCCATTTCCACTCTGCTTTGGTCCCAGAGGGCCCCTCTGCCCTTCACGCCCGACCTGCCTGTGCTCAGGGGCTCTGGGGGGTGGCAGGTTGCCCTCCGCCAGCTGCTCCCCGGTGCTTCTGCCGCGCTGGCAGCACGGCCGCCCGACCTGCCCGGCTCCCGCTGGCACCTCTCCAGCCACAGCGCTCCGGCCTCTGTTCTCCTGCCGGGCGGCCCTGCTTTGGGGGAGGAAAACGGGATGCAAGCTAATGGGGAGCAGCCTCAGTGATAAGGGCCTGTGAAAGGAGGGAGGCGATGTGAGTACACGCTGACAGGTACAAATAAGGGAAACAGTCCTGTTCTTCAGAGCATCTTCTCTTCAGGGACAGGCTGGCGCGGCAGACCCCACCCAGGGAATGCTGCGGGAAGCTGGGATGTGAGGGTCTGGCCCAGTGGTGGAGTACGGCCACAAGGTTTCCCGCAGCCCATTCCTTCGTTCGGAGTCTCCTAAAGCTGGTGGGCTTGTGTGGCAGGCAGGGCCCCTCTCCTCCAGGTAACAATTAACAGGAAACATCTTCAAGTGATTAAAAAAATTTAAACAGGTCAATTATTTCAAAAAAAGAGAAAAGAATTAAAATGGTTTCTGTGGGTACTTTTAAAATATAATCAATAATTTATCAGACAATTTTTGTTCAACAATGAGGAATTAGGAGGCTTCAAATGCTCCAAAATTTTATCTGCAAGGGAAAATGTTTAAATTATTTATTTTCCTACCTGTGGCTCATGCCAGGGGAGCAGCCCCACCGGCCAGCCCTGCATGCCTGTGCACGTTTCCCAGCGGCTCTGGGAGCGGTGCTGGCCGAGGCGTGATGCTGCCGCGGGTGTGGCTGCAGGGACTGGAGGGTGCTGCTGGGCAGGGTTCACCTGGGAATCTGCCCGCCGGCCCCCCACACGTCCTGCAAGAGCTCTGGAGATGGGCGGCCTCGACCCACCCGCGTGCCACTGGGGACGTCCTGGCCCAGGGAGGCGTCTGTCCCTCTGCCCGCACCTTGGCACAGGGCTGGGTTTGCAGCGCGGGCTCGGACCTGGGCTCTCAGGGGAGGAGGGTGCCATTCCCAGGGCGCTGCATGGCTTTGGGCAGGCTGGATGCCAACAGCAGCAAAGCGGCAGGAGCTCAGCCCCGGGATGTAATTAACCCTTAGGGAATATGGCAAAGTGGAAATGAAAGAGAAGCCAGCTGGAGTTCATCGCCCACCCCATGAAAAAAATCTGCATACCATATATAACGGAAGGGGCAGACAAGCTGCTGTGAAGAATCCTTCATTATCTGTGGAAATATGCCCAGTTTTACAGAAAAACAAATATGGAGAATTGAAAATAAATGGCATTATTAGCAGAAAGGGAGTCCCTAATTAACCAGATATAGTCCATTACTGTAGCCTTCAATTCATTAAATTGCATAATTACATAAAAACACTGTTGATGTGCTATTCAGTATAACTGGTATTGTCTTCCTAACAATTAGCTCTATAATTGTCAGTTTGACAGGGTAATTAAAAATGTTTAAAGATGTTGCGTCAGCCTTTTCTCCTTTGCTGAGCTCAGTCGGATGTCTCTGCAAGATGATTTTCTACCTAACCTGACCACCGTTTTGGTTTTGATTTATACCAATGTGTTACAGGAATGACCAGACTCATGGATTACTTTGATGTTCCTGCTAGGCTGATTTTTAAAAGTAGGAGAAAAATAACTCCTGGTGTCATTTTCATTTACTTTCAGGAAAACTGCCGTCCCATTCCCCGTTTCATGCCACTGGTGACATGACTTTCTTCCGAGCAGTTTTACGGACGGAGCGTTGTGATATCTGACATTTGTGGCCCTAAATCTTGGTTCAGTTTGCTGTGTAAAACCTTTCATCCCACATGCATTTTTTATGAATGGATTGAAAAACACAAGAAATAAAGCCTGTAGCTCCAAGTCGTGTCGCTGTGTGCAGAGCAGGGCTGCTCAGCCAGCGCGGGCAGCCCCAGGGAGCGGGGCAAGGCCCCTGGGCACGAGGCACTCCGGTTTGCAGGGGGCTGTCATGCAGAGATGCTTCCAGCTGTGCCAGGTTCTGGTGCAGGCGTGATGGTGGTAAAACGCTGCAGAGCAGCACGAGACCGGTGGGTCTGCACGGCACTGGAGGGGCGCAGGTGGCACGAAGCCCTGGGCACCGTGGCGGGGAGCAGGATGGGAGCCTGGACGTGCTGGGGAGCCTGGGACCCACCAGCTAACAGCCGGAGCTGCAGGAGGCAGCCTGGGAAGGTGCGCGCCGGAGCCGTGTTGGGAACGTGCTGTAAAGGAGGCAGTTTCTGGAGCACTTCATGGCAATCACTCTCAGTTCTGTTGTTCTAGGGCGGTGATTGCCACTTTGCATGGTCAAAACCCTGACTTATTTCCCTTTTCAATGAAATAAACCCAAATACTCACTGCTGAGAAGTGATAAATAAATCTGTCGTCACACCCAGGAGCTTTGCCAGCTGGGTTTTGGCTGGATGAGAGTCTGTTTGTGAAAGCTTTCAAGGATTTTTCAAAATACTCTGTTTTGAATCATTAAACGAACGAAGTGATCTGGTCTTCTGGAATAAACAGTCATCACATGGAAGTGAAGTCTGAATTTCTTTCTTGGCAAAACAATTTCCAACACTTCTCTCTCTTTCTTATTTTTACATTTGTTTTTGTGTTTATGTTTATTTTTGTTCTTGGATGCCATTTCTTACACCACATCTTTTCTGCTACAGCAGGCTCGGTGAAGATCACACACTTAACCGAGTGCTTACGGCATTCAGCTGAAGGAGTCCCCTCCCCGCGCTCCTTCCCCTCGTAGCCAGAAGCGTGACTCCGAGTCCAGATGGCCCCGTTCCACCACTCTCTAGCCATTAGTTTGTATTCAGTATTCATAATTGCTTCGCTAACTGAGAAACTTTACAATCTGTTGCAGGCCATTATATGCAAAACCATGCCCGAATAATTGATCCCCTGCCATCCAAATTGCAGAAGTGCTCGAGCGTTTTGTAATCGTACAGAAAGGGTTTGTATTCTGAGTATTTCAAACGTATATTAAAATAAAACTGGCAATGAGATAACAAGGCATCATTTTACAGCGGCTCTGTCATTAAGCAATCACGCACCCATACCTGTGCGCTGGGGCGGTGTCCTGCTGGGAGTGTTATCTCTCTAATGCGCAATCTGGAGCCGAACCGATGCAATTTACTCCTCTGATGTTCCACATTTGCTAGCCCTATCTCGCCACTGCCATGGTATGCTCGCCCGTTCGCCACGAAGTCGGCAGAATATCTAATGCTCGGGCGGGACAAGGGGGCCGCAGGCCCCTGTGGGGCAGCTCCCCAGAGAAAGCATGTGAGCCGTGCAGCCCCAGCGCCGTGGGTGGCAGCCCACTCTCTTGAGCCCTGGTGGGAAGCCAGTTCCATCGTGCCCTGCGGTGCTGCAGCGGTTGACTTCGGGAGGGAGAGGAGGCTGCGGCACTACCGAGGGCCGGCACTGGGGCAAAGCTTCATTAGCACATGCCATGACTGCCCAGCGCCTGCCCTGGTTGTGGTGTGGAGCCAGCGCCGGTGGCTTTGGTCCCTGCTCAGGAGGTGAGCCCTGTGTCCCTGGGAAGCCGGTGATTTCCCAGAAGATCAAAATGACGTAAATCTCTGCCAGGAGTCCTGTCTTTCTGGGATGGTGTCGCCTCGGTGGGTGGAGGGAGGTAGCCTGAGCCCAGTCCCAGCTGCACAGCTCAGTCCCTGGGCATCTGGAGGGGCTGCGGGGACCCAGCTCCGAAGTGCGGCACTGGCAGCTCCGGACCCCTCCACGCCAAGGCAGGACCATGGCGCTGGGCAGAGGCAGCCCCCACCACGGGCAGGGTGCCTTGCAGCACATGTAGGTCCAGTTCAGGATCTGGATTGTGCTTCTTGGGCTGGGGGGGTCTCTGCCCAGGAGTCTGCACAGCACATGCTGTCGTGCAGCGCCGGAAGAGCTGAGTATGTCTGGCTTTCCTCCGGCGAGCAGGTCTGGGAGGCAGCGTGCAGCAGTGGAGGAGGGCACAGGGAGAGGCAGGGTGCAGGCCAGGGAGGTTTTAGGAGAAGGGGGCAGAGATGATACTGTTTGCATTATTCCAGGGGCTTCCTCTCCGGAGCCAACGAGGCCCTGAAGAACTGCTGGGGCTGCAGCTGAGCTCCTCTCCTCAGGCTGCTCGAGGGTGATGGATGGTGAAGTGTGACATGTCTACCTGTCCTCAGCTCACAGTGAGACAAGACAGGGGTTGTGTGACCCTTGCCCACGGCCATCGCCACCGCCAAAGATTCCTTGCAGCAAGAAGTGAGATTTTCTCTGCCTTTTTTATCTCCTAAGTGAGTTTCTGGGAGCCTCACGCACGAGCTCTGCATGGCAGGGCCTGGACGCGCAGGGCCATGCTTACCTGGGAAATCCATTCTGTGCTGCCCGGATTGCTCCCTCTGCAGCGGTGGGGCTGCGCGCGCTCTGCCCTGCTGAGGGCTCTTGCCCCCTTTCAGCCATTCCAAGCGCAGTGGTTGTGGGCGCCAAGGGAAGAGCCTCAGTTGACAACTGAGTCGCGCCGCCATGGCCACAGCGGGAAGTCTGTGCGGGAGCGGTGTCAGCACAGCTGGCCCCGGCGGTGCTGACGTGCTGATGCCCAGGTTCAGAACGCCTTGTTTATGAGTGATTCATGTTGAATGAATCCTTAGGGGATGAAGGCAGGGAATATGACATAGAGCCTTATAAAGGTTTCCAAACAGAGAACCAGCAAGGTATCCTGTAGGATGATAGATCTCTCCTTAAGTCATAGGAGGAAAGGGTAATAAATTCATAAATTCCTCTAGTTACCAGGGTTATTTTCCACAAAAGAATTTACTGCATGGCATACATTCCTCTGCTCACAATAATGAGATCTGGGCTCCAACATGTGACATTTATGACTGGCATTATGAAAAAAAAAGACAAGACATACAGTCTTTGAGGAAAATATGTGGGACAAATCTCCAGTTCACACATACAGTATATTCACACTCCAGAACAGGACAGACTGGCTGGGTTTCAACCAGGGAACCAGAAATATTTTTGCAAATACTTTCCTGGGGAAACGAGCCACAGTGGGAGCATTGATCCTGGATGCTCTCCAGTCTGCTGCAATCCCTGCCACCACTAGAGGTTTCGGAGGTTTGCTGGACTCAGCCATGCCACCAGCCTACATGCAGGTTGTACCTGTAGATGCTCAGTCCCCTGTGCTGTACGCATGTCTTCTGGGCTGCCTTCAGACGCGGGGCTAGCATCCTCCCTTCAGAGCGGTGTCAACGCCACCAAGCTCTGTTTGGGACCAGAGGCAGAGACAACAGTTGCCTCCTTACTCCTGCACTCCCATCTTGATCCCTGCAGTCCGGCACTCCCCTGAGGTGCGGACTCTCAGAGCCCCTGCAGAAGGACAGGGCAGGCTGGCAGCTCAGTGTGGGAAGGCACTGGGCATCCCTGGCTTCTTCCATGCCAGCAGAATGGCTGACCTGGTAAAGAGGGCTTTAAATCTCCATCGTGCTGAGACCGTGGCCCAGGGCACCTCTGGTGCTGCAGGAGAAGTCCCTTGTGCTCTGCACTCCAGAGCTCCCCATGCATCTCCCTGACATCACAGGGAAGGACACATTGAGCTGCTCTTTGCCTAATGGGGTAGTTTGGATGTTACAGCCTAAAATTAAAGAGCTCATTAATTACTATGCTGAAAGCCAGGTTCTCTTTAAGCCTGTTCTTTATCATGATTAATGAGGCAGCACCATCTCTTTCCCCCTTTATGTCTGTCCTGCCAGAGCGGGATCCACGGTCCTGCCTCCCACTGGTTCTCTCCTCCCTGCTTGGCAGTAAAGGCTTGAGCGGAGTTCAGGGCTGAGTGTTGCCCCAAACTCCACACCGCTCACGCTTCCAGAGCTTGAGTTGCTCCTTGCTCATGCCAGTGCCCTTTGATCCTCCCAGCTGGCATTTGCCCCTGCTGCAGAACACCCCTGCCATCTGCCCTGGCCGGGGCAGAGGGACAGGCACCCGCTCAGCAGTGCTGATGGGGCTACCAGACAGCCCTCGGGTACACACCGGCTCCTGTGCCTGGCTGGGCTGGAGCAGGTCTCAGCCTGCTGGTGCTGACATATTTTCTTGGCTCCATCTCATCAGGAGCTCATGGGCCGCTCATTTCCCTGCAGGAATTGGTGCCTGTCCCCAGGGCACATGCACCCAGTCACCTGTGCAGGAGAGTTGTACCCACCTCACTTCTGCTGGCGACTCTCCCATGCTCAGCAAACACAGTGCTGGCATGGCTTGGGAGCATGGGGTGTAACTGCAGCCTGCCATGGAGCTGGAATTCCCCTCCTGCCATCACATTGCCTGTTCCTGAGGCTTCCCCATTTTGCAGAAAAGGTGGTGGCAGAAGATGGGCATGCTTGTCTGCAGGATGGTCACTTACTACCTGAGAGTTCCCAGTTAGATTTGTCTGCAGAAAGAAAGCAAAGACATTACTGCGCAGCAGGGCTTGTTATGCAGCTTAAACCTTGGATTGTGTTTTTTCAATAAAATAGATGAAAACGGTATCGGTGGCAGCAGCATGCACAGCGCAGTGCAGCTGCAGGAGCCCAGGCTGGATTATGCAGATGGGTCTGTCAGAGAAAGAAACCAGCCTACCTTTGTGTCTTGTAATAAAACTTTACACTTGCTCAGTGCATTTTAATTAACTCTCTCTGCCCCTCCTGCCTGTGGGAGGCATCCAAACCCTCTGCATGGTGCTGGCAGGCTCCTAGCTTTTCGCAGCCTGCAGCAGCTGCATCAAATGCTTTCAGAACTGCGAGGGGAAAAACCTCTGCTTTAGCCCCTCTCTGCCGTGCACCCTGCGCTGGGGAAGGTGCCTGCCCAGCTGCAGGGCTGCCTCCGCAGCCAAATGTCCTGACAGCAGCAGAGGGCCAGGAGAGCATTCCCGTCTGGGGAAATGGCTGCTGGACAAACTGCCCTTTGTGAGCAGGGTGCCCAGCAGTGTGTGGGAAGGGTCGTGCAGGGAAAACCCGGTTTATGGGAGAGGATTAAAGTTTGACACCTGCTCTGCTCAGGTGGAGGATGCAACTGTGCGTTTTTGGGCTGGGGGAAGGGAAGCAAGAGGCTGGCAGAGCACAGGGTTACCCTAACGTGTGATACGGGCTGCCCCTCTCAACTTCCACTGTGTGCAAAAGATGTGATGCTTCTCGATACGGCGTTTGTATATAGAGAGGCTAATCCCATGGGACACTCCAGGAATTGTCTGCATATGTAATTGTCAAATGTGCTCTCTGTTAATGTCTTATGTACCTTGGTTATATAGACCTCAGTAATATCAGGAAAAAAACCTAGGAATTATACTACAAAGTTGTTTGCAGGATAAATGCATCTAATAGTACAGGATTTATAAAATGCAGTGATGGAATTTGGTGTGATGAAGTCTCTCCAAGAGCACGTTGACTAGTAGAGGTAAAAGCTCCCAGGGGAGCACTGCATGCTCCACTTGCGTTCAGAAGGGTCATGTTCTTGGGTGTTAATCCTCTGATGACAAGGCTGTCAATAATTGAGACTTCATGTATAGCTTTTATACAAAGCTAGAGGTCTTCTGGAAGCCTTGAGATAAGCAGAATGATTGAATAATTGATATTACATGATTTATATGATTTTGAAAAATTCACAGTGTTTGTTGTCTGGGGAGGAGTCCAATTAAGGTTGCAATTCAGCCAACCCACCTCCCTCCTTGTTCTCCACCTCCTAAATCTGGGAGGCAGGCAGGTACAGGGGGAACACACGTATC
Source organism: Gavia stellata (assembly GCF_030936135.1). NCBI lineage: Eukaryota > Metazoa > Chordata > Aves > Gaviiformes > Gaviidae > Gavia > Gavia stellata. The sequence goes on from NC_082611.1 coordinate 544,835, forward strand.
ATTTGCGTTGCAGAAAGAGTGAACTTAATGACAACACTTCATTTGCATTTTAACTGAGCAGAATGGAGGTAGGGCGAGAAAGAAGATCAACATCCCCTCAGAAGCCTAAGGATATCTTCTGTATTTTCCCGTGTGTGCCAGGTAACCTGGACCATAGCATGACGTGCTTTCCTACGCGGGGGCAGGGGGTTCCTGGAGCGGGCCCCCTCACGCACTGCCAGGGAAACGTGATCCTGCTGTGCGGGTGGTGGGAGGCTGCGCTCCAGACCAGGCTGTGTGCAAGCAGGGCTTTGAGGATGGGATCACCATCCAAACCAGGCTTTTAACGGACAGGACTGCACCCTGAGAGTTGTGTCTCTGCACCCACTCTGGAAAGAGAGGTCTGCTGCACTGGTGCCAGCTGCTGCAGCACCGTGCATGTCAGAGGGGAGCCCAGAGTTCATCTGGCAGCCACCGGCGTGTCCGATACTGGCAATGCATGTCACTGTTCCTTCTTTTTGGGCTTCTGATCCTGGTGTCAATTGCTTGAGCCTTTAATTCAGCTCAGCAAACAAGGTGTGTGGTTTACTCTTCAGTCTTACCTTGTGACGTGCGCAGTCTCTCTGTGAGCACCCGCGGGAGGCAGCGCTGCTCAGGATGGGTGGGGCACCTGCGCAGCCCCCACCTGCCAACGCTCCTCTGAGGCTCGGGGAGTGAGACACACAGGCTCTGCCAGGGTGCCAGGGCTGTTGGAGTTACTGCCAAAAGCCATGTGTGCCAGAGGAAATCCGCTTTGCAGGGCCGTGCTGGACCCCCTTGTCGGGGTAGGGTGAAAGCCCGTGGGTGGGCAGCATGGCCCCTCCCGGGGGATTCTGTATTCCCAGGGTGCTGGGGCAGGCCACCGGCAGCACGGGAACGCTTCCCCTGCAGTCAGAGAGGCCGGAGCTGCCTGGTGTCTGCAGAGTCCCTGTGCCGGGGCCCGGAGGTGGCAGCCGGCAGCCCAGGACAGTGCTGCTGGGGCAGGGAAGGTGAGCTGCTCTGAGGTGACCTACAGTGCACCCCAGGGCAGAGCCCAGGAGGCAGCAGCCCCCCGTAACCCCCGGAGCCCCCCCAGCCCCGGGCGCAGCTGCGGCGCCTTTGAAGAGGGGAAGCCAGCAGCACTGTTACTATAGTTACTGCAGGGCTGAGGGTAACAGGCAGAGAGAGATTTAAAAATTGATTGTTCTAGCAACAGCTCATCCTTGTTTGGCAACATCAGGCGCATGATGTCAGCTCGCTGAGCCGGGGCCCCGCAGCCTCTGACAGTCCCTTGTCCAAGAAGCGCTGGTGTACAGGGGGTGCCTGGCTCCTCAGGGATGTGCACAAGAGCTGCGAGCTGCCATGAGCGAGGGGGGATGCTGGAAGGTGCTGGTGAGGCTGGACTGGTGGGTGCGCTGGGCTGCAGCTCTGAGCCCGGGGCAGAGACGGTAACTGCTGCCAGCCGGTGCGTGAGGGAAGGGCTGTTTTGATCCTCTCTTAATGGGTCACCAGTACCGAGGCTAAACGGATACTCCAGCGGCTCTCATGGCTTTGCGAGGCAGCTGCCTCCTGCAGATGTGGCCTCACGCCCTCCTCGGTCCCTGCGGGGCCCTGGCCAGAAGAGGAGAGCAGGGCCAGAAGTCGGGCTGGGACGGGGAGGCTGGAGCTCCCGGGAGCTGCCTCCGCAGCCGGGACCCACCCTGTGAGACCCCGACTGGGCGGAATGCGCAGCTGGCAGTGCCCGGTGGGCAGGTGAGGTGGGCAGGCGAGGTGCTGCCTCGCCGCACGCCCTGCAGCCAGCAGCAGCCCGTGTCTGCCTCGTCAGAGCCAGCAGTGCCCCTTGTCCACCCGGTCGCGGCTCTGCCCGGGATGCTGAAGCGGCGTCTCAGGGAAATCTGCTGGCTGGGGCTTGCGGTCGCCAGGAGCGGCTGTTGAGGCTCAGCAGGCAAATGTGTGCCACGCGGCCCCGTGAGGCTGGCACCTCCTGCGCGGCCTGGCCAGCACCCTGCTCGGGGCCCAGCAGGGACCTCCACCTACATGTCCCTGTGGAGGGGACGCTTCAGCAGCCATGAGTAATTTAGCAGCACAGGGGATGTTTAAGAGCACTTCAGAACTGTTTCTAGGGCAGGAAAGACCTGGCTGAAAGAAAAACAAATACTGGATTTGTTTTGTGTAGAGAAAATGGCTACCACAGTGTCAGGACATTGTGTAGAAAGTGTTTTCATTCCTTGCAAATTAACCCAAGGGCTTGTCCTCCTCCTGTACTTCCTGCAGCGCTCCGGGCTGGTTTTGTTCGCAGCACTGAGTGCTGTTGCTAGGTGCTAGAGAAAAGCATGAGTATTTTGTATGTTTTCTTTTCCAGACACCAAAACTGAAAGCTGACCATGTAGGCTGATCTCTGGGTAGATGTCACCTGGAAACAAATAGCTTTCACTAGGCAGATTCAGAGTTAATTTTCTCTACCTCATGTGGCAGTGTTGGAGCCTTGGTCTGGGTTCAAAAAAAGAAACCACATTTCTCTCTCTTTTCCTCAGCAGTTCTCTCTGGGGCTATCCACCATCCCAGGCAAGGGACAGTGTTCCTGGGGGAAAGCAAAGCAGCATCAGCCAGAAAAAAATCTTTGGGCTGTCTGGATAAGCAAGGCTCAGAGTAACTTCAGGAGGTATCATGCCAAAGGGGAGCTTTATCAAAAGCACAGAGGCCGAAGGGGAGATCTGCTTTGCCCCCTGGCAAACCCTGCCCACAGCGAGGTGTGGGTAGCACCCATCGGCAGGGTGCATGCCTGTCCCCTTGCACTTGGGTCTGCCCCAGAGCAGCTCTTGGGCTTCACCTGGCGTGTGCCCACTCTGCAGGCTTCATTGGGGGCAGGTGATGCTGCTGATGTCCTCATCAGTGGCCTCACCAGTGTGCTCTCCCCGCCCTTCCTAGGACCAGTGACCAAGTCTGTTTGTCAGGGGTTGCTTTTTTTTTTTCCCCTTTCTTCCTTCCATCAGAAGAGATAAAAGGGAGGGCTGGAGAGTTCAGGCTTAGGTGGTGCTGGTGATCAGCCAGTGCACATGGAGAGGAGATGAATGCAAGAAGAGTGTCCTGCTAGAACTAGGAGAAGATATGGAAACATCCAGCAGCAGGGATGGACCAGCCACAGCTCCTCACAGATGCGTGAGTCACACAGAGCCCTGGAGAAGAGAAACATTTTGATCATTTGCATTTTATGCGTGAGAAGGTTAATTACAATGATGTTAAAGACAGTCATTGGCATGACAATTTGATTAGAAGGAAACTTTGGTTCTCAAAGAGATCTAGCTAGGGGCAACGTCTCTCTCTGAAGCAGCGGTTTTCTATCCCAAAGGCTGCAGTAGCCTGTTGTGGGGATACTGGGGAGAGCTTTGGTATGATTTCATGCACCAGTTGGAGTATCTTTATCTGAGTCACTGCCTGTGCTTATAAATCCCTGACTGTGAGCAGGGGTGATAAGATCTCAAGGCGTTCCTGTCTGTGCAGTAAGGAATTAGGAAAGATACATTAACAAAGTTATTTAATTGCTATTTATCAGTGCCAGGAGCTTGGGTACTAAACAAGAAGATTCAGAATTGCTCATTTATGAGAGCCTGTTTGAACTATTGGTTGTTGCTGAGACCTGCTGGGAAAGTTAACTGGAAAGTTAACACTGGAAAACCTATAAGCAGGAAACTGTTGGACTATACCTCTCTGGGAGAGATTGGGGGTAAAGGTGGTGGAAGGTCAGTCTCCACCATAAGCGGCACTCCTGCCGCTGACAACTCAGCAGCAAGTGCTCTCAGATAAGTGGCGATGGATGTCTTGGTATGCAGAGCATGAGGTGGGATGTTAGCGGGTGTTTGCTGTGAAAGACGGAATGTGTGATAGAGCAGGAGGATCAGCTCCATGCAAATCTACAGAAAGAGGGAGAAAAGACTGGGTTTGCATGGGATATTTTGCTTGGAGTGATGTGTGCTGGAGGTCCCATGCTACCAGAACTAAAATGGCCTTGACATTTCCAAAAACCGTATGTGATAGTTCCCTGACTCAGGAGTTGCATCCAAGAGTTCTGCATTAGCCCTTCTTTGGACAGAGAGGGACTGGTCACTGAACTAAACCTTCAAGGTACCTTTGATGCAGGGGGTCATGACTCAACTATGTTTCTTATGTCTGAACACAATAAAATCCAAATCCATGTATAGATGTACACCTGGTGCTTTAAAAGGGCTAATTTCACAAAGTTGAAAATAATTATGAAGCATATCAATTGGGAGCAAGGTTTTTAGGAGAAAGATGTAAACAAGTGAAAGAAAATGAAAATGTAAATGTAAAGAGAATGTAAATGAGAAGCCAAGTATTACAGGATGTTGATAAAGGGAGGAGAAAGCTTTGCTGGGAACTGGTGACCCTGCAAGGGAGGAAGGGATGCTTCCAGCTGGGTTGGGAGAGCTAACTCTTTTCATGGATGCAGTAGAGAATAGGTTGAAATCAGAGGTTATCTCCTCCTGGTGTGGCTGGAGCAACGTGCCCAGTTCTGCTAGCTCTGCTAAGATGGAAGCTGACATGTAAGAGTAGAGTTAGGAAGAGCTGCGAGATGATTACACAGAATGAAATCATGCTGTAAGGTGAGAGCCTGCAGGACAGAGATCTCTTATTTTCTATCAGAGGCAGGCTGTGGAAGCAACTTACTTCTGCCCATAAGTACTTATGCAGGGAATGGAGTGCTGATAGCAGACAGCTCTGTTGTCTGGCAGACAAAGGTCTGTCTAACTAGATGCAGCTGAAGACAGACAAGTTCAGATTAGAAAGAAGCTACACAATGGAAACTGTGAGTGTAATTAAGCACTGGAGCAATGCACCTAGGATCTCTTCCTCACTAGAAATGCTGCAGTGAAGATCAAATGTTTTCCTTCTAAAAAGACTTGTGGTTGTTCAAACTGGAATTAATCCAGGGCAGTCTGATGGCCTGTGCTTGGCACAAAGTCAAGCTGGGTGATCATCAGGTCCCTCCTAGCCTTATTACCCACAAATGTATATGCAGATAGGATACAGATGGTTGTTTAAAAAAATCAGCTTGGCCAGGCCTGAGCACAGGGGAAGCTCCGGATAGGCAGCTGGAGTAGGGCTGTGTCAGAATGAAATGGCTCAGGGACCACAGCAGAGAGCCGCGCCAGTGCTGGTGGTGTGCTTGGCAGGGACAGGGGGTCTGGGGAAGCAGGGAGGGCAGAGGACAAGCGCAAGGTCAAAGCCAGGTGTGAGGGTCTTCAAGCAGTGCAAAGAGGGGGAGAGCGGTGGTCTCTGCCCATGCAGCCTCTCTGGGGTGATGCAGCATGTGTGCTCTTGGGGCGATGCGTGGGGACAGCTCATCTGGCTGCGGGGTGCCTGCTGGGAAGGCAGCTCTTCCTCAGGCAAAGTGTGCCCTTAAAGAGCTCCTCTCTGATAGGACTCTAACTTTGCTTCAGACGGCATCCTTGTTGATTTTGTTTTTCCTCTGGCAACTCCTTTTTAAGGGGAGAAACTAAAGTGCCAACACTCTGACCTGTTCACTAAGCCCTAGACCTGTGCAGGTGAATTGCCATTTCATTTACCTTTGAGTGCCCGGGAGAACTTTCCCCATCTGTTTCCATGGCTGACTACTGGTGCATTTCACTTTGCATTTAAGTATTGTTGTCTGTGTTTCTCATGCCCATGGCAGTCTCCCCCAGTTTTGAGTAGTTGTCAGTTTAAGTTATGGCTGCCTAGAATGGATTATAGAGTCTTATTTGCATGGAGGATATATTTGAATACATCAACATGCCTTGAATGCTTAAGGTTTAAACAACATGAGTATGCAGGTTCAATGTGTGGGAATAAGGAGCGATGAAAGTAGTGTTATTGCCACACAGCTCTTTTAGTCACGTTCAGCAGAGTCAAGCCTCAGGGACTTCTGAATGGAAGGTTCCCATGTGTTCTTGCTGCCTGCTGCCTCTCGCCTGCTATCCGGAACAGCTGGAGCTCCAAGTGGCCTGTCGGCTGCTCCTGCCTTTGCAGGTCCCAGCAGAGGAAACACAGGGGTTTTCTCTAATGCAGTAGGAAGCAGAGTCCAGGGTCGCAAGGGGGGGGGATGCTGGAGCAGGGGCTGTCACATCAACAGCTGTGTTGTGCCTTGCCCCCCAAAAGTCCTGCAGGCTCTTACTGTCTCTCCTGGCAGTTCCTTGATGCATCAGAAAGACCACAAAGGATGATCATTTCAGCATTGGTCTTAAGCTTTGGAAAGCAGTACTTTCCTGCTTGCATGACCCTTCTGCTTGCTGTGATCATGCATACTAAATAAATTACACCCTGGTCTTGCCCTCTGGGTCAGGACATGCCTTGACCCAGGATTCCCCTGTCTCAGCACCATGAAGCTGAGCCCTCTAGAGCAACCTGTGGAGAGTTGGGTTTGGCACTTGGCCGGGTGTCTGCAGAGCTAGTGCTTCCCAGGGGACTGGTCCAGCAACTTCCCCTTGTCTCTGCTGGCGCCAGTTGCTGACAGTCTCTTTTGACAGTCCTCTTGTACTTCTTTGTTACTATTTGCGCATTCTGCCTTTTCACTCATGTTAGATTATACTTGCCTTGGTTTGTAAAAACCTTTCAGACAGAGGCTTAGTACCAGCTTGTGGCACTGTCTTTCGAAACTGTGCATCCTGTGCATTCTTCTCCTCTTGCTTTGGCAGGAGCAGAGGCAGTGAGACTTACAGGGCCATTAAACAAATGTGCCACTACTCTAGAGCCTTGTTTAGTTCTTTGTGCATTTTCCCTCCCTGTTCATAAATGCACAGACATCTGGGTCACTCAGTGCCGTCCTTCTGTTCCAGCTACTGCACAGCATCTGCTTGTTTTCTTACCACTTAATAAAAACTTCCTCTCTTTTTGTCTCCTACATGCAGTTCTTCATCCTGAATCAGCTGACAGACTTGTTAGTTCTGGAAATGCTTGGCACTTGCTCCATGCTCTGGCTCTGCCCAGGTTTCTGAGTGGTTACACCTATGATACGATAAACTTTTGAACCCTAAAAGTACAGTTGCTCTAGAGGATAAATCAACCCTATAGCAATGCCAAGGGACAGAGAGTGGTTCTTTTCTGACTACTTCTTTCTGTAACATACAGTTAATTTTGTTGACCTGCAGCACCATCATTCCTGAATGCTGTGGTCGCAGCCTTGTTGCACAGGGTAGGACAGGAGCACAGAGCATGAGCACAGTCCTCACCCTGGAGAGCTGATGGGGCACGTTCCTCCTCCACTTGAGCTGCTGACCTTTAGCATGGGCCTGTCTAGAGACCTCTGATAGATCAGCAAGGATTGCTTTACATTGACAAATACAAAATATGGTACCTTGTGTAAATGGCTTTTCTCCAGACTAAATAATTCCTTTTGTCAGATTTTCCTGCTGTATAATCCCCCACACTCCATTCTCTTTTTGTTTGACCTATATTATTCAAGCTCCAATTCAATTCCACCATTGTGCAAATCAGGTGACCAGATATTCTCCTCTGCTGATTCATAGCTGGCACCACATTACCCTCTGACATATGTAAAATGCTCCTCTCTGTATGAGCCAGGATCTTGCTAACCTTCTGCACAGTGCTTGCAGATCAGAATACAAACAGAGGTGCTGAGTCTGACACATACAGCAACTCTGTCTACACTGTGCTAGCTTCTGCAGTGGCATTTAAGCTGTTCTTAGTATCAGTATTATTTCTACCCACATGTACAACTTCTTATTGCTGATAAATTGCAATGCGTTCACAGCGCTTTGCCTTTTCCTGGATCTACTTCTACAGCCTTAGTAGTTCCAGACAGCAAAGTTTTCATCCAGAAAACTGCTAGTATAGGGGTTGGAGTGGGCACACAGCTATCAGACTCCTGTGACTATGTCCCCTCTTAGGCTGTTGGGGAGCCCTGCAAAGGTGTCTCCTCCAAACCTGGCCTGGTGAGGCTGGTCCTCCTCCTGCTTCCCTGGAGAGGAGCTGTTACTGCCTGCATTGAGCAGGACCCCCCAAATGCTGAAGATGCTCTAAACAGAATAAGCCATTTGAAAACTTTGTGTGGGGGCTTTGGCTGCTATAAACTGAGGAGCTGGATGGAGACTTGAGACATGGAAGGCACTGCACATAGCAGTCTGCATAGCCAGTTATCCAGAGTACCTGGTGGTGCCAGGACCTTGGTGTATTCAGAGACAGCCAGGTGAAGACCTATCGCCCCAGATGGTGCAGCTAGTCCGTAACTAACTTCTGCCACACACTGAGCAACGACACTCGGCACTAAGTCCCACAGTCTGGTGGGAGAAGGACCCTCCAGACAAGGGAAGCAGTGGTGAGGAGCCCTCTCTGCTGGGTGAGGGGCTAGCTGCCAAGCACGCGGAGCTTCGTCTCTTTGTGGGTAGGTGGGCATCAGAGAGGCAGAGCCTGGCGGATTGGAGGAAAAAGGGTGTCCCAGCTGCTGTGGGGGAAGGCACGTGGAGAGCTCTGACCATCGCCAGACCCTGTGGCAGGGGACTGGGTAAAGCCCAGGCTCTGTGGGAAGGAGACACCCCCACGAGCGACTAGGGGAGCAGACAGCAGAAATCAGCTGCGTGGCTGGCCAGGGTGGTGCACAGGGACTTCTGCTCACGGGCTCCTTGCAAGGAGTTGGGTGTGATCCTTCAGGAAGGCTTCTCTTCCCCAAGGACTGGTCTTGCCCATCACCCTGCTGCTCAGCTGGGAGCTGAGGAGAGGAGCTCATGGAGTGGTGGGTTTCTTCTGCAGTCTGTATGAGGTGATGTCTGGAGGGTTTTCAGTTTGTGTTGTCATTAGGACTTACATGAAAAAAACTTGTGACTGTAACTGGGAGGTGACAGCTAACAGCTTGTCTTGGCTATTATTATACATGCTAGAAGCAGTAATGATTAAAGGGACTGCACTGTGAGGTAAAGAGATGCCATCCTGGAACCAGATGACTGGGTGATACAATTAAGATAAAGAAATCATATATTGTTGGCAATAGGGAAGCAGAAGTGATGAAATGTGTGATTGGGAAGTGTGGGAACAAGATGAAATTAAAGAAAAATCACAATAAGGAGCAGAAAATGAGCAGGACTTGGAACAAGAGATGCAGTTGTTGAGACGATAAGAAGAGTAGAAATAAATTGAGAGCAAACATCCTTGGAGTAGAAGTGAAGACATACAAAAGATCTTTCCAAACTCTATTAAAAATAAGTTGCTGTGCTAAAATGAGAGCATTATAATCTAAAAGAAATTACATTATTAAACCATTGGCCTCTATGGTCAGTGCTCAGGGAAGGACAGGGCAAAAACCCTCACAGGTTGAGCTATGCTAGTGGGAGACTTTCTGCAGGGACCCAAACCTGTGTAGCTATTGCACCTTTCAGGAATGGAGCACTTAGGATTTGTTAACAGTGGTATGGTTGTGACTTACCCCAAAATAAGGGCTCAGTGACCACAAATAAACCAAAGCTAAATGCGTTCTGTGGAAATGAGGGAGGAGCTGGCGGTGCTGGTGAGGTGACCAGGACCAAGAGCACCGGGGTGACAGTCAGGCGGCGAGGTGTGTCTATGCGGATGCACACCGCTGGCAGTGCATGCACTTGCACAAGGATGGGGCTGCTGGAGGTTTGAGTAGGAGCCTCAGGTGAGGTGGGATGGGGCGCTCCGAGCTGTACTGGAGAGGCTGATGCCTGCTGATGGAGCAATGCCCAGTGTGTGCATCTGAGCGTGTGCTGTGTTATAGCCCTGCAAAAGCCGGGGAAGGCCTGACCTGTCTCTGCAGACAAATGTGCCACCACAGTTCCTGCATTTGACTAAAACAGGTGATGGTGAGTGGTGTAGTTACATAGTTATGTGCTGCCAGGAAAGGACTGAATAGTGCCATGGAGTGTCCAAGAGCAGACTGAAAATCTCAAAGGTGCGATGGCACCTGGGGTGGCAGGTGGCTGGGTGTGAAGTGCCCCTCTCCTCTGCTAGAGCTGCTTATCTGTGCAGCTCCTCCGGGGCTCCCTTCTGATGCTCCGAGACAGCAGTGGCAGTGGCCCCACCTTGCCAACAGCTCACCTGCTACATCCTGGGGACGAGTGGCTGGAAAGCTGCCCTGCAGAAAAGGACCTGGGGGTGCTGGTTGACAGCTGGCTGGATATGAGCCAGCAGTGTGCCCAGGTGGCCACAAAGGCCAACAGCATCCTGGCCTGTATCAGAAACAGTGTGGCCAGCGGGAGTAGGGAGGTGATCGCGCCCCTGTACTCGGTGCTGGTGAGGCTGCACCTCAAATGCTGTGTTCAGTTTTGGGCCCCTCACTCCAAGAAGGACATTGAGGTGCTGGAGCGTGTCCAGAGAAGGGCGACGGAGCTGGTGAGGGGTCTGGAGCACAAGTCTGATGAGGAGCGGCTGAGGGAGCTGGGGTTGTTCAGTCTGGAGAAGAGGAGGCTGAGGGGAGACCTTATCGCTCTCTACAATTACCTGAAAGGGCGTTGCAGAGAGGTGGGTGTTGGTCTCTTCTCCCAAGTGACAAGTGACAGGACAAGAGGAAATGGCCTCAAGTTGCGCCAGGGGAGGTTTAGAATGGATATTAGGAAAAATGTCTTTGCAAAGAGAGTGGTGAAGCACTGGCAGAGGCTGCCCAGGGAGGTGGTGGAGTCACCATCCCTGGAGGTGTTCAAGGAACGTGTGGACGTGGCACTGCGGGACATGGTTTAATGGGCATGGTGGGGTTAGTTGATGGTTGGACTTGATGATCTTACAGGTCTTTTCCAACCTTGGTGATTCTGTGATCTTCCTAAGAACAGCAGCACTAATGCAGCCAGCAGGACTCTGCTGCATGCAGGGGTCAGAGCTGTCACTGGACTGGTGTCAGGGCTGCACTCAAAAGTAGATGCAAAACATCCTTAGCACAATTTCCTCCCCCCAGCAAGGTGTATGTGTATCTGTATGCACAGTCTCAGGGAGCTCCTGTACAAGAAGAAGAAAAAAAAAGCCTTGTGGTTGCTATTTCTAAATCCTGGGGAGGCTCTGGGACATGCTGGTGACAGGGCTGCATAAGCAGGTCGATGGTATTGAAATGTGAGAGGAATTCTGTCCTTGTGCTGAGCTGCAGCTCTGAAACCTGTCACAGCCAATGGGAAAATTTGCTGTCTCCAAAAGGCAGAAGGGAGCTGCTGCTGCTAACTGCTTCCAACTGAGCAGAGAAATGCACTTGCTTTCCAAGAGCCCGCATGTCTCCGAGCCATACCAGCACAGGAGAGGATGAGGCCCGCAGGCACTCTTGGCCGCGAGGAGCCCAGGACCTCTGAGGGGATGTAGCACCTGATGCATGCAAGCACCATTAGCATGGTTCTCCCCAGCGTCTCTCCTTTGGACAATCCCAGTGGTGGCACCGCTCTTTTCAGGGTCAGGATGCCTCTGTTAAGGCTTCAGGACACACTAACCCCATGGCCTCAGCGACATGCTCCCTCCTTGTATTTGTCTCCACATGCCCAAAGGGTGTACCTACCTGTTCAGCAGATATGTGGTGCAGTGGCTTCAAAGGCTTCTGCTCTTTCTGCCACAGGAAAGGGTTTGGGTTGTGTCGAGATGAAAGCGGCAGTGTATCAGCTCCAGAGTGCTGGGGCTGGGACAGACCTGGGGGCCATGTGAATTTACCCTGGGTGGTCTGCAGGCCTGGCAAGCCAGGTCCTTTCATGTATCTTCACTGTAACAGAGGAGTCTGCCGCGTGCTCAGGGGATGCTGCGTGCTGCCTGGTGTTCATGAGGCACAGTGCCTCAGGATTCCCTCCCACAGATCTGCACGGGAGGTCAGTGTGCCATGTCCTCCTTGAAATTATCAAAGGGCTGGCAGTGTGCTCCCGAGATGGCAGTGTGGGCTGGCTCCCTGCACTTCCTCCCCTTACAAATCACTGATTTGGAGATACTGTGATTACAGAGCAACGACAATATGTTTGCATAGTTAAATCATGAATCTTGTTGGTGTGGGGGAATGATTGGTTGTTGTTGTCCTCGTTTTGTGATGCTTTCAGTTACTTCTCATTTGTTTTGAAGAAGTTCTATTAATAACACAGCCCACAGTCCTGTGCAGGGAGGAAGTTTTATCTAATTACTGAAATTAAAACTTATGAGCTTGGTAAATCTCTGAGATAGATGACAAGTGAATTCAAGTTTATTGACAGTTCAAACTCAAGTTTATTTACAGTTCCCAAAACTTGAACTGCAAAATACTGCTCTGCTCACACAGAAAACAAATGTCACCTGGGTGCCAGGCAGCAGCCCTGCAGCACAGCTCCCCAGCCACCTCTGCCTGCATGTCCTCCAGCCTGGATACTTGGGGGCAGTGAGCAGGTCCCAGCATGGGTCTGCACAGGCTGTCAGTAGGGACCATGGGTGAGCCCTGGGCTTGCTACAGGACTGAGTTTTGCCTTGGACACTGCTCACTGGGATGGTCTGTTTGGACAGTGAAACTGAACTTTCTCCATGATGTTAAAAAGCAGGTTTAAACCACAGCATTTTCAGCCTGGCAATAGGAGTGCTGTGCCACCCGCTCCTGTCCTGGCAGGCTATGCTTGCTGTTAGCATCCTGCGCTATCGATTCAGCTGGTGAGTCCTGCTCTTCTCCTCTCGCTGTCTGCAGTGATGTGCTTTGGAAATGAATCTTCTTAAACCTCCAGCTGGCGATTCCAAGATACACTTTTTCCACCTGTCATTTTCTCCTTGACCTCTGTGAAGAGTTGCGCGATACAAGTGAAATTCAAATCAGGCAACTGCTTTATCTGCTCACCCTGCATTTTCTTCCTCTCCAAACTAAAAATGAGAAGGTATTATGACACCTGCGCAGATGGATTGAGTCAGGGTGAAGATTTTAAACTTATTCAATAAAGCGTTGGAGCTAATGAGGAAAATACTATTTATCTCTTTAACACATGTGCTCTGAGCTGCTCAGGGCCTCCAAGCAATAGATCTTCCCTGAGACTTGCAGGCATTTGCCATTACACCTCGCAGAAGGAGCTGTACTAACATTTCTGTGCTGGTCAGAGCAGCGCAGGCGTAGTGATGCTCTTGACACTGTGTGCTGGACATGTGGACCAGCGTGGCTCTGTAGCCTTTTGCCTCTGAACTTTTTGCTTCTAATCAGAAATGTGTAAGGATGGAAGTGTCTCGGGTAGGATGGATGCAATCTTTCTCTCTTTTAATGATCTCCAACTCCAGCAGTTCCTCCCAGTGAACAATGTTTTGTGTAGTGCACAGAAACCACAACTGTAGCTCCATGTAACTGGATTCATTTGACATTCATCAACAAGAATAGCCTCTTGCATATTAGGAACTAAACCTAAAGCTTGGCTGTGGTTGAGAACCCGTTTCCTTTGGTGTATGGGCCCAGGGTGACAGCAGGGCCGTCCCTGTGGGCTATGGGAATCCTGTGCCATTATCCTGTGCATTTTGCCCCTACAAAAGCTCACAAGCAGATGACTGTGCTATTAATAACACAATTGCAAACACACAGGGCTTGTCTAATTCTTTTCCTTTTTTCTTAATTAGTTGTGGATTACCACATTTTCTGGCACTGATTTTTGGAAATCCCCCTTGTCTCCTAGGTGACCACATATGGTTAGTACTTGTTATCTGGCACTCTGAAGCTGTTTTTAAGGACAACAGTAAAGTCTGTCAAGCAGTGGAGAGTGGAAATCCAATGACCCTCATTCAAGGATGATGTTTTTAAATTGGGAAATTCATAGCAATGCTGGATGAGGAAATGTAAACACCAGAGCAAAGACTTCCACTTCTTTGGGGTTTTTGTTGGGGGAGGAAGTCGCAAGTATATCATGACTCCAGCAAAGTCAAGTGTGCCTGAAAAATGCTGCGGCTGAGCCTCCTCCTTATGATTTTGTTCTGCCAGTGCCTCAGGTTCAGATCATTACCATTAGTGAGCTGCTGCAAAGTGCCAGACTACAATTTTATTTTTTGGTAGTGTCTGAATTACTAAGCAAACTTCTGTGGATCCACAGGGCTGCAGCCTTGACCCAGACTGAGGTCAGGCTGGGAAGGGATGGCTCTTGCCAGGGTCCCTGAGCTGTTAGCTTATGCAGGTAGCTCCACAGCCCTGCAGAAGCTGCAGCCCTTTGAAAAGCTGAGCAAGAAGAGCCTTTCCTCCCCATGTGATTCTGCATGCAGATGGTCTCAGATCTGCATGTCTCAGTATATTAGTCTCACTGCTGCTAATACATGGGGGAGCTACCACCAGTTCTCAGTGTGCAGCACGATGACTATGGGGGGTGGAGGCGCGGATCCCCATGTATCCCCATCTCCAGAGGTTCAGGGTATGGCAGTGTTACACAAGCCCTGTGCTGCCCACATCCCTCAGTGGGGGTTGAGGACCTGTTGCCCCTCTGCCCTGTGCACTGCTTTCCTTGTGGGAGGAATGAGGCAGGAAGGGCTCCCGGGTGCCTGCTCCTCCGCGGTGCTGGAGCTGCCCCTTGCCTTGGGGCTGGGAGCTGCCCCGGCTGCTGGAGCTGCCTGCCCTCCTTGGCCTGATCCAGCATGCTGCTGCTGGAGCCCAGGGTGGGGATGTTGGCAAGTGCTGTGGGAAGACTGGTGTCCAAGGTTTTGATGGTTGGGGTCTGTGTGGGAGGGACAGGGAGCTGGCTGTCCCTGGCCCAGCAGCTGCTGGAGGGGCTCGGGGCCCCCCAAGTGCTGGCGCTGTTCTCCAGGCTGCCCGCCCTCTTGGGCACTGGCCTCTCCAGTGCCGTTACAGACCCATTAACGTTGGCAGCTCAGACCCACAGATCGCCTCCAAATCACTTGGATATTGACGCAGCGGGTAAAGAGCTGTGTGAGGTAAGCAGGAAGGATGCAGCCCAGCCCCACTGCAGGGAGCTGCTTTCCCGGGCAATGGTGTTGGGGTGGCTGGGGGCAGCTCGCCCGCTGGCGCCCAGCATCCTCCCACCCCTCCCCAGTGGCTGTTTCCTCGTCTGTCCTTTCCGAGCCTTTCTGCAGGTTTTGTGGCTGCTGTTCTCTGAAGTCAGCACTGAGTTTCCCTTCTCAGAATAATGGAATTTAATGGAATTGAATTCCTGCTGGGCTAATTTCTGTGCAGTAAAAATAGCTGCAGTGATGATGCATGTAATGTACGTCCACTGCCACCTTTGCAAGGGGAAGTATGACTTATTGGTGGCAGAAACAAGGGACACGGTGACAATTTTTGACTCATCTAGGTCTTTCAGCTCCACAGAAGTGCTCATGAGTCTGATTCCTGCTGCAGCAAAAGCCCTGGTGTGACTGCCCGGGGCGTGGAGCATCCCCGGGCCATGTGGGCTGGAGCGGGCTCTGCCTCATCGCCCAGGCAGGGCCCCTCCCAGCACGGTCTGGCCCAGCTGCAGCTGGGGGCATGACTTGTGGGACATGGTTTAATGGGCATGGTGGTGTTGGGTTGATGGTTGGACTTAACGATCTTACAGGTCTTTTCCAACCTTAATGATCCTGTGTGTGTGCATTTCGGAGAGGTGCTAAGCCACGGCAGTAACGGGGTGGGCAGTTGCAACAAGGAGGCTGATGGATGCTGTTTTTGGAGTGTTGCTGCGTGAAGCCGTCTTCCGCAGCTTCCTCCAGTCATGGAGTTTCCCATGGCACTCGGCCACATGGCGACAAAATAAAGTTGTGCTCAGCAAAGATAATGCTACTTCTGCTCGGTGGACTACTTTACGCAAGTGGAGATGAGACAAAGATAAGAAAAGCAAATTACTGGAAAATTGGTTTGTTTAATACAAGAAATTGGGAGCTCTGCCAAACACTGATGTGGATGAGGGCAGAGCTTATATGCTTATAAATCTTGTAACTCTGGCCCATGTCATGTAGGTGAGAGTCTAAGCAGTCCTCAGGGCACAATTATAATCGGAAAGGGGGGCCTACACTAGCAGAAAGAAAGTCAATATAGAAAAGTCCAAATTCTGTACAGGAAGGAGAAATCAAAAGCAGAAATACATATATAGGAAATATCTGGCAAGGCAACATTTTTGCAGGAAAGGATGTGGGTGTGATAATGCCCTGCTGTTGCCAAAAAGCAGAGCGTTATCAATTTAGGATGCATTAATATGATTGTTGCCTGTATGGGCCTGGCTATAATTGTTCCCCTTGTATGTGATGTTGGGGAATAAAAATACTTTATTTTAAAAGATAATAAATATACATTTGTTCTAAGAAAAATATAGAGAAATTGGTGAAGTGCTGGAGAATTTCAAGAGAAATCTGAGAGATCCAAAAAATGTGTCTCACAAGGAAAGGCTGAAAGAATTGAATCTTGTTGGTCTTAAATGTGGTAACCAGAGGGGTGAATGTGATCGTCTTCAAATACAGGAAAGGTTATTACATGAAGGACAACACTCAGTTGTCTTCTGTCCTTTACAGTCTTAAATTTCTGTGATTTTGAAAAACTGGGCTACTGGTTTATTGCAAATGAGATTATAAGTGAGGACAAACAATAATCAATTTTTCTCCGAGTCTGCCATGGGAAAAACCTGTTTGTTCTGAAGGCATTTGTTACAACATGAGAAACAAGAAGGAAGAAGCTTAGGAGATCTGTGGATGACATCAGCAGACCAAAGCCAGACAGGGTTGTACAGCACCGTCAGATACACGGCAGGGCTAAGGGAAAGATGAAATTACAGCTGGATTTGGGGGAAGGCTAAGGTGACTACCAGGAGACTCTTTATCCGAAGTGCCTGGGGATGCCAGCTGGATAGGTAGGTTTGGCTTCGGCATGTTCAGGGGTCTGTCTACACCAGTAAACTACTGCGCATGACAGGAGTGGATCAGTAGGTTGAAGCAGTTGTTGCCAAGGCCCTTACACCTCCTGCGTGTGCAGTCTGGAGGTTTTACTTGGGACTAGACTTAGTCTCACCTCCCGCCCCCAACATGCCCTGGCCAGGCATGCATTTTGAAGCTGACCAATGATTTGTTCAGTCCGTTGTGCCCTGGTTACGGGTTGGAAATGTCTGATGTGCACCTGTGAATCAAGTGAGCGAGAGGTGCATAAGGTGGTCAGCGGGAGTTAACAGAGGTACCCAGAGAGCTGTTGGCCGGAGCTGTGCTTCCCTGGCTCCCTGACTGCTGTTGGGCGGGTGGGTGTTTGTTTCCCCTTCTCCTGCCCTGGCACGGATCCCAGCCTGGCTGTGATGCTGACGGAGCAGGCAGCTGGTTGCTGCCGCTGCCCCAGGGAGCAGACATTACTGTCCTTGAACTGACAAGGTGCATGTCCTGTGGGACATCATGCTCGGTCCCCTGTAACTCTGATTCCAGCTAGTGGACCTCCTCCAGCTCCGTTCTTTGTTGTCAGGATGGACCTTAGCAGTTTGTAATCGACACAGGCACCCTCTTTACCCACGTAGCTAAAGGCTGCTGTATTCTTGGCTGCTCTCCCATCCTGAGGAAGGAGGAGCTGCTTTAGTAATGAATTTTGCTTGCTTGTTAGCAGCCAGGTTATTTTCACTATTCTTTTCTCCAAAGCTCCTGAGTGATGCTGTCTGTTCCTGAGAGCTTCATGGAATTGCAGTTTGCAATTTGCTTCGTCACCTTGTGCTGTTGTTATTGTTACCTCTGTGTCCTGGAAAACACATCCTGTGTGTTGCTTCCAGGAGAAGCCTTAGTGATGTGTGGAGTATGGAGGAATATTTAGTTATATGTGCACGTTCAGTGCTATGACTTGGTTTCGCTGCTTTTTAAGTATTTTTCCTAGGGGAATGTACAGGTTAAAGCCTGGCCCTGGAATGAAAGACAGAGGTCTGGGAAATGGTACTTGTGCTTGGTTGCCTTGCCTAGCATTGCTTAGGTCTTGTTGACTAAGACAATGTTTATTTAGCTCCTTCATGGGACACAAGGACAAACTCCTTTCCTCAAATGGTGTGTTTGGGGTTTCAGATAGACTCCTATCCTGGTGATCTGCTCTCTGACTGAATAAGGTTTTGCTATATGCATTCTCCCTGAGGGACTTTGTTTCTGGACCCAGATGGCCAAAATGCCTGGTTTGTCTTGGAAATGTTACTTTGCAGGTCTACAGCCAGTTCAGGTTGCAGGGCTGTCCCTCATTTCAGGGCAGATTTGAGGTCCCTCCGTGGTGGCTGGGGAGCATGACCTGTGCTTTGCAGGCCAGTTTTTGCTGGAGAAAACACTGACTCGTGCTGCATGGTCCAGAGCTTGCCTTAAGGCAGGAGATGTGGGAAGCAGTGGTACAGGACATCAAAAAGGTGCTACTATCAACAAGTTCCAAAACACGACCAAGAGGACATGACAGGATGCAGAGGTGTTTGGGCATCTCATAGCCTTAGAGCAGAGGGTGCAGCCAGGAGCAGCAAGCCTCCAACCCCCTGTCTGCTGTCCCACAGTGCCCCGCTCTGGAGCCACGGCCCAAAAAACCCTCAGCTCGTCATCTCCAGAGACATCTGCTTCCACCACCACAGAGCCACAACCGTGTGTCAGATGAGACAAGCCTGTCTGCGAGCAAGGGCCCCCCCTCCTATGAAGGAGTGTCTACTGCGGAGGGGTGCAACGCACCTCTGTTGATGGCCTGGTGGGGAGGAGCAGAGATGTCCTCACGGCCGGTGGGAGGTCCCCGTTTTGCAGGGGAAGCTGCTGGTTGAGCCGGCAGTGGGTGCTGCGGTGCGGCTGTCCAGAAGCAGACCCTGAGCAGGGAGTGGCAGACACCTGCCCGGTAGCCTCAGCAGCCCAAGCTAGAATGAAAGTCTCCTGGAGAAGTTTTTGCTTCAGATGACTTTAAAGCTCTTTATGCAATATCCTCATGCTTTTTGTAGGTACAGGTATAATTATTTCATTATGCTTTCCTGTGAAGTGTGAAAACTATCTTTACCAATCCTCTTAAATTAGTTAAATATAATATTCAGTGAGACAGGAGATAGAGAAATGTTAATTGAAACTGGAGAGGTGTTTATAGGGTGATACAGTGTGGCCAACTGTGACTATAATTAATGTTCAGGGTCCTTGATAGTGATTCATATTCCAGAGTTTATTAAATATTTTCAACAGCAGTCAAAGCCACATGGAGTAGTTCACTACATTTGTGAAAATCATCTGTGCAGATATATGGCACTCGCTAGGAGCAGGCCAGCCAAAATAATTTTTAATTGGATCAGGTTCTCCCTGGGCTGCTGCAAGGATGCTTTCGAGCGCTTTCTGTATTAGCGGGCTCACAGGTCTGTCACATCCCATATGCCTTCTGAGGCCAGACCAAGTCCTTCAGAAACCATCCTCGCCAGGAGCGGGGTTTCCATGGGCTCTTTATGTACAAAGGGAGGCCCAGTTCTTCCCCGGAAAAATAAGCCCCACTTTGACGCCACAGGGCAGCGAGGACCCGGTTCCCTCTTGGCCCTGCTGCAAGGGCTCAGCCATCCTGCCCACAGCAGTCACCCCATTTATAACGCCCCATGGGGCAGATCCCTCTCTTGGAGAGCCGTCCCCCAATCCCTGCTCTGCCTTGCACTCTCCTCTGGAGCGAGGACCCGCGGGACAGGCCAGCATCCCCCTGCCAATGCCTTGGCCCCTGGTGTTGGATGTCGCTGGGGACGCTGCACCGGGCAGAAGATACCATCCCCTGGATAGAAGGTACTTCCCAGCCTGGCGCTCCTGAAGCGCCTGGAAACTGTTGCCATCCCCGACTGCAGCACGGCCCCGCTGCCCTCATCTGAGCCACCCCTAAACTGCTCAGGGGGCTGCGGAGCTTGGCAAGTCAAGTCATGGAAATGCAATCTGTGACTCACTAGCAGCTGCTCATTACTAATGAAGACCTGAGCCTTCACCTCTGCTTTCCCATGCAGTCGCAGAGTAAGGGGACTCTGGACATGGCTGCAGGGCACGTCATTGCTTGGGGATGTGTGAGTTTTCAGGGGGAGCAGGGACCCTCTTGTCCCCTGGCAGGTTGGGGAGGTCTGTGTGGGGGCAGGCGGGTCATCTCACACGTGAAGACATCCAATCCTTTTTGGGTAGTCAGTGACTCTTCAGTTGAAGTATGTCCCTTTCTTTGCACCCAGGTCTTTGTTGCTTTCACCCATCTGTCTGAATAGGAGAAATGGGACTGTCCTCCTGACATTTAGTCACAAGCAGCCCGTGCTAGCCTAGAGATATCATCTCTAATTCACTGCTGCAGCCGTTCAGAGTTACACCGACTGCATGGAAAGGAAGAGGAAATGCAACTTAGCAGCTGATGAGTGACAATGATACATCACAGGCGACGGGCTCAGCATTTCTGCAAATCTTCTGCTTGCCTAAGGCACTAGAAAACATTTTAAACTATTGAATACTGCAGCCAATAAGAGGCTGCAGTAACTTATTGATGTTCCCAGCTTGCCTTATACCTTTCATCTATCTTTATGCCTGCCCTGGAAGGCTGAAATAACTAATGTTGCTATTTTTTAATGAAGTTAGGTGAGCTGTTCACCTTTCACTAGGAGGGCCTGAGCTCTTTTCTTAGGCTCCTGACAGTAGTGAAGGTCAATAAGCAACTTTCCTTTGCTTGTGCGTGGTGCGGTGCAGACACATGTCTTTGCAGGAGAGAGCACAGCGTTTGGTGCAGGTGGACTGACCCCCTTTCCAGAGCTGCTGCAGTAGTTGCTTGTTGGTGTGTTGCTATTAGTTTCTGTTATGCATGCTGCTAAAAATCCCTCCCCGTCCTAGAAAGCCTAGCTGCTCCAGGGATGCCCACCTTCTGTGGAAGCTGGACTTTTCCACTCTGAAATACTGAAGAGCTTCAGGCTCTGTGTGTCTTTTCCTCCTCAGCGTAAGGCTTTGGGGCTCAGATCTCATTGCCTTTTCAGTTCAGTCCACGCAGACTTGTGTTTCCAGCAAATGCCATTTCACACAGCTACTGAAAACTGATGAAATGATTCTGCATAATCCCTTGTTATAATCAGCTTGTTAAACTGATCAGCACATCCCATCACCATGGAGAGAGCTGGCTTCCATTGGAGGAGAATGTACTAAAGAAGAAATCAATTTCCCATACAGCACCATCACAGCTGACACTGAACAAACTCATGTTAGACCGATGCCCTTCTATGAACTTGTAACTGGCAGGAGTGTCCAGGGGATGAAAACTCATTGCTATTTGTGCTGGTTTTCCATCTTTGGAACAGAACACCATTGTGCCACTTGCGCTGCTCAAGTCGTCTGATATTTGTTGTTGTTCTGGTGTTTGCTTCTTGGATTTTGGACTGTCCTGTTTGTGCAATGGCTGGTTCACTTGCTTAAAAACAGTGAAATGAATTATCCTTGTTGTCACTCCAGTAAATCAGGAGATCCACGGTGGAAAGAGGTAGCATGAGCTTGGTGTGCCAGGGATTCCTGTCCTTCCAAATTCACAAGCATGGATTAAGTGTTTACCTCCCTGGGGAAAGTCAGTAGCCCTGGACCTTTGACCATGCAGATGCAATGGGATTGTGTTTTCTTTCATGAAGCATTTAAATTATGTGAATTACAAGTATTTTGCTACCAGTATTACAACAGTGAGCACTGACAAAAGGAACTGTCAGTGATGCTCAAATTCCAAAGCACTTGTCACTCACTGGAATATTTGCAAACTAGCTAATGATAGCCCACAGAAATCAGTAACTATTTTCAGTGTTTCTTTTGAACTTACAAATACTAATGTAAGTTGCTGTCTGGTCCCAAGAGTGTCAGGAAGAACAGAAACATCTCCACTGCTGTCTTACAGACAGAATGAGTGGGGAGTCTCCCCCAAGTTTATTGTAAAGATAACTGTCCAGAAGAAGCCTGAGGCATTAAATGCTGTGACATATGGCTTTCGTCTTCTGAGTTCTTTGCATTAATGCACTGGTGGTAGAAGAGAAGAATCCCTTTGTTACAGCGCAGTGTTCTGGCACATGAAACACACTTGCGCCTCTCCTGTCTTTGCACGTGAAGATGCAAAGGAACTTTAACACAAAAGGAAGCAGTCATTACTTTTTCTAGGCTGTAAGAGGTTTAAAAAAAAGTCCTTCAGCACACAGAAAATTCTCACCAGATAAATTAATTTTCAAGCTTTCATGGCAGAACAAACAGCAACTTTGAATTTTCAACCTTGCTGCTTTCCTCTTAGAAAAACCTGGTCATTCAATAGGTTGAGAGTTGGATGAATCTGTTTTGTCTTGAAAAGTGTTTCAGTGCAGGAATGAAATGTCATTTCCCCACTGGAAGATAAATCAGTAGAACAGCTGCGTTGTTACTTTGACCATTGTGTTACTGCCTTGATTCTTATCTTGAGTCTTGACCTGTGCCTCTTCCTGAGGATATGTAGAGCAGCCCCTGTTCCTCTGCAGTCCCACAGTCCACCCTGTGGCATGCAAGTGTTGAACGACTGGTGTGATCTCCACTGGCAGCTCAGCCGAGCTTCTGCCTTTGCTAGGACCTTCTCTGGGCTTGCGTAGGACAGGCTGGAGAGTTGGGCCATAGGGTCTGTACGTCAGCAGGAGGAAGGATGGCTGGAACTGGGGACAAGAAGGGGAATCGTTCCAGTCCTGGGATCTGGGTGTTCCAACCAGCTACTGCATTAAAGATGCAGAGGGACAGGCACATTTGGGCCACTTACAGCTGTTCAGTTAGCCTGTGCGCAACAAATTCCCCTAATCTTTACAATTCTTAACTCTTACTGCATATAGCACTTTCTGTCTCTCACAGTGTTTTATAGACATACAGTTTTACAGATAGAGCATCAAGGCTTTGCTTTTGCTACAAGACAGACTACTGGAAATGTAACTTTGCAAATTTGTGCAAATGGGTCTACTGATTATTTCATGGCAGAGGATGGGAGACATTTAAACTACTTTCAGGAGAAGTCTTAGTCTGAATCTGAGTGCTGCCTTATGAATCAAGGTCAGCTGGCGTAAGCAGTGCAAATGTTCCAAGCCTCTGGAGCTTAGGAAGGAATTTAGGAGGCTTTGAAGTGCTCTTCATCTTCAGAAGGACATCTGCAGCTAATGGTCTGTACTAGCACGCCGAGAGCTGTAAGGTTACATTGCTACTGTCTTGAGCCTTCTCAGTCCCGGTAGGTTTCCAGGGCCCTTTAATGCAAGTTCACAGAAAAGCAAGCTGTAAAAAATGCACTCTCAGGCCAACAGCTGATAATCTAGTGCTGGTTAAGTCAGGTGTAAAATGTCATACTGGGGTTTTAACTATGGTGTTTAAACGCATGATAAAGTACGGCACACAATATTATACGGATTTCAATGAAAAGTTAAATAAGCAAAGACTCCAGATTCCTCGCTGTACAACCGAGGGTTCATTTTGTAATTGTATCCAAATAGACAAATATCTCTTTATTAGATGTGCAAAGTAGCACAATAGTTGGCCAGATTGTTTTAGTTCCAACCCTAACAAGCAAAAAAAGCTTTGCTCTGAATTCAGGATTGATCCAGGTTTTCAGGAATAGCTTTTTCATCTGGCTCCCTTATCTCATTAGCTGATGGTGCCAGGAAGTTCTTTGCTAATGAATGGCTGCAAAGTTCTGCAAGGCCTTCAGATGAAAACACCCACAGAAGCACAGCACAGGGTATAGTCACCTCTCAAAGCACACTGCGTGATATGAGCCAAGATATAAAGGCTTTGCTGTGTTGGATTTGGCTCAGATCTGGAGCTGTGATCATCTCCTGGGGGTGGGGGAACATTCTGCCTTCCCGTCCTGGAAGTTAGGGGTCTAGTACCTGATGAAGCTACACCGAGGTCTGGAAGCAGTGTCTGGGATGCAGACGGGTCTAGGTGACACAAATACTACCTTCACCCTCCATCACAGTGTCGGGACAGGAGGAGAAGCCTCTGATCAGACATAATGCTCTCTTGGAGTCCCTGTTTGCTATATGCCTCTTCTCCTGCTGAAGCTGTCACTGGAGCTGGTGCGAGTCCCCGTTGCCTCCCTCCAGCCATGCAGCCAGCAGTGCTTGGCTGGGCTTGTGTTTCTCAGGCAGGACTTACCTGTAAACCCTCTTGTTTGCAGCTCAAAAGTGAAGCAAAAGGTATTAAAGCCAAGCAGGGGTCTGGCTGGCGCCAGGCCTTCTGCTCTGCCCAGGATGTGGTGGAGACCATGCCCAGCTCTGGCCGAGGCAGAGGAGGTGCCTTTGTGAGCATGGCCTCAGCAGGTCTCTTGAGCAGGCTGGAAGATGGTTTTTGCATGGGGAGCCCAGTTAAGGCTGTGGCTGCCGGGGATGTTTCTGCGGGGTGGCTCCGGTGAGGTGCCACAGCATGGTAGGACATGCTGGGTGCCGAGGAGGGAGATGTGCTGTGACAGAGATGACTTCTCAACCCCCCCAAATTCCAAAGTGGTGCTTTATTAACTAATGAGAGCATTAAAAATGCACAGAGTCACTGGGCTGAACATCAAGGTCCATGACAGAAAGACAAATTGGACAACTAATAGGTTATGTGAGTGGCAAGTTTTGGTGACAAGCTGACAGTGTGACACAGCAGAGTCAGAGCAAACAGATTACTTGGTGGTTCCTGAAAGGTCATATTGTCAGTGTCTCCGTCAGCGGGTGAGCAGCCGTTCATCGCTGCCAAATGGAAAATGACAAGGGCCTTTGCTGCCTCGGATGTTAATGACGGGCTCTCACATGCTCCGAGTGCTCGTGTGAATTACAAAGTTTCTTGGTGACATTTCCAAACAGCTGCTCCTCATCAGAGCTGTGCTGGCTGCCCCTGTGCTGGTGTGAGGAGGGGGCTTCTGCTGGGTTGCAGGCACATGCCCGCCGCCTGCATGAGGTGGGCAAGTCCAGCCAGTTCTTTGGGAACAGGGGAGGGTTTCTGCAAGCAATGGTGAGTGCCACACCCTTGCACCGGGTCTTCAGCTGCTGCTTTCTGCCTGACGTGCCAGCAAGCTCGCAGCGTTGGCCAGGAGCAGCCGGGTGGGAGCCCGAGTGCCTGGCTGGCTGCAGTGGGGAACAGCGCAGCAGGTCTCCGTGCACGGGCTGCCTCGCCTCTGCCAGGACCCCACCACAGGAGGGGCTGAGCACAGCATGCGGAGTCTTGCCTCTGCCCCAAAGAGCTCATATGCACCTTTCATCCCAAATCCTAACCCATGAGACTATGTCTGGCTGTTACTCACCATGTCCAGGCAGCTGGGTTTTGGCTGTGACCCTGTGTCGTGGAGGGAACAGATGATGGGCATGGGAGGAGGAGGCAGAGAGGGTTTTATGCTGGTGTTGGCAGAGCAGAGGGAAGCTGTCTGGTTGGAAACAAGAACGGTTTGTGAAGAATAAGGTACTGGAGGCCAGGATTTGGAGCGTGGCCTTGATCCTGCAGAAAGAGGCAGATGCAATGCCTTGGTTATCTGGCACTTTGTGTTTGGCTTTGACTGGGAATCGTAAGCGAGGACAGCAACAATCCAGCCACCCTTCAGAAACAGTGCAACTAGGGAAGGGAATAATTTCCTGTAGGCAAGAAGCAGTTACAAAAATAGTGGCCTTTTGGGATGCCACTTGGGAGCCCCCCCCAGCATCCTTGGGCTGTGCTTGGGTCTCTATGGGACATGCTGCAGCTGAGGGAAGCCTGGCTCCAGGTCTCTCTACTGCACAGCCAGCAAGACCCATAATTAGACTGTGTTTGCTTTAAGTTATCAAAATTTTTAAATGGCTGTCTAATATCTCACAGTAGAGGCCCATCTAGAGCATTGTGCTCGTGGCATGGCAGACCTGCCCCTTGGCTGATGGGCTGTATCCTGCTGTGTGCCAGCGAGGCGCCCGTGGCATGTATCTGGCTTGTCACTGCTCGACCGGCTTGGGAATGCTTGTGCAGGGGGCAGTCACCAGGACTCGGAGCCAGGTCGTCCCAGCACCAGAAGACCGAACCTTCAAGCCACCTTTTTCTTCCCAGACAGAGCAGGGACCTCACTTTCTTGGTATTTGAATCTTGTGAATGAGGCCAATCTTTCCTTAAGCCATCGTCCACATGAAAGTGGGGTGTGCAGGCGTACGTGAACGCTAGATTGAGCGCACCAAGAATAATCTGGCTGGGCATGAGAGCTCGGAGAACTCTCTAGGCTCTTAATTTTTTGCCAAATGGTCACTGGAGGGTTAATGTAATTTTGGTTTTAATTACATTGCTGGAGGCCATACTTACCCAAGGGAAAAGCCATAATTACGAAGACATTTTATTAAGATATTATTTAATTTTATTGATGTGTCACAAGCAAAGGCACAGGAATGTTCGAATCAATATATACTTACATCAATGTTTAATCTACTTTCAGCATTTTTGCCTGTTCTATTTATGCAGTTACTAGCTGATAAATTAACTTACTGGGAATATGTGGAAAATTAATGAATTTCCAGCAAAATCACACCCTGTGTATTTGTTTCAGCAGGAAACCAGAATATGAACAGGCTTTCATCTTCTTTCAACACAATTTTTCAATCCCTCTCCCTTGCAGTTCACTATTACTAAGTCATGTGTGCTCCATTTTTTCCTTCGTCATCTTCTTCAGAGCAGGTTTTTAGACCTTGCAGGTTGGGAGCCCCTGTGTGGAGGGCATATTAGAGCTAGGCAGCGTGTCACCCTGGTCCAGGCCATCAGTGAGAACCCTGCCCTGAGGCTGCCTGCAGAGCCGGGTTTATCCTCTGATTGTGCAGGTGGAGGCACTAAGCATCTCTGCTCTGCGGGGTGGGAAGCCCAGTCAGACTGGGCTGCCTGGCTGGTGGCCCTCTCCCAGCAGTACTGAACAGTAAACACAGTTCTGGATATTTTGTGGAGCATCTAGGACTGCACTTTGCTAGTAGCAGAGAGGCATTTATGGCATGTGAGTATACAACTCCATTTGCCACATTCCAGCAGGCAAAGTCTGCTTGGATCTTACCGGAAAAAAAAACCCCAACCAGCCTAGGGAAGCATTGCACAGGTCCTGGCCCCTGAGCATCCCATGTTGTTGTCTCCATAGCAAAAGTGACAGGATCACGAAGCCATGCCACCTGACAGTGACAGAGAAACAAGACGGGGTTCAGAAGGAAAACTGAACTCCTGGACAGCTTATGGACCAGGGTCCGATACTGAATCCTGTTTGCTGTGCTCTTGATGATGAGGCTGATGCAGCACAAGGTTACTTCCAGATACAGACAAATTCAAGTTCATGACGGACTACAGAGCAGTGAAAGAAGAGCTTATTTCCACCCCATGTTTGCAGCTGGGAGAAGAGCAGAAATAACCTGAGTGGTCAGAGATATGTAGTCAGGAAGAAACGGATGTCTTCATCCCCATGTGGTTTCTGATCTTTTTCTCCAGTTTTCTATTTTTTTTCTTTTTTGCTGCTTGAAGTCTGTCTTGCCTTCTCCAGTCCTAAGGTACAGGTTATGGACAGCCAGCCCAAAAGAGGGACTCGCCATGTGCTGGGTCTGTCTGCCTTTCCTCTCCTTGCGAAGGCAATTGCCTTTCCACCTCTCCAGTCTTCTGGGTCCTCACTGGTGGTTTTCCTGGGGCTGCGCTGCTCCTGTGCATGGTACCTTTCACACTTGTACCCTTTGGCACGTCTCCACTCACTGCCATTTGCATCCAATTGCCTTGTGGGTGAGAAATCTCTGATGTAATCTCTGATCCAGCCAGCTGCTGAATTACCCTGACTCCAAACAATTTGTCATCAGTGGAAGGATTGATGTTGGGAAGCACTTTTTGAGATGCCTTTTATCTTCCCGCATGCACGGTGCTGCAGCACAGTTCCTCTGTTGTCTTCATCTATCAGCTGCCCCAAGTATATATATTATCTACTGGTTCAGCTGCTGCTGCTCCCTGCATGAGAGTCTCTCGCTCCCTGCTGCTGTCTGAGGCACGCAGATGACGCTTGCAGTGACAGACTCGATTTCAGCTTCCCCGTGCATGGGTGAGTGGGTGCTACTGGGGCTGATTTTCCTTAATGCTTCCCAGATGCTGCCTCATATGGTCAGTTTTGCAGGAATCCTGACCGTGGCCCTTCCCTTGCTTTCCTGCTGAATTGAGCCATCGTTTTTCCCAGGCAGTAGCTGCCATCTGCACCAGAAGGTTAATTTGTTCCTCTTCCCCATAAGTGCATTTATCACATGGAAGTGGCTGTTGTGGAAAATATTGATCAAACACCGGCTGTTCCCTGGCTGGACTGAAACGGAGTGTTACAGTTACTCAATTGCTTGGCGTTTTGCTTTGTGTGCAGACAGCTATGGAGAGTCCCTGTGTGTGTGTGTGTCTGTGTGCATGTGTGTACATGTCTGCGTGTATGTGTGTGGCATGTGGGAGGGAGCAGGCAGCGGCTGCTGCAGTCTCCGTTTCACCCTCCAGTGTTCCCAGCTGCGATTTTCTGGAGTTGGTGGTATGGCTGATGCCTTTGTGCGGAGCAGGTTTTGTCCCGCATCCAGCCCAAGCTCCTGGGCTGGCGGCGGTTGTGCCTGCAGAGCCCCTGCGCACGGCTGGGAGGAGGTAGGGATGCACGTGTGTCTTTAGAGGAAATGGTATTTGGGAGCAGAGGGCTGGGGTGTCTGAAACTCAGCAGTGCACACCACCACAGTCGGAGCCGTGCATTTCCAATGGCATTTGGACTTGTGTCCTGGCCAGCAGGAATGCTCTGGCTTACTCTGCTTTAGACCTGAAAGTCAGCCCTTTGTTTCTGTCTAGTGCCTGTGGCAGCCCTGGGCCATCATTCTCTCTGAGCTCCCTCTTGTTTCCCAGCACTGGCACAGACGATTGCTACCAGTCTGTGCACTGGAGCACACTTGTCTCTCTATTAAAGAAAAATACAATAATAACAACTCCTTGTGGCAGCTGCACAAATATATGCTGTTTTGACAGCACCTTATTTCAGCACAGTGCTCTGGAAGGCTTGTGTGAACATTTCTTGCAGGCAGCTTCACGGTGGGAGAGCTGTGGCACAATGAAAACATATGAGTCACCCATTTAAAAATCATAGCATTTTTAGCACCAAGACCTGTCTCTGCTCCTGGCCATCTGTCAGTGACTACTCTCACCCAGCTGCTTTTCAGGCATTTATTTACCAAGGAAAGCAATGGCTGGGGACCCCTGCCCCTTTGGCACCCTCAGCAACATGCGAGAGGTCCCAGCTGCTTGCTTGCCACGACGTGTCTGTGCAGTGGGCTGCATCCTGGCTGGGGCTGCACTTGGCTCCTGGTCCCCATCACGTCACAAGGTGTCAAAGGTGTTCGGGCAAGGGCTGGTGTTGTGGCAGAAATAAAAAGGGGCATCCAGGAGCAGTGACCTTGTCCACTGGGCTCCCTGTTTCTGTTCTGGTGTACGGAGCAGCAGAGCAGACACCAGGAGAGGCAGGAACAGGTTTTTTTAGGGAGGCTCAGCCCAGTGCGGAGCTCTGGCCTGGCAAAGCAGGGGCAGGCACGGAACCACCCTGGCTCTGTGGCTCACAGACGGTGGAAGGGCACACGCTGCACAGCAGATGCTGCTGGGGCCAAAAAGGGAGCATGAGGAGAGCAACTTCCTAGCATGTGCCCAGGACACTGCAAGCTGGTGCAAGGTGTTAACCTCTCCCTGGAGCAGGGTCAGCCCTTTTGACAGCCATCTGCCCGTTAAAAACATGCAGAGAAGCCCACAGCGGAGTCCTCAGTTAGCAAGAAAAAAGAGCAGCACTGCTAGGAGAAGAAGGCCACTTGGTTTCAGATGTAGCCTATTAGAAAGTAATGGAGAATAAATAACAAACTCAGATGCAAAACGACTGCACGTGTGTGCATGTGGCAGACCACTGCCCTACTAAATATCAGCCAGGTCCCTGGCTCCTTCTCCTTTGTCCTTCAGGTCCGCTCAGAAAAGCGTTGTCCCTCCACCGTGCTGCCAGAGTCATGGTCTTCTCCTCCAGCGTCACAGTGCTCACGTCTTTTTTCCTGATTGCGCCTTTGCTGTGGAGAGACTCAAACTCCCCGGGTGGTGCATCCACACGTGGAAGCAAATGGCAGCTCGGGGGAGCTGTCACTGTGACTGCTGCGCTCCCCGCGATGCCGTGCCACGGGACCCTGCCACGCCAGCTGGGAGCTGACACTGGTGGCCGCAGGCAGCTCGAGCCTGCTCTTTTTCTGCACAATCTGGCACACTGTCCAATACAGATTCACAAGAAGAGCTGTACTCTGCCAGTATATTAAAATTTAATTAGGCAGTAAATGCTTCTTGCTTCCAAGCCCTGAGGCTGAAGAAAGCCAGAATGTCTTTTGGTTTCTTAATGGGACAACTGTCCCCTCCAATAGGCTGTAAATGGTTTTAGTGACATTGGGCAAAGCCTGCCTTCTGTTTTACAATTGTGTAATCGCTGACATGCCCGGTTCAACTCTGCGTTGCCTCTTAATGCAGCGGGGTGCGCTGGGAGGGACTGGCTGGGTAGAGGTGGCGGAAAGGCTGCCAAGCCTAACCCTTCTGCACGGATCGCTGGGAGACACTGGGTCTGCTACGGATGATGAGGAGGAGCTCACAGCAGTACCAGCTCCAGGGGCTTTTATCCCAGCTCCCCTTTCTGAGGGTCTGTGAAGGAGATGCTAAGGCTCAGGGCCGGGACTGGGGCAGCAAACCCCTTCTCCCCACTGTGGCACCCCTTCTTGCTAGTGCAATGCCACTGCCACCCTCCCCTGAGCTCTCACTGCGAGAGCCTGGGATGTTAATATTTGTCGTTACTCTAATAATTGTTTCTTCACTCTTTGCGCTCTGGCAGGAGCTCGTGGCTTCAGCAGGCACAGGTTTTCTATCCTGGCCGCTGTGTACCTTATCCACACTAAATTAGATACAGTCCCTTCCTCAGAAAGCTCAAAGTCTAAAATAAATAAAAAATAAATAACAGACTCTGTAATGTGGAGAGCATGGGTCTGCCAGAGTCACAGCTGAAACTGCCCTGTGCTGCAGCTTGGACAGAAAGCCTCTGCTGTCAGCTCTCCCCTGCCGAGAGCTAAGCTCTGCTATTAAGTCTCCTCACCTGGAGAGTTGTTTGTAAATTCTGAGTATTGATTCTGAAAATGCAGTTCCTCCTTGTAATTTAAAGAAATGAAGAGATTCTTAAGCACTGAGAAAGCTACCAGTTATTTAAAACCCTTTCAGCTTACAGTGTTAAAAAATGAAGCATTTTTTACACATCTTGGTGTCCCTTTGGGTGAGGGCAAGGGAGGATTGTGCAAGGCCTTTCCATGGGAACCCAAGGGATATATATATTGCGGGAAACTCATTAAAACGCATTTCCAGTATCAAAGGGCCGTTCTTAATCGCTGTGTGGCAACCTGCTGCTTCAAACAGCATTTGCAGCCTCCCAGCCGGCGTGTTCACTTCTGGGACATCTTCTGCCTGGCTCAGTACTTGTTCTCCTCCCTCTTTCTGGGGCAACGCATCATCTACATCTTGATCTGAAATGCAGGAAAAGCTTCAGAAATAGATGTTGAGCAAAAGGCTAATTGCGAGCAGCGGGGGAGCTGCTGCCGCGGGCTGCACGAGTGCGGCGGCACCTCTGGGCGCGGACGCGCCTGCTGCTGCCGTGGGCTGCCTGCCTGCCCGCCCTGCCGGGTGCGAGGGGCCGGTGGCCCCGTGCTTGGTCGGGCCGGGTGGAGGGTGCTCTCCTCCGAGGCCTCTCTCTGGTGGGAGACTTGGGCTCTTCCAGCACAGGCTGACGCCTCAGGGCACTGCTTGCCCTTGGGAATAACCGTGATCTGGCCCAAACTGTGCCACTTGGCTCTTGTGCAGCTGCCTGTCCTGTGCCAGCAGCCCAGAAGGGACAGCAGCGTCAAGTGCCATCCATGCAGGTCCCTTCCCTCCAATGGGGACGAGGTTACAGCAACGCTCTCACAAGCTTTAGGAGATTGAAAGAAACAAGCAGAGCCACCCCGAGCCCAGCCTTGAGTCCTGCACCCAGATGACTAAGAAAAAATTACTGTTTCCTTCCAACTTCATCCTATCTGAGATGAAAGGAAACAATCCAGAAGTGTTTGGTGCAGCCAGCAGTGGCCACTGCTACCTTCCCTTCACCACGTGTTACCCACCACTTTGCAACCGTCTTCCAACCCGCCTGGGGGAAGAAGCACTCTGGGCTTGGAGACGGTCACTGAAATCCTGCTGGTGTCGGTGGGACCGTGGGGGTATTGCACCTTCACAGACTGGGCTGGGTGGGGAATCAGAGTAAGAGACGAGAGCTGACACGTGTGAGATGGGAAGCTAGGAAAATGGCACTATTTTCTTCTTTCATTGTAATGCAGAAAATACTTTAACCTTGGAGTAGCTGGCGCACATGGGGAGGTCTGTGAGCGAGGGGGCCTTGGAGGCAAGTGCTGCTCTTCGTTCTGAGCACAGGTAGGACCAGTTCGAAGTGGCGGCGCTCCCTGGACAACGGCATCTGCTCGTGAACCTTCATTCATCTTTGAATTTGGGGCCCACAAGGAGCATCTGGAAAAGCCTGTGATCACTCTGCTTGGCTCTGACTAATCCTGGGCTCCTGAGGCTGTGCAGGTTGCTGCTGAGATCTCACTCCTTGCATCTGTTCCCGAGACTTCAAAAAGAGCCTCCCCCAGCTTTTACTACCAACATTTGGAGACACTTGTCACTTTAAGAAATGTTTTCATTATTTTAAAATGAGGTTTTTGAGAGAAGCTGTTGTTATTTATAGATTTCTATCTGCTATCAAAGCACTTATCATTGTCATATCCAGAGCCTCCTAGCAAATGCCGTATTGATGGACACTTTGGAGATGTGGCTAGACAGGGAGCGTAATCGCTCTGTGCCCCTCACTGCTGGGCTGCAGCTCCTGCTGGGGCAGGTTAGTAACGCCCTGGGCTTCCCAGCTGCTTGCTGGGAGACCGGGATGCAGCCAGCGGTGCTTCAGTTGGGGCGAACTCCCTGAGAGGCATCATTGCCACATCAGCGGTGGTTACGTTTGGGACTGCTGCTGTGAGGCGGCCCAGGACACCTGCGCAGCACGGTGCGGTGCGCAGTGCAGGTGGCTGCGCTGGCGCCCGGGGGTGCTGCTGGGCGGGTGGCTGTGGGTGCTGTGCCTGCAGTGCTGGTAATGCTGGTGGGAACCCGTGTGCCTGTGTCCACGCCTGGCGCCCAGAGCTGGGTCCGATCACCGCAGGATGCCAGGGGCACCTTGGGTGTAGCCTGGGACTGAGCTGGAGCCTGGGATGGTGCAGGGTGCTGTGCTCAAGCAGCTGTTTTTCATCCAGGGACAATCAATTCTCCTCATGAAACAGCCTGTTAGTCACTCACGGCTCCGACTGGCTCTCTGAAATTAACTGCCGTGAGAGCGACTTGGAGGGGGTTTGCTGCTGCGGTGCCTCTTTAGAACGGGAGCCTTTGCCTGCATCTCATGGCCAAGACTCCCCAGAGAATCTTTGTCTGACCATCTCAGCCCTATGCAAAGTGTTAACGGATAATAAGGAGCAATAAGCATCCACTGGCTATTATTTTCCATTTGCATGGTCAGCTGGAACAGACAGCAGCTTGGAGTAGGGTTTGATATGCCTATATTGATTTTCTTTATAGATTAGAGTGATTCAAGCAGTTATAAGGTTAATTTCAGATTATTAACTTCACCATATTGTAATATTTGATTTAGATTGGCTTTCAAACACTTTCCACTTATTGATTTTCAATATTGTACTTCTAGCACTGCAGCCAAATGTCATTTAAATAAAAGGTTGACAGAGTAGAAAATATTCACAGCAGACCAGAAAATTCTGCTACACGCCAGCCTGGACCTGCCCTGACACAGCCAGAGAGAGGAGCAAAGTGCAGAGCAGCACACTCGCAACCAAACCCGGCCTTTGCTGAGTTCAGCCCCTGGGGTGAGGGTGACGGTGACGCTGGTCCTGCAGGGTCCCATCCGGACGGACGGGTCCCTCTGCCGCATTGCTGCATCACTAGTCCTCGCCAGCGCCAGGATTAGCCATCGCTTCCCAGCACAGTCGCCGCCTGCATCCCCTGTCACACAAACCGTGGGGACCATGGCGTCACTGTTATTGGCGGGTTTGTTGCTGTTCTGTTTGTGACATTAAAACTCCTTCTTGATAAAAATCAAACCATGAAATTGTTGGATATGAGGAGAAGTTTGACCTGCCAATTTCTCCTCCTGCTTCAGATAATCCTCCCATCCTGGGGGAAGGTGCCAGAGTCTTCTGGCGTAAGCTGAATAACGAGATTTTATTTGCATCAGCTGGAAGTGGCTGGGGATTTGGAGACTGTAGGAAAATGACACTTATGTGATTTCATAGGGAGCTTCCTCCTAAAATACACAAATGAGGCATTAACATCTTTTCTTGTCAAGGGATCCTCACTTCCTCGCAAACCTCTCAGCCCAAGAGGAGTTCACGGAGTTAATGTTTCTGATAAAGGTGCCAGAGATGTGAAATATGAACAAGTAGGACCCTGTTCTGTTTGGCAGATATTTTTGCTGGTTTTACGGGCTGCAGGGCTGCTGTGGGGCCAGTCCCTTCTCCCTGCAGCGAGCGGGTGTCAGCCATCACCTTGCAGGACCGTGCTTCGCCTGGGGGCAGCAGCCTCTGAAAAATGCTCATTTTTTTTGATAATCTCATGATCTAACGATCCTGCAGTTTTACAGTAGCAGTGCCCACCTTACTCGCCAATGTCATTGGATCTAGGGTCTACCAGCCAGTGATCTCACCACCAAGTTCTAACACTCTCACAACAGGTCGCCCCTTTCACCATGGCTACATTCCTCATCCTCGGCATTTACAAGTCTTCCAGCCACTCTGGTTAAACAAAGAGGCTTTTTGATGGGAAACCTCATCCTTGTGTCTTGGAGGATCTTCATCGTCCCATCCTTACTACATCATGTTCTTGTTCCAGCCTGCGGTCGTGGGGAAGGGGTGGGAAAGGTGTTACTTCCAGCTGTCTTGGATGATGCTTCTCATTCTGCCATCTGGTAAAGGAGAAGCTCTGTGGTTCTTCACTGGTGAGTGTGATGTGTTGCCCTTTACATCCCTTGAGACCAGACTGTAAAAATAATAGAAAACTGCCATTTAAGCTATTGGAGGCAAGCATTGGGGTTTTTTATATTAGATTGTTCCGAGCTAAAATGCACAAAGGAAAAAAAATCACCAAAAATATGCTTCTTTTTGCCTATTTTACATTTCAGTATGGATAATATGTGCACACCTCAGAGCAGATTATATTAATGTTTCTGAACATTGATGAGTCCAAAACCACTAAGAGCTGTACACAGCAGCTCAGAGGGTGGGACAGAGGCACTGGGAAGTCAGAATACAGACAGGGAGCTGTTTGGTTTTTTCATGGTTCGTGTCTCCTCCTATCTCTCATATTTTTATTTTCAGGGGCTATTTTCTTCTTCACATTTTGGTGATGTGCTGAATACAGATGAGACACGATGTACACAGAGCTATTAGAATGATACACACTCATTGTACATTTTTGAAAAAAAAATAACCCCCTGATCAGGTTAGCCTGGCACAGTCTGAAAATGATGTGAGACACCTGGCTAGCGCTAGCCCCTTACCTGGCTGAAATCCCTGGTCTGCTCGTGAGTGCCCTGTGCAGGGCGATGCCAGTGCAGGGGTCAGGCGTACGAGCCGGGTCTGCAGGTGCTGCAGGATGGAGCCGGGCCCCGCGGCCGCGCGCGTTCAGCCGTGCTGGACCGCGGCCGCTCTTGCTCCTGACTCGGGGGTTGGGGCTGCTGTTGCTCCAGCAGCCTTCTGGAATCTGTCTGGTCTGAGGCGCAAGAGTCTGACAATTTATGATCTGGCCACTTCTCACTGTGCCTGCGTGTCCTGAGGTGAAGTGATATTTCTTCCCATAAATTTCAGGGATTTCCATGTATTCAGGGAACTGTCTTTACGGAGTGCCTGGCTGGCCACTGTGGTTCAGGCAGAGCTGATCAAATAGTTATTTGTCAGATGAATTGTCTGATTAATTTTGTCATTTCAAATGATTCATTTATAAGTCATCTGCAATCACAAATATTTATATTGCCTCCTGACCAGCAGTTATTTGCCCTTCCTGATTATAAACTACTATACACCTGTGGCAGCTGGTGTCTAAACTTTGGAACAATGATCCAAGAATGTGAAGAAGCACTCTCTAATTCCCTCAGCAGTCTGCAGAACATTTGTATTATCTTCAGCTCTTTTCCAGAATACTTCCACATACACTTTTTGACAAAAGGAGACTGCACAGACCCTACGAAGGTCAAAGCTATTAAAAATCTTTTCAGTGAGCAGTGCTGCAGATCTCTAAACACTTGCGGTTCTCCAGGGAAAGGCTGAACTTGTATTTTTCACCTCTAGTTGTTCCAGTCCCATCCGGCACCCACCAAAAGGAACCAATGAGGAAAATAACTTTCTGAAGCACCTGGGTCCGTCAAACCAGGCTTGATGAAATAGCTGTTGCATTGTACCTGTTGAACCTAGAGGGATAAATACATCTGTTCAAGTAATTCATGTGACTGGAAAAATATAAGGCATGCTAGATGCGAGACATTTTAAAATACAAAGGAACATTTGTTCAGTATTTTTTCAGGTATCTGTTGAATCCGTATCAATAAAGAAAATCATGTGGCTTAAATAGACCTTGCAGTGGCTGCTCTAAGACTGCACGTATGTGGCAAGATTTTGTTGCTCACTATCTTTACCTGCTTCCACCTCACTTTGTGAGATGCCTTGGAAGCTCCCTTCAGGCACTTCTGGATTTGAATGATGTAAATAGCGGTGTCATCTGTGTGCTGTGCTGAATTCTCATTCCACCTGCTGTCTCACTTGTCGGCATGTATGTTAAATGAAAGCAGTTCCCATACAAGCCAGGGCGGCACCCTGCTAACAGCCTTTGTCCTGCAAACATCTGTGATTTATATCTGCCCTCTGCTCCTGCCTCCTCTGTCCCAGCTGGGGGTGAATCTGTAGAGATGCTGCAGAACTTCGCTGCATATGACCAATAATGTAACCCTCGTGCCTGCAATGTTTCTGAGAGATGATGTGAAGATGACATTGCCTGCAGCCTCTCTGTCTGAGCCAATTAAACAGAGAAATTAAACAATGCCTGAGTCAATTAAAAAGAGAAATTAAACAATGTGACAAACAGGAGACAATGGAGACAAAGCTCTCTGCTCAAGTAGATCTAAGGAAGGACACCAAGTACGTGTAGAGCAGCCAGTGTCCGGCCACAGTGCTGTGGTGCCTTCCCCAGGTCTTGGCGATCATCTCACTGGAGGGTGGGAATTGTCTCAGGGCAGCTGTGACTGCCCTGAACCCATTTTTCAGGAGACATTGCCTCCTCGGTCTGGCCCCTCTTCCTGGCGCCTTCTCTCCTGTGCTGGCAGCGAGTCCAGCAAAGCCCCTTCCTTCTGCAGCACTCGAGCAGATGTTTTCTGGCCTCATGGGTCACGTGTTTGGTGAGGAGTGCGGGGAATGCGAGGGACTCACGGAGCTGGCTCCGGCAAGGCCAGCATCCCTCAGACTCGCAGTAGTGCATAGCCTCAATCTGGAGCTCAGCGATGATACAGACCAGCTCTGCAATCCAGAGCGACTGTTTATGGTCACAGACGTGGCATCCAGCTTAATGCATGCCAGGAATCAATGAGTAATTCCTCTAGTGAGCTCATATGTTTGGTTAAGCTACAGCATTTCTCTCTGAAAGATAACAATCCAAGACTGAAAACTTAAAAAAATGCACAGCGTTCCTCACTGCTCCCCTCAACCTGCTAGTGGAAGGCGGGGGGGGGGGGGGGGGGGGGGACTGTCTAGAGAGCAGGACAAGTCCCTTCTGGAGACTTGCAAGATGTAGCTGGAATGTATTTTCCCAGTAACTTTAGGGAAAATTATAAATCAGCACCATAAATTTAGCTGTGCTTTGCTAAGTGAGCATGGAGCAGCTAGTACAGGTGCTTGGTAATGCACTAGCAGGGGTGAAAGCTACTGTATTTCAAAACCCCTGACACTATCTCCTCCTTGGGAGATGGTTACTGGAGCATCGAGAGCTCGGGCACTGTCGCCAGCGTCACTTACACGTTTGCCCACGTGCCGGGCGTGAGCCCTGGGAAGTCTCTCTGTCCGTCAGTGCAGCTGGCAGCACGCTGCCTCTGCGTGCTGGAGCATGGCTCAGCAACACGCGCTGCCGCTGCGGCTCCCGGCGGGCAGGCGATGGACAGGGGGTGTCCACCCCGGCCCCCCAGCAGAGGCTGCGCCGTCTGCCGGGCTGGGCAGCTGGGCTCATGCTCCAGGCTCTCCTGGGGCTCTCAGGACCTGCTTGAGAAGGTCTTGGGGTCTGCAGAACCACACAGGCAAATGGGACTCATCCTGCTCATTTCAGCACAGCCCAAGGTGTGAATAGTGTCGAGAGTGTAATAGGCAGAGAGAGGTGTTTAGCACCCTTGGAAAGGAAAAGTCAATGGACAGACCATCACGACTTCTCTCTCTGTCCACACTGTAAGCAACCAGGCTTTCTTGATTTTTTTTTTTCTACAGTCTTTTGAGTGACTTTTCTCTTACAGAGCTGTTAATAGAAGCAACTAAGCCAGACTACATCTTTGCTGTATCTAATTGGCACTTTCAACTGTAAGTAAAGT
This sequence comes from Gavia stellata, assembly GCF_030936135.1. Classification (NCBI taxonomy): domain Eukaryota; kingdom Metazoa; phylum Chordata; class Aves; order Gaviiformes; family Gaviidae; genus Gavia; species Gavia stellata. The sequence continues at coordinate 583,341 of NC_082611.1, forward strand.
GATCTACTAATCATTTTGATCTCTGTTCAGTTCTTTGAGCTAGCTGTTGTTCTCAGGTGCATATAGTGACAGCACAATTAATTAATTGCAAGTTTATAATTGTGCAGCTGCAGCATGCTCTAGTTCACACTTGGAGTTTTACTAGTTGAGTCGCGAGGGTTTGTCATTAATTCTGGGAAACAACAGTGATCCAAAATACCATTCCTTGGCCTTTTAAATTTCCCCAAGTCCACAAGCAGAGCGTACGCACCAGGGACAAGCTCCAGCTTCCTGCAAGGGCTCCCGATGACAGCGGTGCTGCAGTACTTGGCACCTGGAGCTGGCTGGGGGACAAGGGGCCCAGCTGTGGATCGGCATTTCCTAGAGCTGTTTGATTATTTATTGGTAAGTGCTGTGTGAGGCACACAATACAGCTTACAGAAAAAGAGGAGAGAGCAGGAGAGCACTTAGGGGAATAACCCAAAGACTTTTGCTAGCATTAACTATTCTGTATCGTTCGGTTTGAAAGGGAATTAATTAAATCTCCTGCTGCAGGGTTTTGATCAGCCCCTGCTGCAGGACAAGATGAGACCTAGCAGAGGAGCAAGATCTCCTCCATTGTATACTCTTCTCTGAAATAGCTGGCAGGAAAGTAAAGCAGATGCATCACAAATGTGATTTGTTTGTGCTGCTCCTTTTGCTCGTCTGTTTTCCACACTGAAGAGGTGACGTTGCTCTTCTAACTCAGCACCAGAGTGACTGGCATGACCTTGCATTGTGGGCAGAGGTCTACACGGTACCTGTGGATGAGGTAGGTCGCATTGTGGGAAAGGACAGCAGAACCTGTTTGCTAACACTGGTGGCTGAGAGACCTGCAAGGAGCAAGCTGCAGCCCTTTGGGGCCGGGCACGCTCCTGTCAGAGCCAGCTCTGCCGTTGTTTCGTGCTCTGACAGGGCTTTTTCAGCTACAATAGGCTCGTGCTCCATGAGCTGTCAAATCTCTTTGCCAGGAGAGCCAGTGGGCAAAAGAGCCTCATCTATATATTTTGCCTCTCTTAGAACAAGGCAAATATTTCAGTATCTGTTGAAGAGTATTTGCATTTTTATGGATAAATTCAAGAAAAAAGGCACCACGCAATCCCAATTTGCATCCCTTATTTCCATAGAAACTACAGGAGCCTTGATTGCTTTCATGTGCTTTTGATGAGAATTGAGTGGGGTATCTTTATCCTGCCATAAGGTGGGAAGAAAAATTGGCATTCACAATAATATCTAATGGTTCAAAGGATACTTTTGCAAAACAACTTGCTGTGATTTATTAAATAACTTGGTGATTTTCAAACAATTGGAAAAAAACTTTCTAGAAAACTTGTTGCAAGCCTTTGCTAAACCGCTGTAGATTAATACCTGCTTGTGTGGAACAAGGATTGTTTACTGGCATGTGACTGCTGCTTGTGAAATTGAGGTCATTCAGCTCTTAATCAAAGTTCAGACACTAGCAGGGAGCAATAAAGAATTTAGATATCATAATCTATACAAGGGCTTTTAAACTGGGGGGGGGGGAGAAGGCAGTAAGTAGCGTACCAGTGCCAGCAGGCAGCTTTGCTGCAGGAGCAGAGGTAATCGGAGGATTAGGCCTGGCAGCCCCTGGCTTGGGCTCCTGGTGCGGCGTGGGGCTGTGCAGCAGGACGCTGCCCACTCTGCCTGCCTGGTGGGCACAGGGTGCTGCCCACGGGGCTGCACTGCCTGCAGCGCTGCCCGGGACGGGCCGTGTCTGGTCAGCTGGGCACGGGTCGCAGGGAGCGGGGGCTGCTTGCATGCAGCTCGATCCGATTTCCGTGTCCTGCTTAGGAACCTCTTGGAAGTACTTTGGTGCCTGATCTCATTAATGTGGTGAGAGGCTGCTTTGCAGTTTCTGTCTCATGGAGCAGGTTGGATTTGCTGTGCCCGTACTGCTCATCCTGACACAAGGGCCATTTATATTTGATGGTGTTTGGATGAATTATGCACATAGCCACTAAGAGAAATTTAATGATGGGTTTCGTCTTCTTTTTTTATAGAATTCAGCCTTTGAATTAAGCACCAGTTCACTCTCAGTGCTACAGGGCATAAAGGGAATATTCCAGTCCCTGCATCCATCACAGCTGCTCTGCCAAGCAAAGTTAACAAGTAAACAGTAATCGCCCGCAATTATTGCCCATTACGTGCTCTCTTCACCTGAGATCACACAACAAAGCACGAGTATAGAGTCGCAGGAGGAGCTGGGTGGCAAGGAGCTGTCAAGATGAAATAACAGCAAAAAGACCTGTCAAACACTGCCTCTGTGAAAGACCCAAATCCTCTCCTGATGGCCCCTCGGTGCAATGTACAAGAGCTACTTCTGTGTAATTATAAATTGTCTGCAGGGCTTATCTGAGAGGTTCAGAGTTGACATTACAATAATAGGGTGGGTGAGCTTTATTTAAGGGATAATGTTCCTGGCAGCGGTGTATACATGGCAATAAATGAGTGTGTCGGGTGATTAACATCAGCACGGAGCCTACGTGGTCCCTGCTGCGTGGCCAGAGGAAAAGGAGCCTGGCAGGTGCCTGAGTGGCAGGGAGGTCCCACGGGTCTGGTGGGGCTCCATGTGCGATGGTGCGACGGCCTGAGGGTGGTACAGGGCTCCCCGTATGGCCACGGGGCTCCGCTGTGGCTGTGGGGCTGCATATCGAGCCATGGGGCTCCATGTGCCACCAGGGGCTCTGCGCCCGGAGGGCTGAGGTGGATGCACGCGAGGTGGACAGGGTCCCATCGAGAGAGGTGAGAGGGAGGATTCCTGTCACTTAGCTCTGGACACATACCAGTGCCGCCTGTCTGTGAAAGCTGTCTGTCTGGACTCTTCTTATAGCTAGCAGAGAGAGAAGGGCAATTTTTTGGTGTGGTTTACCTGACCGACTTTAGATGCTTACTTCAGGATGGATTAAATTATTCTCAGATTTGCCTTTTCTCTCCATTTGCTATAAAAAAAGCAGGTGATGAGCTCAGGTGATGAGCTCAGACCTGCAAGTCAGAAGGGATTGATCCTGTTGGAAATACCTTACTCGCTTTGGCCAATGTTTCCTCAGTGTGGTTCTACTTTATTTTAAGGATGAATTTTCTACAGTGTTTCCATAGAAGTATAAGTTAGAAAGGGAAGGTGCGGAGAACAAGCCTTGCACCTGTGCTTTCAAGGTATTTTTTTGTTTTCTTGAGCCAGATTTGCCCTGAAGGTAGGTAGACCTGAGCAATATTTGACCTCCTGCCAGCCTCGGGCAAGGCACTTTCTCCTGTCTCCCTGCTCACCCCCTGCAGAAAAGGGACAGCAATGCTGAGGGTGGAGGGGCTGCTGTGAATCCAGTTGCTTGCAGTGAGGACCTGTGCAGTGGCTCGGCTGTCTGCAAATGTGACAGCAGCGAGATGGGCTGGCTGCCAGCCCTTCATTAGAGGCAGCCCCACAGCTTGCATGCAGAAGGTTTTGACTTTGGAGCCAATACCCGAATCTGGCACTTTGTATTAGGGGGAAAAAAAAAAAAATTGTGGCTCCACAGTCTCTGTCTCAAATGCATCCAAAGCCTCCATGGGAGCTCTGTGCCTGGAGGCAGCTGTGATGTTACAGCAGAACATCCTGGGAGGGCAGCTCATCGCTGGAGCTCTGTTTAGGGCAGCAGCCCCATAATCTTCATGTGAACTGTCGGGTTGCAGTAAATCACAGCGATCCATTACTATTTTAAGGGGAAAGGTAATGTCCCTGCTCCTGAATGCATCAGCCGTGAGGGGGCAGGCAGATATTCGCAGGATGCGTTTCCAGCAGAGGAGGCAGACTTCCCAACTGCCCCAGTAACTGGGAAGCAGTAAAAAGGCAATGTGCCCCTTTGGTGAGCTCTGATCCCATCACCAATCAAAGAGACTGATTTAGATCAGTGGAGCTGCCAGGCTGGTCCCACTCGGGAGAGTTAGCGGTGATATTAACTGGAGGAAATTCTACAGAGTAAGTATTAGCCTTGTATTATGTAGAATTTTTAAGTGCTTCATTAATTTACAATTCCACTTTTTATTAAATTAATTTGCATTTTAATGAAAAAAATAAGTGGATCCAGCTCTGTTCTTGCAGCAGCAATAAGATGCAGCCCATATGTGAATGAGTGTGCCTGAGCAGAGGGCGAGGCAGCTCTGTGTTCCCGGGTCCCAGGAGCTTCCACCTGTGCAAGGGGCTGCCGTGCTCCCCCCCAGCAAGAGGCATCCCCTCCCCTCTCTGTGTCCTTGAGGAAGCCTCTGTCATCAGTCTGGCTCCTTGTGCAGGGGACTATAATGCAGACTAGGGCCTCCACCAAAGCGCGGGGTTAAAGGCTCTAGGAAAGTGCGGGAGCAGGATGCGATGGTCCTGTCTCACCATGGAAAATGCCTGTTGCTGTGGCAAACATGCAGCCTTGTCCCCTTGACAGAGCCATCGCGCATCCCTACTGTCAGGCTCTTCTCTTCTCCTTCTCCAAGAAATAAGGGCTGTGACAGTGAAATGCATCAGGACTGAAGAGCCCCTGCATCCTCTCCTCTGGGCATGCTGGACAAATTGAAGAGTTTAGCTGAAGGTAAAAAACCCACTATTCTCATTGACAGGCACCCTTTGAAATGTGCACCCAGTGCTCCCCTCTGACACGTGTCAGCCAGCAGCCCTGACAAATGCCCTCAAAAGCTCTGTGTCTGTTCCTAATTGGGGATCGTTGCTCTTCAGGGAGACCGACGTCATGACACCCCTTGACTGGCAGGTATCAATTCTGGAGTGAGGCAGAGCATACTTTTATAAAGTAAATAGCAGAGATCATTCTGAAATCACTGGTGTTGAGCAGCTTGGCTAGTATTTAAAGTGTGACAAAGGTGGCATTTTTCTCTGCAAGGTTTTTTTTGGTGTGGTGTTTTGGTTTTGTGGGGGTTTTTTTCTTGGTGTTTTTTTTTTTTCCTAGAGAGAATTTAATGCATGATTACAGCCAGAAAAAAAAAAAAGCACCAGCTTCTTTGGCCCCTGCCTCTGGCCCTCAGATCAATAGGTAACATCTGGCACTTCCAAGACTCCTAAACTTCTTACTGGCGTACAAGCATTTCCTTCAAGGTCCTTCCGCACGGCTTCAGAGAGTAATAATTTAATGATTCTATTCTTCAGGGCTTTACTAATATAAGTTGACTGAAAATGAGATGCTCTCCTCCAAGCTGTCTTTGCTTCCAATCTCTTTTATCATCAGATTTGCTGTTAATCTCACAGGCAGCAATCCCACATATTCCTTTTCCTTTTTAGATGGGTTAATTTAATAAGCCTTTTAATTTTTTAATTTTTTTTCCAATAGCATCCGCATGCCTGCTGAAAGAACTTTGACTCTATTACCTCATGGCTAATGTGCTGCAATGACTTCAGTAACTGTAAGGCACAAATGTGGATCTTCTTCTGACCTATGCAGCCGGTAGATGACAGGAGCTTTTGGACTCCAGGAGCACACAAACTTTAGTTCCTTGCAACTTAGCAGAGGAGCATCAGGGGCATTGTGTGTGTGTAGGTTTTTGGTGGTTTTTTTTTTAGGAAGGAAAATTGAGCAATAAACATCCAGAGAAATGAGACATTTAAACATTCAAAGTAATTGATACCAGGAAAAAAATATGATAGGATGAAATCTGTTCCTGCAATAAACTGTCCATTAGTTGGGCCATCAGCATAACCCTAATCTAAAGTTATGAGGATCCATTACAGATATAATCAAATACAATTTCCTATATTCCATGAATCAAAAGCACCATATGTATTAAGAGCCTAGTTTGTCTTTTTGTTCCTGCCTTCTCCTGGAACAGTATATATCTGATTTCTTGTGTTATATTGCTCTGATGTCTGCTAAGGGCACCATGCCCTAGAAATTCACATTAAATAACTGAGAGCGAGCACTAGAAATGAAAAAAGTGAAATACTATCTAGACAGCTGGAAGTAAAAATATGAAAAGTGTTGCACTTACAGAAGGAAAAAAAGCCTATTTTTATGACTTGAATAGACAGTTTGGTATAAAGAGAAATTCCTCACCCGAGATCAGACATACAGCTGAGCTGCAGCAGGCAGCCTGAAATGTAATCCGCAATATGCCAAGGTGCAGTACAGATACTGGCTTCAAAGAGCGGGCTAGGATGTGGATATGGATGTAGAGCATGCAAAAGCACTGAGGTTCCCAAATTTGCTGGGCTAATGATCACTGCCATCCCAGGACAAGTTTTGGCTTCATAAGCACGTGTGCATCGGGCTTTTAACGGAGACACCACAGACATGGGGTGAGTCTGCAGTCAGATGCGGTCTGCAGGCTGTGGACATGTGCTCTCTGACACCCAAGGATGCTCCTTTCATTCTCAAGGGCCTGACTTCCAGCTTGTCCTTTCTTTCCCTTTGTTTTGTAAATTTTTCCATTTCTCACCATAGACCAGATTGCCCTTCTTCAGCAGGTCACTGCCTTGCTGTCCTTGCCCCTGTTCAGTGAGGGATGTATCTGAGCACGTGACAAATCCCATCCTGTCCAGCTCATGGACACGTCTTGGGTCCGACTGAAGTCTCTGGCTCTCAGTATCCACATCACATCAACTGTCATCTTTGAAATACAGAGAAATTCAAAGCTGGAGTGGCTTCTCCGGGTTTCAGGAAGACCTGCACTGTCCTCAGCTTTGGCATTGCCCTTGGCCCTGGACCCCCTCTTTCCTTCAGCTCTGCATGCAGCAAGGTGACCCACTGGGCAAACCACGCACCCTGCTTTTTTTTGTCTCCAGGCAATTATCGGGGACTTTGGTTTGTCATGAAATGCCTTTGCTGATGACAGAGAAACCAGTGGCCAGAGGACATCAGAAGAGGCTAGAGGGAACTGTCTCCATTTGTAAGGACTCACACTTCCCATCAGAAGTTCCCCACATCTTTGAAAACAATTTTCCAGAAAGGTGTGCGTGACCTGCCTGTCACACGCAGGCATTTTGGGGTGAGCATCAGCAGGAGCCTGCCATCTGGAGCGATCTCCTGTCCTCGCCACCTCATCAATTCTCCAGCTGTTCTCTAATCCCATCTCGAAAAAAATAAATCTCTTCTGTCTCCCTAGCCTACCCCATTGATCTGTCTCAGTTCTTCTCCATAGATCCCTGTCCGTAAGAAGGGATGCTTTAATTTATTCGTCACACAGGACTTTTATGCCATTTGCCTCAGTATTATATACATACTTCCACTGCTGACCTGCATTATTTGGCTCTACAAAACCTTTTGGGCAACACCCAGTAGGGAAGACACTCTGCAGAAGACCGCTCTGACACCATGGTATTGCTGGTGCTCAGTGGATGTGCCATGTACCGTGGCTCCGTCAGCCTGACAGACTCCAGGGGTACCGGTCGGTGTCCTTGCTCCACGGAGCCGTCGCGCACCCTGGCTCTCGGTTCTTGCCCTCCACGATGTTTCACCTCACAATGCGCTGCGGGCTCCCCGAGGGTGAGCTCCCCCTGCGCAGGCTGACCCTGCTCGGAGAACCAGGGTGGGACCTGGGAGGGGTTTTCTTGAATGAAGCAGGAGCAGCAGTGGGTCTTTCATGCCAGCGTGGGGATCAGCTTTCAGGGCATGGTTCAGGCCTGCTGCTAAATTCTAGGGCAAGGAGCAAAAGGTTATAAAAGGGTAATATTCTGTTGGTAATTAGGACACAAGTTAGTGGCTTTGTAATCAGCCCAAGTCAATTATTGGATGTGAGATGTTGAGAGAGTCCCACTGCAGGTGATGGGAAGTGAAAGCCTGCTGAGGGCATCGAGTGGGAGCGGGATCGCATCCCTTGGCTGACTGGGATGCTGCCAGCAGCTGAGACAAGAGAAGGAGAGGCAAGAAGGAATGAAATCCAGTTTTGGATTTCTTTGCCTGAGACCTGGGGATCAGCCAGATAATGAGGCAGCAAGTTCTGAGGGCAAAGGAAGAGCTCAGGACATGGTTAGCTGCTCATTAGCAGCCAGAGACATATTAGCTCTCAGCACAGTTGCTAGCTCTTCGCTCTGGCCGAGCCTTTGAATGTCTCTGGAAGGAGGGCTTGCACGCCGCTCGCCTGCGGCAGCGGCTCCCAGCAGCCACCGACCGCTCGCGAGCGGCAGAGCAGCAGCTCTGAAGCTGCTGTGCTAAAAGCTTGAGCAATTAATTTTGCCTGTCAGAGATTCAAATGTAAGTGTGTGAACTGAGGTTCAGCAAGGTAAGCTAACCCACCTGGCTGCACTCCAGCTCCGGGAATGCTGCTCACTGCAGGGAAGGGAAGGCCAACAAGTACCTGCCTGTGTAAGCTGGTATTGTCTTCCACATAAAACAAGTCCTTAATTAATAGCTAGCATGAACCTAAGCCACTATCTCTGTTATCAATTTGTGGATGTGGTTGGATTGTCTGTCTCCCAGGACCGTAATATCCCTTCATCTTATTGCAAATTGCTCGTAGCATCCTTCTATTACACAGGCTTAATGCTTGAAAAATAGAGATTTAATACTCTACCATATCAGACTAAGTGAGGTCAAAGCAATTCATATTCACGATCCCACAAAGCTCCCGATAGTGTTTCCTGTGAGAAATGTGGATGTGGAGGTAGCGAACCAGGGAGGTCTTGCCCCTGTTCCCAGCTGTCCCGCACCAACAGGGACCGCAGCAGCCCCCCAAAGCGGGAGCGTTGGGTCCGTGCCCTGGGAGACGAGTGGGTGCTGTGGGTGCATGGCCACGGAGGATGAAGGGCTGGCAGGGCCCCCTGCCAGCATTGCACCCCCGCCCGTCCCCACACTGCTGTGGCCCCTTCCTGCGTTTTGCTGTTTTGCCATGTTTTTCTAGACCAGGACAGCAGCAGCCCGTGCATTTTCTGTGTGTGATACAATCAGAGTACGCTGCACATGTTTCCAGGGTGCTGACTATTCCCCAGGTGTTGGATGGTTGATGTGTTTTTAATAAGCTGTTTGTAAGTAAGTTGTGTGCAAGCGTCCTACGAACTGCCAATTGTCACCTTGCCTGCTGAACAGAAAGCCTAGAAGTAACACATCCTGTATTTACATGTTTATTTTTGCCCTGAAATGTATATATTTTGAGAGAAATTAATAGCTGGTGTGTGTGCAAGCCCTGAGGGTTTCCTCCCCAGCAAGAGAAGATTGATCTCCAGGGATGATGTGTATATTGCCAGGACACATTCCTTCTGCATTTGCTTTTATGTGCGTGCCAGGACGTGGATTTCACCTGCAACTCATGAGGAAATGTCTAAGCACGTAAAATAAATTGAAAGTTTAGGTTCAGAGGGATTTACATGCAGAAATTAAACACGGGTTAGGAGAAATACTCGTTCGCCTTGCACAAAACCAGTGTAACAGGCATAATTCTTCTGGTGTGAGCTGAATAGACCTGGAGCTACCTCCTTCCCCAAACTGCAAGACAATCTTGGGCTGATAAACAGCCTTGCTGGCTGCACCTCACGGTTAGGAGGATCTTGCCTGGAGGCCTGGGTACGGGAAACAGCCTTTAATGGCACAAACCAGGGTGGTCTCTGAAACGTGTGAAGGCTGCCTATGACCCTTCAGGGGAGCCAAGGGCAGGGGTTGCTCCCTGGCTTTTGGGCCAAGGTGGGCAGCCAGGATACAAAACATCGGTCTCCTGAGAGGGGACTGGAGGCAGAGCCTCGACGTACCCAGGAGGAGCCAGTGCAGCGGAGGAGGTGAAGGACTGTCCTGGGAGACAGGAGGATTTTCTTTGCCTTTTTCCATTGCTGTGTGTAAGAACTGTTGCAGTCGGGGCTTCTGATGACTGGACCCATCCCAAGGCTGCGACCATCCACGGGATGCTGCGTGCTCTGCGGGAGGGTCATTTGCAGAGGTCCTGGGAGCTGCCACTGGTAGCTGGCTCCACTGTGGCTCATTCCCATCTGCTGGCTGCAGCGCTGTTTTGTGATGCTAGGGGTGGTACTGCAAAGGCTCCGTGCATCTTTCCTGGCCTTAAGAAGCTCCCTCTAAGGGAAATTGCCTCTGGCCTTGGGAAAGGGGACGTCTGACGTGTATCTCTTCATTAGCGGGCAACAGAGGGAAAGTTTATATCCCTGTCTTCAAGACCTGCAGGAGTTCCAAGAATCCTTTAAGAGAAAGAGGCTAAAGATGATCTGTATCATAGACTATATTTTGCTTGAACAAAAACTATAGACTATGTGGAAAGACTGTATTTTGCTTCAACACTGAAAAAGTAGGATTTTGGAATCTTGGAGATAATGAGACTGTGATAGAGCTGCACTGGAGGACTGTCACAAGAAGAGGAGACCCGAATATTTGTCAGCAAGATGCCAGATGGGGAGCACGACTATCTCCGCTCCAGCCTCAGAGGAACACGTCGCATTGGGAAGCATCAGTGCTGCCATGCCAGAGCAGACTGCCTTTCTGCTGGCGTCTGCACAGACAGTGCTTGGCAGCAGCACTGACACTAAAAACACTACTGGCCACAAAAAAGGATTGTTTCCAAGTCTGAGGAATTCTTAGAATGAAACTGCTGGACTAAAATGAACTGGCTGAGCTCACAGTGAGGTGTACAAGAATACCTTGATTACAGAAGGAGAGGTGGCTACAGAGCTGCCCCGCTACTGCTGCTGTTCTGCATTGATGTCTCCTGTGCTGCATGGGAGGAATCTCCCTTCATTTCTTGCCAAGAGGAATCTGAAGAACTGAGTGCCTGAAGATTTTTCATGGAAACATTCATCCCTCTCAAGTAAATAAAATCTGACCCCCAGGTGATGGCAGTGGGTCAGCTCTTCTGCACAAATTGGGCCCTGTGCAATTTCCTTGACAGAAGCTGTTGCCTTCAGCAGAACTGCCCAGCACTGTGTCCTAGGAGGAAGGGAGCGGCAGGACCAGAGCACACTGGTGTGGGGTCCGGGCAACTGGCGAGTCTCCCCATCATACGGCAGTAATTAGCAGAGCAGAGGAAAGTGTGCATCCAGCCACACAGGGCTGCTGCAGTGCTTGGGGTGGACGAAGGGATGCCGATTCACCGGCTCCAGGCTGAGCAATGGGCATTCTTATCCCTCGCAGAGCGGGCTGGGAGCTAAGGGTGGGGTGGGAGCAAAGTCCCAGGAAGCCAGGAAAATTGAATGATAGTACTGGACTTGGAGGACACATCTTCTGGAGACGTTGATGGTGCAAAATGTGTAAGCCTACAGCAATTCATTCTTTCCGAGAGCAGATGTGTGTTCACTTGCTAAGTGTGCTTGGCTGCATGTGCGCAGGTAAAGCCATGCATCTGTGTGTGATAGCAAAGTCTTCCTGCGTTAGTACCACAGCAACATTTTTTATTAACTGTCTGCTTTCCCTCTGGAGTGATGTAACTTTGCTCCATGCAGGAGAGATGGGTCCAATTAATCGGATGGATAAAAGTGGTTAATGCACCTTGGAGAAACATAATTTAATTGGAAATGATTATTACGTGCCACTCCTATGTAAAGAGTGTGAGAATCAGCACTAATGACTCTGTTAGGAACACGACTTTTAATTGCTATATGGTTCTGTGCTTTAAGTCTTTTTCTGGGTATGCTTTTGTTTCCCAGAGATTTCAGGTGGGATGCTGATTGCAATGACACACTGGGGACGAACAAGGCACATTCCAGTGAGTTGGGGCTGTCAGTCCTGTTTGTGCTGGTTCTCGGATGGAAATAGAATCGCTGATTTGCCTTTGAAAACTGCAGCGATCGGATCTGTTTGCAGCGTGCCAAGGACTCCCAGGAAGCAGCATTCCTGGCTGGTGGCATCGGCCCACACCCTGCCTCCTTGCTCACTGCTGGTTCCCCGTTTGACTGAGGTTTGCTTTCCAGCAGTTATGCCCACCGAGGCAAAAGCTGTTCTCTGCTGCAGTTTGCCTTGCAGTTTGGCATTGCCTTTCTCACCACGTCTCTGCCAATTCAAATGTAATCTGTAGAACATTGCTTCTTCCCTTGCTGTGTGCAAACTGCGCTAGAGGCAGCACACGCAGGCAGGTTGTGCTGAATGGCACGTGCACTGCAGACAGCTCTTTGTTGCTCCCACGTAGGCTGTGGATGCCGTAGGATTACAGCTGGTGACGTTGGAAGTAGTAACTAAGCTCCTGTTCGTCCCCCTGCTATAGTACAAATTGTGTACAGGGATGTACCCCTGTGGAGCTAATGAGCAACAACTGGATGAGAGATGGAAAATTAAGCCTGTATAACCTGCAAAGAAGACAGCAAACCAAGGAAGGGGAACTTTCTCCCCCACAGAGCTGTAAAACACTCCCAGTTCACAGGCCACTTGTGGCGTCTTTTACAGCCCCTTGGGTTTTGCTGCAGCACAGGAATGGTGCTTACACAGATGGTTAAGATATGTTTTTGTAAAGGCATGGAGAATGTCTGTGAGTAGACAAGATACCAGGCTGTCATCAGCACAAACGTATCTGTGCGTTGTTTTCCTGTTTTCCAGGCTCCTGGACAAATGCCACCACAACCAACAATTTTCCTGTCCTTTTTCCTTTGCTTTTACAAGTATCACAAACCAAACCCCTCCTTTCCAGCAGGAACAGAATGCATTGCTGGGTATAGAATAAAAAAAATAAGGATTTTGAATCCATCAAGGAGAAACAGGGGAAAAAGTTTCTGTTGGATGTAAACCCAGCCAGTGCCCACTGAGGTCCCTGGGTCCCCCTGAGTGGCTTCTTCCCGTGCCAGGGAGCAGGGGAGCGGCTGTTCATCCTTCCCCTGGAGAAGGAGCTCAGCAGCCCTGGACCTACAGCGCTGTGCCCCCCAGCTGGTTCCAGCTCCACTGTGCCAAGCTCTGGGCAAAAGTGGGGAACGTGCGATACGGCCCTCACTGCCCATTCTCTGCTGCATGGGATGGAGTCCTGTGCAGGGATTAAATTAGTCCTGACTGCTGCAGGCTGAGTGTGGGTCATGGCCGTAGCGCGTAGCCATTGCTGGGAACTGCATCTGATGACTTTGTCCTCTCCCTCTTTCTGTCTCCTTCTCCTGCAGGGAGCAGAGAAGAGGTACATCTATTTGCTGGAGCCAGAGGAGCGAGAGCGAACTGCCTGTCCCCAGGGTGAGTGTGCAGGGTGCACTTGTCTGGCGGTGACAGCAGTGTGATAGGTTTTACCCGGTTGTCTGGCTGGACCATTTATTTGGAACAAAACACATTCAGAAATGTGTCTGTGTTGGCAGCACCGCGATAAACAAATATCCCTGAACAAAGGAGGACTCCGGGACATTTTCATACGGGTCAGATGTTTATTGAAGAGCAATAGAAAATGTAGAAAAGTTAGCTGGTCAGCATGTGCACTGTTTGGAGCCCGGGAGCACGGAGCTGAGCTGTGCCAGCAGCAGGTCTCTTCTTGCCCTTGCAGCAAGGGATTTCCCAGCGTCCTTGTGCCTGCCTGCCTTCGAGAGCCGCTGCCAGCGGCTGGTGTCCCCATCACCTGCGGGGAGCGCCTGTGACAGCGATGTCCCAGACACATCCTGCATACCACCCTGGCCGTGCCACCTTGGCCAAAACCCTCCCTCCTCCTCGGGCAGAGGGAGCTGCCGTGCGTCCTCCCAGGGATGGTGAAGGCAGCACCAGAGAGCCAGCAGGCTTCCTTGTCTTGCTGCGTGTCGGGGGCTGCTCCGCTCTGAAAGGAGGGTAAGAACATGCTGGTGCTCTTGCAGGTTTTCCCTGTAGGGAAGTTACAGTATTTCACCGGAATAGAATACACATTTTAGAGAGAGAAGAGAAATTCAATTTTTAAGCAGTTTTACAGGGGAAGGAGGAAGAAACAGAAGAATGTGATTTTATTTCACAGTCTTATGGTCCCCGTGCTCCCTGGCAGTACAGCGAGTGAGGTCGAGCCAGTGGTGACTGGGCACCAGGCACAGCTGGGGAGTGACCCTTTGTGCCTGCCCAGGGAGAACGGCGCAAGTGCTGAGCCGCCCCAGCACGGCGCTGGGGTACCCCATCCCCAGTGATCTGTACCACTCCTGTGGGGTTAGCCTGGTGCTGCAGAGCCTGTGGATCCTGTTCTCTGATGGTGCTTGTATGCCAAACCGTGCACACAGCAACCCAGCTGGCAGCTTGCTGCAGCCTAACCACCGGGCCACCCTGGTCCCACGTTTTACTTTCAGAGCCGATGGAGCATGAGGGACTGCTGCCCGCCGGGGCTGAGCATCGCTCCCCTGGCAGGGAGGGGTGCAGGCAGAGATAAGGGGTGGCAGGAGAGGACAAGGTGACCAGGCTGATGGCTGCCTGTTGGGACACAGGTGCATCAGCAGAGCTGCTGGGAACCTTGCGTATTGCCTGGCTGCACTGCAGATGCTGAAGTCTAGTCCTATCATACCCCTGTTTAGGAGCACTAAATTTCTTCACAAATCTGAAAGGAAACAAAAGGTGCTCTTTTAAAGTCAAAATGCCATTCACAACTTCTATAATAGGTATTCTATTTGAACTTACTTTAAAAAGTGACCTTTAAGCATTTAGTTCACTTACTTTGATGTTAGATACAATTTTCTCCAATAAATCTCATTTTAGCTGTTGCTTTAAATTAAGTAAATTCTCCACCTGCAGGGCTGGTAACCAGCGGTCACATCTTCCGGGGATTTTCTAGTTCCTCAGCGGAAGTGTGATGTGCAGATCTGTGAATCTCATTCACCAGCTCTGAGCTTAGCTGTGGCATGAACCCCGACATCCTGCTGTGTTTGCTGTGTTACTTCAACTCAGATCCATCTTCCCAGGGAACGTGGTTTGCTCTGGCTGTGTGGGAAGTGTTTGGCATCATCTCCTAACTACGTGCAGCTGTTCCTCTTTAATTGATTTAAAATTGTTAAAAAATCATAGTCAATAGTGGAACTGTGGTCCTTACAAACATGATCTCAGCAAGCAGGCAATGCCTTTGCTACTGAGTCCAGAAACATTGAGGTTTTGCAAGCAGCATTTCCTGCCTTGTTTCTTAAAGGTGGAGTTGTGTATTGCTGAAAAGACACAGAACATAGCTCATCTGTTCCCTGTACCTAAAAAGTGAGAAATATAGAGTACGGAGAGCCAGTGCTGCCAAAGCGCTATGAGGCTTGGCCAGAGGCACTAAACCTGTAAAGATGCTCAAGCGAGGATCCTGCTGCAGCCAACACAGATCAGAGACACGGGGTTTGTGTAAGCAGAAACTGGAAAGGCTGAGGCTGAAGAGGGTGCAGACTGCAGGCCAGGGCATCCCAGATTCCTGCTCCAGGATGCTCATCCCGTGTGCTTGCTGGGTTCCTCCTGGCTCTCCAGATCATTATCCCAAAGGCTTGTTTCTAGTCCTCTGGCAGCACTGTAGAGACCTGAAGTTCATGTGCCAGCTGTGACTCAGGGGTCTCTTCTGACTCTAAGGTGCTTGGGGCAGCCCTCCCCTGGCCAGACTCCCAGTGCTAACATTACCGTCTTTGCTGGACTGCTGTCATTGTGCCCACATCTGTTGGTGAAAGCACATAGAT
This sequence comes from Gavia stellata, assembly GCF_030936135.1. Classification (NCBI taxonomy): domain Eukaryota; kingdom Metazoa; phylum Chordata; class Aves; order Gaviiformes; family Gaviidae; genus Gavia; species Gavia stellata. The sequence goes on from NC_082611.1 coordinate 598,813, forward strand.
GATCACTGAAGAAAGAGCTGGAGATTAAGTGGAGCTGAGATGCGTGAACCCCTGCTATTACCCTGCCCGGAGCAGCAGGACCAGGGAAAGAGAAGAGCCTTTATCCTCCTTATCCACCAGAACAGTGGCACCCATGCCATGGGCATTCCTGCTGCCACCTGCAAGCAGCCTCTGACCCTCTGAGGTAGGAAAGTAGCATTGTCTTTGTTTCCCAGGTAGCTCAGGATGCACAGAAGAGCTGGGTGGCCCATAGAGCCGTGCTGAAATGATGTGAGCTGGGGCAGCAGTGCACAGGACACAGCTGGGTGCTGGGGTGACCGAGGAGGAGGCACTCTGAAGAGGACAAAGGCAGAAACCTCACTGCCATCCAACAGGTAACAATAGCCTGAGGAGGGGACTGGCACCAGAATGGTAGTCCTGCTTTTACATTTCGAATCATAGAATCATTAAGGTTGGAAAAGACCTGTAAGATCATCAAGTCCAACCATCAACTAACCCCACCATGCCCATTAAACCATGTCCCGCAATGCCACGTCCACACGTTCCTTGAACACCTCCAGGGATGGTGACTCCACCACCTCCCTGGGCAGCCTCTTCCAGTGCTTCACCACTCTCTCAGGAAAGAAATTTTTCCTAATATCCATTCTAAACCTCCCCTGGCGCAACTTGAGGCCATTTCCTCTTGTCCTGTCACTTGTCACCTGGGAGAAGAGACCAGCACCCACCTCACCACAACCCCCTTCCAGGTAGTTGTAGGGAGCGATGAGGTCTCCCCTCAGCCCCCTCTTCTCCAGACTGAACACCCCAGCTCCCTCAGCCGTTCCTCATGAGACTCGTGCTCCAGACCCCTCACCAGCTCCGTCGCCCTTCTCTGGACACGCTCCAGCACCTCAATGACCTTCTGGTAGTGAGGGGCCCAAAACTGAACACAGCATTCGAGGTGCCGCCTCACCAGAGCCGAGTACAGGGGCACGATCACTGCCCTACTCCCGCTGGCCACACTGTTTCTGATACAGGCCAGGATGCCGTTGGCCTTCTTGGCCACCTGGGCACACTGCTGGCTCATATCCAGCCAGCTGTCAACCAGCACCCCCAGGTCCTTTTCTGCGGGGCAGCTTTCCAGCCACTCGTCCCCAAACCCATAGCGTTGCATGGGGTTGTTATGACCCAAGCGCAGGACCCGGCACT